>NC_047542.1:1125000-1766327 GCF_012275295.1 Melopsittacus undulatus
AGGCGCCACCCGCGCAGCCGCCTTTCTTCACCGTGTGCAGTACCGAACATTGGCCACATGATGGCAGCACCAGCCGCCTCTCGGCGCCGCACCTCCGCTTCCCAGAGCCGGTTATTGCCGCCCGGTAGTACCGGCCAGCGGCCCCCCCCCTCCCGTCAGCACCGACGTGCGTGCTGATGGCAGCGGCATTCCCGATGTTCCTGGCTCTCCATGCCCGCAGCCCGTACTCCGTGGAGGACAGGGGGCCCACCCAACACAGCGAGCCACGTAGGGACCCCAAAGTATCCCCAGGGCCCCCACACCCCATCAGTACCGCAACACCAGCTGACTCTTTGACGTGCTTGTATTTACTTTTATTTGCATTTCATTCAGGTTTATTCGTTTTTATTAATTTTTGTTAAATTTTAATTATTTGCTTCAAATTATTTAAAATTCCTTGTAATGAAGTCGTATGTATTAACAGGAACAGAGTGAACATCTGGGGAACAACTAGGAAATACAGGTTACTATTATTTGTGGCATTCATTAAAATATCCAGTGTTGACACATGTGAAAACTGATCTTTTTCCTTGCAGTGTTTGAATGACAAAGTACTGCTTAAAACAGTTCTTTCATTTATTAAATGCTTTAGAGCATCGTGAAGATACAACAGAAAATGAAAGATTCCTCTTCATGACAATTATTACTTTACAGAACAGCCATTTGGGGAAATAATCTGAATTCTGCTGTTTCAAACTGCTGTGCTGTAGTAATGTGTTTTGGAAATGATGAGTGGGGTAAGAACCTGCCTACTTTGTACTAGGTTCCTTTTGACAAGCATCCCAAGGATTGCAGTGGCAAAGCATGAATGAGAAAGACTGAAGCACATTTGTATTAGTCTGTTTAAAGGCACAGCAAGAAAAACACCAATTTTCTCAATGGAAATGAGACTGTAAGCCTAAGAAGTGGAAAACAAAAGAATCTTCTTATAAGGGTGCAGAGATGGATGCTAAATGCATGTGGAGGTATCACATCAAATAGTGAAGAACATCAGTACTACCTCACCATACACTAGTCCTATTGCTTAATCCCAGTTACTTGCTTTCCATCAGCAGAGGTTGAGCTGTGTATTCTAGAATACAAAAAGTTACTCTATTATAAGGTTTCAGCAGGCTGATTCCCTGCTGGAAATCAATGGATGACTCAAATCAAAGGCAAAAGGCAGCTTTGTGTTAGTCTTGAGAGAAATGTGCAACACCCTATTGCCCAAGGCACTCACACACATTAGAGCATCAATAAGTTAACTTGAAAGAGTGCAAAGGGTATTTTCATCTTTGTTTTGCTCACCATGAGCAAGTGGCACTACGTAGGTTTAAATAACTCATTTATTCTTTCCAAAAGAAGTTCAACATCCAGTAGTAACCCCACGCAGTGCTTCTAGCTGTTGTATAAAACCCAACCAGACACAAACACAGAACAGAACCACTTGTCTCTTGCTGTACATGATGACACTGGCACTGATGAAGAACAGAATCATAGAATCAACCAGGTTGGAAAAGACCTTTAAGATCATCAAGTCCAACCTTTACCCCAGGACCACAGATACTCAATACATTTGGTGCATGAAAGCTGGCATAGATTTTTTCATGAAGCACAGCAACTATAGACCATTTCATATTTTTAGTCCAGTTGGTCCTAGGGTTATAGAAAGCAATGGGACTTTGGGAGTTTGGTGTGTGCTACTGGGAGTGTGTACTGGTAAACTACTCTATGTTCCTTGTTAACATCACCTATAAGCACGTACTGATTCTTACAGGGGATGATGACAAAAGGAGCAACATTGCTGACAGAATAAACTTGAGCACTGTAATGAAAACACTGCTCTTTTCATTGTGAGTTTTGTCAAAAGCCAATTGAAGATCTGACTTTAACTTGTGCGTAGCTCAGAACATGAGGATCAGCATGCTGCTTCATCCCAAACTGATGATGAGATTGAAACAAACGGGCAGGTTTTTCAGGTTTGCTTGGTGTCGTGGTTTAAACCCAGCCACGCTGCTCGTTCACTCACTCCCCCCTTCCTCCCCCAACTCCCAGAGAGCTGGGGAGGAGAATCAAAAGGATGTAGCTCCCACAGGTTGAGATAAGAACAGTTTAATAACTAAGGTATAACACAAATCATTACTGCTACTACCAATAATAATGATGATAAAGGAAATAACAAGTGAAGAGAATACAAAACCTCACCACCCACTGACTGATAACACACCCCACTGTGCCCAACTGAGCACAGACCAATACCTTGTCCAACCCCACAGTGAACTAGCCCTTCCGGGTAACTGTTACATCCTGGGCATGATGTGCTGTGCTATGGAACACCTCTCTGGCCAGTCTGGGTCAGGTGTCCTGTCTCTGCTTCCTCCCTGCTTCCCCTCCTCCCTGGCAGAGCATGAGGCTCAGAAAGTCCTTGGTCAGACTAACCATTTGAGCAGTAACTAAAACCATTGCTGTTATCAGCGCTGTTCCCAGGCCGCAAGTCAGAAACACAGCACTGCACCAGATACTAAGAAAAGAAAATGGCTGCTACTGCTGAACCCAGGACACTTGGCTCCAGCTTACCATATCAGCTTCAGCACATAGCAAATACAAGGCTAAATTGCTTTTTCCACTAAACTGGTCTGAACATAGGCTATCAATCTAGCAAGTGCCCAGCTAAAAAGTGTTTTCTCAAATTAGCAGCCACAGGCAAACAGTCAGCTATTGTAGGATAGTAAGAGTAAAAAGACACTCGATTTGTCCTAAATTGCAATGAGCTTACAGTCTATGAATTTGTACAAGCAACACAGAAGACCATGATAATATTAGTATAGCCTTTTGTCTCATATGCACAGTGGTGACCTGCTTTGATAGCTATTTTTGGCAAGTCACATCTAATCCATAGTCTGACATTAGTAAATTGATTCATAGCTTATAACAAAAAAAAATTGGTTTGGTTACATTTCTGCATAAACATATTTTCATTTTGAAAGTTTGGCACAGGCTTGTTTAATACTGACATGATTAACTAAGACACTGGCCAGATTCCTCTACACACATATTTGCATTCTGATAAGGGAAGTTCCCAGGTTTTATTTCTAGACCTTACACTGAAACTAGCCCATGGCACAATCTGTCAGAGTATAGAAATCAATACAAACTCATGCTCTGTTTGCCACTTCCAGCTGATGGGCCAGGGTGTACTGCCAGCATTGACCAGCATGGGACAAAGTAAAGGAAATGCACTTGAGCATCCGGAACGAGAGCACCTGCAGGTCTGCAACTGCCCAAAACTACACAACAAGAGAAGCAATCTGCCTCATACTCATACCTATTGTGTACTGCACTTGCATCCAGACAGACCTTAGGCACATTACAGAGAAATCCTCTTTCATTCAATAGCTCTCTCACTTAACCATGCTCTTGCCACACTCATTATTGCACAGAATTAGAGCTAGTGCTCAACTAGTTTTTCCCAATCTGAAAGGTTTCCTTAACCGCATCTTTGTCATAAGATCTAATAATATATTGTTGGTCCCTTTAGGCACTGGGAGCTGCTCTAAGGTCTCCCCAGAGCCTTCTCTTCTCCAGGCTGAGAATGCCTCTCTGAGGGCTGTGTAAATACAAATCTGCCACCCAAAGCTACTTTCTACCCTGAACGTGCCTTAAATGAGTTTGCCAGCAAAGCTGATCATTTCCAAGTATGCCTGCTCCTTCCAGCTACAGCCATAAGGGGCAACTAGAGCCATTCAGTACTGATTGGCAAGGGTTTTCAAGCATATGGCTTAAATATTACCTCATTCATACAGGTAGGTTAAGTGAAAATAACAGCGTGATGTTCCTCAGACTTGGACCTTCAAAAACCTGGTGCTAAGAGACATACTAAGAGACATCTCAGACTTTAGAACACACAGATACAGAACATATGTTCATGGAAAAAAAGCCTGGTCAGGGAAGCACAAAGGAAAGAACAGCTTCTCTGTTCTGAGGGGCTTTTTTCTCTAAGTGTTGGTCTACTGCCTAGTCTCTGTCAGCCTAGTAGAAATCTATGTGCCTTATATGGTTTGTTCTGAAATGGATGGTTCTTTTCATGACTTCACAAATCTCTTCATCCTACAATCACACGCAAACATTTTCATGTCATTTTCTTCATTCATCAAAATCTTCCACACATATGGGAAATCTCTTTGGCCGAAGTTTGCTGTGAAAATCTTCACATGGAATTATTAATACCTGGCTTAACATTTTTATTTAGTATACCAGTATAGATCCTAGGAACTAGTTGCTAGTTCAGTAAATAGCATAGAGCCTAGTCTGGTTTAGGAGACAGCACAACTTGCTTAGCACCTCACCTTGTTCTGTTGCCTTGCCCTTGAGTAAAATGGGTTCTGATTATTGAGACTGCTGCTTTGCTGCTGGTTTTACACCCTTTCTGGAAAAACCCAGACAGGGTTAAAATAAGCCTGGGAAGGGAACCAGACCCTGATAGGCCAGACAGATTTCCCTCCCCCCACTTCACCCTTTTTAGACTTACAAATGGCAAAAAGAAACTCGGAAAGTCTTCTGCTTGTTTGGCAGCTAACAGGAAAATATTTCTGTTTGCACTTAGCAACACTCTGAATCACAACTTGTAGTACAAAAACAGTTTACGGAGACCATCCTTTTACTCCAAGCTCTTTGCAACAGATTTACTCCAGCTTTTTGCCTTTCAGAAATCTTCAGGGCTGAGAAATCTTCCAGAAGACTCAAGGAAGGATCTCCACAGCTTCCCTTTGGGATACTGCTCTTTCAAGATCCTGCGGGCTTTTGAAGAAGTAAATTCAAAGGAAAGGCAGATAGCAATAAAAGGACCCCCACAAAGAACATGGGACAGTGAAAATACCACACTTCTATAAAATGACTGTAATATGTTGGAGTTTTTGCTTTACGATAGAAAACTAATATTTCCTATCTGTACACAAAAATAGGGAATTATTATTTTCAGTCTCTAATATTACACAGGAAGGATTTTTTTAATTATTAGCTTAATCCATATGCTTATTAAAAAGCATTAAGTAAATTATTAATGTAGAAATGCTTGAAGTATAAAGTTTTACCTTCTCACAAACGTGGTTACCCTCTAAACTCCCACAGTCTCTCCTCTAATGTGGCTTGGAACTAAAGCAAGGAAGTGAAGATCTGACGTTGCTTCAGTTCAATAGAAAGACATTCATTGTGGATCCTGATCCTGAATGTATTGTGTAACTGTCTGAAAACTTCTTGCCTTATTAAAACAGAAAGAATAGTCAAAGGAAATAGCTGGTAAAACAGTTTCAAGACATCTGCCTAGAATTTTTCATGGTAATTAGTTCAGTTCATAGACTTAAAAAATACATAAAAGAGATTCATTAACTACAGAACAGTAACATTCTCTACAGTCATAGAATGATAGCTCAGCATTTGTAAGCTCTCACGAAGGCATCTTGCCCTCATCCTAATTAGATACGGGAGTTTAAAACCTTAAAAAAAGGGAGGGGGGAGGGGAGGGCAATACCTACCATTGATTTATGAATTGTGGCATTTTCTATTAGACTAAAATAATGCAAATAGGCTTTGAAAGACATAATCCCAACGGCAGTTTCTGTAGTTATGAAAAAAGGCTGTGCTAACAACAGAGTTGGTTTTATATTCTGGTATTCCACTCAAGTGTCTACCTCCTCAGTTTAAGGGATGTGGCCTGAGGCCACAGTCAGGATAGTGAACTATATATATAACACTGGCAATAAAACAAGTAGAGAATTCCTGTACGAACTGAAAAAAACAAATCCCATATGTATACATGCATTACACTGGGATGGTAAATCTGCCTCATGAGTCTCCTGCTCTACCTTTTGTAAGGTCTCAGCAGATAAGGAAGGAATGCCATCCAGAGGGACCTTGACACACTTGTGAGGTCGCTGATGCCAAACTCATGAAGTTTAAGCATGCCAAGTGCAAGGTCCTACACCTGGGTCAGAGCAATCCCAGGCACAGCTACAGGTTGGGCAGAGAAGAGATTCCGAGCAGCCCAAAGAGAAGGACTTGAGGGTGTTGGTCAATGAGAAAATGAACATGAGCAGCTTCAGTGTGTGCTTACAGCCCAGAAAGCAACTGTATCCTGGGCTGTATCAAAAGGAGCGTGGCCAGCAGGTCCAAGGAGGTGATCCTGCCCCTCTGCTCTGCTCTCGTGAGACCTCACTTGCAGCACTGTGTGCAGTTCTGGTGTCCTCAACATAAAAAGGACACGGAACTGTTGGAACAAGTCCAGAGGAGGCCACGAGGATGATCAGGGACTGGAGCAGCTCCTGTATGGAGACAGGCTGAGAAAGTTGGAAAGTTCTTTACCATTAGGGCACTGGAATGGGTTGCCCAGGGAGGTTGTGAATGCTCCATCCCTGGGAGTGTTCAGGGCCAGGTTGGATGAAGCCTTGGGTGATACGGTTTAGTGTGAGGTGTCCCTGCCTATGGGAGGGGGGTTGGAACTGGATGATCTTAAGGTCCTTTCCAACCCTAACTATTCTATGATTCTATGATTCTATAACTGAAACCTTAAGCAAAGGTTCACATATGGTTTATCAAAACATATATTAAAGGAATTGTCTGATTACCTACGAGACACACTTGTGACTGTTCTTTGGTCATGAGAATGATTCTGTATGGGCCATATGAATCTCAGGCTGATGACAAGAAGCTGCACATATGCATAATGAGACCTGGTGTTAAAGGGCAACTTCCCACTGGACACAAAGTGCTGTGCTGTGAGATCTTGTACTTTGGCAAGCTCAGTCATCAGTGAAATGGCATTTAATTCATATTTTTTTTTAATCTAAAAGAGTAATTGGGTAAGCAGAATGCATCAGACTGAAAGCTTCCCATTGCCATAAGACAGAAATACACCTAGCAGCTATCCTGAGAGGAAACTGGAAATACCATGGCATTGTGCTGTAGTAGTTACACATCACTCCTTCAAAATGGCAGAACTGAGTTCAAAGAGACAAACTGCTTTGTTCTACTACTGGAGGGCAGAGAGCACAAACTTAGAAGATTGATTACACAGTATTTGTCAGTAAATCAAACAGTGATTGCAGTGGAAGCACTGAGAGCTCCAACACTCACCTCTCTATGTTGGGGATTACTGCAGAAATCCCAAACGTAGCACAAAACAGGTGGATTTGCATCAGTGTGGTATTGAGCAGGAATTCATTACAGTTAAGCTGCTTTTAAATTCTGTGCTCCGATTAAGATATAGCTTGGGTACATCTTGTCACGGGTATGGGCAGTTCAGGCCCTGGTAGCTCAAGGCTGTGCTTGGACCAACGATCCTTGTCATTTGGCAAAACTGGAGCAAAAGGAATTGAAAGAGTCACTAATTCTTTACCTATGAAAAATGATAAAAGGGGAAACTGCAAACAGTCAAACAACTAAAGAGGTATTGAAGAGAAGTCAGTAAGACAACTGAAAGTGGATGAACTTCCAAAGGAAGCGATGAACACATGTTCAAAGCACTCCATTACATGGACATCATTTCAATAGTGGTATTTGATTTGAAAGGATGAACAAGCAGGTCTAACTCGTCTCTCTACTAATGTTCATCTAATTTCCATCTCTCCTCTGTTTAAGTTGTATTAGTATGACAATTCAAATATCGGTGCTCTGCGTAAGTTCCAGAAGCAACTTGTGCCAGTGGGAAGGGAGACATGCAGCATCTGAATGAACGTGAGAGAGCTCGATCCACATTTCAGCCTCGTGTTCTTTGCTGTTCTCCTTTCAGATCTGGAAAGTTGCAGATTGACATATCTCTGGGTTTTTTTATGTTGTGATACTTTTCTCCTAGGATCTATGCCCTGCTGGCTCTGGGAAACTTGTGACCTCTGCATTTTTAATTAGAACTCGTAACTTTTTCCATAGCAACATATTATGATCTCACAAGTACAGAATATGTCAAATTGAACAACTCCTGTTCAAATGAAGTCCAAATACATATAAATACTGAGCAGCAACAAGATGTATGATACGGCGCAGTTAAGAAAATAGACAGCAAAAGAGAGATGGAAGTCTTGGCTTCGGCTAATCCAGAAGTTTGCCCTTACTCATTAATGAATTGATACAAACAGAATAAGATTAGAAGCTGAACTGATTTAGATGAAGAGTTCTTAAAATTAATTCCCTTGCATTGAGAACAGATAAAATCCAGCTGTCTGATTGGTGTGCTGGGGCTCACGTGGGAAATGAACTAGTCTCAGGAAATATTCTAGATGGGGACAAAGCATTACTCATAAGGATAAACAATATAAGCAGGCAGTGAAAGGAAAAGAAATGCTCTACAACAAAATCTGAGCTCAGATCTTACCAGACCCAGGAATAATGCAATACACTATGATGGGTTCAGAAAAAGAATAACATAATACAGCAGTTACATGTATATTTTTTCAAAACCATTTATGATACATTCCTTGCACATGCTGACAAATATTTCCTTTCATAAGAACAGTTGGGAATTTTTGTCCTTCAGATAAACTATTTACATGTTACTATATTTTTTTGTCATTGAATCTTGATTACAAACCTTTTCTGGTATTACTTGGCATCCACGTGAGCTTTTTAAACATACTTCAGTGTCAGCAGAGACTTGCGCAGGACAGTACTTCCTATCACCTTTACTTTGTCATTACCAAGAAAGGCATTACCAAATTTCCTCTCTAATATAAAGAAGTCTTAGCCAAGAAGAAGATATTTTTCTGTTTAACCAGACTTCTGCTCACTTTCCCCACAGTCAGTTACTTGTGTGTCCTTTTCCTGCTTTAAGCTAAGTTCTGGTGTCCTCAACATGGAGCAAGTTCTGAGGAAGCCACAAGGATGATCAGGGGACTGGAGCACCTCCTGTATGAAGACAGGCTGAGAACACTGGGGCTGTTCAGCCTGAAGAAGCTGTGTGGAGACCTCAGAGCAGCTTCCAGTGTCTGAAGGGTGACTACGAGGACGCTGGAAAGGGGCTCTTCATCAGGGACTGTAGCGATAGGACAAGGGGTCATGGGTTGAAACTTTTTTCTCACAGCCCAATAGGAATGGAGTATTTTACTCAAGTCTGCATGGAACCACGTAAGATTGACAGCCTGGAAGCACTGGCTCAAGAGCAGGCACCCGCAACTTTGCTTTGAACTTTCTCTACAGCCCCATTCATTGGAAAAGTGGCAGTGAATGCAAGTGCCTGCACTGCACTCATTCCTTACACCACATTGGTTCTAACTGCACCTATCTAAGAAGCAGGAGGCACAAGTGAATTTCTTCTTTCTGTAAAAGCACAATAACCCTAATCACCCAAAGCTCTGTCCAACGTGGTCTTGAACACTGCCAGGGATGGAGCATTCACAACCTCCCTGGGCAACACATTTCAGTGCCCTAACGGTAAAGAACTTCCTCCTTATATCCAATCTAAACTTCCCCTGTGTAAGTTTTAACCCATTACCCCTTGTCCTATCACTACAGTCCCTAATGAACAGTCCCTCAGTAGCATCCCTTATAGCCCCCTTCAGATACTGGAAGGCTGCTATGAGGCCTCCACGCAGCCTTCTCTTCTCCAGGCTGAACACCCCCAACATTCTCAGCCTGTCTTCATACAGGAGGTGCTCCAGTCCCCTGATCATCCTCGTGGCCTCCTCTGGACTTGTTCCAACAGTTCCATGTCCTTTTCATGTTGAGGACACCAGAACTGCACACAATGCTCCAAGTGAGGTCTGATGAGAGCAGAGTAGAGGGGCAGGATCACCTCCTTTGACCTGCTGGTCACACTCCTTTTGATGCAGCCCAGGATACAGTTGCTTTCTGGGCTGTAAGCACACACTGAAGCTGCTCATGTTCATTTTCTCATTGACCAACACCCTCAAGTCCTTCTCTGCAGGGCTGCTCTGAATCTCTTCTCTGCCCAACCTGTAGCTGTGCCTGGGATTGCTCCGAACAGCGCAGAGCCACAAAGATGATGAAGGGAGTGGAACATCTCTCTTATGAGGAGAGGCTGAGGGAGCTGGGTCTCTTTAGCTTGGAGGAGAGGAGACTGAGGGGTGACCTCATCAGTGTGTACAGATATGTAAAGGGTGGGTGTCAGGATGATGGAGCTAGGCTTTTTCCAGTGATATCCAGTGGTAGGACAAGGGGCAATGGATGTAAACTGGAGCATAGGAGGTTCCATGTGAACATCAGGAAGAACTCCTTTACTGTGAGAGTGACAGAGCACTGGAACAGGTTGCCCAGGGGGGTTGTGGAGTCTCCTATGTTGGAGATATTAAACGTCCGCCTGGACAAGTTCCTGTGTGATGTACTCTAGGTTACCCTGCTCTTGCAGGAGGGTTGGACTAGATGATCTTTTGAGGTCCCTTCCAACCCTTGGGATTCTGTGATTCTGTGACCCAGGTGTAGGACCTTGCACTTGACGTGGTTAAAATCTGCATGATCTGTCTCTGTTGTTTCTTTTCTATTATAGTTTCCAGTGTGGCCTAATGGCTTTAACAGTCAACAGAACCTGACACATTGTAAGGGCTCTAATCTTTACTTCCTTCTGCAGTTTTACAGTGCAAAACCAAATTCTGAGGTGCTTGTGAAGTCCACAAAAGAATAAGTTTTAATATAATGCATTAGTTTCTCCTCATTCGATTCCAGTGAGGGCAACAGGATTCCAGGAATGTGCTTGGTCCAAAAGTTTCAATGTCACTGAAACCCTAATCTTTAGAAAACACTGGAAGATGAACTTTGACTGTACAGACCTTTAAATAAAAATAGCATTCTTACTAATGTATTCTTCCCAAGTGCCTGCTTCTTCCTAGCATGTTTCCCAGCCTAATACCGTATGTTTTTGCAGCTGGCAATTGACACTGCCAATGAGCCTTTATGTTCAATGTTATTTAATATATTCCCATCAGAAAGCTATTTTTACTATACAATTTCAGTATCTTCTTGAAGCGTCTTGCATATAATGTTCATATTTTAATGTGCATTTTCCCATAGGATAAGTAGATAAAGATTCAAGCAACAATACTGAAAGAATTTCAGCTTGTTTGCTGAAAGAAGGGATTTTATAGAAACTACTTTGTTTTACAAAAAAATAAATGAAGAAGTGCAACTTTATGCTTGAAATGGCTATTACTCGAGATAACCAAGAGAGCACCATCATAAAGGGACATTTGCATTCAATTTTAAATGTATGGTAAAATAATATGCTCAGTTATCATTATAAATGGTAGGATTTATAATGATATATCCTTATCCTGGGAAGTTCTCAGAATATTGGCCCATTCTATACAGCAATCCCTTCAGCAGCTACAACTGGCCCTTTAAGAGGCAGCTTGTGTAGATCTCCTATGAAGCCAGGCTGAGAGAGCTGGGCTGGTTCAGCTTGGACAAGAGAAGGCTCCAGAGAGACCTTAGAGCAGCTCCAGTGCCTAAAGGGGCTGCAGGAAAGCTGGAGAGGGGCTTGGGACAAGGGCCTGTAGGGACAGGCCAAGGGGAATGGCTTGAACCTGCCCGAGGGGAGACTGAGCTGAGCTCTGAGGCAGAAGCTCTTCCCTGTGAGGGTGCTGAGGCGCTGGCACAGGGTGCCCAGAGAAGCTGTGGCTGCCCCATCCCTGGCAGTGCTCAAGGCCAGGTTGGACACAGGGGCTTGGAGCAGCTGCTCCAGTGGAAGGGGTCCCTGTCCATGGCAGGGGTTGGAGCTGGATGAGCTTTAAGGTCCCTTCCCAAGCCCAAACCATTCCATGGTTCTGTCGTTTGCCCTAAAGGAGAAGACTGTGATTTGATAGTAGGAGTCTTTTGATGTATTAATGCAATATTTGTAAGCTAAACCTTAGAGGTTATAGCTATATACTATTCCATGCTCTCACAATCCTTTCTAGCTGTTCATACATGCAAAATTCAAACACCGAACAAGGTGGAATCAGCTCCATCCGAGAGTATAGCAGCAACTGCAGACTACAAATGGTTCAAGACCAGTCTGGACAGAGTCTTGGGCAACCTGGTTTAGTGTGAGGTGCCCCTGCCCATGGCAGGGGGGTTGGAACTGGATGATTTTAAGGTCCTTTCCAACTCTAACTATTCTATGATTCTATAAACCTCGCATCGTGTGGGATGATTTACAGTGTTTGAAGAGTAGATACCATTTCCATAGGCTTGTTCATATGGACATACCTCCATTGCTTCATTACAGTAAGATCTAAATTTCCTTTCTGCTATAGTCTATTAAATAAGCACAATCTGTCCCTTCCCCTGGACTGAGAACATTTTTCTTCACAGACAGCCAGTATAAAAATACTGTGACCTCTTTACCAACCTTCAGGCCAAGAGTTTCTGCTGAATTGGAAAAATAATTTTATGTGGCTACAGAAATAATGTTTGTGTTTTATCAACATTGTTCCCACCCAAGGCTGGATTATCTGTTTCACATCCATTCAAACACAGGAAGGTTATGACAGGGCAGACAGCAATCTGGACTTTATTGGCTGGGAAAACTGACCTCATAAATCTGATTTGATACATCTGTCCTTTCGGCTGTCTGCATACATGCCCATGCATACAGTTGGCCATGTGCCTGCTCAGTGGTAGATCAGCTTCTGTGGCTACTGCACAGAGGATTTTCCATTTCCCCCCACCCTGCACAATAATAAACATACTGAAAGAAGTGCAGAAAGGAAGATATGTTCATATAGTAGCTCTAAGAGCTTAAGTGAGACAATGTACTGTGATGATCAAGGGTCAGGAAGCCAGTCAAACTACCTAGTTGGTTATGTCTATCTTCTTCTGGAACCAGACAGCAGTGTTACTCTCATTAGCACACTTTGTCTATGAATAGAGCACATCACAATGTTGGAGACCATCTCACAATTCAAAATACCAAACTTCCAAAGAGACCATGTTTCAAGTAGGGAATGATCAAAACCAGCGCTATGTAACTACCAAACAGGTACTATGATGCAACAACTCCTCCCGGTAAATGAATTTGCATTTACTAGAGCGAAACATTCCAGTTTGCCACCAAAGACACCTAAAGTGTGTAGCTCTGCAGCACAATGCAGATACATAATAGTGAGTTTCTTGCAGGGAGACACCAGCAATCCCCTTTTCCTCCAGTGTTCTGGACATTCCATGATTTACAGCTATCTGTACAGGCTTAAACCATTTGTTTTCCATCATTTACTATAATTAATGAATAAAAGAGAAAGAAAAAAATCAACCTAAACCCCACATTTACAACCATAGAACAGTTAGGGTTGGAAAGCACCTGAAGATCATCCAATTCCAACCCCCAATTTCATCCATTTCCTTTTCAAAATGAAGAATATCAATCTATAAAAAGTCCCTGTACCAAAAAGCAGTTTTAAAACAGCTCATACTGGCTCAAGAACATGTTTTCTTCTTTCTGTTCACTTCCACTAGTCTCTAGGAACTCTGATGTGAAACTTCAGAAGTGCTGCTATAAGAACTACCTGGAAAAGCAACACTATGATAGAAATAGGAACAAAGTAAAAATGTAATTCTCTCATTTAGAACGCTTCTCTCCCACCTCAGATTTTCTTTTTCCATAGACACATAGATAATTTTATGACTGATAAACCTTTCCATTCCAAATGTCTGATTTAGTTGCTAGATGCATACAACAGCAGTAAAATACAGACCTAAGAGACCTGGCTTTTTTACTGATGGATGCTTATTGCAGGTACTGTTGTTTAATTTCACAGTGGGAAAGCAGGTGATTAAAAACCAGATTAGCCTCCACACTATGGATGGGTTTGTAGTCCAGTTTAGAAGGAAAACAAGTAAGAACAGGCTCATGCTATTGATCCCATTTTCTGCTATACGCTGAGAGGATGCAGCAGTTATAGATCTGATTTTACATTGAGCTGGCTCCCAGCAGCTCTTGTAGTAGTGCAGGGTAAGATAAGAAAATCACAGGAACAGCAGCTGATAGAATAATCCACCCATTGATTTCTACTCCCTGCTTATGTGCCCTGTGTTAATAGCACGTTGCAGTTCAGCACTGCTTTCAGCCTGTGCTTCCCGAATCAAGTCGAGTATGAAGTAAAGCAATGGGAAAAATCAAATTCTTGAATTCAGTCCAAATGGAATTGGACAAAAATAGACGCAAAGATTCGCATTGCAAATCTGGTCTGGGATGAAGGTTGTGTTGGTTGGTTGGTTTGGGGTGGGGTTTTTTTGTTCTGGTTTGGGTTTCAATCCTTTTCACTCAGCTCTTCTTCGCAATAAGGGCAATGTGAAAGGAGAATGCTGGGAAAGAGAAATGTTCTTGTTCCCAGCAAGCAGGTTACAAAATTGAGGGAGGTGGAGGATGTGAGGAACTCACTTCTGACACAGAAGGCACAGAAAAAACTGAGCAGAATGGGATGAGTTGCTGTCAGTCACCTCTTACATAAATACTTTCTTTGCCAGTCATGCTAGAACTTGGTTTGCTGTCTCTCATCAAAGCACTACGTAAATGCTGATAATTTTAATGCTGGACATCTAAAGGTGTGACAATGTGAAATATAATCCTAAAAGAAAGGGAGACATTTAAAATAGAGGTGAACAGTTCGCTTCCACTCTAGCACTGGGCAGAGCCTTTGCATGCCCTGCCTTCCCCAGGTTTAAGTTAAAGTTCAGACAAGCAATAGCATTTCCTGTCCTGTTGGGAACATCCCTCTTTCTTTCTGCTTTACCTGGACAATACCTTTAAGAATCTAGGAGTTCCAATTTACAAATCTGAATGATGATTTGTTTGACAATTTATTAATACTATGGATGATCAATTCAGTATCTCCTTATTCTCCAGCATTTCATGCAAACCACAGGTAATGAATGCCCTGGTACAAAAGCATTTGCTTTCATTCCAAAAGGACACTTTGTGACTGTAGAAGTTTTCAGCAGTTCATGTGGCTGAGGAACCTGCAGGCCACATGTAAACAGTAAATACACGATGGAACAAAACCCCAACCAAAAGCTTTTCACACCAACCACAACATTGTACAAAGACTTAGGACCAGCTAAAAAGCTGCATGCATCAAATCAAGCTTAAAGTGAATAAGAAGGCACTCTTTGAATATCCTTTAATTTTATCTGGACCTCCAGAACCCCTTAGGAGCTGTCCTTCTTTATAGAAAAACACTAAGCATAAGTATTATACTAGCTTTGTAAGTTTGAGTTCTGCTCTTGATATAGTAACATAAATCCTAGGTTAATTTCCAAGCAGAATTACTTTACCATTCTGACGGCTTGCATTTGGAATGATACAGATTTTGGAAAGGCTTAATGGAATGACAAATGCAACATAAAATTGGATTTGCATGTCCTGAGGAGATCAGGAAGAAAAGGAAACCCCAAAATACCAACTCTCCCTTCTTGCATAACGTAGAATAGTTTGAAGATATAACGCGGTTCAGCATTTCAAAGGAATCACAGCATAGAGAGGAGAATGATGCCAAGACACACAGGAACTCATACAGCACCAAGCCTTTTGCACTTGGATATTCACAGAGAAGCCAGGCACGATGCTACGCACAAGGCAGTTACATGTCCATGCCTACTCACTGACTCCACTGCATGGTCTCTTAGATAACAGAATGAGGCAAGAGCCTTTAGCAATAGTGATTTATCTTCACATTGTTCTAAACAGCAACCATAGATAGGATGAACAATCAAAAATCCTTTTTATGGCAATGACTGCCAATGTCTGGTTTTCAGGTTTGGAAAGAGGATATGAGGTGTGCACTGCATTAAGAAAAGTAGGAGTAAGACTGATATCCAGGGTAGAACCAGTAACTCACTCTCATTTGGGAATCTAAGTGGGGTTCTTCCTGCCACCCAGAGAGGGCCCAAATGAGTTTCATAAACTCAGCTCAAGATGACATGGCCAAAACACATGCCTTCTGCCACTGGTTCCAGAACAACATTGTTATTGAAACACTCAGTACTTCCCCAGACTCAAGGCAGTGCTGAGAAGATAACAAACCCATTGATCCAGGCACAAAACAGTGTGTCAGTCTCTTAGTGGTGATAACTGCTTCATCCAGTTCTTCAAGAGCATGCAGAGTAAGTTTTTGTTTGCTGAGCACTACATGATTATATTATATAAAGCTGCTGCTAGCAGTATGAAAACAATATTAAAAGTTTAACTAAGACAATGTGTTTCAGAATAATTTGCTTTCTTTGGAGCTGGAATGTCCCCATAAAAAGGCATGATCTGTACTAGACTGAGCTGTCCAATGATCTGCAAATGCTGCACATTGTGTCCTGGAGTAAACTCTGCTTTTTTCAAGCCCAAATTGGTTTGGATTTCTCCTGTGCATGCAGAGAGCATTTTCAAGTAATGCTACAACTACATGTCTTAAACCTGCAGTTCAATTTGTGGGCTTGACTTTCACAGATGTACTTTCACTTTATAGTACTGCATGTCTAATGACAATGCCCCAGGATACGCGGTAGAGAGTGTGTGAACATGCACCTGAAAAGCAGAGCTGGTTCCATTTTCAAGGCTTGATCCACTACCCTGATTTGGCAATAAAAGGGTTTGTTTTTTTTCTGCTAGCCTGCTGAAAACACTATCATTTATGCACACAAAATACCATTCAGCAATTTCTCCCTGTGTCAATACAGACTCATAGTTACTAGCAGCTTCCTGCTTCTCCCACAAGCCTCTCTCCCCACCTCACCTGGCTTTCCACCAGTATTTCACCCCATCCTCTGCATCTCTGCTACAGCTGAGCTATTACTAAATCTAGCACGATATATAGTACTATGTATATACTAAATAGTACTATTTCTTCTTAAAGTTTGTATCGCAAAGTCTCCCCCACCTCCCTGTTAATAGTTGTGGTCCCACATTAGCACACAATGAAAGAAAGTCCAGGATGCATAAAAGTGAGTCAGTTAAGATCTTCATTCCTGTTAAAGGCTGAGGTATTTTAATCTTGCAGACTCTGAGAAGATTTACTCAGCAATACAGAGATGAAAGAAGATGAGAAAATGTCTGTATTATTCCAAGCAAAACCCAGTGCATGAGTGTTACCAGGGACTGACTTCGAGCCTAGTTTTCCTCATAGCAAAACTGAAAAGCTGTGCCTTCATTCAGTTTTCAACTTGGAATACTTCTCACACACACAACTATGCCTTTTACTGCAGAACAACTTCACATACATAAGCCCTTCCACACTGACACAGACCAAAGGTAGCTCTAGCCTGGAGTTCCGTCTCCAAGTGTCTAGAAGATGTGTAGAAAACAAGTGCAAGAAATGGGGCAACTGCAGAACAATTTATTCCTTGATATACCCTCCTAGTTTACTGCCTTTTTTAGTAGTGAAACCAAGTTGCAACACTGGCAGAGTCCCAGATTTTTAGACTTTCATCAGTTCAATTGTTGCTACATAATTCAGAGTTCAGGTCTTGGAAGACAAATATGATACAAAATACTCTCAGAGCACTACTTTAAATACAATCATTTGCAATTCTTTCCAGCCTTTTCCCAAAGCCTCTTCAAGATTTATCACTAAAGGCAAAAAGATGCTGGACACAGAGATGGTGAAGAGCAAGTCCATCCTTGGAGTCTGCTTGTGTCAGTGCAGGATTCCCCCCAACTGAGCACATTCTTTGGGCTATTTTAAAATGTCCCACCTTAATAGTCAAATGCATCTCACTCCAAGTTCAATGTTAAGCCTATGGTTCCTAATTTCATAGCAGGACTTCCTACTACATCTTTTTTATTTCCCCCACATAGTCCGTAGGGACTAAAGCTGAGTGGAGAAGCAAGGGTCAATCACAGTCAGACACTCACATTTTTCCTTTGTGTGTGTACACGTGTATGTGCTTGTGTATGTGGACATTTTCACATATATTTGTGGGGATTGCCTGTGGATCAGAGTCTCATAAACAAGGCATTCAATGCAGCCATGCCTCTAGCAAGCCCTGCTGCTGTATATGAAGATTCAGCAAGCCTGAAAGGAGAAATTGTGATATGATCATGTGTCATTTGCTCACTAACATGGCAAAAAGGATCAGATTATAATACTCCCTGTAGATATAAAATCCCTGAAGCATCTGCCAACTCCCAGAGGTCATAAGGGGAGTATGGCCATCCTGGCAAATTATCTTCATTATCTCAGCATGCATTATGCACATGTGATGGAGCCAGACTCTGACAAGGAGCCATAGTTTCTATTAGAGCATATTACAAGAGTGGTAGAGAGCATGAATACGAGGCCTGTTTCATAGATCACAGCAGAAAGAAATCATTCTACACCAGAGTCTGTACTCTTCTCTGGTCCCAAATCCATGGTTTCCAAGGAGAATTCAGACTCCAGCCCAGGTCTGGTTCAGCCAAGTGCAGAAAGCTACATACGAGGAAAAATACTTGCAGCTACTAAGCAGTGTATCTTAAAACTTCTTATCCTCTTGCAGAAGAGCATGGAATACGCATCTGAGAGCTCAAAATCCTTAGTTCTTTTATCATTTTAAATAGCATTTATGCTCTCATTTGACCCTCACTGCCAATCAACAGCTGAGTTGACTGCTACTGCTAAAGCCAGGACAGCCAGTAATAAAGGTATTCCGACAGAAGTGAAGGCCTTGTGTAGTCCAGAAACATAGTTACTCTAGTTAGTTACAGTTAGTCTAGTATCAATATACCTACTCTATAGTTACTCTGTCTTTCCAAACAACTATCAGGCAAAATCTCTGCTGAATCTGAAGAGTAATATAGTTTTTCTCATAGCTCTGCTCTGTATCTATGTCACTGCCATTAGAATCATATCCTCTGCACCAACACTTGAACAATCAACAGATATCTTATTTTTTAAGATCAGGCTTTTGAGATGTTCTAATTTATAGTAAAATGGTTCTTTTCTACTACATAACTAATCACAAGTGAAAGAAAGGAAGCATATCACTTCCTTTATCCATTCCATAATAACTGAACATTTCTAATCAGCACTTGGTTTGAATTGCGGTGTATTGGAAATGCCTCATGTACAAAACAATGTTCCAGAGCACCCAGGCTACATTCTGTATGTACGGGGGTTGGACTAGATGAGCTTTAAAGTTCCCTTCTAACCCAAACTATTCTGTGATTCTATGATTCTCTGTATTATCGATTCAACTGTGAAGCCATGTGGCAAAAGTGGTTATGAAAATATTCACAGGAGACTGAGTCCTCCAGCATATCAGTAATGAACTTGTTCGTCTGACCTATTTGTTCATGACCTATAAGTGAATGTCTGCTTTTTGCTACTGACTTCTATCATACACACAATACTGTCAAGCGATGCTACCCAAACTAACAAAGCAGACCCCTTAATTCCTGTATCAACTTGTTCATTTTTTGTAACTAACCCAAGAGGCGAATCTGCATTTTGATTCTTCCTTCCTACCTCTTGATTAACTCAGGCAACCATGGTTAAGATTCCTCCAGATGAGTATTAAGGGAAGCGATTAGTATCTCTTTACATTCAATTTAGCCCTAAGAAGAGAGGTCTGAGGCACATTGATGCAGGATAGCTATGATCTATTTTCTGGAAATGTTTAAAATTGGAACTGATAAATATTCCTTTAGGTAAAACAGACACTGTCTCACAGTCTGAATGCCTCATCTGAGATGTTTAAAGCTTTCCCTGGATTCACAAGGAAACTAGTGATCTAGGGGAAGTGGGTTATTTTTGATACATCTTTTTTCATGTAGGGACAGTATTACAAGAAAGTATTGAATGTAAGTGTTCACACACACAAGGTGTCTCTGAGGACAGTAAAACTTGTTAACCTTATCCCACCCCCATATACTTTCATGGGATCTCTGAAAACCATCCTGTGCTCTGTGGGCCCCTTTCTCAGTGACCTGACATGCATCCAAAGTGTCAGGATTTAGGAACAGCAGCTGTACGCACCTGTGCTCCTTGCAAACCCACAAAGATTTCAGAAAGAAATAAGGATTTTCATCATTTTGGGCAGCTTTTTTTCTTCAAGGGTGTTGCTTCTAAACAGAAAAGCGCAGCCACTTCTTCTCAAGTGCCTTCCCTGAGCCTTTCAGCAGCACAAAAGACACTGGCTCTGGGAGGAACCCACCTTCAGTCCTCAAGCCCTCTTACAATCCTGAACACACCACATGAGCATAAGGCACTATTTCCCTACATTGCGCCCCCTCCACCATACAACAGAAATGCTGATGCAGAGAAAGAGACTGTGATGATCCACACTGTTGCTGCTGTGGGTCTCAGCGTAACCCCAACCTCAGCCCAGGGGTCAGGAGAGTGCAAAACGTTTTCCCAGTAGTCATCACTCCCAACAGTGCTGCTCTTCATTGTGGTGGGAGCACATGTTTTCCTGCACTGTGCACTACATGGCAGTACTCAGGCACACACTGGACAGCCTGACTCTTACAGGAAACTGGAGATACAGTTTAAGGAAGCCCATATAAGAGAACATGGGAGACTTGAAATTATTGTAGTAGAAGCACAGAACAAAGTGGACGCAAATCTATAGAGAACCAGGATCCATTAGTTCTGTGCTCACAGAACTCTTTATGCAGATTCACTGATTACAGAGCATGTGATATCATCATAGAATCATGGAATGGTTTGGATTGGAAGGGACCTTAAAGCTCACCCAGTTCCAACCCCTGCCACGGGCAGGGACACCTTCCACTGGAGCAGCTGCTCCAAGCCCCATCAAACCTGGCCTTGAACACTGCCAGGGAAGGAGCATTTCCCACTGGGATGCAGCATTTACCCCCAGCAAACTGGGAAGGTAATATTAGCATTTGCATCAAGCATTTTGTGCTGCAATTTCCTGAAGGATATTTCAGGCAATTTGAAATGCACATCACTTTCAAACACCAGCTGAGCACTGGAGCCAGTTATCTTGTGACTGGAAATAAATGTAAGGTTTGCCAACTAGTTATAATAAAACATGAGGGTGTGCTTGCTTCAGGTTTAGAAAGAAGCATAGCCCTGCGGTAAATAAGAAGCATTATTATCTCCAAGCTACTTTGCCTTCTTGCCCCACACCCTTATGTAGTACCTTCCACACATCCTTCGCTTCCCCAGAGGACTGTAAGGACAAGGCTCTCCCGACGGCTGCCCTCTTCTGGATGGAATCACACAAGTTCCATGATTTCCACACAGATAAAATGCTGTGTCTACTTTTCAACAGAGGACGATCTAAATTCTTTCCTTATGTCTGTGTAATCACAAAGGTTACACTATGCCAGAATGAGAACTACGACATTCTGAGTGGCTGCTTCACAGTTCCCTACATAGTTAGCCAATATTTTTTTTTAGAGCTTTTAACCAAAAATGCTTTTTTTTCCCCTAGCATCTTAAAAAAATTGTTGCCTTTCCATTTCTTTCCTATATTTATCAGTGCTTAAGACCACACTGCTGTTTCCTTGTCAAGTACTTCATTCTCCTCCCCACACATAACGGGAAACATTTCCATATCTCTTTGTTGCTTAAGGTAAGTATGTTAAACACTGGATATTATGTCTGGAAAGGTTCTTATATAATCTTTTCCTCTGCCCAAGTCAGGGTCAAATATTTCTTTGCTACTCTAGATCAGCGTTTGGCTGACCCCTGTTACAGGCAGCTGATAACAGGGACTGCACAGTTCCTTCAGGGAACCCAGTCCACGGCTTCACCAGTTAACTCTTAGTGTTCCTGGAGGTTTGTTTCTAGACTCCTCACACAAGTAAACAGCTCCAGAGATTTCTTCAAAAGGACCCATTCATCAGGGAGTGTGGAGTTTCCTTCTGGGAGCTCTCATCTTTAAATGGATAGCAAGGATTAAGATGCAAAGTAGAAAGGCTGAGGACAAAACATCCCTTAAAGAGGGTTTCAGTTCTTGCCGGTGGAACCAGGAAGTTGGAGGTTTTTCTCAGTATTCTGTATGCACAGTCATACCAGTGCACACTGAAACTTTCACTGCACATCTGTGCATCACTGCATGGTCTAGGCACCACGCCAGAGGCTGAATTCCTGCGAGTCCGTGCAGCTCCCACACGTTTACAGCACTAGGACCCAGAGGGAGCTTCATTTCTGTGAGTCAGTGCAGCTAGCTGAGCCCTGTGAGCAGTGAATGAGGCTGGAAAGGCAGAGGGAATGTGAATGGCTCTTCTGGCTTGGGAAAGTGTCCACAGACTGGGCTGCTACGGACTACAAACCAGCTCGGACAACCCTCCAGATCCCCGGTACTGCCGGCATCCCGTGCCGCTGCTCTGAGGTGAGTGCCCCACAGGAGCCAGCGTTCACAAAGCAGGAACACAGCAGTCACACCAGTTGTGGAAGTTTGGGATCTTCAAAACCAGCCAGTGTGGGTTTGCTGTGCAGTGATTTTTACTCTCTTGAGGAGAACAGAGCAGATGGCTTTGAAATGCGGAGGGCTCATGTC
Organism: Melopsittacus undulatus; assembly: GCF_012275295.1. Taxonomy (NCBI): domain Eukaryota; kingdom Metazoa; phylum Chordata; class Aves; order Psittaciformes; family Psittaculidae; genus Melopsittacus; species Melopsittacus undulatus. The sequence continues at coordinate 1,147,432 of NC_047542.1, forward strand.
TTAAAAATAGCATTTCTGAGGAAAGCATGGTCTAGGGAAACTGCAAACTGCATCTGCTAAAGCAGGTTAAACAGCACATAGATCTGGGAAGGTGTTCATAAGCATTTGTGTTTAAGCTTAAAGCTCAAAAACCATCTTTAGTAAGAACAGCTTAATCTTAGAGAAATGTAATATTATTCTTACTCTTTTTATCCAGGTATATGAGAATTTACTTTTATTTGCACCATACAGCACTCACACCTATATGAAAATTCTTTACTGCCTTTGTTCTGAATATTCAGGCTTACTTAACCTTGATTTCTTTTTCCTATAGCATAATTCTAATCTAGATAAGAACTTCTTTCTTTCTCTAGTAATATAAATAGGAATTGTGGTAAATCAAAGCATGACCGGGCCAAGGCAGAAACCTCTCGCTATTGGCAGAGTAGTAGATCACTAGAGACTGTATCCTCTACCATGTCCACTCGGAAAAGCTTACAAACTGCCTGCCAGTGATGGAACTGATCATGTTTATTGGTTTATGCCAGGTGCTAACAATGTTTTATCTGACGCACCAGGCAGAGACAAAACTGGGGACCCCAGTCAGGGAGACAGAAGGAATCTGTGTAGTGAGAACAAAAAGTGTTTGTGCTGCAGTTGCTTTCTTCACTTTAAATTCTCCTTATATGCTCAAGAAGTTTTGGGGAAAAGGCAAAGCTAGCCTGCTTGTCAGGCTGGTTTTTCCAAGTTGTCACAGCTCTGAAGCTGCACTGGAACTGTCTGACAGATAATTTATGGCTGTTTTCGTGCATTAGAGTATCACAATAAAGTCTTTTGGGCATTTTTTTTTGCTAAGCCAAAGTAAAATGTGACAATTACCTGCACAAAGAGAAAGAAGCAGCTAAGCTGCCTGTACTTTCATACTCTGCAGCTCTGGGCTGTTTCAGGTATTATGGAAACCAGGCTTTTTCAAACTACCCTGACAACTACCATTACAGACATTCATCTGAAACTCAGGTTACAAGATTTTCTGCACTTTCACAAAGAGGTTCCAGTGACAGAATGAAGAAGCACATTAACTGCAGTGTTGCAAGTGAGATTCATCCTTTAAATATATTAGTAATTATAGATATGAATCATTTTCTAACAAATCTCAGCAAGGTCTGGAGAGGAGCCCTCCTGATGAGTCTGCGCAGTGGAATAATTGTGATTTCACGTCTTTATCAATCCCAGCCACTCACCCTAAAGGGATCTGTCAGTCTCACAATAAGGTAGTAAAGAAAGCAAGTGTGGTTTTCTTTTTCTCATCCACCTAGCTAAGCAGTGTCCATTTTCTCCATCAAAAGCTTAAATTGTCTTTTCAGATGTCTTCACTTAAGTGTAGTGGAGAATTACAATGAGCACAAAAGCTCATTGTAACCCATACCCTAAGTAAACAGTTGTCACATAGAAGAACCAAGCAGTCTATTTAATCACTGTAAGATGTTAATTTAAAAGTTCAGGTTAGAAAAATACCTAAACCAGGTATTCAGATTAGCATTTGCAAATGTAAAATGTGCTTCTTTAATGGGATACTTGGAACAAGGCTCAGATGGAACACATTTAAAAGCTAGATTATTTCAAGCAATAGAATAAGTCCCATAAATTCCCCTACTGCTCCATGGCTTTGGCCATCTAAAAATATTCCTTTAAATGCTGGTTCTATCAATTAGTTTTGTGGTTCCTTACAAAAAGCTTTTAGGATTAACAGAATATTGAACACATATTAATTAGCATTAATTGAATTAAATTAAAAGCATGTGGAAAAATCCTGCTCATTTTAAGAAGTTAACATAATTCTGCCTTTTTCTTAGTCTATATTTTAAGAGCAAAATCTGCTGATAAAAAATAAAGGGGTAATAAAATGAATGTTTTCATTCCCCAAGAGTCAATATCCGAAGCCCAGAAGTCAATCCTGGATTGCTGGGTTTAGAAATATTTGTCTCTCCTTCAAATCTCAGCCCAACTAAAGCGGGTGAAGCTCAAACTGGCCACAGCAACAATGACCTCTGCTGGCAAGTGCCCTCTGCTGAATATAAGTTTTAAGGGCTTATTCAGAAAGTGACCACGAACTAGATCAGCTGAGATACACTTGGAGAAACGCAAGATCACACCTCTGCCCAAGAAACATGCCCCATGGTAAAGAAAGTGAAAGGCACGTGTAGCAATGCTGATCCAGCTGCATTGCTCGCACAGCAAGGAGGAAACTCTTCCTGTGCTGGATTTGACTTGAGCCTGGTCAGAGAGGTCAATGTGTTTAAGAGCATTTCTACAACAGAAGCTCTGGGATAGATGTCCTATGGGATGCATGTGGCTTGTTTTCCTGACACAACGCCCTTTGTGCAGCTCTGCTGAATTCATGAAATATTTGCCTGTGCATGTGTTATTTAGACCCAAACTGAACGTGGCCAAACAAAGCAAAATCGTTTTTGTTGTTGCCAAGAGACTGTAGTAACTTCATGTGGGTTATGTGCATTCTTATCTGCCTGGTTCCACTAGTCTAAAGCTATGGAACTTGGTGGAAAGAAAATCTCAGACTGTTGATACAAACCGATACTGTCCCCAGATCCTGAATAATAAGTTCTGGTCATCATTTACACCTCAGAAAGTGAAAAATGTAAGGGTGCCAATGACGACAGCCTGGAAAATGTTCCATATTTAGAGAAACTATAGAGCTTGTGATTTCTACGTTGCATTCGATGTGTTTTTCAGCCTGCAGCATGCATAAAGAAACACTCCAAAGACATAGAACTTCCTCTGTGTACAAGTAGGATTCTCTGTTCACAGCTCTTGCTTCTGTGAGATAATTAAGTGCTTGCAAATGAGTTATGATGTACTGGAACATCAACACCTGCCACTTGGAAACAATTATTGGGACACACGCAGAGGGATGAAATCCAATTTAATGGATACACAAACGAAGACGTAAGATGCTGACTGCATTGGCAGAGCTGGTAAGTCACCGAGGATACTGAGGTGGCTACAGCAGTTCACTAGTCAGCACATCTTTGAACGCATTAGCCCCAAGTGAAGCACACCCATGTAAACCACACTGCCCAGTGCTCTCATGTATTTAGAAATGAGAGACAGAAAGAAGAATGTAGTACTTGACTACCTTCAGGCATAATCTCTGTCCGACTATATTCATGTAGAAGACATTTAGACTGCACCACTACTGCACAGCAGGAGAAAATATGCAAAGTGCTGATTGGTATTTTGAGCCTTGCATACAGCTATTAAGATGCAAATTGTTGCATGCATGTAGAAAGCATACATACATATGTACAAGACGTGTCTGGCATATTATCTAAATTCAAAATGAAAATAACTGCATGGGGGAGTTGGAAATAACATGCTCAATGGCTTTACTGCAGCTTCTGGAGCTTCACTTCCTGTGCCATTTTCAAATGAATGAAACACCTTTGACTTTTTCTTACCTTGGAAACAACATTTCTTTCCCAGTAAAGAGCCTTTCTTCTTTTTCGCCTAAGCTCCTGCATTTACAACAATGCTTTGAGATTTTATGGCACAACAGCTGCCATTATCAGAGAACAAAAATCAAGATTGATGAGACGTTTTCTATTGCTGGGATCAGTTTTATCACATTACTATGACTTCCACATTACCTAGAGGTATTCCCTAGAAGAAACTGTGAGATGGTGACAACAGAGAACAAAAATAATAGAATCATATAATGGTTTGGGCTGGAAAGGAGCTTAAGATCATCCAGTTCCAACCCCCCTTCCACTAGAGCAGGGTGGTCCAAGCCCCTGTGTCCAACCTGGCCTTGAGTACTGCCAGGGATGGGACAGCCACAGCTTCTCTGGGCACCCTGTGCCAGCGCCTCGCCACCTTCCCTCAAGGAAAGAACTTCCTCCTTATATCTAACCTGAACTTTCTCTGTTTCAGTTTGAAACCATCACCCCTTGTCCTATCGCTACAGTCGCTGATGAAAAATCCTGAGGAATTGCCTGTCCTGAACTTTACAGCCCAAACCCTAACACAGTCTGACAGTCCCTACAGGTGTTCTCTGGCCACAGCTCTGATTGCTGTCAGCAATCAAACCTGCAGGAGCGAGGCCACTCAGTGTAGTTCAAGACAGTTTTTGTTCAGAGATTTTCTAAAACTGAATATTGAACCCAGACCACTAAAACTGATCTCAGAACTAACTTTCCCTAATTGATGTTCCTGGCTATGAAATCAAATTTCCTGTTCCCACAGGGTCCATAACAATGTGCTAATAAAAGATCAGATTCTGCTCCCATTGACTTGCTATGTATCAAAACTCTCATTGATTTCAGTGTAAAAGCACAAAGACTGAAAAAGTCAAACAGAAGGTTAAGAGTTTGACTTTGTTTTGGGCCTTGCTTTACATATTATTGCCAAAATCATAAGGACCAATTCTGTGACACAAATACAAGGCTCTTTCCAGGAATAAAATCAATGCAATGAACGAATAATCGAAAAACTGAATCTGTTCCTTGCACTGTGTCATTTAGTTCGGAGCGCCCTGTTTGTGCTGCCTTAAAAAGTATGTGACAAAACCTGATTTAGCTCAGTTAGTTGTTAACTGCTCTGAAAAGTAATAAAAGACTAGATTCTTTCTGGCAGTTCTGACCCACAATGAGGAAATTAGCCCAGTATAAGTACAGATGGTAAGCAGATTATTTTTGGGACAACTTGCTATATGCTAAGTATGGCTTTGCTAGTCTAAAAATTACTATTTTGAATTATTCCTATTCTGAATAGTTTCATATTTTTCCCTTTGTACTGTGTAAGTATAAAGGTGACAGATATTTTTGTGCTCTGGTTCACTGATTTACTTCGGTGAAGCACTTCAGTTTGCTCTTTACACAACCATATGTGATCCAGGCTTTTAAAAGGAAAGGAAAGAGCTCTTCAGAAATTTTGGGGATGGAAATTCACCAAACACCTCATTGTTATATATTCTCTGATTACAATACATTTAACAGCTCTGGCTCACACAATATGTAGGGGTTTTCTTCTATTTTCAAACATATCTTTTCCCTTTTTGTTTGAAGCCTTTATGTGCTGGATGACTAAGGTATGGAAAAAGACCTGTGCTTGTGCACAGAGCCATTTGCCCTGTGGTGAATGACACAGCCTGCATTTTCTGAAATGCATCATTTCCTGCCCATTATTTCACGATCCCTTTTTGATGCTCTATGTACCAGCTCCAGAGCAGCATTTATGGTGCGTGTATTAGCACAGCCATCCAAATTGCTCATTTCAACTATTCATTGCTTAACGCATTGCAAGAACAACTTGAATTCTGATGAACGTAACTATAAATTCAGCCCCACTTAGGAGCTGTACTTTCACGAATCATCAAAATGATTATACTGTGGCCTTTAAGGAGGGTCAGCAGGGCACACCAGCTGCTTGGGTCAGTAAGCAAGAATGAACTGTCACACTGTGCATGGATGTCTGGTCACTGCAGGAGTGCATATTCTTAACTTTCTGGCACTTTCATATTTCAGACTGAAAACCAACACTTTTACACAGCAGCCTTTGAACAATTTTCCCTCATTAAGAATGAGCAAGGAGGCATAAAATAGCCATCTCTGAAAACATACCAGTTTTTCATCTTATTTAGATGTATGAAGTGCATTTTCTAACTGCAGCTGATGGACTGTGACACTTCTCAGTCTGCAGACAGCTGCTGCTCAGATGGTTGTGACTTCAGGCTTATAAGCTTGAAATGGAAGATTGAGATGAGCTCTTAGGCAGAAGCTGTTCCCTGGGAGGGTGCTGAGGCACAGGGTGCCCAGAGAAGCTGTGGCTGCCCCATCCCTGGCAGTGCTCAAGGCCAGGTTGGACACAGGGGCTTGGAGCAGCTGCTCCAGTGGAAAGGGTCCCTGCCCGTGGCAGGGGTTGGAGCTGGAGGAGCTTTAAGGCCCCTTTTGACACAAGCCGCTCTGTGATTCTATGACATGACTCATAGGACAACTTGCTTCAGGGCAGAATGTTCTACAAAAGATAGGGCATTTCTTTTTCAAAAGCAGCTCCCATTTCCCAGTTTCACTGTACTTGTGTCACATGAAGAACCCACTTAGCAGGTTCTGAAGCACCTGAAAATCAATACAGAATTAGAGAGCTCAAGAGCTTTGGAAATTTTATTCCAGGAACTGAAAATTGTGTGTTTAAAAACTGGGATACTCACAGCTAATGTGTCCTATCAGGCATTGACAAAGTGCTAAGTTACACTGCATCCCTCATCAGCTTCCTTTTACATTTCTGGAAGTCCCTAGGAAACAAATTATACCTGCTGCTTTTGGGTTTAAATTTGTGTCCCTTTGTTTCTAAGGTTAAATTTAGTAAGTTAGAAATATTCAAACTAATTTCTTTCTAATAATTCACATTTAGTAGAGTTTCATACTCCATTCAAATTTTACTGTGCTTGTCTCAAGGAATCAAGCACACTGTGATTGATTCCTTGGTGAAGTGTTCAAAACCTATGAGACAAACACACATGCATGTAACCTTAGGGGATTTAAATGTTTTGAATTACATTTACACATTCCTTCTTTTGAACTAAACATGCAAGTGGATATAGGGCTTGTTGCTATTACTTTGTATAGCTACAGTCCATTAAATTTGAGTGATTTTTGGATTCTTTAGAAAGCCAACGGATTCCAAAGCAACCATTGACTTTATTCTGGTTTGTATCAAGCTTCTATAGCTTTGCTTTGTTATAACTTCAGTAACCCAAGAACTGTGTTTCAGAAGTTACAGCTTTCTATCCTAATTAAGAAAATCATTTAAGTCTTTTATGGTCAATGGATACAAGCTCCTTATGTACCACTAAGTGAACAGGAAATTCAAAGTTAATAACCTAGAGGATATCTTCAGTTTTCCACGATTTTCTCTCTTTTGTGTGTGCTAGCTCTTTATGAACCCAAGTAGAATTACGGACACCCCACACAGAGTCATGTTTGAAAAGCTTGTTCAGATGGCTGATCACTAGGAAATGTCACATTGTAAACCTCTGTTAGTTTCTGATCTCCTAAGAATTCTTTAGTAGCAGGAAAAGTAAATGCACAGTTCCATCTTTTATTTTCAATTATTGCTACCACTTTCACACGTCTAGAAAAGGACTCTGCCTTCTGTAGGACTTTCAACATGGAAAATACTTCATAGCAACAGACATAGAGAAATGTTTGTTAAAGCAACAGTGTACAGAACAAATCTGAAGTCAGTTTTACAGGGTTCCCTGAGATGAAGGTGGCCTTCAAATACTGACAAGTATAGCATCTCTATACATCACTCTCTACAACTACCTGACAGGAGGATGGAGGCAGGAGATGGCTGGTTGCCTGTCCCAAGGAACAAGGGATGGGACAAGAGGAAATAGCCTCAAGCTGCACGAGGGGAGAGTTAGACTGGAGATTAAGAACAATTCCTTCCCCAAAGGGTGCTCAGGCATTAGAACAGGCTCCCCAGGGTAGTACTGGAGTCCCTGCAAGTGTTCACACACCGTGGAGATGAGGCTCTTAAATGCCATGGGTTAGTGGTGGTCTTGGCAGTGCTGAGGAACGGTTGGATTGGATGAGCTTGAAGGTCTTTTCCAACCTGGCTGATTCCATGACTCCATGATTGCATGATCAAAGAATAGATCAAACTGGATGGGATATCAGGAGGTCCTCTGCCCATGCTCCTGCTCAAAGAAGGATCTCTGTACCATTTACTAGAGGACTAAGACTGAGGAGTCAATAATAAGCAGCAAACTTTCTGCAACATTATTTTCTTGGTAGATGTGCTCAGTGCAGAATTCTAGGGATGAGTGGAGTACAGCCATGCAGCAGGTCTTTAAGGAACTCGGAACCAAGGAACAGCATTATGGTTGACATTCAGTCTCCTAGGTAATATTCAAATTGGCTCTACTATGAAGGATAACATCCATGTGATAACGGCCTGTATTTATTACTGGTTTAACACCTAAAAGGTTTTCCACATGAGGAGCCACTCATTGTCTCTCATTACTCAGTTTGGAGTTTTGGTTTAGGTGTTTCTGGTTTGCTTTTTCTTTCCAGCTGGCTGCAGTCCACAGCCATTAGCTTTGGCATTTTCTCTTTTTATCATATATTGCCTTTGACCAAGAATTCAGGTTAAGTGCTTCCATTACCTATAATAATGGTATCTTTTCACGGGCTAGATTCTTTCCTCACTGTTTGGCTGCTGTACTGGGGCTTAGGCCCAGCTCCTCAGCTCTCCCCACTGCAATATTTTTGGATTTATGCAAAACAGTAAAAGTCCAAAGGGGATTTAAATCATGGGCAGATTCAGAAGGCTCAGCTGCCTGGTGCCTCTTCTACTACAAAAGCTTAGTGCACCAAAGGGAACCACAAGATGACAGGCTCAATAATGACAGAAACCCATTGCTCTACACCATGGAATTAAGCTGCAGAACTCCCGGTCACTTTGCTGCTCAAAATGTACATTGACTCAAGGAACACGTAGACAGGGACATGGATGGGAAATATACTGAAGATTCTAAACGCAGAAAAACCTGCACAGAAAGCTGCTCATCCAAAAACTACAGGAGAGGAAAGTGGCTGAATAAGTACCACTTTATGCTTATCTTTCTCTCAGACACTTCCAGAAGGATCTTCTATTTGCCTCTTCAGGCAAACAGGATTGACAAGATTCTTTCATCTGGTCCATCTCAGGCATTCTTACGTACTGATAGTATGTTGAAAGGGTTCTCTTTAATGGGGAACACACTGCCATTTTTCTTCTGATCACAGTGTTAGGAATTTTATCCATTTCCCTCAGCAAAACTGATTGCACTAACTGCACTTCTTACCTGGCAGGAAAAGGTACACAACCTGTGTCAAGGGAAATAAATACGAACAGAGAGAAAATAGCCTCTTTATCCTGTTTTAACTGTTTTCACTGTGGTTACACCATAGAGCCAGTCATTTTTCAATCAACTATGCATTCAAGGTTGTTTTATACTCACTTCGTCCCCTAAGACTCCAGTCCTGTAAATAACACTTGTATCCTTTATTCATCTATGGATGACATTTCTCTGTATTCCTACCACAGGCTGGCTGTAAAGTGTTGTTTGCTTATGCTAAGATTACCAAGCAATCCATAATGCTCTATGAAAAGGTTTTTGCCTCTTCTTTGTTTGTCATACTTTTTATATTACCATTAACTGCAAATATAACTTGTTCCTGCAGGTCACAGACACAAATGTTAAAAAGCTTGGGGTCTGCCCTTCTCTTTTCTCCTGGGTTCATAATTTTACTTCAGTCCCTTGTATTAAAACAAGCAGTACAATAAGCAGAAATAATGAAACCTTGTTCTCTGTGGTGGTCAGAGTTTCTGGCATGTACTAAGTTTGCAAGCATCTGTGAGGTTTGAGTAACTTCTAGGCCATAGAGATACACATGTCTAACACAAACTCTAATCAAACAGACCTCTAACAGCACACCCTTTGTTCTGGTCAGGACTTCTACCTATCCTACATTTTAATCAAACTTGTAGAAACATTAACATTATCTTTATTTAGAAAGCTAGTAGCTTTAAGACCTCTAACCTTCTGTGAGATGTGAATGGCAGTCAACAATTTCAAGGGTCGTTGTGTCAAGGGTTCACAAGAGAGTGTCATTTCGTAAGTGTCATTTCCCTATTAAGCCAGACTAAAACCAGGTGATGCTCTTTGTTGCCCCCACTTTGAAGTATGCACAGCAACCAAGAACTGTGTACTCAATTATGCCTTGCATTTGTGTACCAACTTATGTTTAAGTTACAAAGACGTCAAGGCACACAGCCTAAGCATGCTTTATTTTTCATGTCAAGGACCCATTCCATTCCTCTCCTTGTTATTGGTGTTTCTTATCAAAGCTCTCAATATTCAACATCTATTATTTTGTTCTGCCTGGATCAGAATCCTCCAGCCCCAATCATTTTTGCCAAACTTTTTCCTCATTATTTTCTCAGGCACAAGCTGTAAACAGGAGTGCAAAGTTTCACTGCTCAGCCTCACGTTCCAGGACACTTTCGATATGCCAAAAGTGTGAGTTTCTGGCTTTGCCAAAGCACGAGGAATCACATCACATGCATTAGAGGGACTTTGATCCACCAGCTCTCCCTAGATGTGCATTCCTGCACTGTAAACTGCCTTTGTAAACAGAGTAGTACTGTGAAGAGTTGCACTAAAGCCCACTTTTTCCCCTCTATGCTTTGAAAGAAAAACGTGGCCTTTTCCTTCTCCTCTCTCCCACTCCTTCTATCTGAAAGCAAAGAAAGTAGAAAACTACTTATGAACTATAGAATTTCCTACCTTTGTTCAACATTTCAAATTTGCAAAAGCATTCGAGTCACAGAATTTGTTTGAATTCAGTCTTCAGCACTGGAACCAGGATTGTTCCATCACTTGAAAGGAAATACTTGCTAAGAAAATCACTGATTTCCAGTGCCACAGAAAACCTGATGTGATGTTCGGCACATTTAAAGTTCATCTCTCTATCTTTGCAATAAAATTTTGCAAAAGCTCTTTTTCAAGAAACATCTATTTAAACTGTGACATTGCACACAGAAAGTAGGTGCACATCGGATCAAACTGTCCCTCTGGTTTCCATTTTAAGCTGGCAGAAAATGATCTTATAAGGTACAAAATTTGACTATCTGCTTTGAACCTAATATTCACCCCCCAAAAAAACAACAGAAAAGTTGAAATATGCTAAATGCAAACACAGGATGTACCTTTAAAAACATGTTTAAGTCAGAGACCTGTTAGGCATATGTTCTTAAAAAAACCCTAAAAACCAAAACCCAACTCACCACTTATTTTCCTTGTGTTAAACAATCTAAAATTGTCATGTAGTCATCATCTGATTAGCAGTGTAGTAAAAATAAGCAAACACCTATGAAAAATCTATTCCTAATGCTATAATTATGACAACAATCTGTGGAGTCCCATTCTTGACCATACAACACAGCCAGATCACATCTGGCTACAAATGTCATCTTTTGTTTCTTTCCACCATATGTTCATGCACATTACCTTCCAATTCAGAATATAACTGCTTTCTTTTCACTATTATGCTTGGACTAGATGATCTCCCTTCCAACTTTACCAGTTCTGTGATTCTGTGTGTGATTCTGTGATTGCTCCTGACAACTGATTCAACAGACATAAGCATTCCCAAGTAATACTGTAATAAATAAATACATGGCTACAGTGTTAAGTGATATAATGACAGTGAATTTCAAGTATTTCAGGTTAACTGAATTAGTACTGGCATATAAAACATGGAAATACCATAATGACGTGGGGAAAGGATTCTGCATTTTATTATGTTTTCTCTGTTCCGATTAATGACTAGACAGCAAAGACCAAACTGATAGCAGACAGCTCACGTATCACCAGCAGGTTCCCAGCTGACAAGCTGTAGGTGCAGTATATAAGCTTTAGAGCACATGTGCCTAGATTCCTTACAAAATCCCAACACTGTTCTTTGCAGGGTTGAACATAACGGTAGAAAAAGAAACCATTTACCCAACACAGAAAACCAGAATTTAATATTAGTATTATCAACCCTGTGTGAGTTAGTAACAAGTTTTACTTGTTAGTAAAAGGCGAATTTGGAATGAGAATTTACAACCCTTTTGCATCTTCCCCACTCATGTAGGGGAGCTCCAAATTCCCTGTTGCATCTGCAGCATGGACCCATGGCAAGGCTCAAAGCAGAGGAAACAGAACTGCAAAAAAGAGCTCTGACAAAACCCTTTAACCTGCTTCTCCTATTTCCTGCAGCTTTATTTCCCTCTTTTCCCAGCAATGCCATCATCCAACAGATCATAAAGTAAAAAGAAAAAGGAAGCATCTTCCATTTCCAGCATTTTTGTGAGTGAAGCTTTATTGGCATGAGATAAATATATCACCTTGATCCACTGCAGAAAGAAACAACCAACTAAACAAGAAAGAAAAGCAATTGCTTACTCGTTAATGACAGCCCTTACCTAAGGTTCTACCACCTGCTTTGCTCCATAATATAGTAGAGCCAGATGGGAAACTGTTTAATCCAGGTGCATGGTTGCAGCCAGATGTCTGTGTTGTAACTTTCGCCTTTATGTGGCTGGTAATTAGACTACTATGTCATACTGGGTCCAAAATGAGTATGAATCCATGAGCTGTGACGTGGTGTTAAGGTGTTCAGTGTGCTTGGAATTTCCCATATTACAAAAGTGATGGAATAGCTTCACATGACAAATACCAAATACTCATCAAAGCAGTCACGAAAGTTGTGCAACCATGTGGGAGCAGTAAAGAAGATGAGTCATTTATGGATGTGCTGATGATCAGGTTTTCATTATTGCACACAACCCAGGGCACATAAGGAACTAGACAAGTACTGAAACAATCACCGTTAATTTCAACTAGACAAACTCTTGCAAGAACATTTAACATAAGTTGTCTTCAGCTCCTACTTGAAACAGTTTTTTTACTAGATGCAAGAAACAAAATGCACAGAAATACCCTTTGGGGATTAATTATCTAAAAATAATAGCTGAAAAAACTTACTAACTTATCTCTACAATACCCCTCTTCCCTTCCAGGCATGATTTTTGCCGCTTGTAGTAATATGTGCAAGAGGTTTTGTAGCTTGCTGTTGTTTCTCTTTCTAAAATATTCTAAAAGCCTGTTTTAATCCCTAGAGGCAAATTATCTGTCCCAGAAACAAGGCAGCACTGCAGCACCATTCAGAGAGAAGAATATGAGAGAGGGAAGGTGCCATGTTCCATCTGTCAGTCTATACACTGCAGTGGAACCTAATGCAGACCTGCACAATGGAAACAAAGTTCTTCTACTTGGAGTCATAGTGAAAATCTTCAAATTAAGAACATCACAAGTGCAGGACAAGAGGAAACAGCCTCAAGCTGCACCAGGAGAGGGTGAGACTGGAGACTAGGAACAATTCCTTCCCCAGAGGGTGCACAGGCTGGGGTCAGCACCCCTGCAAGTGCTCACACGCTGTGTAGAGGAGGCCCTCAGTGCATGGGTTAGTGGTGGCCTTGGCAGTGCTGAGCAATGGTTGGACTTGACGATCTTGAAGGTCTTTTCCAGCCTAGTAGATTCCATGATTCTCTGATTCTTAGTGTTCAGGAAGAAATTAACTGCTTAGCTGAGAATATTCCTGGCTTTTTATTTTATCCAGAACACATGAGTAATATTTTGAAACATTTGATTGAACTCAGTCAATCAATCTTAATGTGGTTATTTTGAAACATTTGATTGAACTTGCAGTCATTCAGTCTTAATTATGGTTTGGCATGTGCCTCTGTGTAGGCTGATCCATAGGGAATGCCATTCATATTAATCCTGAAGTAGAGCAGGATGACACAGCTGATTAATCAGCTTTCTTATTAAGAAATGAATATTTGGCTTCCCCAACTAAAATGATCATTGCCAAGCTCATGCTAGAACTCACATGGTTTGGGTCACCCCTAACACATTCTAAGAGAAGGAAATTAGCCTATACAACTGATGAACACAAACAGCAACACTGCACCCACTGTTTTTTGTTCACCATCAATTCTATGGCATTTGGGAGATAAATGTTTCTGTTCCTGTTGCTTTCTGATCAAGATTTGTCCCTAATTTGGAAGCATAAGACCAGGGCCTATGGGTTGTGATGGTGGTATCAACTGCTATCTAGACAAGTAGGTACCAAAACCAGAGCACCTGTAGTTTGCTAAATAGATCTAGCCAGTTCCTTAGCTAAAGCATAGCACAGGGTCTGCAGGTAAGCCACGTCTCCAACTTCCAATCCCAAAATTTCCTGAATCTATTAACCAAGTCTGCAGAAGGAAAAAAAAACCTACTTGTAAAAACCTTAACTAAACATGGAGCTATTTTTCCCTTTCATTAATAGGTAAATCACAACAGAAAAGCAGCCACTCTACAAGCACAGTATGTGATCACTGTCATGAAATGCCTTCAACATAAATGGACTTAATGACAAAGTGAAGCAAATCTCAATTAAAGGCACAATGCTTTGAGACAGAAACAACCCAGCACTCTCCCAGCTTCCCACTAAGTAGGTCTCCAATCCTGGAAACGTTGCCAGCTATGGGGAACAGTTTAGAAAGTTAATGACAGTAAAAACAGGATTCACTAGAAACTGTAATTCTGACTCCAGTAAGCATTGCCAGAGGCCTGACATGAAGAAACAAGTACTATTTCAAGCCGACTGCAAAGCCAAGGGAAAGATTAACATCTGTCAGAATCAGCCACAGAGGAGATTGTTATTGATCCCCAAATGTCACAAGAATTTAGAAGGGCTAAAAGGAAATAAAAAAACCCAACAAAACCTCATGCATCTGGGGATTTGCTTTGTAAATTTAAATGCTTTCCCTGCAGTTCTGCTGTGTATTTTCAAATAGCTGTGTGTGAGGTAGATCAATGTTACAAGAAATGGTATTTCTTCCAACCACGGTCAAGCTTAGTCATGTATGAAAAGAAGGGACAAGAAGTAGTTTTGTTGCTGCAGCAATCACTGCAGTTACTAGTCTTCAAACCATTGATTTTTGTGTTTAGGCTCTGTTGCTGTGGCTTTTGTTTCTGTCTTATCCGTGTCTATCCCTAATAACAAGATTAAGACTTCGCTCACATTCTTCTAATTAAAACTGTAATTCTGAGAAGAGATTCCAGGTCTTCTTTTAGCAGGATAATCAGTATATCTGTGAGGTCATGTTAGCATTTTTTAACATCTAAGTTAACACAAAGATGGCACTCTTCCATGCAGGCCATAACTCCTTATCCACAGTGGTTTTAACAACACACTCCATTTTATAGCAGTGGTAGCGACAGCACTGCATACTACAGAGAGCTGCTATGCTGCCTTGGGCTGATGAGTTTACAGGTTCTGAACTTGCCATTCTTCTCAGTAGTTTAAGCAACCAAAGGCTGTACACATTTTACCATGCTAAGAACACAGATGCATTAGTCTGCAACATATTTAGAATCAGAGAATGGTTAGGGTCGGAAAGGACCTTAAGATCATCAAGTTTCAACCCCCATTTCCCTTACTAAACTGGAAGAAAACAGGATCTGAACTTCAAGCTGTATTGCACTTAACCAGCTATAGCCTTCAAATATTATTTACAAGTTATTGTTTCTGTAGCTTCTTATTTCTATAGCAAGTTACCATTCCACAGCTTTCAGAAGTGCCTCTTCCCACTCTGACTCCTTCTCTGATATCTTCTATAAGGGATGCAATACAAAAGTAAGAGAAGTTTTGGTATAATTGGCTTCTGCAAGATTGTTTTGATCAATGTAGGTGAGAAACCTTGTTACAACCATTTAGTCAGCCCACTTCCAAGAGCTTACAAATTCAGTCTATTGATGGAAATAATAAAGGTGCATACCTAATATAATAATAACTAATATAAAAAATAACCTGATCTAATAGAAGGTGTCCCTGCCCATCTTCAAGGTCCCTTCCAACACAAATCATTCTATGATTCTGTAGTAAAAGACAGCAAGGAAAATAATACACTGGTAAACACAGTAATAGTGATCTTCTAATCCCTAATCCTGGACTACCTTTATTGGAAGTCCCACATTTCAAACACTGCTTAGTGGGGAAGTCAGTGAACTCGATGGGAAGGTGAAGAGTGAAGAGTGTAAAGATGTGTGATGACATCAGCAATTAGCATTACTTTGCTATTTAGGCATTTAGATTTATTCAGATTTACAACAAGGCCAAAGAGTTCTAGGAGTGGTAGAAACATTCAAGTGCACAATTAAAAGAAAAGAGATGCCTCTTCTCCATTATACTTCCTGACTGCAGCAAAAAAAATGCATTCAGCAATCAGAAGATGCCAGCAAGCAGAAAATGAACACGTAAGAACCCCACAAATGTTCCTAACATGAGTGTGTTGCCAAACAGAAACTTTCAAGAATTGTCAAGGCTGACAGGTTAGTCCAACTCCCAGTTTCCTGTTCATAAGCAGAGGTTGCTGAAGCCTGAACTTCATTTAGACTTCTTTGCACTTCATTCTTTGCTTAAAGGATTCCCACATATAAAGGGAGTGAAAAGTACAAGAAAGAATCAATCTTTTCTTTACAAGCACTTTTCTGTTTAAGTGTATGACCAGAACTGTTCAAAGACACAGACATTTATCTCAGAGACAGCTGCAGACTCCCAGCCAGGGAGGACATCTTGCACTCTCTATCATCAGTCACTTCTCTGTACATTGCAGTGATAGCCAGCAAGCTTTCTGTGAGGTAAGGATGTTTCAGAGTGCTCAGGCTCCAGAGGCCACCGGTTCAAGATTCAGACAAACCTCTTCTCACATTTATATTTCACCTTAAGTGTCTGGTTAGGAAAGAAAAACCTCCTGTCTTAAAATATTCACAGCAGCTGCCTCCCCTCAATCTCTGACATAATACAAAGACAGAAAACTCCTACTCACCCACTGCTCACTGGGTCTGCTCCCAGAAGCCCACACAATACAGCTAAAATATGGACCCAGTTCAAGCTCTCTTTGCTCTCTGGGAGCATTAGTTAGATTTTTATTATGCAGCAGCTGCCTGACACACGCAGGATGCTGGGAACTTTGCATAGTGAAGAAGACTGGTCTGTATTTTTCTGGCCTCATAGGTTTAGTGTCAGGGTGTCAACTAAAGCAGAGCTGAGATTTTCAGAGCATAGGAATGAAACAGGCTCCTAAATCAAGACACTTTACTTGCTTATTCAGTGCAAGGAAATGCAGTTTGAATTATTTTTTCTGTTTCTAATGCACAGAATCCGCTGCATTTTGTTACTACCTTTCTTCATGCTTACCAGCAGTTGTCTAGCATTAACAGACACTTTACAATGTATTAATACAGTAAAGTGTAAATACCTTCCACAGAAGATGAAAGCCAAGATTCTTAAGAGAAGAGGTCCAGCGTGCACTGCAGTAAAGCCCAGGTGGGGCAGCAACTCTGAGGCAGCTGGTCTCAATGTGTAGAAGGAGAAGGCAGGGAGACTTGCAGATAAAGAAGAGGCTGCAGTCAGAAAGCATGTGGAACAGACACTTGGTGCTGGAGAGGAAACAAAAAAGAGTGTGTCAAGACGCAGGCATGATCACGGGCAGGACTGAGTTCCAGAGAATATGAGATTGTACCAGCAAGAATATATTGCTTGGTACTTGAGTGTGCTGCCCAGCAAATCAGTATCAAACAAGCCCAACTGCTGCCCAGAAGAGCAGTTCTGTTTAGACAGGGGATGCACAGGTCTGTCCCTCCCTGATGGAATGCAAGTGCCTATCTACACTTAGCCATAGTAGCAGTCACAGGCTGGACTTGGGGATGCCAATTCCATTCTCTCACTGCTTTTTAATCTACTCATTCCATGAAAAAAGATGCAAAAAAGGATTATGTAAAGAGAAAAGGCTCTGGAACTTACATGGATTACAAAAACTGATGAAAACGGACTTGGTTTTCTACCACTTGAGTCAGGCACACACAAAAATACAATGAACAAATGAGGATAAAAAGGCAAATAAAAGAGTGCAAACAAAAAGGTTGTTCCCCAGCATCCTGAAAACGTCTGCAGATCAGTTTTGCAATGGTTTACTCTCCTGCCAATTAATCAAAGCAATCTTCTAGGCTCAACACACTTCAGAACAGAAAACAAACAGGCAAAAAAATAGAGGTATGGAGCCTTTTGCATAACGTCAACACATTTACACACAAAAGTTACTTTAATCCTAAGTAAATCCTGAGGATAAACATAAGAAGCATGAAAGCACATGGGCAAGAATTCCTGCAGCACCACAGTCTACACACCAGCTCTGTCTCTTCAGAGAAAATTATGCAGCTTCAAATGCTAGAATGCAAAGATGGAAACCTATTTGCTTGTTTTCTTTTTCTTATCATGTCCAAATGAGCCAAAAACCAAAGATGGCTTAAAGGTCTAAGCAATCCTAAGATCCTTATGTTTTCCTTGGTAAACTACCCTAGATGTCAGGAGACTTTCACTTCTCTTGTTAGGAACTACTTGTGCTTCTAGGGAACTTCACAACAGTTACGCAGATTTCTGTGTAGCTCTTTCAGTGTTTCTCTGGTTGATCTTGTTGTATTTGCAGATTTTGTGCGGACAAGCTCTACTCCAGACCTTGTCCCTAGGAGACTTCACCCTCTTATGTCAAAATTGTACCAGATTTTAAAGGGTCAGAGAGAAAAAAAACCATTTCTTTCACCTCTTTAGTAACCTCCTATTTTAATGTTACTAGGAACTACTAAAACAGCTTCCAAGCTGAAAGCTTTTCTTCCCCCCAGCTCAAACATTTGCTTAGTGTATATGACAACATCCACCATATTTCACATCTCTGTATCAGAGAACTTAGAAATTCTAAGGAAATTGTTTTGAATGCAAATTAAATGGGAAAGGCATGTGGAGTAGGGGGGTTTGAGCATCACTATATCTTTACAATCTTCACAACAAGCTCAGGCTTTGCAGTGAGGAGATCTACAAATACCTGCCCAATCTTTGCAGGAGCTCATGTGTAGCAGGACACAACTCACTGTTGTCCACTGCATATGTCCAGCAGTCATCCAGAAATGATGTATTTCTCACATTTACAGGATATGTCAAAGAATATAAAAGTCAAACCATTAAAGAGCAACTGCCCTTGTTGTTTACGCATTCAGTTCAACTCAGGGCATGTTGATTTAAAGGAAAGTATTAACATTTAATCTAAAGTACTCATCCCACGCCTTATGTGGACTTCTAACAAAATGAGTTAAATGTAGCTACATAAATTTGACTGGCATGAGTTTTCTTGTCAAGATTTCCATATTGCCATGTAAAAGTAAATCATTAGAGAGAGAATTCAATTGCTAAGGTGGTAACAGAATTCCACAGGTCTCATGAAGGTAAAGTAGATTTAGAAATAGGGAAGAATACCCCAAATTCAAGCTCTAGAGAAACATCACAGGTGATGGTCAGATGTAAGGCAGAAGCTGTTCCCTGTGAGGGTGCAGAGGCACTGGCACAGGGAGCCCAGAGAAGCTGTGGCTGCCCCATCCCTGGCAGTGCTCAAGGCCAGGTTGGACACAGGGGCTTGGAGCAGCTGCTCCAGTGGAAGGGGTCCCTGCCCGTGGCAGGGGGCGAGGACTGGATGAGCTTTAAGGTCCTTCCCAACACAAACCATTCCATGACTCTAAGGAATCTATCTTTGGGAATATGATCATGACACACCAGCTCATTTTTATCTTCTCACTACACTACAATTGCTAAAAATCTCATTTGCTTCAAATTTCTTTGTCCAGTGGTCGAAAAAGATACTGAAAAAGGTCAACAAAAATGAAAATTATGAGCCTGAACCAAAATTAAATGCTGGTATCACTGTTAGGATTCAGCTGGCTCTTATTAATCAGGGTTTGGACAAGAAGCAGGATTTATATTATATTCCCTTCTGAATAGCTGGAGTAAGATCACTAGTTGGAAAAGTTTATTGGCACTTAAAGATACTGTATTTTTCTGCCTTGACTATTTTGGCTGTAAGATGGGATAGTAATCTTGCAGACTGATTAACTTCATACTTTCCCAGATGAATTTCAGTTTGATTTTCATAAACTCTCAAAGTCCAGTTCTTTCATTTCTGGTCATTTTGTATTGGAAATCTCAGGACCAACTACAGCAACCTAGACACTTCCCTAAAACCAGCTCGAGATCCATCTGGGAAAGCTGTAAAGGAAGAGGAGGACAGGCCATGCATCCACCTTCATGCAGCTCTTTGGACTTGCTGTTTTAAGCAGCACATAGAAGGGCTCCTTGTGCTTGGACAGGAACTACAGGTGAGCAGCAATCTTCCATGCTGGCCAATACTTGGGTATTTGGAGGTATACACTTGGTATATGGAGGCATGTTTTCATAGAGCTCAAAGGCAACCAACTTTATATGGGTGAGATGGATTTATCCCCATTTTGCTGCAGTAGTATTCCTGTCAGTTAGTGCCTGAAATCTTTACTTACTCCTTTGTGCCTGTGAATTAGGTTTTCTGAAACTGTGGAGTCCTATAAAATATATATATACGGTTTGAAGCCTATACTGAAAGTTCCGAAGTAATCATAGAATCATAGAATAGTTAGGGCTGGAAAAGACCTTAAGATCATCCAGTTCCAACCCCCCTCCCATGGGCAGGGACACCTCACACTAAACCATATCACCCAAGGCTTCATCCAACCTGGTCTTGAACACTGCCAGGGATGGAGCATTCACAACCTCCCTGGGCAACCCATTCCAGTGCCTCAGCACCCTAACAGTAAAGAATTATTAATTTTAGGGTTTCCTTTATAGGTGATAATATAGGGGTGATATATGACCATAGTATGCTCAGGTAACTTATTTCTAACCAGCATTTTTATTTCTAGCTCATTTAGTTTTACCCGCATTATGCCACTGACACCACTGACTTCAGGAGAATCAGATTCACCTGCTCCTTCTAAAGCTGTTCTCTGTCATTTATTTTCTGAGAGATTTCTCACTGGTTTTGATAAGTGACCAGTATTTCATTTTTCCTTCACTAAATTTAAAGAGCTTTTTCTCCTGACAGAGGTAATTTCTGTCAGTTTGCCACTGTTATCTTCAATAGGATAAAATTTTCTCTCCTGTCAGGATGCTCTGTGCATGTTTAACACTGTACTAACAGCCCATCTCTCACAGTAATCGAGCTGCATCCCACTGCAGGTTTTTACTGGTTATGGTCATCATGATCTGAAAACCACGTATTGTTTTCCAAAAGAAGCTACAGTTCAGGTAACTGCTGATGACTAAATTCCATGAGTGTAATCTACGTGTTGGAGTATCATGATGCCAACCATTACTTTCTTAGAAACAGAAGTCTTGATTATGTTTTAAAATGCAGTAGTTGCAAAGTGAGCATTTTAAAGCTGAGTTCTGTTTGTCCTGTGTCACAAGTATCGCAAGTATTATCTTTGGCAAGAAACCACATCTATTGCTGCAGGCTGATCTCTCCCATCAGGTCCCTTCAGTAGGCACCCAGTGCTCTGAGGGAATGAGGTGTCAATGAAAGTGATGGGCAAGAGACTTCGACTTGCTTTCCTCTTCTGAGGCTTCTCTGCAGAGAAGCACCTGAAATATTTATGTACTGGCTCAGGAGAAGAGAAGGGATAAAATGAGGCTGTTGCAAATAAGCCATGCCCATTACTTATGCCCCAATAAATATAAAATAAACCCTAAGAAGTGTTTTCCAAAGCTTTACCAGTTTCTGATTTGGTGAATCCCCTTCCTCCAGGTCAAGAGTCACAATGCTGTTTTCCGTTAAGTACCACAAACAGAGAGATGCATCACATGCTATCAAGCATTCTTGTCATTACCCTTGCCTACACTAAGCTTGAGTCAGAAATCTAGAGGTGGATCTTCGTTGCACATCCGGTGATGACGATGATCACGCTGACGTGACACATGCTCATCGCTGCAGGGCAGCATTTTTCTCAGTCTATTGCTCTCCCTAGAAATACTCATCGGAACATTTCAGTACTGGAGGCATTTCGAACAAAAGGAAGTGTATGATACACAGGCAGCTTCCATCTGGCTCTTCAGCATACATAAAGCTGCTCTTTACAGGATGAATCACTGTAAATATAGAGGAATGAAATCTTAGGTCCATCAGAAATACCTATTTTCTTGCTCATCAGCTGAGATCAAGGGAGAGCTGAAATGCAGAGCCTCTGACACTGTTCTTAGTCACAACAGCTTAAGGATTCCCTTAAAGACCTCACCGAACTCAGAAATTTGTTCCCAGAACTACAACTGCTAAATTCCAATTTATGGACCTGTTGAAGTGTTTCGGTGAGGAAGATGTGCCAGCAAACCCCTTCCCTTGAACAGCTTCACCAGCATCTGCAACATTCATTTCTTTCCTACTACCAGAAGCAGCAAGATAAAACTACTGTTTGTTGCTTATTTTGGTGACCTCCATGATCCCATTGCTGCAGAGACAGCCAAGCACATCATCCATCACTGCAAGTAACACTAGAAAACAAGCAGTAGTTTACTGGCTGCAGACCATCTGCTACCAGTAGCCCCAGTACAGCATACATGCTCAATACTGTGTCATTGGAAAGAACTGCACAAACTTCATTCCTAGGTCAAACCCTGCGGACTATGAACTTCTTTTGTCATTCCTGAACAAAGCATAATCATTGATTTCTGGGCTCTAGCAGCCTAACAAGTACTCTGCATGATGCAAAGAGTAAATATCTAGAATAAAGACCTAAACATAATGAAAGGTGTATTGGTGCATTGTGGACAGCAAACGACTAAAAGGCTTGCCAAAGCAGTTTGGAAGGTTTTGTTCTCTCAATGCAAGCAGTAGCACTTCTCACAAGCTGAGGATGTTCCCGTCTGTTTAGTGCTGTGACAGTGATAACAGGAGGTGTCAGAGATGTCCTGGTATAAAATCAAGACTTGGTCTTTAGTCTTCACTTCATGCTGGTAGAACTGTAACACAGTAGTATGGCTTTAAATGTTGGTTGTTCCACCAGGTTTTTATTAATTTCCTTGGTCTTTCGAGTATCACATTATAAGATTTCATAAGGCAATACTGTAATATCTACAGACATGTAAAATGCTAAGAAAAAAACATGAAAGGAACCTCTCTGAGGAAAGCAACACTCCGACGTGACATGATGGTATTACACACTTCTAATAGACAGAGTGCATATTAAACTCTAACAAAGTAATAATGATGATTTTTTCCCTACCCATTCCATCCTCACACATATTTGGCAGAAGCACATGGCAATATACACCCACATCATGCTGTCAGCACAAGGCAACTGGAAAACAAATTGGGCTGAGAACTGAGAAGTTTCACATCCTTAGAGTTCACTGTGCTGGTGGCTTTTGTCGTTTAAGCCCAGCCAGCAACTCAGAACGACACAGCCGCTCACTTACTCCCTCCCATCCTTCCTTCCCCTCCTCCCAGAGGAACAGGGAGGAGAATCAAAAGAATGTAACTCCCATGGGTTGAGATAAGAGCAGTCCAGTAACTAAGGTATAACACAAACCATTGCTGCTGCCACCAATAATAATAATGATACAGGGAATAACAAGGGAAGAGAATATGCTCACCACCCGCCAACTGATACCCAGCCTGACCAGAGCAGTGATCTAGCCTGTCTGGATAACTGCCCCCAGTTCTACATCCTGGGCATGATGTGCTGTGGTATGGAATACCTCTTTGGTCAGTTTGGGTCAGGTGTCCTGTCTCTGCTTCCTGCTGGCTTCCCCTCCTCCCTGGCAGAGCATGAGACTCAAAGTCCTTGGGTCAGAGTAAACATTACTGAGCAACAACTAAAAACATTGGTGTTATCAGCACTGTTCCCAGGCTGAAAGTAACATAGCACTGCACTAGCTACTAAGGAGGAGAAAAATGACTGGTACTGCTGAACCCAGGACACTGACTGAGTCCCTTTTTTCTGTTTATAGCAACGGGGGGACTCAGCCAATATACCAACACTACGAAAGGATAAAAACGTTCTGGGAAGATCTTAGAGCAGCCTCCCAATACTTAAAGGGGCCTACAAGAAGGCTTGAGAGGAGCTTTGAATAAGGGCCTGTAGAGACAGGCCAAGGGGAATGGCTTTAACCTGCCTGAGGGGAGATTGAGATGAGCTCTTAGGCAGAAGATCTTCTCTGTGAGGGTGCTGAGGCACAGGGTGCCCAGAGAAGTTGTGTGTGCCCCAAGCCTGACAGTGCTCAAGGCCAGGTTGGACACAGGGGCTTGGCGAAAGCTGCTCCAATGGAAGGTGTCCCTACTCGTGGCAGGGGTTGGAGCTGGAGGAGCTTTAACGTCCCTTCCCAAACCCAAACCATTCCATGGTTCTATGATTTGCCCTAAAGGAGAAGTCTGTGATTTGACAGTGGGAGTCTTTCAATGGATTAATGCAATATTTGTAAGCTAAACTCTAGAGGTTATAGCTAGCAAAGTGTTGGCTGACTGTCAGCCAGGCAGCTTTACATACACTTGTGGCTAAAACTTCTATTGTTCTTGGTCAAGACAAAACCATTCTGCTTTGCCTCACAACAACTGCTCCTGAGGTACCACACTGCATAATGTTGCTCCTGCAGAAGGCCTGGGTGACTGGTTTCTTCGTACTGTTCCTAGTTTAAACAAGGCAGTATAATGAGACTGCAATTTCTGCTGAATTACTAGAATTCATGTTCCTTTAAGACTTAAATATATCTTAACTGCATTGGCAGCAGATAAGAAAGCAGCTGGTTTTCTTTGTTCTACAGGTTAAAAAAGAAAACTCTTTAAAGATGAAGGATGTCTTTTCTCAGGGTGATCCCAATGACCTGAGACTGACAGATACTGGGAAGTTCTTATAAGCCCCAGAGCCAATTTCTTTACTCAAAAGCTGTCCGTTGTTTATGACATCATGGTCAAATAAGACCACGAACTTTCTGACATGTAATTATATGTTTTTCAAGTAAATTCCAAGTGGCAGCTTTTCATCTGTCTCCCCCAGTCTTTCCTGTGGAGTCAATGAAAAAGCAAAATCAATCCACTTCAAACACAACTGTAAAAATACCTCTGAAATGGAGCAAATCTGGTGCTTTTTCCAGTTACCACCAAGTATATAATATTATTCTGTGAAAACAGCTGCCTTTAGAAGAACACGTAACTAGAGGGGACCCTCCTGGGTTAAGTCCAGTCATTTCTGTTTAAAATAGAACCCCAGAAAAGCTATTTAAACATTAGGATTGTGAGAGATTTGCTTTGGTCTGACAGAGCTGATCACCTGAGGGAAGAGTTTATGTTTGTCAAACATCAGCACTATTGGTCTGCTGGAGTTGTTGCTGTAAATCAAACCTCTATTTTCTTTAAGTTAAACTAAGAAATGAATGTTCTTGAAGTGAAAAAGAGGAGTGATGTCCTGGAGTCCCACCTTCCATGCTGTATTTCCAGTTAATGAAATAGAACTACCTCAGCACTGTAGACCCTCTTTTCTTCCTACTGTAATGCTACTTTATCAATGCTTCCAGATTTAAAAGAGCTGTATTTCTGTATTCTAGGGAAAACAGAGATGCCAAAATTCAATGGTAGTTTTCACAAAGAAGTATCAACCTGCTCTTGGAATTCCTGAACTCTCATATACATCTTCACATGCTTTACAGCCCAGTTACTAACAGTCCAGTAGACTGAATTGCAATCAACCTGGAATCAAGAGGTACAGGTCTGGGGGGTTCCATGGAACAGAGATTTGGCAGTGATTTTAAGTACTGCTATTGTTATTGGAAGCAATTAATTTAGTAAACTCATTAAATGATCAGTTCTAAATAAGTTTTCCGGCACCGTAACCCTTTTCATCTGTTGTTCCACAGATTCTGCAGGAGAACTGTTTAAAGAAATAGGGATTCCCTCCCTATACTTGTTTTGTTTGGCATTTGTTTCCCTTAGAGGTGCCTGCAAGCAAGTTTTCAAGACACAGAACCACTGGTAGGGTTCATTTCTCCACTCACATTAAGCACTTTGTAACATTGCTTTGACACTTTACAGCTTTTACTAGTGGCCTCTTTATTGTGTGACTGGAAATAAGCAATTTATCATCTATACTTCAATTATTAGCTTTTCCAGACAGCCCTTAGATCAGTTGGTAAATACTGTGGTTTACTGTGAACCCTTAGAAAGAATTCATGTGCAAAGAGCATTTTACATATTTATGGTGTGCCTCGACTCCTATTATATGTGTTGAGACTAAGAATTAAGTGGGGTTTTTTATCCCCTCCAGGTCTATAAACCTGAATGCATGTAAATGATGAAGAAATACTTCAGAAGAATATTGTCTTAATCTCTCGGAATGGTAGATAGGAAAGGAATAGTATATAGATGCTGCCTTCAGCATCACTTGAATAACATGGCATCATTTACTGGATTCCATCACAACCAGAAATCCGGGAATTCGGTAAAAGAACATTAAAAAAAGAGCGAGTCCTGCTGAAAATAAACTCTTTTGTGGTTAAAAAGCAGCCAGCTGGAACTGGAGCAATGTTTGCTCAGGGTGGCAGAACAATCGGAAAAGTTGTTGGATTATTTCTGGCAGTGGCCAGCATATTATAGCTCTCTCATTACTGTTACTGAACTGTCAGGAGTCCACTGAAAGGGTTATTACTTTACTAGTACATTCTTGCAGGAATACCACATTCTGAGGCTGGTAGCAGGAAGCTTTGGATTTTAGAACTTTGACTTCTCTTACATATTCCTATCACTGTAACTAGCTCAATATCTGAATACTTCATTCAAGCTTAACGCTTGAATACTTCAAGCACACATGTACATGAGCAGAGCATGAGCCAAGATCCCCAGAAAGCAGCAAATCCAAACAGTGGCCACATACAGAATCTCAGACTGGTTTGGGTTGAAGGGACCTTAAAGCTCCTCCAGCTCCAACCCCTGCCACGGGCAGGGACCCCTTCCACTGGAGCAGCTGCTCCAAGCCCCTGTGTCCAACCTGGCCTTGAGCACTGCCAGGGATGGGGCAGCCACAGCTGCTCTGGGCACCCTGTGCCAGCGCCTCAGCACCCTCCCAGGGAACAGCTTCTGCATTATACACATCATCACAGAAGTGTTGCACGGTGGGACACAATGAGCTGCCAACACTGACTCCTGTGCCCTGCACTGCTTTGAAATGGCCTTGGGAGATTTCTGTTAGATTTTAAGAAGCAGAGTAGCTCAGATTTGGTTCCTGGCAGGCAGCTTTCCTGTGGACAGACATTGTGCAGGTATAAACCAAGCCCATTTCATGCTTTGGTGTCAGCAGTGTGTACTCAGAAAATGCAGTTGAATCTCTGCACAGAATACAGTAGGATCTTGTACAGTGCTGAAGTACCTTATCCAACCCTTATTTACCATATTAAATGGAACAGATGAACTATCTAAATATTTATGGTTAATGAAATATTATTTCTATCACTTTCAACAGCACTCATGAATTTACAATTGGAAAATGTACTCTGCTAGAAGGCAACAGCATAACAGCATGACAGTAATGGTTTTCCTTTGATTCGGGGCCAGCTTTGAGACTATCTAAGGACTATGAAGGTGCACAAGTCCATGGGATGAGATGCATCCACAGGTCCTGAGGGAGCTGGCAAATACAGTTTCCAACCCACTATCCATCACGTTGGAGAAGTCATGGCAAGCTGGTAAAGGTCCCACTGACAGGAAAAGGGGAAACAACTCCCAGTTTTAAAAGGGAAACAAGGAAGACACAGGGAACTAGAGAACAGTCAGCCTCACTTTGGTACCCAGCAAGATCATGGAACAGATCCTCCTGGAAAATATGCTAAGGCACACGGAATATAAGGAGGTGACTGGTGACAACCAACATGGTTTCACTAATAGCAAATTGTGCCAACAAATTCGGTGGCCTTCTGTGATGGAGTTACAGTGTTGGTGGATAAGGGAAAAGCAGGCTTTTAGCATGCAGTCTCCTCTGGCACCATAGGAGCTTAGAATTTACTTTTTCTTTTCCCATATATGAATGAAAGATCTCAGGCATCATCTCCCCTCTGAAGCAGACTCTCAGCACTCTTCTGACATTGCTCAAGAGGAACTAATGTTCCAAACAATCAGCAGAGTCCAGTTACTATCCCTGGACAACCTGGAAGATGCTATCTCTCTTGTCTGCTGAGCTGCACACTTGCTTTTCTCCTCCACTCACTTTCAGTAAATAAATGTGACATTATTACAAAACAGGCCAGTCAACTTCACAAGGGCATTTCCCCATACAGCTTAAGCAGTGACGGGGGGCAGGGGAAGCTGGAACTACCCTGTAGGTAGCTGGTATCTCCTGTGGAGTATTACAACCACTGATGATGTTACCATATTGGTTGACAAAACTTGAATGAGAAACAGAAGTTCCTTTTCACTGCAGACTGCAGGGTACTATGTATAGTACCCTGCACAGAGGTACCTCTATGCAGAGTTGGTAACTCTCCCTCTGGGCTTCTAAAGGACTTCCAGCATTAGGGGCATCTAAAGAAAGAGAAAGCATGGGGCACAAACTGCATAATGAGATGTGTATACAAGAGATCTGTGGACAGGGCATAGATAAGTTCTTCTGCAGGTACTACAAACATCTCTGGTTTTGAGCGTTTGAGTACTGACAACTGCCGTTCACTGTCTTAAGGTACAGTGACAGAAAAAGGGCACAGGGTTGGTGGTGCTTCTGGTTAGACCAATCTGGACAAGCAAGCAGAGGAGCCACTGAGTTTTACATTGGCTGCGTTTACTGGCACATAACTTGTGGCTTGCAACCAGATTTGCTTCCCAGACAAAGATGCTGGGGGGTCTGAGCCCTCCTATGCCTACTGCTACTGTGCAAACAGAGCTCAGACGGTAACATCAGCAGGTGCTGCTCTTAAAAGCTCAGAACCACACTTTAGACAATCTCGACACTAAGTGCAAAAGGCATTAGTTCAGACAGTCAAACAAGTGGATTTGTCCCTCCTGCTGTCAAGTGGGGAATGCTACTGAAAACACTTCTTTGGTGGCTGATTATTGACACAAATACTTCTGCTTCTAGTGGAATCACAGAATAATCAACTCCCAGACTGAGCTACGCAGTCAGACTGGCCCGATGGCATGCGGCAGCCAACCCCAACCTGGTATCTGGATGAAATAAACATCTTGCTGGGGGAGCAGCTTTCTGTGCAGTACACTCTGAGGTAAGCATGACACACACAGAGAGGGGAATCTCCTAGTACCATTAGCAGAGCGCAGCCTTAACAGATAATACCAAGAAAAGTGTTTAAATGACACCTGACCAACATGCTCCATCCCTGGTAGTGTTCAAGGCCAGGTTGGACAGAGCCTTCAGCAATGGTCTAGTGTGAGGCATCCCTGCCCATGGCAGGGGCTTGGAACTGGATAATCTTAAGGTCCTTTCCAATCCAAACCATTCCATGATTCTAGAACATACAGGTGGGGAAAAAAGACCTCACCTTGAACTTCAAAAATCAGTGGCCTGTCTTCTAAAGCATGAAGATGAGAGAAGTTTGCATTTAATGTTCTTATTGTTTGAAAAGCTTTTTCTTGGACTTCGTAAAGCATGTTGCTTCAAAGTTATCCACTAGCTAGCTGTTGTCTGGCTACAATGGGAGTTTCTTCTGTCTTCTTTTATTCTGTCTCCAGGCATCAACTCTTCTGTGGGGAATGATTACTTACAATGAGATGGGGACACTTCAAAGTCACATTTCCCATTAAACATCCTCTGGTTTAGTAGTTGTAGTGGCACTGAAGTGCCTGTGACAACCTTTGTGATCAATTTTCCAAACAGCTGCCCATGGACTATCCCCCAGCACTGGCAAAACCTTAAAAAAACCCCCAAAAACCTCCCCCCAAAAAGCAGGCACGATCCTTCTGATTCTGTGTTAATGGCTTTAAAGCAAGAATTTTAACACACAACATCAGAAACTCAGAGAATGGTGATAGCTGCATTTTAGAATCCAGTTTTTAATCCAAATTCATTTTATGATTCTCTATCTGCATTTTAGACCACTGAATCTTGTGTAGCACAAAACCAGAAACAGCTCTTTGCTGACATTGCAACATCTCTTTCCTATAGAAGGAAATCAGAAAAAAAAGGGCTTATGTCTAAACACAATAGGTTGAAGCTGCTATTGGCAGTCCTAAATTGTGCCTGGATTTTGTTCTGCAAACCTTTTCCATTAACATTTCTGTGGGGAAAGCAAACTCTTTAGAGATGTAATGAACCATCTGATTTTAATTTGGTTGCAGAAGAAGGGGTTACTCTTTGCATCATGCACAGCCAAGCTATTGAGCTACACCCAGCTCTACTCCCTTATACGGATGATGACGAGTGCTAAAGCATGAGCAGCATGTGGGAAAGCAGCAACCCTCAGTCTTGTTTTAAGCAAATTAAAGTAGCTTTGGAACAGTGAAGATTTTCTCTGTGGGAGAGATTTGACTCTCCTTGTCATTGTTTTGCCCCCAGTTCTTCCACACCAACTGTTGCACAGACAACAGCTAATGCTGCTTTTGGCCTTTCTCTTCTCCTGTGGATGCTGTAGCATCGTCACCCTCTTCAGTCACTACCTTCAACTAGCGTCTCCTGATTTGTTCAATGCTGACCCAGTCCTGCACAAACACAGCTGTTCATTTTATTCCAGCTCATCTAAGACTATCCACACAAGATCCTATGTGACATCTGAGGGGTTCTGCACTTCCTAGATTGTGCTCTAGCAAAGCTAAAGCCCTGGTTGAGCGCTCTAGTGCTGCTTGGGATTCTAGGCTGAGAAAGCTGAACAGAAATGGGGAACTTCAACAGTAATTGACCCACACCCAGAAAAAAACATTAAGACATGCTAGGAAATCACAGTGGAACTGCAAAGCCTGATTCCTGCTTCACAAAACCCTGTTTGTCCAGTCCCTGCACAGCTGCCTGCCTCCTGGCTGGACACAGTGTAATTCAGGGCCAGCTGAGACATGTCAGGCAAAACAAGGCAAAGAGACAGGGGAGGAGCCTCGCTGGGGAGTTTTTGTCTGTTTATCCTGTCTCTGCTTATGAAGTCTTCACAAAGGAAATACAATGTCTGGCCTTGACTGCAATTTCAGGTCCTTTCTGAATGCCTTTTATTCCCAAGATGCATACTGCTGATTTGTTAACAAGTAGCTGAATTAAGCAAATCACGATGGCTACCTAACAAGGTATTACTGCTGCGTTAAATTGTTCTCAGTTATGTTTTAGACATTGTCTTACACTTTTCCAGCCCCAACAGAGGTGCATATTCTCCAGCTTGAAGGAAGACTAGCACTGGATCTGCTGTGCAGTGACACTGTGGAGCATCTTGCTCATGGCACTCTGACAAAAGGAAGGTGTTTCCCTATATGTAATTTCCAGTACTATGGCCACAATGGTTTTAGTTACACTGTTCCATCCCAGAAGTAGCCTGTCACAAACAGTGTTCCTATGCAATACCCGTATTTGTCCTAGTAGGCAGCTTGAGCATAGCAAAAACCCCATCTGATGGTAAAACCCATCTGTGGCAAAAACCACATATGATGCTTGAGCTCTTCTGAGAAGGAGCCTGAGCCTTATCTATTGAAAATCATAATGTGGTGATGTGCTGCATCCCAGAAGGGCAGATGGGATAGGTGGAGGCTGCTGGAAACTGCTGAACCTGCTAGAGGAGTGGGCCTGTCCATAGGGGAGATAAGCACATGATAAGGGCAGGATTGACCAGGGCTCCCCTGTCCTTCCATAAGCACTGACTTGGTGGTCCCCACCCTCACCCCAAGGACACCTCTGCAGGCAAATGAATGGACAGCTAGTTCAGCCAAGGGACTGCTCCACTCTCCCTGCTCTGCAGGGTATTTACAGCCAAGAGGCCAGCCCTGGCCAAGAAGGTTGCTGCAAAAATCACTAGAGATTTTACTCTCGGGAACATGCTGTCGCCATATGGTCTCCACATTAATAACACCAAACAAGTGCTTTATAAACAATGTTCTAATAACAAGTACCAGAGGAATTAATAGCAATCTAGCTCTTATTTTCTAATGCTCTCGCTTTATTAAGAACATTTATGCTGTCTGAATGGGCTCTTCTGGACAAATAACATCTGGCACCCACATGAATACCTTACAGAATTTGTATGATCCTGGGTATAATTTGATTGTTAGCATGGCTTCCAGTAACATCACATTTTTCTTCTGTTCTAGGTGCATAGCGTAATGTCCATGCTGTACTACACTCTGATCATAGCTTTTTTGATCGGCACACAGGCAGCTCCAAAGTCAGAGGACAATGTTCCACTGGAGTATCCTGCAGAACACTCCCTGCTCACTACCCAACGGAGTAACAAACACCACATTCACAAGGCAGCTCCACAGACATCCCAGGACCACTCTGCTTGGACGATAAGTAGAAGAGAAGCTATAAATATCACCATGGACCCCAAGGTTTTTAAGAAGAGGCGATTCCGGTCCCCTCGGGTGCTGTTCAGCACACAGCCCCCCCCAGTGTCAGGGCAAGGACACAGCATGGGATTTCTCAGCAGTGCAGGTGCTGTCAACAGGACTGCCAGGACCAAGAGGACTGCACATCCCGTGTTACACCGGGGAGAGTTCTCAGTATGTGACAGTGTCAGCATGTGGGTTGGGGACAAGACCACAGCCACCGACATTAAAGGCAAAGAGGTGACAGTGTTGGGAGAAGTCAATATTAACAACAATGTTTTTAAGCAGTACTTTTTTGAGACCAAGTGCAGGGACCCTAAGCCAGTGTCCAGTGGGTGCCGAGGGATCGATGCAAAGCACTGGAACTCTTACTGCACCACCACACACACCTTCGTCAAAGCGCTGACCATGGAGGGCAAACAGGCGGCCTGGAGGTTCATCCGCATTGACACCGCCTGTGTGTGTGTGCTCAGCAGGAAGTCAGGGAGACCCTGAGGTGCATCTAAACCCCCTGAGAACATCCTCCTACCCCCCCTACCTCAGCCTGTAAATTATTTTAAGTTATAAAGGACTGCATGGTATATTTATAGTTTATACAGTACAAAAAAGGAACCTCATTATTTATTAAACTCTTTTGGAAACTTTCTGTGTTTTGCTATTTATTTAGTGGCAAAAGCCCTCAAAAAGAAGGTCACCTTAGTCTCATTCAGCCCTATGATTCTGAAATGTTCACAGGGGCTGTTCCCACTAAACAAGCTTTGCTTGCCATCCTACTAAAATAGAGCATTTCCCACAGTTTTCACATCCATTCCTCTCTCCCACAACAAAAGAACTTTTCTTCACAAAACCTGACAGTTTACTGTGAAAATCTGGTAGGTTTATTTTAAATGGAAATAGTTTTGTCCAGCGACCAAGAGCCTGAAGACCTTTCTGAACCTGCTTCCAGTTTTACTAAGTATCCATTAAGATATTCATTTTCTGTAATTAGTCACATTAGTGAACTCCTGCTGGAAATACGAGTTCTTCATGTTGCAAACCAGATTTCTAAGTAAGACCTGGAGTGCATATTTTTAATATTCCCAAATCATTTTCACTGCAAAAATAATCAGTTTTGAATGATTTGGAGATATTTTTCTGCACAAGAGTACCATGGTGTAGTGTGAGGCATCCCTGCCCCTGGCAGGGGTTGGAACTGGATGATCTTAAGGTTCTTTCCAACCCAAAATATTCTATGATTCTATGATCTAGATACATGTAATTTTGCATTTAAATGCTATTTTACAGCTTACTACTTCTGAGCTCTATTAAGAGTGATGGGGTTGCAAATGTCAGTATATATGTATAAAAATATGTCATGTGGCTTATAATTAATATTTTAAATTCTCTCCAGCTAGTATTTTGGCAGCAGGGACTTGACATTGAGTATTTTTATGCATGATAGAAGAAAAATAAAACAAAACCCACCAAAAATGACTATTTAGAAGGAGCCCGAAGTAACCCTGTGTTCATTATTTCTGTGCTTTGGAGAACATTGGTCTAGATGGACCCAGTTAAGCCAGAAGCCTGTGATGGGTGTCTCAGTCAGTGCGTACTGAGAAAAAGCTGTATTTTCTCTCCATGTTTCCTTTGGAAGAGCAGCTGTTATCCACTACAGAAACTGGTTCAAAACAAATACCATGAAGGTTTTTCTTCCTGGTTTCTTCTAAGTCCTAGAGGACACACTTTCAACCTTGCCTTCTCTTAGGCAGTTCTTTCCTTAATGAAAAAAGCAGAGTTGTCATTTGCTTCCTCCATGTAAACAGCAAAGGCAGAAAATCTCTATAGAAAATGTGTTTAGTGTCGGTGGAAGTAACCAAACCTAGGCAAGATCTGCTCTCTGGTATGATGGTGCCAGTCTGCATGAAGTGGAAGGCACCAAGACAGACTATTCTCAAGAATCACTAGCATGCCACTTTGCTGCCCTCTCTAATAGGTGGTTCTGGTGTGGGGCAGCAATATTCCAGCAAGAATGCTTTGCTCTCTTGTCCTGACTGTGACAGAAGAACATATTTGCAATATTTGCATGAAGAGTCAGCTATCTGAAAGGTCAAGGAGAAGGCAGGGTCCTGACTGTCCTGTGCCCTCCACATAATGACAACTTGTTCTGGAGTAGGGGGAGGCAATGGAGGCTAAGAGATACTCACAGTGTAGTCATGTAGGCGGGAGATGCTCTGACGCAGTAGAGCACAGCAGCAGCAGCAGCAGCCACCTGCCAGTCATCACAGAAAAATGGAGGGAGAACAGTGGAACACACAGTATTCCGAAGCAAAGGAAAATAGATTTGAGCAGAATCCTGTCTGTGCTCTGTGGTGGCCTTAAAGCAATGGACAGAAGTAACAAATCTGCTTTAGAAGTGTTCTTTACCATACATGACACAATGCTGTTAGGGAAAATGAAGCTGCTGCTCATCCAGGACTACCAGATTTATTGAGACTGACATTATTGCTTCATCCTTCATGACACTGATCTAGTGAAAAGGACAGTTCAAGACATTCACACTTGACCTTGATCCCACTGTTAACTGCAGATTCTGGAATTTCAGACTTAGAGGTACAAATCCAAGCCAGTAATTTCAATTTTACGGGTGTACATCATTTCTCTCCCTGTACATCTGTTGTTATGCTGGCGTGACATGTAGATGTGACCAATGATGTGCTGAAAAGTGCTGAAGTACTGAGGAAAAACCTGGAAAAGCTCATTCTTAGAAAGAGAATTATTGCCATGTTTAAAGTTTTGTGTTAACTGCATGCTTAGATGGCAAGATAAAGCTCCATCTCTGACCACAGCTACACAAACCCAGCCTGCGGGATTCCCCCTGCAGCACTCAAACTTTTATTCCACTTACAGATGTTTGCAACCATGTTTAAAGACTTGGATTTAAAACAACAGTAGTCTAAGCCATTTTTGTAGTAACTGGCATCATATTTTCCTGCTACCTCCAACAACAGAATACTCTTGATAAAGCCCAAGTGCAGTTTCATGCAATCTGAAGAAGTTAGTATCATACCATGAGGATACCCTAAACAGCCAGAAATGAAGTACAGGACTGACTGAATCCCTTAAATGCTGCTGCTATATATAGCACGACAGGCTAGGTTAACCAAATCAGAACAAACCATGGGAAAAGCAACTGGTGATCCTCTGTAGCTTTCCAAACCACCATGAAGCCATTGACAAGACACCTTTCCTAAAGACCTTATGATTATCTCAATAAAAAGCATCTCTTAGCATTATACAGAAGAGACAGGTGAACTGTCATGGAAAATTCTTCTACACAAGCACATAGTGAGAGCCAGTGCCTCCCACATCATATCAGCAATCTGGCCTCAGAATGCAGTGCCTCCAGGAGGTGAATTAGTGTGTCCATTTGTGACTGATTATCCTGATTGCTCTCTGCTTCCTTGGGCAACAATTGGTATCTTAAAAACGAAGGGCAACATCAAGATTTAATTAGAAATCTAATTCAGTGCCAAGCTTTGGTTTTTTTGTTGTTGTTTTTTTTCCCGGAGATAAAATCCAGATAAAGATGCCTGAGATACCATCTTAGTTGCAGTGATTTGACCTTTTACATCATTAGGTTACAGCAGATTGCTGTTTACAATGATTCCATGTACAACAGGCTGGGAAAATTGGGGCTGTTCAGCCTGGAGAAGAGAAGCTGCATGGGGATATCAAAGCAGCTTCCAGGTCTGAAGGGGGCTACAAGGACACTGGGGAGGAACTCTTCATCAGGGACAGTAGTGACAGGACAAGGAGTGACGGGTTCATACTGAAACAGGACAAGTTCAGGTTAGATATAAGGCAGAAGTTGTTCCCTGTGAGGGTGCTGAGGCGCTGGCACAGGGTGTCCAGAGAAGCTGTGGCTGCCCCATCCCTGGCAGTGCTCAAGGCCAGGTTGGACACAGGGGCTTGGAGCAGCTGCTCCAGTGGAAGGGGTCCCTGCCCGTGGCAGGGGTTGGAGCTGGAGGAGCTTTAAGGTCCCTTCAACCCCCACCAGCATGGGATTCCTGCCAGAGTACAGAAAAGGGAACAAACCCACCAGTCTGCAGTTTGCTCTGCTGGAAGGCAAACCCCTGAGGAATTATCAGCCCAGTATGAGAGTGACAGAGATTATACAGATCAAGTCACATTTATATATTCTAAATATTTTCAGTGTTGAAGTCAGTCATTTTCTAAATACTCTGTATTGATTCAGTGGTGGTGGTTGGAAGCTGGGACAGCCATTAGCAACTGTCAGCAGAGCTGTTGTGTTGAACCTGCAGTTTGTCAATGTTTTCAGAACTGCCCTTTACTATGGTTACCTTTTCTCTTGGATTTTTTTCTTCTTTTCCCCTCCAGTCAAGCATGTGGTAATCTACAATTTCACTGTCTGCCACTGACACCGTGATTGATGCAGAGAACCCTGTAGTGCTGCAAAAGCCGTGTACAAAGAGGCCTGAGTGTCGTGTTTAAATGCCTTGCTCTTTTAGTTTGTTTTGCTGCACATTCCTGGGTAATGTCTGTCACATCGGTGGGATGTTACTGATTGAGAAACTCTTCCAATAGTGCCGTCTTCTCAGTGGCTTACAGTTACTGAGGAGAGGGCAGCATGTTACAGGCTCCTCTGCCGGAGAAAGCAGACTGATGGCTATTGCAGCAAGTCATAGAATGATGGAATCAACCAAGCTGGGAAAGACTTTTAAGCTCATGAAGTGCAACCATTCTCCAGCACTGCCAAGGCCACCACTAACCCGTGTCACTGAGGGCCTCGTCTACACAGTGTGTGAACACTTCCAGGGATGGTGATTCCACCACTGCCCTGGGAAAGTTTTAGAGGAAAGGTGGAAATCCATTTCCTTACATGATTTTAAGGGAAAAGGAAAACAATTCCAGGATTACTGCCCATCAGGAACTTCCTGGATTCTGAATGAGATCTCCCGTGATGAAAACTGTACCACAACAGCAAGAGAAGGGATGAGGGGCTAAAGACCCAGGGGACATCACAGCACAACTTAACACTGCTGAAACACTGTTAAATACACTAAAACCGGCTTGCTTTGCCGTTCTTTCCACTGTATCCAATGAATGATAAGAGCATCCATATTTGGATAAGTTACTTTCATATGTACTAGCTGTAGTTTGAACATAAATGTTGATTCCAAACTGCAGTTCAGCATGGAGAGTGGTACACACATGTTGTCCACTTCTTTCAACAGAAATGCTACACACTCTTTGCTAGATTCTCTTCTGACTGTTTAAGAAGTTTACGTATTGATATGAGCTTGAAAACAAACTGCTTCCCTAAAAATTAAGAGCCTTCATTTCTTCTTAGAGCCTCACCTGTAAACATCAGGATTGAAAATAAATATGGCTAAGGAAAGCTACCTCATAG
Organism: Melopsittacus undulatus; assembly: GCF_012275295.1. Lineage (NCBI taxonomy): Eukaryota > Metazoa > Chordata > Aves > Psittaciformes > Psittaculidae > Melopsittacus > Melopsittacus undulatus. The sequence goes on from NC_047542.1 coordinate 1,184,837, forward strand.
TAAATAAGATTAACTAAATGGATTGTTATTGGAAGAACTGCATAGTCACTACTACAAGAATCTGATATTCATCCCTTTAGATTCTGAGGAAGGAAAACCAAGATCCTTATATTTAAAAGCAAATGAAAACAGACTTAGTTTCGCCTTTAATCAAACACCACATGCAGAACACTGATTTCATTGCTGCTTATTTGGTCTGACTAAGGAGTGCAGGATGAATTTTGCCTGCAGGAAAACAGATCTTTCTCTAGAAAGATGAGGAAGGTGTGAACCATAATCAGTTTCCATCACCTAACATGGGACTCATCCTCTCGTCACTGCTGTTATTATAGTTTTGGTTTGGTGGTGGTTTTTGTTGGGGGGAGACGATGACACATGTCTGAAATCCTACTGATTACTCAATTATTCCTACTGCTGAGCTGATGCCAGAAGCCTGGAATGCCAGGAAGGCCACTCTGATGCCTAGACCTGCAGTCAGGTTACACTTCACTGGGGCTTCCCTTGATTATTTTGACTTTAACTGCAACACAGACAGGAAATTTTGACATTGAGAGGGAAAGAGCCAGGTTCCATAGCAATGATGCTTTGTCTTTGTGCCTCCTTTCATCCCCTGCATGACACTGCTGCTTCATTATCTAATCCCTTATTTAAACATGCAATTAAATGCTGGAGAAGCCACACCCTTTCCAGCTTTCCTTTTGTAAGCAATATCTTTCATTAGAGCAATTACAGCCTCTGTCAGAGAGTTTAGTTGGAATCACTGTGTATTGCATTTTAACTTTCCTCTGGCTTGGTTCTAGAGGAATTCTTTGCTCTAGAAAAGTCAGTTCTGTTTATCTACAAAGAAGCTAGTGGACCTGATACACAATCTTCAATTCCAGCTTTTAGTCTGTATAACCAATGAGGATTGGACACTGGCACTTCAGTAGCACCCTTCAACCAAGCTGCTTTATGAAGTGAAACTAGCAAAAGACTAAGGAACATTGTATGTCACAGCCCAATGTGGAACAAAATATGGAATAACCAATCTACATCAGTTTAATATTTAAAGAAACCAGTCCAGCAGAACACCTGAGCACAGGGCTGAAACCAAGAAAATACAAGACAGAATTACCTAACTTCCAATCTGGATGAGAGATGGTATCCAGTGGTTTTAGACATCATAAGGGTTTCAGTGGCAGGACCAATATCTTGATAGAAAAATGAATGCTCCTTTGGGTTTGCTGGTGAAGAGCAAAGCAACTCCATAATGGTTTAAAGAAGCAGCTGACAACATTCAGAGATGCTCTTTCCTCAGCCAACAGGTTTTGGTATTTCCTTGGATCAAATAAGAGAATGTAATGTTCACCAGCAGCATGTAACAGAAGACAACATCCCAAGCTCGACAAGAGCAGACAAGAAGGGGCTTTGCAGGTAAGGGGCTTGAGAATTCTTCATTTCTCCAAGACTACAACAGGTCCCAGCATTGGCCGCAAATTATCAAAGTGTAGTTTGTCCTTATCCTCCCAGTTATAACTATACCTACAGTCATTATTTTTTATCATACCAATCTAGTAAGCGCTTCCTCAATCTTGAGTTTTCCATATAGTATATTTCTAGACTTCAAACAGCACCAAATACTTCCTGATGGGATCAGAAATTCCTACCTTTTGTAGGGTTCCCTTAAGCTTTCCAAAAAATTAAGAGGAAGGATGAAGATGCAAAGCTTTACTGTGTATCTCTGTTCAGAAAAACTATCATTTGATACCTGTTGTCCATCTGATGGGGACGCTACAATCCAACTATAATTGAAGTCAGCAGGTGAGGTAGGATGTAGAGGAGACTCTTCTGGAGAACACTTTTTTCTTGCATTATACCAAAAGAAAACAAAACACCCTAAAAATCAGTTCCATGGATTAGTTTTAAATGCATATGGCTTTTTCATTTGAAGCATTGCTTTTGGCACACATAACTTTTAAACAGAATACTGCAAGGCAGCATAAAGCACAAAATCTAAGTGTTCTGTAAAGCACAAACTGGTGCTTCACTTAATACTCAATTCAGTTACTGTGTGACTGCTCCTTCTGTCTGGAAAAGGCAAGCCTGTACTGAATGCACTGACTCATAGATTGTCTCTTCTGTATCACTTCTATTTACATAATCCAGCCACATAGCGGCCCCTTTTCAAGCATTTAGCAAGATCTCGCCCTTAAGTTTGTGATCCCAAGTGTGATCATTGGAGAAATGAATCACACAGCTGTAAAGCTATGCAGTAACATTCAGTCTAGGTAATATCTCCAGCCTCTGATGAAGGCAGTGCAGATGCTCTCAGCATCTCTATTGCACATCATCTAGCACATCTGTTGCTACTGATCACAGGCATCCTCTGGGGATTTTGTCCCATTTCCCATTTTCCTCTTGAATCATTTGATTTGGTTAGATTCCAACTCGAGTGCACAGAATCCAACTCTGAGAACAAGTTTAAGCCATGGCAGGAAGAAAGGAACATGCACAATCCCAATTCCCATGGGATAGAGCTATTAACCAATAAATAACGAGACTTGTATTACAGGTCCTGATTAAAACAGAACTTGTCTGATTTAGGTGTTAATCTGTGTGCTAATTGCAATATTCAGATTGATAGGTTGCAAGCTCTATTTTCATTTGGTATTGATGAGAGTCGAGAAAGAGAGCAAAAAGATTTCGGGATCATAGGAAAGGCAGTATCTAATGGGAAAGTGCTGTTCTAAACTGGGACTGTTTACTAATGATGGAAGTCCAGTTTTGTCATTCTAGGAAGACAAGAGTTCTTGAAGTTCTCTTTCAAAGTGCACTCCCAAAGCAGACCATTGAAGCCAAACACAACAAACTCTGCAAGGGCTATTGTTAGCCTGAAGCAAACAACTTTTCCAATGTCTGACTGGAGCAAGTTATTAGACAAGCTCAGTGCAGAATGGTTAGGTACTAACACTACTTTCAACAGCCATTTAAGATGTATCTCTTGTAGAGTTATTTGCCAATTACACTATTAGGAATTACTACACACAAGTGTATCAATGAACTGTAATAACCAGGCAAAAACCAGGCAACATGCTGCTACTTTTTGCCACAAGACTGGAAGCTGATGCAGAGAAGCCCTTTGTGACAGACAATATCATCATCTTGCTTCACTCTTTGCCACATAAGTATAGTGGCCTGCACATAACACAGCTTACTATGTGTTGAAGGTACTGTTGCAATTAATAACTGCTGACATATGAAAGGGAAAACAAGAATGTTCTGTTTACTTGCACTTCACCTCCTGTTGGAGTTTCCACACTGTTTCCTTGCTGCTCTGAGAGTTCCCAGCACCAGAACTGTGGCAGTAAAGTTTCTGAACATAAAGTTCAATGCTTTCTGCTGTGTCCCAGGCTGGCTCAGATGTGTGACTACAATTCCCACAGCCAGCAGGAGGAGGAAGGTGGCACTATGAAAATGAAAGCCATGCATTCCAGGAGCAGCAGACTTGTGTATAAGCTCCTCACTGCTGACACACACAACACTTCCCATCCTCTAAAGTTACCAAGAGATTTATCTTTCTGAAACTGGAAGAAGATGTCATCCCCAGCAACTTCAGTTAGAACCAACCAAGAAGTTTCCTTCTAATTTGCACTTGAAATACTGAATTGCTCTCTATTTCCCCAGTGTTTAAAACATTCCAGGTCCTAATTTTCTGATGTGTTTAAAAATAACCAGACATTTCTTTGGATAATTTAGCAAACAGAATGGGTTTATCTACCATGGATTTGGCATAGACTGAAACAAGTAACATTTAGCTCATCTTCTCTAAACTCATGTCATCTTTAACTTGATCGTATTGCTCAGACACTGAGCAATGCAGGTGAACAGATGACTCATTCAGTGATTAATAAATTCCAATACAGTTGTCATCTGCAGTGAAGCTTAAATACTGACTGCTGAATATCAAAGCTCTGCAAAAGCAAATAGGCAGAATCGCATTAATTAATGAAGTTTTGCTGCTCCCAACTTCTTCAGTGCTAGCCTGAAAAATGATGTTTATTGTCAGAGTTTATTCCTTCTGTTCAGAACAAGTCATTCTTCAGCTAAAGTATCCACCCACAGCATGGATCATGCACTACAAGACAAATCAACAGATGATGGTTTCCCTTTAACTAGTTTCAACAGGATCTTGTGTTTGAGCATAGATTCAACAAACATTTAATAGTGTCACTTTCTCAGCATTCCCTGTATTTATGTACAAACTGCTGCCTTTTTTGCTAATGCTGACACACTTAGGAAACAGCTGTAGTACTGACACCCAGCTGGTGCTAACACTGCAAGTCAAACAGGCTGTCTTGCAGTTGGAAGGTTTCCTTTTGGTTTAGCAGACTTTCCCCATGCCATTCTTATTTCTATTTCCAGAAACCATTTTTTTTTGTGCTCAGCATCAAGATTATCTATGAAATGTTTTAGGACTTTGAAACAGGTCTCATTCCATACATAAAGCATCTTCCCTGGCAATACCCCAAACTGAAACAGCAGTTGGAGGCAGGAGCAACCAGGTCACAGTTTTAGCTGTTTAAGATAAAGTAGTAGATGGAGAAATGAACGCACATTTTACCCTCTAAAGTTCATGCAGAACAGGCTGCAACAACACCAGCATTCCTGCCAACAGGCTTCACTCTTTGCCTGACAGAGCATCTGTCATCCAAGTACCTTAGATCTTCCTTTCAGCTATGTATTAAATGCTGTATTTTGCAACTTGAGCATCAGCTATAGTTGGAGACAAATCCTCCACTCCAGACTGTTCAGAGCAGCCCATGGAAACAACAGATTTTCTTGGTCATTTGCCCTGTGTGAATGCTCTGCAACCCACTCCACTGGTAAACTGCTAAATATACCTCTTTGCAGGGCTGCTCCTTTCCACATACCTTGGAGATGTCAGGATGTTTCTGTACAGGAAATGAGCAGTGATTGAGGCTAATCTGAAGCAGGTCTGAAAATGAGCAAGTACACATAATGGCATTTATGTTTGACAGATCCCTCCTGGCAGTTGTCATGTAGGTCCCATATCTCAAGCAATCATTATAAAGCCCTAAAATGCTCTTTCAAAGAACATATGCATTTTTGAAAAGGCTTTTTCTATGGGTTTTTATCCTGTTTGTTTGTTTGAATGAATAAAGTGGCTCTGAAGATAAAAAATGTTTCTGGGCTGACTCCAGATGCTTTCCTGGCTTTTTTCCAGTGATGTTCAAATTGGGGGTTGTTCAAACAAGCAAACAGTAGTTTTGTGGTTTACTCATAGAAAAAAATTGGGAGCTCTGGTATTTTTTTAGCACATATTACTAACAGGGTTCAAGAGGACCCTCTCCTCTGTCATGTGGTTCTGGCTGTGCATAAACATTGCTTTGACCAATAGGGGCAAATTTAGATACTTCCCAGAATGATTTGTTGCATTCTCACGACAGTTGAGATCTCAGACTGGATTAGATCCAGTGGGAAAATGTTTAGACAAAGTAGTGCACCAAACAACACTCTTGAGAGCTGTGCCTGTGGTTTGCCTGTAGCAGAAAGTAAGGTTACAGAAAGACATTTAAAAAATCTCCTGTTATGATTGTGTGGTTCAGAGTGAATGACCTATTCACAGGGAAGAATACTCCAAAGAAACTGCAGGCCAGAAAAATTGAGCAACCAGCAAATGTGCTCAGGATCTCTAAAACCAACCATTTGGTTCAGCTCTAACTCAAATATGAGAGTCCAGAAACGGAAACCAGTGCAAGAGAAGAGGTACATGAGGAGATCAGAAAGCTATTGCTTCAACCCCTCCTCCAAACACTCTCCCTCCTAGATTTCAGGTTTCAAAAGACCTCAGGACAATATTTGGCTAAAAAGCCTGTATTCCTCATTCAGTGATCAAACAGGAGAGGTAAGCATGTAGAGACTGGAAGTTAGAAAGTGCAAATGCAGCATGAAATTGGAAGCAGGAAGATGGTCTTAGCACTTCTATGATGCTGCATAGCATAACCAGCAGATTGAGAGAGCAACTATTGCATATATAAATATCTATGTATATACAGATACAAAAGCTTCCACAGCAAAGAAAAACAGATGAAGAGTGAGACCACTGTGATCCACACCACCACAGGGGAGTACCAGGGGCACACGGTCACTGTTCCCAAGCGGATGAGCTGTAAGGTCCAACCCAAACCAGGCTGGAATTCCAGGAATATTCAGCTTTTCTTATACTCTTTTTTGCTGGAATGTTACCTAAAGCTGTTTAGAACCTAAAAGAGGTAAGAAATTGAAATCATCTGGAGACAGCTTCTTGCCTGCCATCCATTACATGTAACATTACAAAACCTAACTCACTGTTATTGTTAAACTGCTATTAGATGTAGTGGTAGTTACTTTCATTCACATCTTAGCTGTGAATGCACAAAAGATCCTTTGTAAACCAGACTAATCAACAGCAAAAGATAAATGGCCAGAATATGTCAGAATGACGTAGTAGTTCTTAAGCTTTATGTCCTCCATTGCATGTTTATTCTCAGTGTTTAAATTCATTTCTAAGCCAGAGGTCAAAGTGAAACCTCTTGTATTTATTTTCATAGTGTGATGAAATAAGCAGAATGTCACGGTGTTACTCCATGACAGATCATGTTAACTTACACTACAAACAACTGCTTACACTTTCTCTGAGGTGGATTTTGAAGCAGTAACAGCATAAAGCTGAGACTGCTTTTCTCAATGTGGGAAGCTGGTGATCTTGGTGGCTCTGTGGACAGTCTGGTCCAGGAAGGAGAGGTTCAACTTCAAGGTCCATGGGCAGAATGGTTCGTTTGACCAGGGTGGGAAAAGTTATTAGTTAAAAAACAGAGGTAAGAAATAGAGGATCTCTGTGCCAACAGCAGTGAACCCAAAAACCTTCTTAAGCTTGTCAGAAATAGTTTCTACAGCTTTTAAGACCTAAGCAGGATTTTGGCATTACTGAAAAAGTATTTAAGCCTCTATTTAGCCTCTTCCTTTTGCATCAATGTAAGACACAGAGGGAGCTAGGAATGAACAATGAATCAAATAAACATGTCAGCTTCCTGTACTGGACCACATCATCACGAGGAGCATTACCTAAGGGGGTAACCCTCAGCATCCCATGGCAGCTCTGGAAACACAGACAGTATCTCTATCAGAAGCAGTCAGTGCTCGTATATGCAAAGAAATAAGAAGTGAGAGGAACCTTGCAAAGAGTTCTTGAGACTGGTTAGTGTGACTCAGCAATACTGTGATGGGCTATTTTTATAACTCTAGTTAAAAAGTAACTGTAAAAACAGTTAAAGGTGAATTGCTATTTAGGAGAATTTAGTGTGGCAGTTGGTTCCACTATGGCTATCCAACGCATCTTACTTCTCCTGCATTAGATGAAAGGGATACGAACAGAAGTCTGTTACCAGAGCATTAATAATTTATTTTCCTTTTTCAGAGGCAAGTATGCTTGAATGCACTCATCACTCTAAAAGACTGTTTCTTACACCTTTGGAAACTAACACCTACTCAATATACTACACCAAGAGTTGATCTTACTCATCCATACAAACGTATTTCAGGGATGCACAACAGGATGCTACAGGAGTCTGGTATAACACACAGTTGTAAAGCTATGAGTAACATTCAACCCAGGTAATACCTTCGGCCTCTGATGAACACAGTGCAGATGCTCGCAGCATCACTATGACAAGCACATCTGTTGCTACTGGTCACATGCATCCTCTGGGGCTTGAGGATACACTCATGCTACCAAGAGTGGGAAATGCAGATCTGCAAAAGATAAATGCACTTCAACAGAGGAAAGAGTTCAGCCCCCCTGAATTATGCAGGACACAGCAACATTGTGCGACACAAACCTACTGTAGCGGCAGGCAAAGTGCCATGAAATGCACACAGCTAAGAGAGAAGGACATACCACCCCACACTATCATTCTTGCTATGGTTGGCATATTTGAATACATCATTATAATCATCCATTACCATAGACTGCATATATCCTATAGCATTATCAGCATGTATCACATGCCTTACATGCTGTCACACCTTTGATACTCCTGCCATTGAGCTGTGTCGCTCAACATGTTAACAACACTAACATAGATCAACAAACTCTGGTGTGTGCTCATCTCACAGGGCAGCCTTTTCCCGTTTTAAACAGCAGTGACATTCAGCAATTCACATTGCTGACACCACAGACCACAGACCCCGGTACTGTTATGATACAAGCTGTGGCTTATCCCAGACTCGAAATGCGAGGTGTGCAGCAGCAAAGAAACTTACTACTGCCCAATGTCGTGGTGTTTTGTCCAAAAAAACCCAGATTTTATATTACTCTTACATTTCCACTTTGGTTCCACTTTTGCTGTCTATTCTATTTCCCTTTCCCTTAACATTTCACCATTTTTAATTCCTCTGTAACATTTAAGTTTGCATTTCAAGGTACACATATTCTTGGCCTTTGAAAACTCACCAAGAAATCGCCTTTACTTCCCACAGTCCAGATCCAGAGCACCAAAGGAGATTTGTTATCTTAACAGAATTCAGAAATTGCTCCACAAAAATCCCTAAAAGAGAACCAGCCCAAGTTAGACTTGGCATCTGCACAAGTCACAGCTTTTTGTTTGAATCCTTTGACAACACTCTTATGTTATTGTCTCCCAGTTCATTTTCCTGCTCATGTATTCCCCAAAGAAGGAAAGAATGGTATTCCTGTGCACTGAATAAGGATACATTCTGCTTGTTAGAGGGAATTCATTTATTATTTTCCCTTCTCCTTGTTGGATCTTTTGATCATGACATTTCAAATCCTAACTCCTGCTTTTCCACGTGATGGCACAGATGTCATCCTACTGCCTCGAAGTAAAAGAAGTAAGAACAAAACTTCAGCAGCAGAGGAGATACTTGCTTTCAGTCTTTGTCTTTTCAGCTGGAAATTGCAATGACAGCCCTCAGAAATCACAACAAGCCTCTTGGTTTCCTAAATCAAATTTAATAACACAGAAAAGCTGAGCTATTCAGTGCTGGCAGGAGTGATGCTGCAGTGCATAACCCCAGCTCTGTCAGGCTCTACTTTGTTTCACCTGTGTGCATCTAGACACAAACTAAAGGTGAAGCATTGATAGGCTTGCTTTCCTCTAAAGCAGCTTCTGAAGGAACTCTGCAGTCAATTGAGAACACTTTAATTTTCTTTCTTCCATTTGATCTTTCCTGCAACATATTTTTCATATTACTCCTCACATTTTACTTCCATCTGTTTTCAGCTTTTGATTAGAAACTTGGAAGTCAACTTTAACAGCTCAGTGCAAAGACCTGAACTGCTTGCAGGATCTTAATTCAGTCGTATGGTTCTTTTTACTCTACCTCTGCCCACGCTGGAGGCCATATCCTTAGTAAATGGTTTGCAACTCTTGCAAAGAGCCCTAACCTCTGCAAACACAGGAGGGGTTTGTTATTCTGAAAGAAAACCTGCAAAATCAAATGATACTACTTCAAAAAGTTTGGCATACACTGTATCATTATAGGGAAGCTGCAAATTGTCAGGTTCGTCAAACAGAAACCCATTTAAATGTTAGTTAACAGTTTCACCAATAACAAAGGACCAGTGTACCTCAAATATCTGAACTCAGTACAGGATTCACTACAGAAACACCAAAACCTAATGGCCAACCTACAGCTCAGGAACAGGAATTCAAACTGTGTAGTAATAGGCACTGTTTTGATGGGATAAGCATGTCCTTCCTTGTGCAGGAATAACAGGAGCTGGCAGTCATGTAGTCAGGTCAGGAAGGGCTGGGGGCCGGTCCCATCTGCACCACTAAAATAGTATCATGTTTACCATAACAGCATTAAACAGCACAGAGTCAGAACAAGGACTGATCTCCATCTACTCAGCTGTGTGCACCAGGGATAACTCTGAGGTATACAACAGGCAGACATAAACGCCCAACAGAAATGCGGATGTCAGGACACATCAGTGATTTAGGAACAGCAACTCTCCCCTAACATCTCAATTCCAGCTGAATAGCCACAAGGGCTTAATTCTCAAGGACCCATGAAAGTCACGAATGAAAAGCAGAGAGAAGCTAACACACAGAGCATGAGAAATGCTGTGATCTCGAACATCTTTTGAACAGCACCACAGACAGTTTTCAAAAGCATTCTGATGCATCCATGAGAAGTTCTCTACCTGGACTGGAAATGCAGAAGACAGATAATTAAAAGGCATTCAACTGCTACCTATGAGAATGAAGCAAACAGATTTAGACTTCCTACATTTCTGAGCAACCAAACCAAGAGAGCTAAATAAAGACAAAGCAGCATTCTGATCACAGTGCTACGAAGAAGAAAGTATCTGTATTCATCCTGCTTCTGTCACTTGCATATTTTTTGTCTACTTTCTGAGCCTGGTACTGCACCATTTGGGCTGCACTTTTATATTATTCTTTGCACTATTTGTTTGCAGAGCTCACAGTTGAAAGATCTGACACATATGTAGGACATATGAGGAGATATCCTGGCATTATCTCATGTTTACAACTCAGAGAGGGGTAAGAGAGCTCAAAGTTGGTCTGGATGGATGCCTAGAGATCCCCACCTTTCTTGGGGAACACAATCCAGAAGTGCCTGTGTGAGTGCTGTCATGTTCACCTCACAAATATCTGCCCAGAACACACAGTGTATTTGCTCTTTCCCTAAAGCCTTCTCTGCTCAACCTGTAGCATCTCCCAGATTCTTCACTACAGACCTTACCTCCCATTTAATTCCATGTGTGATGTTGCTTATTCTTACAAAAGTGCATGATCTTTTACGTCATTCTTAAGTTATAGCTGCTCTTTTAGAGGTTTTCTGCCAGTCATTTATAATCCTACTTCTGTCCTTGTCCATTCTGGCAGCTCTTTACAGCCTGCTGTCATTCATAAATTGCTTACTGAGTTTCCATTACAGTACCCAGGTTATGTTCAACAGAATACTGGCCAACAGCACATTCATTGCCATCTACCCCAGTAACTTCACTTGATACATCCTTGTATGTGCCAAGAAGCACAAGTAACTGATGCAGGTTATTTTACTGAAAACATTCAAGGAAAACCCCTCATTTTCCAGTAACTTGTCACAGATCTTGACTCACATTTGTCTTTTCTTCAGCTATACAGCTCAGACAAAACCTGAAATGCTAACTCTTCATAACAGGTCACAATTTGGAAACCAGATCTGCTCCCATCTCTGCCCATTTGTTCTAATTACCTCTTGTCCAAATCAAACCAGATGCTCTCACATGGTGGTGTTGTCAGCAGGTTTCCTTTCTGCATGCTTTTCCACATTCAAACAGAGCACTATTCTGTAATGTAGCTGGAAAGCTGACAATTCCACACATCCTAAGGCTCCTCATAGTCAGTCTCCTCTATGTTTGACCTCAACAACTGGAAAGACTCCTACGTTAAGAGCTCTGGAAAGAACTGCTTGTGTTTCTTATCTTCCAAATAAGTTTTTGCTCTAGTTCCTTCCTTTGTGTCAAATTCATCTCCCAGCTGCATGTGAAACCCAGCAGTTTTGGTCAGACTAATACTTACTATCCATTGTTGTGTTATTCTTCCTCACTTCTCTTTTTCTTTCCACATTCTATGCTTTCTCTGATGCCAATTTCAGCTGTTTGTCTAAGAAAGCTCATGTTCCACACTTCAGACAGCAGCAGGCCACCCATGCAGCAGCACAGGAAGCCCAAAAGAAACTGTGTTATTAAATGGCTTAGGTACAATTAACTTAAGGATCGTCTTGAAAGCACAATTCAGCACCCCAGAATTTCACTAAACTTTCATTTCTGTTCTCTATTCTACCCCAAAATATTAAGACAGGAGGAACTTCACCACAAACTCCAAATCATGTTATTTGCTTCAAAATGCATATGTATATTTGGAAAACTGCACTCAGCAGAAGGAAGGGGATTCCTTCTTAGTCCAGGCACAGAAAGCTCCTCCTAGAGGGGCAAATACTCTTCAGTCTTAAAAGATAAGCTCCGTTTTCTAAGCAGATAGAGTAAGTTGCGCAGTAACACAATAATGCAAAACCATAGTGAGCATTAACCGGTACTTCACATGTTGGGATGAGTTTAGGGAACACACTTTTATCCTTACCCATGGAAAGGGGATCAGAACTACATGATCTTTAAGGTCCATTCCAACACATTCTTTGAATCTATGATTGAAAAGAAGTAATAAAACTTGGAGAATTTGGGTACCTTGGGGTTCTACTGGTGTGCACTTATGACACTGACATAGAGGATATATTGGGAAGTAACAGATTTGATAAACATATCTGTAGTAAAAAGTAGGTGTGTGTCCCCATACACTCTATTCCACTCAGGTTTCTGCACTAATCTCCTTAAGATCCCTTTCAACCTGAATCATTCTATGATAACCCAGTAGTAACCTACAGAGGAAACCCAGCATCTGCCACAAGACATTCTCCTCATCCATGTCATGGAAGTGCCCTTATTTCACTCTGTGCTTGGCTTGCTACTGGAGTCATATCAAAAGAGCACACCTTGCATTAGAATGGAGTGTAAAGAGATCTGAGCTGCTTCCTAGATCCTGTGAGAGCTTGTTCAAGAGCCTTCAGCAGCTATTAGCAAAGCTTTATCCTCGGCACACAGTTTTTCCTTGCTACAAGAAATATCACACACACATCAGACTCTCAAGTAACACATCCTACCTCAAGCTACTGGAACAGGAACATCTCTCAATGTGATTTGATGCTTCTGAAGAAACAAATGCAGGAAGCCCAAAGCAATAGGTCAGCAACACAGCCTTTTGTAAGAAGCTTTTCCCAGCTTCAAATTATTTGATTTAATGAGGGCAAAATAGCAGTCAACGAATTAAACACAACCACCTGAGCCAACTCACCTGCCTCTCAGTAAGGCTCCTCAGCCCCCTCTGATGAGAAAGCTGTGTCTGTATGATGCTGGTCTTATCTGGAAGCCCATGCAGCTGGGAACTAACAAAATGAAATGACAACTTGGTTGGCTTTAAGTTTCTTTGCCCCAGGAGGGCATCCTTTTGCCAACTGAACTAAGCTAAACATGGGGAGCAGGTACAGAAGAATACAGGGCAAGGAAGGATGAAGACAAGAGATTGCTTGAGAGATGGCAAAGATGGAAAGGTTGGCCAGAAGTTCCCCTATGACTGGAGAGTGCAGTTAGCAAAAGGTAGATGTTCCATGTAGATAAAAGGAGTCTATGTCCTTTGTAGGAAACCTGCCTCACCAGAAGGCCCGTAAGTTACCCAGAAACTCAACTGCAGCTTGTAGCATCATTTCACTGACAACTGTGAGAGAAGACACCATGAATTGGAGTTCAGTTGTATCTGGTGTCAGAGCATAAGAACTGTTTGAAACTCAGGCAGTCAAATAAAAGCCTCTTTTGCAGACAGCTGCCAATTCCCCAGAAAAGTTTGGTTTACAAATACATTACAGTCATCTGCTGGAAGTGCTTTTGCAGTTGTGCTGTGCAACAACATCTGGAATTAGCCTCCTGCTAACAATGGATTCTATGAGCAAGCAGAGAGTAAATGCTAAAGGAACCACCCTGCTCCGGGGCTAAGCTCCAGGACCTCAGCCTCAAAGTGGTGGGTCCAGATGCTGAGGGAGGCCTCGATCTCAGAGAGATATAAGCTCACTTTCTGTAGTTGCTAAGTCAATAAAACTGCAGTGAGCAGGTTAACTTGGGGGTGTGTAAAAAAGGGGGAACTGATGGGTGCTGTTAAAAGCCCACAGTACCATCAATGGCACAGTGTATCCATACACAGAGGATCCTGCTTTTTAATTAATGGAATTTTATGATTGCACCTTTTTTGTTTGTTTGTTTTGGTGAAACATCAGGTTACAGAGAACAGCTCGAAATTGTTATCTCCAGAAACACTAAATATGCAAAAACTATTTTTAGGAGGGCTACGTGGATAAATCATGATCTGACTTATCAGTTCAGAGCACTTCAGCCTAGGATTGTTGTTTCTCAAAGATGGAGAGTAATTAAGCTCAAAGACCTTGCTTACATTGTGTGCTCCCAAAGAACAATGAATAAATACTTGGGCCATGATACAGTCAAAAGCTCAAACCCTTCTAGTACAGAACTTCTGCCTAAGAGCACATCTCAATCTCCTCTCTGGCAGGTTCAAGCCATTCCCCTTGGCCTGTCCCTACAAGCCCTTATCCAAAGCCCCTCTCCAGGTTTCCTGTAGCCCCTTTAGGCACTGGAGCTGCTCTGAGGTCTCCCCAGAGCCTTCTCTTCTCCAGGTTGAACCAGCCCAGCTCTCTCAGCCTGGTTCCATAGGAGAAAGGGGGTTGTAATTTCCATAAAACCAATCATTTTAGGGCATCACACTGTACCTGGGGAGGGGACAGAACTGGAGCAAGAGCAATACAGTGAGAGCAGACTCCAAAGAGCAGCTCAACTCTTTGGATATTAGCTCTATTTGAGACTAGATTTTCTTCTAAACTCTTCAAATACCCCACATTTGTGTGGTTGATCTATGTACAAAGACAAAACACTACTGCAGCAATCTTTAGATTATTTCATCCTAATTACTTACACTACTTAAAAGCCAAATTTATACCTAGAAATTCAGACCTACTCCCCCAGAGATGCTCCTGAGGAAAATTACTGGTTGTTCTACCAACCTGATACTGATAAATCCTACAATTCCCCTGTTCAATTCTGTCCACTGCTGCTCCTGAGTAAGCATCCTACTACTATAGCCTTTACCTACTCTGCAAGAAACAGCTTAAGTGCCCTCTAGTGTGGTTTCAGAATACCTAGTCCATGCTTTTCTCAGTTCTGTGGGACTACATGAGAGGGTTTGTATTTGGTTTAAAACATTCATATAAGTCCATAGAACTTTAGGACATAAGCCCCTCTGAAAAATATTTTCACAGACTGAAAAATTGATGGAGATTGTATTATTTTGTACATCTGTTGTCTGACCGTTACAGTCAGTTCACAGGCATGTCTGTACCTGCGTTACCCCAACATGCAGAACAGCAAAAGTTACTACACATGACTGGGCTTTGCATGACAGTTCTATCTGTTTATGAAGCAATGCTGCTGTTGGATTCTCTTTCTTGATATAGATTGGTTTAGAACATCACCATTCTGGAAAAATATTACGGTCCCTCTACTATAAAGAAATATATATTACATATAAATATATAACATATATATACTACAAAAAATAAAAGAACTGGAATGATCCTTAAATATGGTCCTTCTACTATAAAAGCCTGGCCCAGGCTGCCCAGAGAGACAGTGGATATGCCACCCCTGGAGACACTCAAGCCCAGGTTCTGGATTGAATGTCTCCTGGATGTGGTTCTGGGGAACCCGATCTAGATGAAGATGTCCCTGCTCATTGCAGGAGGGTTGGATTAGATGAGCTTTGGAGATCACTCCCAATCCAAACCATTCTATGCTTCTATACTTCTTACTCTTTCAGTTTCTTGTATGTCCAAACTTTAGTACAGATTTATCAAGGTAAGTTTAATTATTTTTTTCTTTCTACATTTGATACCTTTTGGCCACAGTCACAATTCTCTGAAATGCTCAAGTGATTCTTACTTTTCTGTGAATTCCCTTCCTGGCTGATTCAACCCTAAGAAATTTGGCCTTTTTTAAGCAGCTCACAGTCTGAATAACGAAGGTGCTTAGATCATCTCAGAGCACATGTCCTGATGCTTTCCTGGCTGGGGGTGCAGTCCTTGAAATTAGCTCCCTGTTTTAAGATTATATACTTATTTAGTACTACACACACCACAGAAGCTGACAGACTCAGCACCAACAGGTTTGATTTTTCCAAAGTGAAGGTAGAAACAGGAATTGTGCAGGCTGTGCATTAATATCATTGCATCAGACATCTTGCAGAGTAGCGAAATTCGCATAACAGACTTAAAAGAAGTACCATATACACAAAGATATGTTCTGGTCATACCAATGGCACATCTACTTTTATTGGCAGCTCCCAGTAAATGCTTAAGAGCTTGAGATGGAAGTGTGAGAAGAAAGGGAATAATTCCCTAGTATTAGTCTCTGAAATCCAGTAATGTTTGTTTTAAGAAAAACAGGAAAAGAAAATATTAGAGTGAGAAGAATGGAAATAAAGAACAGCTCAAACCACCCAGCTGTGGATGGTTGCAAAGGAACAGTGCTGTCATTTGGCTCATTTTTACACAAACAAATTCAAACACTAGAACTGGAGCTCTGAAAATCTCCACTACAAGCAGTAATGAAACTCCAATACCTTTTCCACCATTTTTCCAGCACTCCATCCTATTCCATTCTTAGTGGCCTTTTCTATTACTTCTAAGACCTGGGAAAATGTAGGAGTCTATTTAAAACACTGGCAACTTTCCTCCAGCAGGTCTCCCTGACAGAGCTGTTCTCTTGTGGCACACACACAGCATCACAGGGTGACTGCATCAATAGATTTCCTGCAAATTCTGTTTCATGTCTTCTTACCTTTCTATACCTTCTTTACCTTGAGCTTCTGCATATGCTCTGTTTTCATGCTGTGTATGTTTCTGTGTCCCATTAGGGGACATTTGCAATGATAACCTTCCCCTCCCACAGAATCAGGGAATGGTTTGGGCTGGAAAGGACCTTAAAGCTCATCCAGCTCCAACCCCTTCCACTGGAGCAGCTGCTCCAAGCCCCTGTGTCCAACCTGGCCTTGAGCACTGCCAGGGATGGAGCAGCCACAGCTTCTCTGGGCACCCTGTGCCAGATCCTCACCACCCTTTAAGAACTTGTGATGTCTGCTGGGCTACCCCATTCTCCACCATAATGAGATGCAAGTGCTACTCAATCCCTGCTGCTTGCAGCCTTCATCTTGTGTTGCTGGAATGATCATGACCGCTCGAGGCAGATCTGAACTGAAGCCAGAATCTGTTTGTTGGTGGGAGCACACCAGGTAATTGCTCATTCAGTCCCCAGGAGCTGACCCAATATACAGAACTCACTGGTGGAACTGTTATTTCTCATCATGTTACAAATCACCAGTGTCCTTTCTGTCAGTAAAGTGAAATGCAGAAAATATGTGGCACGTTTCACCACTGGGTTCTCTCATTTCACATTCCAGTCTTGATGCATTTTTGAAGGACCACAAGAATGTGTAGTTTAAAACCTGTCTAGTAAACTTCCTTGATCCTGAGGCACACACTTTGGATTTAAGTGTCTTTCTGTTTTCAAGTGCCCTTTAGAACAGTTTCTTTTTCCTACTTGGCTCAACTAATTTTCAAATCAAGACAGCAGCAACAGTAAGTTCCATCCTGTGATGCAGATTGTGAGTCAGGGTCTCTGGGACTTCTGTGCTGACTGGGTGAAATCGCATGTGCCCCCAAGCAACTGCCCCAGAGGTAGTCCTGGAATGCTTGCAGGACTGCATAATACACTGAAACTCTGCTGTGGAAAGACAGTACAGGAACACTGTTACTTTCCAGGCAGAGAACTGCACACCCTCCTCTAGATCATGGCTTATAGCCCAGAGGTTAGCAGAGCTTTTCATAGGCTTTCTCTAATGAACACTCCCAGACCAGTATAAAAGGAATGTACATTCAATAACACGGAACCAGGCTGTACAGAGGCAAATGCCATTCATTTCTGTGCTCTAAATACTCATACTCCATAGCTGGTCACACTGTAATCCACAGCAGAGACTCCTAGCCCTAGGCCAAATAATTTCATCCCTGTCCAGCTGTTCCAGACCTCCTCTGACTCATCCTAGAACCAGTTCCATACCTCATTTTCCATGCTGACCCAACCAGCAAGATTAGCTCAAAACAACTGGAATCATTCTATATAGCAGAGGAATTCCTGTAATTAAACCTTGAGCAACACTTTGATAACCCATTTTCCATAGTATTTTTCATAGTTTGACACATAATGTTATTCCACTCTAGCCCAGGTTTCCTGGGAGACAAAGCATCTCCATGCTTTTCTAATCTTTCCAGGGAAATGAAGCCAAATTAAAGCATTTCATGGGCATTCATTACATTTTATCATAGATAGTTCATGGACTATCAACATCAACTGCCCAGAATATGCTTTTGCTTAATGGGTAGCAGAAACAATTCAACTTGCTTTTTGTAACAGGCTCTTCTTGTCCAGGGGCAACATTAACCAGGGACAAAGCTTCCTTTCTGGGAAGTACTTTGTTCCATCCCAAGTCGAGGAAACACTCCAGTTCTGAAAACTGGAGGTTGCTATGGCAAAAATGTGTGAAAGGGGCCCTTCACAAACATGCAAGCCAACTCCAGCTTCCATTCCATATGTTAACATACATATGGAACAGTTGGAGAAATTCCAGGGGAAGGCCATGAGGGTGATCAGGGGCTGGAGCACCTCCTATACAAAGGCTGAGAATGCTGGGGCTGTTTGGCCTGGAGAAGAGAAGCTATGTGGAGACCTCAGAGCAGATTCCAGTGTTTGAAGTGGACTAGAAGGATGCTGGAGACTGTAGTGACAGGACAAGGGGTGATGGATTCAAACTGAAACGGTAAAGATCCAGAAATAAGGAAGAAGCTCTTCCCTGTGAGGGTGCTGAGGCGCTGGCACAGGGTGCCCAGAGAAGCTGTGACTGCCCCATCCCTGGCAGTGCTCAAGGCCAGGTTGGACACAGGGGCTTGGAGCAGCTGCTCCAGTGGAAGGGGTCCCTGCCCATGGCAGGGGTTGGGACTGGATGAGACCCAAAGCAGTCTGGGATTCTACGATTTTATGACATGTTTGTCTCCTTTGATTTTCTGGAGGGGAGCACATTGTTTTAAGTTAAAGCTCAGAGCAGATCGTTCCACTCTCACATGGAACCTTATTTCTGTTCTTCCTTTGGCTGGGGAAAATCTAGTGGAAATGTTCCTTCAGAACACATGCGGTCACACCTAAGAGGCTCTGCAAGCTGTGACCATTCACATGAGTCTGCAGATAATGTCATCTTCAAAACTGTAAGTTCACTGAACTCACACACCAGTTACTTGGATAAATATTAAGGACCACTCACCTGCACCTTGAAGAGGAGCTGTCCGTAACAGGAAGAGCTGCTGAATCAAAGTGGAACTGTACAACTTCTATAACTGAAATCAGAGAGAAATCAGGCCCAAAGAGGAGAAGCTATCTGCAAAGAGAGTATGTTAAGTGGCAATTGGAATAATGCCTCTTATTTGTTTAGCCGAGAGCAGGGAGGGGGCTCAAAAAGCCAAACTGGAACTGAGAGCATCTTACTGGAGAGAAGAGGAAAAAACGTATTTTATACCCTCGCTCCTATTTTGGCTACTTAGGGGATGTGCTAGAAATAATATCAGGATCACTGCTGTAGAATTTGGGGGGTTTTACAGGATTCTGTGATCTTACAGACTTGCAATGCTTTTACTAAAAAGCAGCTTTCAGAGCTAGGCCAGCATTTGAAGCACAACAAATTCTGGACACTTCTAAAAAGAGAAAACCAGGTTGTCAGGGGATCCAGCCACAGCTCTCAAGAGCCTCATACCAGCTTTGCAGACTGATGTACCTGCAAGTTCCTGATGCAAAGCAAGTAAATACATTTGAGAGAATTAAAAAGTGTGGAAGGAAACAAAGGAGCAGACTAATTGTTCAGACGGTTGGAGAAGCACAGTCCCTCCGACCCCCCTCGTAGTCCATGGAGTGGCTCCTGAGCTGTGTTCTGAGACAGAGGCAGTGCTGCCAGGTCTAACATTCCAGCAATTACTCACTGGAAATGGAAACAGCAACACAAATGCCAAGGGTATGATGCAAGTTTCATTGTCCCAGTCAAAAGGGGAGTCCAGTATGGTTTCAGGGCTGTTTGCTTGGAATTTCAAGTCAGTTGTAATTCCAAGTAAATTACACGTTTAAGACAGGAAATAAGATTTTTTTTAAGGGAGCTTCTCCTCATTCCCTGGGCTGTGCTTTTCTGAAGGGCTATTTTGGACCTTGAATAGGGGATTCAAGCTTAGCATGCACAGAAAGAGCTGAGAAACAGGAAACAGATAGGCCAAGAGGGAATTGTTTAAGCTGCTAGAGGGGAGACTGAGCTGAGCTCTTAGGCAGAAGCTGTTCCCTGGGAGGGTGCTGAGGCGCTGGCACAGGGTGCCCAGAGCAGCTGTGGCTGCCCCATCCCTGGCAGTGCTCAAGGCCAGGTTGAACACAGGGGCTTGGAGCAGCTGCTCCAGTGGAAGGGGTCCCTGCCTGTGGCAGGGGTTGGAGCTGGAGGAGCTTTGAGGTCCTTTCCAACACAAACTGTGATTCAGTTTTATCATATGAAAGCTGAACAATCTCCTGCAGAAGTAAATAGCATATGAAAGTTCTGCTGTTCATAAAGCATAAAACCAGAATAATTGTGGGTGTGTGCTTCTAAAACACAAGGGAACAGCTCAACAACAGAAAGAAATAATATTGTGCCCTCCTAATGTCCTCAAGTTCAGTGGGTTAGCAAAGAACAGTTTGGAAGATGATGAAAAACAGAGGAAGAATAGGCCAGACCTGGAAGGGGAACAGTAAAATTCAGGCCTGTGGGGATGCATGTTTAATGTTTTAATTCTGAAGTCAGTTTAGGGATGATCTTTATGGGACTGGAAACTCAGGCTTTCTTCTCTAATTGAAATGAAACAGCACTTGCTCAAGCAAGGATAGTTTCTTACCCATCTGTCATTACAAATTAAAGTAATACCAGATGTTGAGCAGGATCTAGTGCTACAGTGGGATTAACACTTCTTTCAAAAGTTTCCCAGCATGATCTGTGATGAGAAAATAAGCAAAACCAAATGGTCTTTGCCCCAGGATCTGCATAATTGTAAATGTAACTGCAAAGACATTTCCACATTAGAGAGCTGTTACAAATGTCTACATGCTTGTTCCAGCTGAAATGTACTATGTTAGAACCTGTGGGACAGGACACTTTGGTAAGAGAAGGCTCTTTAATATACAAAGCAATACAACCCCTGGATTTTAAAGCTGGATGTCCTCAAGATGACAATAAAATGTCCATCTTCATAGCAAATGTGACTGGCACAGCTCGTGAAACAGTGTTGTGAATTGTCCACCAACTGAATGTTTCCTTCACCGTTTGATAATTGTATTGATGAAAATACTACTATCTTTTCCTTAGTTACATTGATTTGTTCCAAAACAGCCTCTGAATGAAAATATGAATCAGCTTTGTAGTTTTCCTCAAAAGTTTCTTAATGGGTGGGAAACCTGGAGAGCACAGAGACGATATAAATAAATGGCAGGGCTGCATAGGCACTGAGTACCTGGGAAAGTGGAATCAAGAGGCTGGTTCTTTAAGGGCATCCCCTGGATTTGAGGTGGAGATCATAGAACCACAGAATCAACCAGGTTGGAAAGATCTTTAAGCTCATTCAGTCCAACCACTCCTCAGCACTGCCAAGGCCACCCCTAACCCATGGCACTGAGGCCTCATCTCCACAGTGTGTGAACCCTTGCAGGGCCGGTGCCTGCAGCCCTGCCCTGGGCAGCCTGTTCCAATGCCTGAGCACCCTGTGGGGCAGGAATTGTTCCTCAGCTCCATCTAAACCTGCCCTGGTGCAGCTTGAGGCCATTTCCTCTTGTCCCATCCCTTGTTCCTTGGGAGCAGAGCCCAGCCCCTCCTGGCTCCATCCTCCTGTCAGGCAGTTGTAGCAGCAGCCTCCCGAGGCCACTGTTCCAGTATAAACCCTCACCACGGGACACCACGAATGCTCCAGACCTCACGTCCCGTTCCCCGGGACTCCTCGTTCCCGTTCCTCGCCCAGCCAAGCGCCGCGGAGCCGTCCGGCGCCAGCAGAGGGCGCTGCCGCACGCAAGGTGCGCGGGCGTCACGAGCCCGTGCGAGCTGCGGAGATGGGGTAACGGGAGGTAACGGGGGAGTAAAGGGGGATAACGGGGGTAAAGGGGGTAACGGGGGTAAAGGGGGTAACGGGGAGTTATGGGGCAGTAACAAGGGGCTGAGCAGTGAGCTCTGCCTTTCCCGAGAATCAGCTCTGAAGAGAACACTGCAGAGAGCCTGCTGGTCTCTGTCATACATGTTCTCTGGTGACTGGGACCCCCTCCCTGTGCTGCAGCCAAGCCTCAAATCTTTAAGGACTGAGGGTGCCGAGACCGAGCTGGCAGCACTACAGAGAGCAGAAGACGTGGTCCTGTAACCCAGACTCTCATAGCTCTCTCAGAGATCTTTGGAGGTCCTATAACATTGCTTTTGAACACAGCTCTTGGTTATTTGGCCTTGCCATGAGAGACTACTCATGAGGCACAGCAGGAGGAAGTGGGGAACTGCTTCTAGGAATGTGTGTGATTACTATGAGTGAGTGAGTACTATAAAGAGCACATGTGCTGGGGAGATGAGACAAACCAGGCTCACAGGTTAAGTCAGCATCGCACAAGGAGGTACATGGCAGAGGTCGGAATCAATGTGTCACACTCCCACAACCTGGCTCACTGCCAGCACAGGAAAGCTGTGGATGCTAATTTAGGCTGAGACACCTTCTGTGTCCTGGCTTGGAAGGTTTTATCAACAGCTAAATTAAACCCCACATGGTAATTTCACTTGTTACCACTGTATTTTCTTCATGGCTCCCTGTTACTGAAAACTGCCAGTCCTGGCTAGGTTCACATACTTGAGGCTAAAAATCTTGCACATAGCTCTGTCAGAAATGTAGAGCTCTAAAGGGCAGGTTCTGAAAGAGGATCTTCTGATCTATTTGGGGGAAGATAAGCCATTCTGTGCTACAGAACCCCTGCAAGAACTTGGGCTTCAGAGGCTAAGTGAGGGAAGTGGGACCATGACTGAAGTTCACAGGCGTTTTGTGTATGGACTGTTTGCTGTCCTCCTTGCCATAGCCCTGGGAGCACATTTTAGGGACAAAAGCATGCAGCAGCACCTAAATCACCACTTCTGAAATGCTTCTGAGGAAAAATATTACAAAAAAATAATGCTGAATCAAGTCCACATGGAGGGATCTCACACCTCCTGAGCAGTCAAAACAGCTGGACAAGAGAATATGCTCTTGTCCCCAATGAGGACTTTATGTCAGAAGCAATCCAGTATTAACATAAATGTGGTTGTAACAATAAATGAACAGCCCAGCTACGTAGGAAAGAGTATCAAAGAGATACCACTATTAGCACCAGTAGTGCAGTTCCCAGTTGAACCTGCTTATTGGGAAGAGCAAAATCTTCTTGATAAATTCAGCACCTCTTCAGCTGGATTTCATTCACTGCAAGAATGAGGTAGCAGTAACCTACTACTTATGAAGGCGGAAGGATTCTTTCCTAAGCTTCTAGAAGAAATTAGCATGAAAATTACTAGAGAAGTAGAGAAACCTCATAAAAGACTTCCAAAACCTATTTTGCTGTCAAAACCCAATGTAAACCTACACACTCTTTAGGGCTTTTTTTGCTTCCAGTGTATCAAGGGATTCCCATGTCTTTTCCTGCTGTTTGATCCATTTCATTGTCATTAAGCGCTTTTCTCTATTCAAATGGATTTGTGGTCTTAGAAGAAATACATGGGACCTGGCAGGTCAATAGCATTTAGCACAGCATCACACTAAAGCAGAAATGGGGAATTAGAGGGGTTTGCTTTGTTTCTTAAAAAAACCAAAGTATATTTCATTGCAAATGGAACAAAAGATTCTTCATAAAACTCTGCCAGGGCAAGTCAAATAAACTATTTGGGATTATTTTCCCCAATTGCTGCCAGGGTTGAAAGCAGCTGTGTATAAACAGCAAAGTGAACGAAAACAGAAACCACTTCCACCATTCTCCAGTGTTACCAGATCATTAGGTAAGTGTAATTGCAGTTGAAATACCACAGCTACAGCACCTTTCCCTGTGCCTTTCTGCATGGTTTCCATACACACCCTGTGGAAAAAATTATTCCAAACATGACAACAATCTGGATGGGTAAAACTGTAGTTATGTCAATACAGCACAAAACAGAGAATTAATGGTTTATTCCTTACACACTGAGAGGAAATGTTTAACGCAAAAATCTCACTCCTCAGGAGACTGCCTTACCTTGTGCTTCCATTGAAGCCCCACAAGCACCTTCAGACTTGACTTTCTGAAGACTGGGGAAGAAAACAGCAGCTGAAAAACAAACCAGAGTGTTTTGGTTAAACCTTGCGAACAAAAGAGTATCAGAGATTGGAAAATGAACTTTAGGGCTGTTTGAGTGTGAGTGAAAACAGTCCTAATGAGAGTGGCCCTTTTCCTGCCATCCTGTCTCCACCCATCACACCTGCAACCTTGCTCATAACCCTGCGGGGATGGATTCCGGTAGCTTCAGCATTTAAGGGTCTAATGTAAAGTCCTGGCCTGGAGCACAGCCCGGGAAGCCGAGAGGGGTTTGCTCCGTGTCCCCGCAGCCGCCGGACCCCGCGGGAGCACCTCCGGGCGGGCAGAGGGGGCGGGCCGGGAAGGGCAGGAGAAAGCAGCCCTGGGTCCGCCCCCCCTGCACCTGCCTCCGGCACCGCCCCGCTGCCCGCCCCGCGCCGAGCCACGCCGAGCCCAGCGGGAGCTGCTGCCGGAGCCGCCGCCCGCCATGGGCACGGGCCGCGGGGGGATGCGCTGCATCAAGATCCTGTTGTGCATCTTCAACAGCACCTTCGGGGTGAGCGCTGCGCGGGCCGGGCCGGGCGGGAGCCGCGGCACCTGCTGCGGGTGCTGCCGGGGAGCGCGGGGTGCGGCGCGGCTGGCGGCACGGACCCGAGTCCTCTGCCTCGGCTTCTGCTTCCGTAGGGCTGCAGTTCTCCCTGGGGAAACGCGTACTTGTCACAAGGTGCCACTGCTGAGGGAAGCCACCTCCTTTCCGAAGCGGTCATTTAGTGCCCGTTTCCCCAGCCAGGATTAACGTTTCCAACAACAGGAGGCTGTGAGTTTTCCAGCGTCCCACACTGTGTATTCCAGCGGAATACTCGTTCACAGCATCATGATGCTCTTTAATAATGTCATTACAAATAGCAAGCCAACAGCCACTACTTTCCCAAGCTCATCCCTTGCATCAGACTGCACTTACCTTGCTGAAAGCTACACTAATGGGGCAATAAAGTGTCTACTGCTGAACCCTCAAGAGCTTTAGAGAGTGCTATGCCCGCTCTGCCCTCATTGCACCTTTAATGGTCTCACAGTTCCAGAGCACTGCTGAATTCAAGCTTTCTTTCCTTCCTTCACGTTCCCTCATGCTGCATTCTCTCCTCCAGAAGGGATAACAATCACCAATGTTATCTTCTTAAATGTCTTTTCTTTCTTCCTCATTCACTGTCTCTCAAAAAGAAGTCACAAAAGAATCTCGTACAGCCTCTCTGAAGCAAAGAGTTTTGGGCTTTTGTCTCCTTTATGCTTGAAGCACAGTTAAACCAAATGCTGTTTCCTCTTGGTGACAGCACTGCGAGCTCCGGGTACACAGTGCTGCTGTGCTCAAGCTGGAGGAGCAGAGTGATGTTGCCCAGCTGCAGCTGCAAGTCAGGAGAAGGACAAAGCTTTGTGTTATGTTGTTTCACAAAAGTGACAAGTACTGTGTTTTGTTATCTGCCTTTTCGCTGATGGGAGAAACCATCTCCTCAGCTGGACTGGGGGCATTCATCACCATCATCATCATCACCATGGAATGGTTTGGGTTGAAGGGACCTTAAAGCTCATCCAGCTCCAACCCCCTACCACGGACAGGGACACCTTCCACTAGAGCAGGTTGCTCCAAGCACCATCCAGACTGGCCTTGAACACTGCCAGGGATGGAAGTCAATTAAGTTACTTCTATCATCAAAGTTTGGTGTATGTCACAGTTAAGCAGGGCTTAACTCCTGGTCACACAGCACTTCCCAATAAGGTGCTTTTCAAAAACTACAGTAACAGCATCTTGAGTCCAGACTGAGGCCCTGTGTGGCCTCCTGCCTCGCCACAGTGGGGTTCTGAGGGTTAGGAAGGAGAGAAGAGTGGAGGTTCACAAACACCACTACAGTTAAGAGCTGAAAGAAAGAAGTACATTGCACTCTAATAGGCATTCATTGTCAAACACTGAATTTTCCGACAGTGCAATCCTGAATTGTGGGATTTCAAGAAAGTACAAGGTACCAGTAACACCTCTTTAATGCTCTCCAGCCATCCCTTCCTGAAGTACTGACTGGTGTGTGTCTCTTCCAGCTGGCAGGACTGGCTGTCATTGCCTTTGGGCTGTGGCTGCGGTTTGGTGGGGTTATAGCAGACATTGCTTCAGACAAAAGATCTCCAGAGTATTTCTTCATGGGTAAGTTAAAATGCTTATGATGACTGTAGACTTTAGCCTTGGTTTCATCCTGGGGCATATGACATACCTTATGCATTGAATTATATGAAGGCCAACAGTTCCTGGCCTGAGCTACACAAAACTGGACATTCTGGTGCTCTGTCATGTGCATGATGGTTTTCATCCTTTCTTTGCTTGCATCAACTTCCTTAGGCCTAAGTGATCTCTTCTCTCAGACCTGATCCAGCCCTCATGGATCCTAAGTGAATTGTGCTGTTGGAATAGAAGCTGAGATGGGCCAGAGACTCTTGGAACACAGGGCTCACCAAAAAATCCTTCCAGAGCTCTCTGTGCAGTTGCTAACCAGTGAAACAACTGTCACTTCTGAATGCTGTTACTCACCAGCACAGCAGGAAAGCTTTTGCTTGCCATTCTCCCTGTGTCTGCACACAGGGGCCCTGAGTGACGCTTTCAAGTATCAGAGCAAGTCCTTCCACAGCTGAGAAGTAAAAATACACCCCCAGCAGTCAGTCATCTCAAGAGCTGCTTGTCCAGCCTAGACAGAAATCAGTAGCTCCCCAGGGTAGAGAACTGGTATTGGTCCTATCTAATTTTAGGCATTTAAGATAATCTTCTTTCTCCCGAGGATTTCCAGTGGGTTTTCTGGAAACACCACCCATTCCATATCTATAGACATCCTTAAATAGCAGCTCTCTAGGACTGCCAGCAGCTGCATTTCTCTGTCCACTGGCAATTGCAACGTGCCTTTACACCAGAAGAGTCACATTTTTGTCTGTTTCAATGTCTCACACCTGGGGAAGTTTCTGCCATCTACAAATGCCAAGTGTGAATGAATCCCCTGTCCTGCCTTGTCCATCAAACCACTCTGACAGGGTGCCAAGAATGGAAGGTGACCCCAGAAGTCCTGTAGCAGTCAGTTACCCATCCCGGGAACACTACCTGAGCTATGCAGTGACTTTAAATACCCCAATTCTCTTAGTGGAGGAGACCTTGGCTCTGCCACACCACACTTCTAGCCCCAAGCTTCTTTAACATATGCAGCCAGGCTGGAGGCACAGAGCTGCCTGTATGGCACCATGGAACAGATGGGTAGAACTTTACACCCAGTAAAGTTTTGTGGAAGTTCATGAGGCTGAATAAAATCATTCAGATGAAAATCTGATTGGGACCTGAGGGTTACCCTGTAGCACCTCCTCTGACACAGAGCCAGGAAGTATGATTTATGTTTTCTCTTAACATCCGAGCTGCTATTAGATCATCAACTTCCTTTCCAGATCCAGTTTATACCTACTGAATTTATTATGCTCTATCTTGGAGCTTTTCCCTGCCTCATACACTTATTCTTGACCCAGGAGATCCAACAGGACAGAAAGATGTTCTGGCCTTCAAAATCAAGTACTGTTGGTTTGTTAGAAGCCAGAAAACAATGGATCCTGTGATGTGAATAAGCACCATGGTAATTTCACAGCTTTCCAAGTGCAGACTGTAACACAGTGTTAATTGATGCCTGTGTGTTTAAATCTCTACAAGATTTAATCTGCTTCAGTTCTGTATGGGAATTGCAAAAACAGATCAGAGCAGTTAATTTGGAGAAGTCCTGGGGCATGTTCTTGTAAAAGTTTCATCATATACAGCAACACTCAACTCTTGGGGCTGTCACATGTATTTATAGAGCTGCACGTTGTAATACGTAGCTGCTAGTAGAGGAAGTGCTAAGGAACAGGACCTAAATGTTGAAGATTCTTTTAAACTTGAACTTTTAACCTGCTAAAGCAAAGTGTTGGCCCTTTTTTGTAGTGAGTTTCATGCCTACTACAGGGAGCATTACTGTTAAAGAAAAGCAAAACATTTTCTGCTGCCCTCACTCTTTACAGATCATATTAAATGTTACGGTGACTTCTGATGGGACAGCCCGAGTCTGAGGCTGGTAACAATCTGTGACTAAGATAGTGGTAAAGGAATGGTGATGAGTTCCAATAAGGGTGGGTTTTAGTAACAGGCAAGACTGCACTTGACCATCATGCTCAAGGGCTTTACCTCTCTGGGAGATATCAGCTCCTAGTCCCCTGACAGTCATGTACTGGGCCCTTCTCCCAGGGAGTGGTGCTCAGTTGCTTCTATGTGTTTGCTCTCTAACATGTGTTCTGGGTGAGAGCCCAGTTTTTGCATAGGAATTCTCAGTATGGAACACAAGGAGTGGATGCCCAGAGGGTTTCAGGAAAAAGAGATCAGCAATATGACTTGGAGATAGAAACACATGGCAAAAGATTTAAAAACAAGTCCTGTAGCTCTGTTCCACTGCCCGCTTTGTGTCTGCCTGGTGATAACACTGTGCTCAGCTCAGCTTTTTGCCAGTGCTTGGAACAACACTGCAGCTGCATTCAGAGTTTGCCTGGCAGGCTGAAGCACTGTCCAGAAGCAGCATCTTGTGGAAAACAGCTCATTTTCTTGATTCTAAAGAGCAACACATTCTGCTCTTCTTGTACCTGCACTGAGCTGCCTGCCAGCTGAGTCTAACCAGCTTCTCTCTCATGCTTCCTTGCACTGGGGTTTATTTTCCTGGTTCTGAAATGTTTTAGTTTAAAATAATTGATAATTATATCCTTGCATTTTCCATTAGGGCAGAAGGAGTCTCCTTAAATAGCCTTGTTCTTTACCATCAGCCCAGCCCAGTCTTTTCTGCCCCTTGGAATAGTTTGGGCTCTGACTTGGCAACCAGACCTGTTCATCTTTTCCAGCCACTGAAATGTTTGTGTTGGTTTGAGAACAACTCAGAAGCAGCAGTGCTGAGGTCAAGCACACATACGTGTTCTGAGTTATCTGCTGCTTGTGGTTTTGTGTTTGGTGACCCATATTTCCCACTGCAGTTTGCAGGTTTTTAACTTACAACTTTAAAGGCTGGAATTGAAACTCTATGACCCATGAAGTCTCCTCATTCACTTTACCACATGCATCTTACACTGGAGTGGCTTCCTAAAGTTGGCCATCCTCTCTCTGCAGCTCCCCCAGTTTTTGAGTTCTCACTGCATGACAATGTTTTTGTGTTATGTTACCTCATAGTACGTTTTGTGCCTTTGCTTCAAGTGGTAAAACAAAACTGCAGCTTTCCTACTCTATGACAGTTCAGCTTTGGTGGATTTCATACGTTCCTCTCTTAAAAAAAAAGGAAAAATGAAAGATCATTTCAGCAAAGGTCACTAGAGGAGCAGCCACCTCTTATCTGAGCTGCCTGTGACACTACTGAGCAAACGGAGAAAAGATCTGTAGGATAAAGGAATTCCCTCCCGTTGTTCATCCTTCTCAAGACTCCTGTGCCACTCTGCCAAGTTTTCTGCTGGCAGGAAAGTTCACAACAATTGGAAGGAAAATAGAGATGTTTGTGTGAACCCCAGAGGTCAGCATTGCTGAGTGCAATGAAAACAAACATGGGGGTTTATAAGGGTTACTTCAAGACACCTTTTCTCCTCTCTTTGCTTTTGGCGGATGAAGAGGAAATTCTATTCTGGTTCCTTGGGCAAAATGGAGGACAAACTCTCTGTATCCCTCATAAATGGAGTGCAGAGGATCACACCACTGCCAGCAGCAATAAAAATGCAGTGTATGTACTTAACAAGCCCCCTCAGGAATGGTAACAAAACCTGACAAACGTGAATGAATCAATCATAGAATCCTAGAATGGGTTGGGTTGAAGGGACCTTAAAGCTCATCCAGTCTCAACTCCTGCCACGGGCAGGGACCCCTTCCACTGGAGCAGCTGCTCCAAGCCCCTGTGTCCAACCTGGCCTTGAGCACTGCCAGGGATGGGGCAGCCACAGCTTCTCTGGGCACCCTGTGCCAGCGCCTCAGCACCCTCACAGGGAAGAACTTGTGCCTAAGATCTAACCTGAACTTCCCCTGTTTCAGTTTGAACCCATCACCCCTTGTCCTGCCACTAAATGTGGATGGCTCTTACTCATAACTGCCAGCACTGAAGTATTGCTTCTCCTGCACAAACGTTCTGCTTGGCTACCTTTTCTCTGCTTTCTTTCCATGATCCAGCCTGTGGTCCAGGCATTCATCAGGGCCGAAACAATTGTGGGCAGAACTTTCAGGGTGGCTGTGGCTTTCTCTGGGGGTCTACAAGAGCAGGAGTGATCATGTTGGCTTTGAAAGGTAGTTAGAAGGCACATGCCTGAGGATATGAAGTCATGTCTAGAGTTGAAGGATATTAGTAGTTTTTCTCCATAGTAGCGGGTGCCCATACAAACAGGAAGGTGTTGGCCAGCAGTTAAATTCACGTAAACAGCAATTCTCTGCTTCTGTGCCTCATTTTGTTATAGTTCTAGTCATTTACTTTGGAATCAAGCACTACATCCTTCATCAACAGTATTTTCTCTCCAAAGTCCATAGCCTCAAACTCTATCAGCCTTTAAAATAAGAACCATTAGCAAAGCAGCCTCTCTGTAGGGATGAGGAGCATCAAGTGGTCCTGCTATCATGTGTATTAGAGAGGCTTTTAGTCTGTATTTAAGACTTAAACAATTAGTTTGTCTTTCTTCCTATCATCTTGTGTGCAGATCTCTTCTGTATTGAGGAAGAGTGGTTTAGAAAAGGCTGATAGTGGCTCCGAGTGGCTGCACTGGAAATTCTGCTTTAAAAACACGACAGCACCACCCCACAGAAAATCTCACCCTTACTCAAAATGAAAGTAGTTCAAAAGTCCTCAGTTCCTGCACTGGATTGTAAAACCTGGCAGTCAGTTCCTAAGAGTCAGTGCCTACCTGCAAAGGAAAGGCAAGGACAGCACAAAGTTAGAAGTCTGATAAAACAAGTTACTTAAGCCTCTGGGGCTGTTCAGCCCAGAGAAGAAAAGCTGTATGGAGACCTCAGAGCAGCTTCCAACATCTAAAGGGACCTACAAGAATTCTGGATAGCAGCTCTTCATCAGGGACTGTAGTGATGGGACAAGGGGTGATGGGTTAAAACTGAAACAGGGGAGATTTAGATTAGATATAAGGAATAAGTTCTTCCCTTGAGGGAAGATGGTGAGGCGCTGGCACAGGGTGCCCAGAGAAGCTGTGGCTGCCCCATCCCTGGCAGTGCTCAAGGCCAGGTTGGACACAGGGGCTTGGAGCAGCTGCTCCAGTGGAAGGGGTCCCTGCCCGTGGCAGGGGTTGGGGCTGGAGGAGCTTTAAGGTCCCTTCCAACACAAACCAGTCTGTGATTCTACTGGAATAATCTGTCCATCTATCTCAGATTGACTGGTTTATATTTGCAGTATGTCATGACTGATTTATCACTTGACCATGCTAATTGAGCAGGCTTTTTTGTCTGTTAAATTGCCCTCCTGGTTAAACCTTTCTCCCCCTCTGGTCTGGGTGTAGTTATCTAGAAGCTCTTCAGTTCCACACAGCAGCAACAGTTGAACTGACAGTTATGCCACTTCCTTCTTGATGTACCCTCTTCTTCTTCTAGGCACCTGGCAGCCGTCCGGGTGCCTGGTCACTGAGAATGCTGCTCACTCTGTGTGAGCCACCTCAGTGAGTGACCAAGCATTTGTACCTCATTTCAGTCACACTGCCCATTGCAGAGCCTGGCACCACAGGCTCAACACTTCTGCTCTTCCACAAACAACCACCAGTAGCAAGTGACCTCAGTGACTGTGGATAAACCTGCCACTGGCTCTGTGTGAAGTAAAAGGACACCAAGATGTTTCCTCTTGCTGTAGCAGCACAGTAAACTCCAGGAATCATAGAATCACAGAATAGTCAGGTTTGCAAAGGACCTTAAAATCATCCAGTTCCAGCCCCGTGCCAGTGGCAGGGACACCTCACACTAGACCATGTCGCCCAAGGCTCTGTCCATCCTGGCCCTGGACAGTGCCAGGAATGGGGCATTTACCACTTCATGCTCAGGCTTTCTCAGTTACATGTTTTGCTCTTCATACATGCTCTATTTAAAAGGCCAAACTGTGCTCAAGATGCCAGGCTCTGAAGTGGCTCCCAGGAAAAAAAAACAAACCAGTATAACCAATGGAAATCTCCTATGTTGTGTTTCATTCTGACAGAGCTGGAAACAATGGAACTGTCCACTCTGAAACCAGTAAGAGGAAAGCATTTTGTCTGCTGGAAAAGAATGAAACAGCAACAACAAACTAAAGCCATTATCTCCTTTTCTGGATATGTTAGTTCAAAAGAGAGGGTTTTCACCAAGTTGGCTTGTTCTGTTCCAACACTTACTTTATCTGCAGTGGAGAGGGTAAAAACAGCTCTCTGCAGAGTCCTAACTTTTACTGCTGTGGAAGGAGAACACATTTGTGTTCTGTTTTGGAGCCTGTACATTTAAGCATTAGAACTGTGCAATTGCTGATGTCTGCATGGAAGCATTTTCACACGCAGTATTATTCAGGGTGTCCTAATCTAGAGAGGATTGTGAGAGGATTGCAGAATATCAAATGACTGAGTATTAAAAAGGCAGGTGAAACACTGGATCAATAAAGCACTGTGGCACAAGTGATAACAGGTAATCTAAGCAGTATAAAACACTGTCAGACTTTGCATTAGCTGTAGCCACCCAGGAACATGACCTGAGACTCACTGTCAGTTACTCTTGACAAAAGTGCCTTCAGCCGCAGTCAAAAGGCAGATAACATGTCAGAAGTTCTTAAGAAAGGAAGTGAGAATCCAGCTGAAAAACTGTAATGTCACTGTGTAACTTTCTAACACACTCAGTGTCTTGAGTGCTGTATGTGGTCAAAAAGGATGCAATAAAACCAGAGAGTGCTAAGAAGTTTCACCAGATGATTATTATACTGTGCACTATGAACAACTTCCAGAGTAGGAAGGTTTTCACAGTGTTCACAGTATTCCATTGTCATGGGATTCTGATAGAGCAGATCCACCTAATACAGGAATGTTGATTACAGCTGACTTCAGTGAGCTTAGTATTGGGTGAAGTAGGTATTGACAGAGCAGTCTGTAATGCTTTTGTGGTTCCAGGAAGATTAACCCCAAAATACCTGTTGAATTCACACAAGACATCTAACTACATCTGTGCATTATGCTCAAATTAATAGTAAGTTCCAATTCTCCAGACATTTACCTGCCTTCTGAATACTGCCTCTCTCCTCCAGTTTTACAAATCTATTTTACAGATAAATATACTAAAAATCACTTAATACAGACATGGTAATCTCTAGTAATAAGCCTCCTTTCTGAAAACAGATTTGCTAACATGTGCATACACAACTGTGCTGTCTGGCTTGTTATTTCCAGCTCCTACATGTGCTTCTCAGCTTTTCCAGTAATGCATTTGCACTACAGGGTCCTTGGTCCTTGAGAGCCTCAGTCCCTCTGTGGAGGATCACATCTCCCTCGTGGGCTGTAATGCACATACAACCTCAGGAAAACTTCTTCAATCATGGCTGCATTCTGGGGCTCCTGAAATCACTGCCTCTGCATCCCCTACAGCAAGAACAGAGCTGCTTGTTGTCTCAGTGGAGTATGAAGAGTTGGCAGTTTGTTTGGTGTTAGTTACTCAGCCCAGAAAAGGAAAAGCAGAATTACTTAGAATGGAAAGTGAGCATAGCAGCCAGGTAAACAAGAAACCCATGTGAAATAACACCAGACAGGGAGAGAGTGTATGTCTGCTCCTGCTCTTCGTGCTAGGCTCTAGACAGGGATTTTTAATCTCAAAGCCATCAGTAAGATTTTGGAAGAAAGAAAAAACAAACCAAACCTCTGGGGGAGGGTTTACTCCAGACTCTGAAATCAGATCTCTACCAGCCTAGGTGGTGGTGGTGATGGTTCACACGCTGTCTGCAACAACAGTGGTTTTAATGTGCATATTAGTAGGTTCCTACCTGCCTGGTTTATGCTGTGGTGTTTCCTTTCTTTTTAAGCACTGGCAGCACACACCTCTGCCTAGCACAAGTCTCTACAACAGGAGCACAGGGGGACCCTGGACCTAAGGACGTAGTTGTCACTCTGTCCAAGCACCATGTAACAGACTAAAGAACTGGTGGCATTTCCTTTCAGATTAATTTTGCAGAATTTTGCACATTCCATTTTCATTGCTCTCAGGTACAAAGAAGAGTCTTGAATTGATATTACTCTAAAGATGGTGCTGATCCCTCCCTCACTTTTGATACATATAAAGACATGTTGCAGTCAGCAGCTATAAAATCCCATCCTTCTCTTCTACCTAGTCTAAAAGTGGTGGAATTTTGTATTCACTGCAAGTCACAAAGGTTTTGTTGATACAGAAATGGCACACAGAATCTTTTATCCTTCCTGAGAGTGCTTCTTCAGACTTACAGATCCACTGTGTCTGAGTACAGCCCCAATAGGGTCTATGTATCATATCCAGAGAAAACAGTATCTTATGGAAGAACTCTCTGCCATGATCACAGATGACCACCGAGAGATCTCCGCTGAGCTGTGGATTTGTTATTCTTCACTACTGGGAGCCAGAGCTGCTCTGAGATCGCCATGTAACTTGTTCATTTCCCTGGTAATTGCAAAGCCTGCTAGAAAATGGGAATTCCTCCCATCGGGATTTTCACAGGGAATACCCCCATGTTACATTTTCCTTTCAGGAAATAATGATTTTCCCCATGGGATGAGTAAAAAAAAATAATTCAAGTACATGGCAAAGCTGCTGCTTTACTGCTTTCCACATCTGTTCATTGCTGAAGTATGGGTCTCCCCTCTTACATTTTCTGCTTTTTAGCCAGAAAGGAAATCAATCTGTTATTAGATGTCCTCTCACTTGGCTTACTGCTAAAAGTAGAAGTGTTAGTTTCCTTCACAGCTTATAAAAACCTGTGTGGTTGGGGTGTGTTTTAGTGCAGCTAAAACACCAAAAACCAACCCACCACCCCAAGACCAGAGTATTGCCACGCAAAAGAGGCCAAGAGAATAGGCTCTGGCCAAAAATACCCCAGTACTATGACATTCAGCTTTTCATCCTCTTGTCTTTACAAAGAAGCCTGTATTTCCTCCAGTACCTCGTAGGGTCAGCAGTGTCCTGGCTGCATCTGCTCCATCAACCAACTTTCTATTGCATTTTGCACATGCCTCTCTACCCCTTTGCACTCAGGGGCTGGCACAGTGACCTGCTTTGTGTGTCCTGCATGCAGCTGCAATATAGTCCTGAGCTGTGGGCAGTCACATACATGGCTGGTTTCTGCCCCTCTTAGTGGTGTAGCAGCATGCCTGTCCTCAGGGTCCCCTCTTCCTCTGTTGTCTGCACCTGTGCAGGCTGTGTGCTACCATTGAACTCTAAGACTAGTTTGTTATCAAACTCTTAATTAGCAGGCACAGATCTGAGTGACAAAATTAAGCCTCAGGAAATGAACAGAGGTGAGAAGAGATGAGAGGAGAACATTTCACACAGGCCACAAACCTTTGCTTCCTTTCTACCTCATACTTCTTTACTTCTGCTGCACAAAAAGCTGCAGCTACAGAGTCTTCTCAACACTTCCCATTCACCTCAACCCCCTTGCACACTTCTTTTGGCTGTGCTGAGCTTTGTGGTGAACTTTTTATGCGTCAGAGTTTCTAGCTACAAAATATGTTCCATTTTGTGCCTATAAACTGCCTTTTCTGTTTCTCTGCTGTGCTTTACATGCCAAATTGGAGGCTATGCCAAGGCTTTGTGTTTTACAATGGAAGCACTTATGAATAGAAGCTGATTAAGGCTTTGCTTTCCATCCTGCTTTTTGGAAAGGAATGGGCTGTAGTGAAGCTCAGATACTTCTGAGAAATGACACTACTGCCCAGTGATGCATTAACACCACCAAATTCCTGGATTTGTCTGCTTTGCTGACCCTGACTGGGCTAACTTGGCTGTCAGTGCCATGATGGCACTAGGGAAGACTGTGGTTCTAAGGGGTGCCATATATTGCCACCCTTTCTTTTCTAGAGTCTAATTTTTCAGTTTAGATCTATTCCTATTAAGAATCTGAGGTGATTATGCCTACCTTGCTGTGTATTGCTCACTAGGAAAAGAAATATAAGCTCCCTGCCTTATATACTTACAACCTCTAGGTTGTTTTTGAACCTATTGCTTTGATATAAGGAAGAAATTCTTTACTGTTAGGGTGGTGAGGTACTGGAATGGGTTGCCCAGGGAAGTTGTGAATGCTCCATCCCTGGCAGTGTTCAAGGCCAGGTTGGATGAAGCCTTGGGTGATATGGTTTAGTGTGAGGTGTCCCTGCCCATGGCAGGGGGGTTGGAACTGGATGATCTTGAGGTCCTTTCCAATCCTAACTATTCTATGATTCTATGATACCCTCCCTGGAAAGCATCTTCCACTTGAGCATACCTGGATCTGGGTGCCAGGAAACCACACAGTGCAAGCTGAGTCCCCGTGAATTTCTTTCAAACTACTCTCCAAGTGTCTCATTCCCCTGTGAAAGATTACATGTATGTCTATATTACAGACAAGTAAAAACATCTAGGTGGAAAAATAAGAATGACACAAAACTGAAGAAATAGCTCTCTGAGAATCAGCAACTGCCAGCCACAGGCTAAGAAAGGGCAAGGTCTGGAATGCACACTCCTGAACAGAGGATGGAAGAAGGTGCTCTGAAGCTCCTGCCTGGCTCAGCTGTGAGGCCAGACTCAGTGAGCTCAGCTTTGTTTAGTGAGTGGTGTGAGGCCTTCCTGTAACACGCCTTAAAAGGGAAACTCAGCCCGAGGTGGCGTGAGTCATGCGAGGGAAATGTTCAGGCTGTTCCTCAGACAAAAGCAAATCCAGATTCCTCAGAGTGGTCTCATCCCTTTGCTGTCTGCAAGCACCAAAAAACCCAGGGGAAGACTTCTTCCCAGCCTTAATTGAAAGTCTCTCAGCTGAGCCACCTGATAAGTAAGTACAGGGACTGGAGTAGGGAGGGATACACAGAAAAAGGTCCAGGAAACATCTTTGTAGTTACACTTTGTTGCCATGGAGATCTCAGGAAATGGCAGTTTTGGTGTTTGGCAGCTCAACAGAAGGTTTTGCACCGACAAGAAGGTTTTGTCTTTTCCAGATCTTCCTCATGAGGGGCTGACCTTTCTCTCCTGAGCCATATATACCTTTGTATACCCCTCCTTCAGTAAAACCCACTGTGTTCTGATGTGTGTACAATTATTAGCTCAGTCCTGGTAAGTCACAAGATGCTGAATATTAAAAATCTAGAAAATACAGAATATGAACTGCCAGAACATTCAGCAAACAACAAATCTCACATATCTCATCACAGACATAGCAAAGCCATATTAATGATAACTGGTTTAGTGCTGTTTAGCAGAACATGTGTCCTCACAGCAATCCTGGGGCACAGAAAAGGTACCAGGGCAAGAAGGATGGAGGGAGGAGAAGGATCACCATAGCTGGGATCAATATCTGGCTGATACCCAGTGATTGGACAGTGATATGGCATTGAATGGGCAGCAGGCAGGAGTTTGTCTTCTCCAAGCAGGCTGCAGCTGTGTGGCAGAGAGGGATGCTCTGTACTCATGTACTGACTCTTTTGTTTGGCATTTCATTTTCCTAACAACCGCTGCACATTGTCATTTGTAGGGCTTTCTCGTGTAGGTTACACAAGGGCTGCTGACAGTACATGCTAGCAGCTCTGTTAACCCTAAAGCGCTGGGTCGGATTGTAAAACAATGTTTAAGTTTTTAACTGAGGGGACTAAAAGTTTCCTTACAAGTTCCGTAGTGAAAGCTGGGAGGAAGGCTCATTGTGCCCTCTAGTGTGCACAGCCTGGAGCTCCACTTGCCCCCCATCATGAGGTATGAGGGAATTGAATCATAGACCCATAGAATCAGTCAGCTTGGAAAAGACCTTTAAGCTCATCAAGTCCAACCGTTCCCCAGCACTGGAAGGTCACCACTGACCTATGTCTCCAAGTCTTCTGATCATAATGCACTGATAACATGAACCTTTAAAAGCTGCTCTTCTCTCATATTCTAACACTGGCCCTGGTATGCTGAAGGAAAAAAGAGTAAAGATGCTGGATCATGCCTGCCCAGCAGGCAATAAAGCAGCTACTGCTCATAAAGGAAGGTGCCACACTCCAAATCACTGTAGATGAGCTTCCTTTCTCTACAGTGACGAAGCTCAGGACTATTGCTGAGCTTATGACCACCACACCCCATCCTTCCCAGGCTGTTCCTCTCACTCAGTTCACCAGAGGGTGCAAATTTCTTGTTTCATTCACTTCTAACAACTTTCAGTGGTTTCCCCATTCTTCCTAATATCAGCTAAAGCATTGATTCCATAGGAACATCACACTGTACTGCCAGGACCCTTCCCCAAATGTCTTCAAAAGTCCTTTGTTACGTGCTGCCAGGCAATGGATAGAGCATAACTGCCAGGTAGCTTTTGAAGTTCCACCCCTACACAGCAGCAGAGCACATCTGCATCTCCAGGTTTCACAGAAATAAGATCTTTAGCAATGTGGAGGGGATTTTTTCCTTACTTTCCTCCCTAAAGAGTTGTAAAGTGCTTCTGGATGCTGTGGTGTCTGCTCCTCCTGGACTGAGCTGCCCTTGGGATAGGAAACTTGGGAGGTAGGAGTCTTCTCATTCGTCTTCCTGAAATTCCCCAAGTATTCTGAAGATATTACTGGAGTTTTGTGGCAAGAGAAAGTTTTCTGTGGTACAGATGCTCTTTGTGAGAGCCAGAGACCATCGTTACATACAAATGTGTGGCTTTCACAAAAGAGGTAACAGCCTTTGGGAAGCGAAACCTTCTTAAATACTCCTCTGACTTTGGTTTTCCACAGGACTCTATGTGCTGGTGGGAGCCGGGGCTCTCATGACCACAGTTGGATTTTTTGGGTGCTGTGGAGCAGCGCGGGAGTCTCAGTGCTTACTTGGAGCAGTAAGTAAAAGGTTTCAAGGGCCTGGGCTGCTGAGCAAGATAATCCAAAAGCATTTATGTGTCACTAGTGGGAAGATATTTATTGTCCCAGGCCTGGAATGCCTTCAACCTTTTCACTGGCTGATCTAGCTATTGCGGAGCTTCCATACATGAAGAAATCCCATTGCTTGTCTCATATGACATGCTAGAATTACCTTCTGGCTTTTCTGAAGCTACAAAATGAGCCACATCTCTGCCACTTCCACCTTAGTTCCCATATAACAAGAAATCTGACCTGACCCTTTGTTACAGCCCCTGCTACCAGCTTCCTTTTGGTCACTGTGTGAGCTGTTGCAGCCCAGGCCAGGATGAGGGACTGACTGGCAGTGCATGTAAAGCAGTGTTGTGCAAGGTTTAGTAATGTAAGATTCTCTTCTTCCTATGCAGTTCTTTGCTTGCTTGTTGGTGATATTTGCAGCCGAGATCACTGCTGGAGTATTTGCCTTTATAGGCAAGAAAGTGGTAAGTAGCAAGAAACTTCTAACGTAATGAATGGGTACTTACAGACTCTGTCATGCAGTGACCTACAGTTTGGCTCTTGCATAGCAAATCTTTCCAGGAGACTTTTCCCAGGAAGACTCTCTGACTTTCTTATCTGGAGTCAGTGAGAGTTTGTGTTATCACCAGTCCAAAATGGGATGCATCATCCCCCCCCCCCCCCATCCTTAAAGAAAATCTGCAGGTGTCATTCAACCTCACATCCACCAGGAACATCACGTAAACCTGTATGATAAGAGGGCATTGCTTGGGAAAAGGGCAGAGATTCAAGCAGCGAACTTCTCCACCTAACAGTGATTAACCAAAACATAGAATACAGCAGATGTCCATTCTGAACCATTCAGAATCCCTCTGAATGCCATCAGGCCACAAAAGCTCCTGTCTTTCCAATCACGGTACCTCAGTTTACCAGGCATCATTTTCTGCTCTGGAGGCTGATGACACAAGCTGAAGCCTGCTCTGGACTGGGGGTAACTCACATGGAAAGTCTGATTTTTGCAGGCAATACAGGAAGCCCAAAAGATCTATGAAGACATTTACGATGACTATATGAAAAACCCGGGGGGAAAGGTCAACAGGACTATCTATCACTTACACATGGCTGTAAGTAGTCCTCCTCAACTTTAATACCTTACACTGCTACTCTACTCTCACATTACCTTTTAAATTCAGAATGCCTCCCACAGAGGTGTGAAAGAACAGAACTGAGTGTTACTTAGGAAGGATCAAGAGGCTCACAAACTGGTTTCCTAATGGCTCTGTCAGAATTCCCAAGTGATCCCTACCTTTGAAAGTGAAAATGGCTTTTAAACTTCAGCTGATGCTTCTGGTCCGTGTTGTGCAGAAGATACAACTCTTATGGCCCTTCTGGATATTACAATCCAGGAAGAAATACTCACAAATGCAGAGGGAGATAAAGATCTGAATCTCTCTGCATTTGTCAGAGAGAAAATTGACCCCTGTCCTGGGACCTCCAGTGTGGCAGATCCTGTCACTGACTGAACCAAGTAGGTAAAGAAGCAAAAAGCATGTGGGTGGCTCAGTTCAGGCCACCCAATAAGTTAGTGTGTGAATCAGAACTGGAACCTGCGATTTCCTGAATCTTGTTTGTGTCCACCCTGTATCTACACTGCCTCCCACAGAGATAAAGCCCAAGCTTTGTTGCTCCTTGCAGCATTCCCACGTTCTTTAGAACACACATTTCACAACCTCAGACCCTCTTGTCCTTCTCCCATAGTTGTTATTTCTGACCCAAAAAAGAATTCCAAGCATTTTGTGGGAGATAGGCAAACAGGAAAAACAAACCCTCTGAAACACTCTGATTTATTACTGTCTCCAAACCCAACTATGTTTTGTCAGAACTAAAGATTCTGGCATTCTCTGCTGCAGCTTCTGTGTGTTGCACATAATTCTACATGTGCTATTTGAACTTTCTGCTTTCTCCCTATAAACGGCTCCTGTTTCCCTATAAGCCAGGAGCTCCTTTCCCAAAATCCATGAGTTTGCTCTGAGATCTGTAACAAAAGCCCTACCTGGAAGTTGTTGTTAATACAAATCTGTTTGTTTTGTCATGGCTTCAGACAACTGAAACTGATTTTTGAGTTGGAAGTAGCGATTAATATAGGGAATTGATTTATTACTTGTTCTGTATTGTTTCTTTTTGTTGCTATCTATTGTCTCACCTTCAGTATGAAACTAGTCTATGCTTTTTCCTTCCTTGATCCTTCATCTCTCCCTCACTTAGCTCCAGTGTTGTGGTAAAGATGGTATAGAACAACAAATGGGACTATCCTGTCCAGAGAATATCCAGCTGCCAAAGGCAAGTATCCTCTGTTCTGGCTGATCTAATCACTTTTTCATGTCAATTATTTAGTAAAATTGAAGACATTCTATAAGTAAAAGAAAGGAAGAACTTCCTTTTTACCTTACAAGTGCCAGCATATGAAATGGACCAGAATGGAGGCAGAAATAAGTTGTAAGTTGTACTGAACATACACAGCCCTCATTGTTGAAGCCTTCTTATAGTACCCCATGGTAGCTGAGACAACATTACATCATCTGAAAAGTGGGAGGGATGTAGCAGAACAGCAGTCCTAAATGTAAAGCCCTTTGAAGGCTGCATGTAAGGAGATTCCTGACTAAGAACTTCGTTGTTCTTAAGATAGTTAGTTCTGTCTTGGGTGGAATCTGCTTGTGAGTCCAATGTTGAACTGAAGGGCCAA
This sequence comes from Melopsittacus undulatus, assembly GCF_012275295.1. Classification (NCBI taxonomy): domain Eukaryota; kingdom Metazoa; phylum Chordata; class Aves; order Psittaciformes; family Psittaculidae; genus Melopsittacus; species Melopsittacus undulatus. The sequence continues at coordinate 1,226,743 of NC_047542.1, forward strand.
ACTTCCTGATTTGGTATGGCCCATTATAGAAGGGGTTTTAAATTTAAGGAAAACTGTAAGATGACTTGTCGGTGCCAGCTGGTACAGGGAAGAGGCATAGATGTCTCACTAGAAAAGGGAATACACTGGGAAAATTGTCCTACAAAACACAAGACACAGATGGAAGAATTAGGACAGTGTCTGCAATAATATTTTCCTAATACCTGTTGTTTAGAGCTGCTTGGAGTATATTTTTCTAGGAATAAAGATCTTTCCATGTTGTTTTTAACAGAGCTGTCTGGTTGAGATCCAGAAAGTAATTGATGCTAATCTGCATTTAGTCGGAATTGTTGGAATTGCAATTGCTGGCATCACAGTGAGTAAATCCATCTTCTCATTCTCAAATCTCTATCTGAGCCCAGTACTCTGTGTCTTCCTCAAAGCTTTGTGGAAGGTGTCTTACAGTAACGGGTATGATTCCTCAAAGGTGAAGCTATTCCTATCACTTTCAGTACATCGTACATTGGTGCAAGCAGATTTGCCTAACTTTGTTTTAGCAGTTTATTTTGTGCCCTTAGGGTCCAAAGTATCTAATGGCAACCTTACTTTGTTGTAATAGTAGGAAATGGAATGCACATGAACCAAACTGAAAATCAAAAGGCTGTAGCAGGATTTAATCTATTCCGCAACAACTGCAGACTGATGCTTTAGACCCTTTAAGGATCCATTCCTTAGATTTCATAAAGAATAGGGTGCCTAACCTTTGTATAGAAATGGCTTTACAGGAAACTGCTGGTTCCAGCATTGGTTCAGTGCAAAGGATAGTTAGGAACAGTTCTAGGTCACAGACCCAGCAATCAGTAGGTATTTTGTTACAGGAACACTGTTTAAACGGCAGTTCTCAGAGCAGCATTTCTTTCCTAAACCACCTTCTAGTTACAGAAGCTGTTTCACCAAATTGTGTCAGAGCATCAATAACTTCCCTTGCAGTCCGCCTTCTCCCCCCAAGTGTGTATCGTATTACCAAGGTCTGCTCCTCCATCGCAGAGCTGTGACCAATAGATGTCACCCTGCCGCAAGGATGTGGCAGGTCGGGCAGTCTGTGTCAAACAGGCGTTTGTGCCATGACTTCCTTCAGGCCCAGAAACCAGCAGTAGCCTGAAGCAGCTTGAGAAGCCAGAGTAAAGAAATACACCTTTAGCTGCTTTGGTGAGCAGGAGGTTCCTGGGCTTATGTGGACACTTACGTAGATACAGATGAAGGTTTTATGCAAGTAGAAGAAACCATAGCACGGGGAAGGGGGATGAAACAAACCTGTGATTTGTACAAAATGTGAATGCACACTCAAAAATAGAGCAAAGCAACACAGAGTTCCAGTAACCCCATTGCTCACCAAGCATACACTAGAAATATGAATCTCTCTTCTATGGCTTCCCACCTCAGCTACAGCAGAAGTTATGGAATTATAACCTCTTCAGCAGCAGAAGCATGTCTGCACAGTTTTTTGTGCTTGTTTCTGACACTTCATGATCATGGTGAGATGCCTCCTTCTTCATTAGGGAGGGGATATGAACTCAGTGGTGTAACTGCCCCATAGTACTGCTCACCTTCAGTCATTAGCAATGAAGCCTCAGGAGGCAGCTGCTAAAATTGTAGCAAAAAAGCTATTTCTGGAGACTTTGGCAACACTCACTGTTCTTTGACATTCCTTCTAGTTACCCAGCTCCCTAACATGGATAGAGCTTTATATTTACTGTAGAGCCTTGCTGTTGAGTAGTAACTGTTAAGAGCTTGGCCTTCTCTGTAAAACCACAATGCTCAGCACCAGACCTGGTTCCTGTGGAATCATCCTCTGCTCTTACTCAAATATGTATACAATATTCCATGTTAAGCATTCTGAAATTCAGAACCTCTTGAAGCAATTCCAGGCATAACAGCAATAGTCACAGAGAAATTTATGTTAGTAACATTAATGTTTGGGGCTGTTCTGCTGGCACTAACATTTAGGACAAAGAACAGCGATAAAATCTTGGCTTTGAGTATCAGTGAAATCTCTTTGATGTTAACTGTCTGGTGTCTTGGGGTTTGTATATGGAAGCAGCCACCTGCTACTCTGCCATTACAACCTTCAGATTGCTCTGATATGCAGACTATTTTATAACTGTGTTGTAAATAGATCCCTAAATCACATCCCTTCTCTTCTAGATCTTTGGCATGATATTCAGCATGGTTCTGTGCTGTGCGATCCGTAACACAAGAGACATGATCTAAAACTGTCACTGCACAACTATGTCCCAGGAGTTCCAGACTAAGCTTACAAGAAGTGTTCTTCTACCCAATTTAATAATTGTAATACATTTTAATAAGTGTTTTAACATAATGAGGGTAAATATCCCATTAGAGGAGCAGGTGAATTGTATTAGTTACAGTAAAACCAAAGTGAACAAAAAAGAGGTTTTAAATGTTCTTTGTAATGAAGAAAAGCAAAGGTGCATCTAAGACTAATTTAATTGTTAATGTTTGTATATGTGCAATTAAGAGTTTACGCATCAATAGACATTGTGTAAGCACACGCATATCTCTCCTTACAAATACATACATACATGAGCAGGTACCTGTATATGCAGTATCTTGTCTAGATAAGTATGTGCAAATGGACTGTGCTGTGTGTGCATGTTTGCAGGCAGAGTCTTCCAGAGCCTCAGTATGCAAGAGTGTGCACACCCCACATACACACAGTGCTTGGAACCCTTCATATCCAGCCCATTTGCCAAGGGTCAGCAGAGGAACAAATACCACTTGACAAAGGGAGACCTAGGATCTATTTTGTAATAGTTCTTTTCAAGGCCTGCACAGAGTAGCATTAATAAAATTGGACTTTATTCAAATAAATCTAATGCCTAAAGGCCTGCTCCAGCAAACTCGAATTCATGTGAGGAGACCCACTGGCACCACTGGCATGCAGAGACTGGATTTGGTGTTGTTACCCTTCATGCAAATGCAGAAAGCTCTGGGAGAGAAAATACATCCAAGGACATTCAGGCTAAAGGAAGAGGGGGAAAGAGGTGGGAAGCTGGTAAGATAATGCAGTCATTTGGGAGCAAGTGCAGTGCTAGCCTGAGATACACACCAAAAACAACAGAAATCTGAGTTAAAGGGACCACTAAAATCTTTATTCAGAAGTCCCTTTATCCTGCAAGACTCTATATGGGATATATACTGGTGCAGGAGTGGAGCCTATGGCCAGAAAAGCAGCAGCTTTGTAGATAGTCTGTAGAATCTAACTGGCCTGGGGGAGCCAACTGAAGAGTAAGAACCGTCAGGGGAAGACACACAGCACTTTAATATCCTCTGTTTCTGCTTCTGTGACTATCACAGCTTCCATGGGGCTCTTACCTCAACCTTTCTCCCTTTCTTGCAGGTATAAGGCAGGAAAGAAAGATGGGACATATTTACAGAGCCAAAAAGTACATTTTTTCTTTAATGGCACCTTTCGATGGTGTGTCAGGTATAAATGTTACACTGTGTGCTTGAAATACCTCAGGGCTTGAGTTTACATCCTTTGTTTCTATATTTTTATTTTTCTATTTGTCATATTTATGAATAAGAGAATGTTCCTTTTAAAACAGCCTAGAAGGGAGAAAGGTTGTCCCCAGAAGGGGAAAATAAATTACATCAAAGGCTCAGAATCTCTTAATCCTTTTACTTAAAATAATTCACCATTTCAGAAAACAGCTTTTTGCTGATGATACCCACAGAGCAGTTCTGGCTCTCTCACGATCACTAGATCAGATTTCTGATGCACTTGTTCCATACATGATGGGAAATAATTCAGCTAAACTACATCTCTCATCAAAATGGTCCCTGCTGTCTAACAGGACTCAGATTTACAAGTCATGGGGTCTTTATGCCATGGAAACACAATGGAAAGAAATGGGATTTCAGAGAATGTGTTCATTCTAGGGCACATTTGTGTAGAACATGCATCCCTCATCACCTTTATCTCTCATTTCCCAAAGAACCTCAACTCCCATCACTTTTCTGTTACTTCAGGACTGGAATTGGTGTTGCTGTTCCATGCATCCAATTGACACATCCTGCTGCCTTTTCATAGAGCACTCTTCAAATCCTTCAAGCACAAGCTGTGACAGTGAGACAGCGATGCATTAACGCTGCAGCAGGCACTGCAGTTTCTGGGCCTAGCTTCAGGTACCCAGCTCCAGAGAAGAGTTAGGCTTGTGTCATTGTTCACAGCTGATTAGCTATGAATGCTATGTAAAAGTTGGGCCTGGGACCTTATTCTGCCAACATCAGACCAGGAAATAGGGCCCCAATCTACTCTGTGTTTCTAGGAAAGGTTCAGCTGGGAGAATGACACTGGCAGCAAATCAGTGAGGGTCTTGAGATGAAACTAAGAAAGTTTCTCAGAGCAGAAAACTGACACAGCCAAAGCAATTTCCTGGATCCCAGGTACATCTGAGACTGCCCCTGCAACTGGTTCTGCTCTAAAGAGATCACAGGACAGTACACAGCTGAGGTGGTTTCTCCCAAGCTAATACTGACAGAAAGAAAAACCTGTGAATAGTGTCAATGCCACTGAGAGCAAAACAGCTTTCCAGAGAACCAGTAAAGCAGCACATTAGAGCACACTGGTTCAAGTTCCAACATTATTGCCCTACAGGGATAGAAATTTACTATTTATTACAAAGCTATGTCCTACTGTTACAGCCCCTCATCATGACAGCATTTTATTTTAAACACATCTACATAAAATTTATTTCAATTCCTCAAATGTAAGGCACCAGAATGTAATGACAGAACCAGAGTTTACTCGTTTACTGTTTCTTGAGCAAGTTGGAAGATGCCCACTCCTGCTTTTTCAGATGCACTGACTAAAAAGGCAGGCAGCTTGCAGAACCTTCTGTTGCTTCCCCAGCCCCCCCAAAACCTTCAGAAGCACAAACCCATCCAAATGCCTTATGAAAACAGGCAAGACTGGCATAAGAAGTCTTCTGTATGTTTAGACTTGAAAAAACAAACTTTGTGCTCAAGTGTTTTGGGTCTATGGGGTGGTTTCTTTCTTCATCAGTACATTTGTTTTTCTGAGCATAGCTACTGCTTATACTGTAGAGTTTACTGCTACATAGGTATAGGGGATACTTGCACTGCATATCAGGAACAGAATAATACCAGTTACTGGTTCACTTCTCCAACTTACTGGCATAATTTAAGCTGGAAATCAACATGTTATCAACTAGTAGATGTACTTTAACAGAATCCAGAAATGTAGCCTCTTTTGTTACCAGGTGCACAGTATATTTGCAGTTTTCTCTGTAACCGAAAGTCTTTTAATTCACTGAGGGACAGAAAGTATAACTGTTCCTTCCCTGACAAAGCCGGAAGAATCCTTTCCTAATGCTTTTAGATTATAGCTAGTTAAAAACTCCAGTTTCCATTGACTAGCTTGAGCAGCCCTTTTGAAATGCTCAGGTGTCACAGGCAGGGTTATGCCTATCCAAACTGAATACATAGTGCCCATAGCTCACTGTGCTGCTGCTCTTTCATTACAGCTCTTCGAAGTGCAAGATCTTTCATATTTGTCAGCAGTACAAAACCATTTCCAAGCAACTACACCATGTCCTCAATAGGAAAGCTTTTCAAAGGTAACTAAACCCAAACCAGGGTCTAAACTTCCTCAAATACAGTTCATGCTCCAGAGTTGTATGCCAGGATTTCATTAACAAACTCCAATGCACCACATACATCAAAACTGCCCTGTCAGTCAGCAGAAGTACCTGTTTAGTCCTGTCCCTTGTACCTGCTTCAGAGGAAAGCCACAAAATATCCATTAACTCTGAAAGCACATCACACACATTTTCCTCATCTCCTGACAGTTTGCTCTAAAGCATCGAAAGATGTAAACTGTTGATGTCCTTAATGTATGTCTAAGCATCATTATTCACATTTCACTTGTCTAATTTTAATAAGTAACTTACTTCAGGGGGAGCTTCGTTTCTTACAGGAGAACCTCAGCCAGTTTTGCTGTCATGCAGAGGTCACACAGGTGCTGATGCTCAGCCCTGTAACAGCCCTGCAATGAAGAGTTATATTTCACTTTTCTTCATACTGAAAGTGATAATTTTATAGCAAAATGTATTTAATATGTACTGAAAAGAATTTGAGTTATTTTAAGCCTTCAGATGCTTTATTTTACAGCCTCTGGAGGCTACTGATTAACAGAATCAGATGCTGTTCATAAAAAGTGTACATAAATAAAGCTTTTCAATCTTATTCCTCTGTATTGGTGCTCCTGCCACTGAGCTCTCCAAAATAAAAGCACTTCCAGTGTAACACAGATGTTTATATGGTGCAAATTCTGTTTTTGGACAGAAGTGGCCTGTGAGTTTATGCTGCAAAGTCTGTGCCAGAATTACCTCGACGGCAGCTTTCTTTGAGAAACAAACAGAACAAACTCACTCTGCTGCTGAAATCTGCTTCCTTTCCCTTTAGTCTCCTGCGTTCTGAAGCGGCACTTTATCAGCTTGAATTTGAAACAACTTTCTAATGAAAATAACCCCAAATAAACGACCGGCGGAGCTTAACTCCGCGCCCCGCAGCAGGCGCGGTCCGAGCCAGCCCCTCCCCGGTGCCGCCGCCACCTTCTCACCGCGCCAGGGCCGCCTCCGCCTCACCTTCTGCATCCCGGCGCTCAGGACACCGGCAGCCAAGGCTCCCGGGGAGCCCATCCTCCGAGGAGCTCCTGGGGCCGAGCCGGCAGCACCGTCTGCGGAGCGGGTGGGACCGGGCCAGGGCCGGTGGGAGAACAGAAACACACCGAGATCACCTCAGCTCCCCTCAGGAACCCGCGCTGAGGAGCGGCCCCGCCCCCAGGGCGGAGCAGTGTGCAACGCTCGTTTCTCATTGGCTATTCTCACCGCAGCCGGTGCGCGCCGCTCGTTCCTCATTGGCTACTCGCCCCGGGCGCGGCGCGGGGGCGGTGCTGCCGGCTGCGGGGCGGAGCGGAAAGAGGCGGGTCCGCCGAAGCAGAGGGGACCGTGCGGGGGGCGCCCCCTAGCGGCTGGGTGGGCTGCAGCTGCCTGTAGCCGCTCCGGAGGCATGTCAGTGTGTATTGAAATAGGTGCAGGAACAAAACACAGATGTCTCACTTTGGATTTTTCTTAAGTGTAAAAGAAGCCCAGAGAAGCTGTGGCTGCCCCATCCCTGGCAGTGTACAAGGCCAGCTGGATGGGGCTTGCAGCAACCTGCTCTGGTGAAGGTGTCCCTGCCCATGGCAAGGGGTTGGAACTGGATGAGCTTTAAGGTCCTTTCAACCCAAAGCAGTCTGTCACTGTGATTCCTGGTTAGTACTACACACAGTTTGCCACAGATAGACTGACTGTTTATTGTCTGTCATCATATGCTTTGCATTTCAATCTGAGTAAACTTTGGTTATCAGGTTAAAACTTCCTCTTGTTGGTCAGAAAATATGTTTCTGTGCTGATTCATTTCTCTCTTATGCATTGAACAGAGCAGGGATTAATTAACCTGTTTAATACATGATAGCAGCACAAACAGGTTGTAACCAGTGCCATACAGTGGAGAATTAATGCTGGGGAGTGAATACATCAGGAGGCTGAAATTACCATTTAGACTGTGCTCCTGGACACAGGAATAAGGTTACATGTGACAAGTCTGGTCAGAGAGCTGGTACCCAGCCTCTCTGAGGTGCAGGTTAGTAACTGCTGCTCTTTGTAAGAGATTGCATGGATGAATGGAATTGCACTTGGGGTGGGGGGAACCTCAGTGACAAGGAAACATTTGTTAGTTTATGGTTCTTTCTTCATCCTGGTCTGTACTGCTCCCCTGTGCAGGGCCAGAACAGGGCTGGGGCTTCGCTCACTTTAACACTCCCAAGGGACCTGCTGACTTGTGTGGTGGAAAAGGTTTTGGCTGAGTTTAAGTTCCCTGGTATTTCACTGCCCTTCTGGAGAACAGAGCAGGAAGAGCTGAAGCTTTGGTGAAGCAAATGGTTCAAACAATATGTGCTTCGATAGAGAAGAGAGGCTTGAGGCTTGCTGCCCCATTGCAGAGACAACAGGATGTCTGAAGAGCACAGGTCAGGCCGGCAGCAGAGGAAAAGAGCTGTAGTGTGCATAAGCAACAGTATGTGATTCATCAGAGTTGGCTACACTGAAGCTGGGGCCCTCAAAAAAAACTGAATTACATAGATGGAAAAATACCTTTGCAACTATGAAGGCTGTAAAGGTATGTCAAAATGTAAATCTAAATTTAAAAGTTCAGTACTAAGAATCTGCATTGATTTTTTTAATCTATGAAATACATCATCGGCATTTGCCTCTGAACACCTCTTCAAAAATACCTGGGATTTATGAACAAACACTTATACATACACATAATACATTCTTATTCACTTATTAATTAACTTATTCACTTATTAAACACTTATTCATACGCATAATAATTTCTCCTTCTTACCCAAAGTAAGTTACAGGTGGATTCCAAGTACAAACCTGGAGCTCCATGACTCTGCTTTTGTGCATGTCACAGGATACCCAGTTAATTGAAGTAACTAGTGATCAACATCAGAATAAACCCTTGTGCACACCCATTTGCAAACCCGTTATGAAATATACTTTTATTTACGTTTAGTTGTAAGCAGAGAGGTACATTCTGACTGCATTCTGCTGGAGGCTTACATGTTACAGAGCTTCTGTGGTTTAGTGCAGTAGTTTGTCCTGACCTTCTCATTAACACAGTCACTGTAGTCAGTGTTACATTTACCACACTTGCAGCTCACAGCCACAGGGTAGGAGTAATAAGGGATAGTGTGATGAGGACAGCCTGGAATCAGTGCTGTTTGATACAGCATCTCTTTATATGTGCAGACGTTCTGGGACAGAGCACTTTTGAGTAACAGCTTCTTGCCATTGCTGTCCTATAAAGAAAAAAGAAATGCATTGTTTCACTGAAGCATCTATGAGTGTCAGAGACCTCTTTACACTTAGACTAGCGTGAACACATTCAGCATGCTGCTGTTTGGATCTGCAGTTTTGAATCTGTGTGTGATTTGGACTCTCTACTCCAGTATTTCAAATCATATAAGCAAGGTGAACACATCAATCTGCTTGGCTCAGTGCTGACAGTGCTTTGTAAGCTTAGTGGCTACCTGCTAACCAAGGTGCAACATCAAATGCCACACTGAAGCTCACATACAGTTTTTGGCATGTCTACTTGTGAGATAGATACTCTCCAAGCAAGCTGTCGTAGCAGTAATAGGAGTAGAAGTTACCCGAGGAATTTACATCAAATAAGAGTTACTAAATATAGTCTACTTCTCACCCATTCCACCCTGACCCCCAAACTGAATACAGAGGCTCTGCAGTGGCAACAGCAGCCAGTTCTCAGCTGTGTTAATGATGTTAGGAGCTCCCTAGCTCTAGAAGCTTAGCATTTCTCCTCCATACCTTCACAAGCTAACTCCAAACCAGTATGACAGTGTGATTTTTCTGCCTGTGGCGAACACTATTAGATTTGTATCATTTACACCAATTTTCCAGTGAGCATATCACTTGTTCTGCAGTGATGGCTGTTACAGAAACAACTGCCTAAAGCAGAGTAACTCTTTGTACCCGAGTCATGCAGAATCCTGCGCAGATGGTGGTGTTGATGGCCAGGCAGTAGGCACATTCCCTTTTCTCCACGTGGATTATATACTCTGAAGGAGCACAAAGTGATGCTGTTTGACAAACGGTCAGCCCAAAGAGGAGAGACATTGTAAAGAAGGGACTCATGCTGGATGTGGGGAAAACAGATAAACAAAGCAAAGTGTCAATAAAATTAGATGTACCTTCCAGCCGTCCTCTCAGAACTGACAAGAACAGTTATGACAGTCATAGACTAGAAGTAATCTCCACTTTTTAAGCTGCAGCCTGACATCTTTCCCATCTCAGACCTTTAACTGAAACAGTACTAACCACTGGCCAAACAAGAAGGATAAACAGGCCATCACTGACATACCACAAACTCACTTTTCCCCCCCACTAAAGCCTATTACATGAAACTTTCACTCACAAGTGATAAAGTGCTAATACAGAAAATAACAGGAGCTAAAGGACTTGAAAATGTGCCATGTGAGAGAACATGAGCTCCAGGATTAGCCAGAGATGCCAAAATAACCTTGTGGGTTAAAAATAAGTTTCTAAAGAAAGCATCTTATAAAATGTGCAAGAGAGAAGAGAAGCAGCTGTGCACAGCAAGCATTGTGCACTTCCCAGTTGGCTCAGAGGCATGATGAGATGGGAACACTGCCAATAATTAAATGATACAAGCAAATTACAATAAAGAACATCAACAAAGTTCAATTCAACATATCCCCACTTCATCCAGCTGTTGTGCTGACCTCACTCCTCATACCTGCTGGGGGATCCCAACAACAAAGCTTTTCTTAGCTCCAACACAACTCCAGAGTCTACCTTACAACCTCCAAATTACAGCCTTTAAATGATGGTGTCTACAAACACAAGGACATCACCCTCTAGTCTCTTCCAGCTGCCAGGTCCCCATCACAAAAGCCGTTTGTTCCACAGTCTGGTTTACCCTGTAGCTACAAGTCTGGAAAGACCAACCTCTTGTCAGCTGAATTCTTCCCTAATACAGGAACCTGATTCTGCCTTGAGCTGGGAGAAGCAGTGACCCAGCACCAGATCAGTGTGTGCTTTATACTCTCCAGGCTAATTCCAGGCTGATCTTACTGTTTATATAACTGCATCTGAATTGCTGCTTTCTTATCGCAAAGTCATCTATTGAAAATTCATACTGAACCACAAAGCAAATGTGATAGGAACAAATGTCTCCATAATATCCTAACCTGGAAACTGGAGCTGGAAATCTAATTATTTTAACAGTCATTCTCTCATCAGGCTTTTAAACTAGACACTGCTTAAAATAAGTTATTATTGATTAATTTATTCGCTACATAGGACAGCAACATCACAACAGGAAGGGTGGCGTGGAAATGCAGTCATCCTGAATCACACAGGACTAATTCTACACCTGTGTTTTGTGGAAATATAAGGAAGTGTGGCTGACTGTGTGCACTGGTTACTAGGCAGGTACCACTGCCAGAGGCAGCACCACACACAGAGTAACAAATCTCAAAGCACTTGTACTCAGTGGGGTGGGTTTGGTGCAGCCTTACTTATCTGATGAAACAAAACACACAGAGAAATTACCTGGCCTTGAATCTACGGAGCAAATAGTGAGGTTACAAAGCAATTTGCTCTGGAATGGCAATTGATGGGGGAAAAGCTTTGAAGAAACCACTTGTGTAGCACAATAAGAAGCAAAATACTGCACTAACTACTAGTAAAACTGAGATGTCCACACAGGGGGGGAACCACTTATTTTTAGGATTTTGTGTGTGAAAAACCTGAGAGAAGGAAAAGTAAAAAAGTTTGACAAAGCCACTGACCTCTGTTGCTTCATCAGTGTCCGGCCAGCCTTCTCCCTGTGCTTATTCACTGCAGCTCTGCTAACACCTCCCTTCAGTGAATCAACTACTTGCCACTTGGACCTGGATCGGACACATATCTTAAAGCAGGTCAACCACATTCCTGATTTATGTACCCATAAGCAATATGATAGAGTTGAGTTTGAGCTGGTAAATATAGCCCCTATTGGTGTTTAGCTAATTCCTGAATAATACTGTCTCCTTTTCCTGAGATTCTGGACTGCTGCACACAACTTTGGGTCCTGGACTAATTCTCCTTTTTTTTCGGATAACATGATAGAGTTCTTATTCCATTAAGATAAGCCAAACGCTTTCTGTGTTCATTAAGTTTCTACTTCTGGGTTAATTTCTACCATATAACTTCTTAGGAATTAAATATAACTCTTTGTGGCTTAAGGACATGAGCAGAGTATTAATTGTACTCTCAGTAACATCTGTCCATCCACACTTTGCAATGCAAGTGTAACACTTATTTTGCTACATCTCCCATACATTATTTAGCTTTATATTTTCTGACATATTTAAAATGCAGTTAAACATGCAGGTTATATGAGTATACACATACATACACTCATGTATAGATAACAGGTACATATATATACACACACATTACATATACACATATACATGACATAAATACACATGGGTTTGGTTGTTTAAAACTTTAATCAGAGAAAAGAATGTTCATTCTTGGAAATCTTAAAGAGTATTTTAAAGGAATCCTGAAAGGAAAAGGAAATAATTCACAAAACATAATCCTGGAGAGGACAAAACCTGCCCCAAGTAAGAATAAAAACTGGCATTCCTAAAGCAGGAACATAGTGTGAGGCCCTTGCAGCACAGCTGAAGTAGGTGCAGCTGATTCTTCTCTAAATATTCCACAGTGATTTACAAGCAGGGCTTTAGGCATTTGAAGACACTGGTCATGACAGGTTTAACACGTCTTCCACATATCCCTTAAGAATCTAGGCAGAGGTCAGATCACAGTATGAAGGCATATATAAATCTTTTGCTGCTTCAAAGTGCTAATTCCTCTGAGACAATTGGGTGTAACTGAGAGGGTTCAGGTTAGGAGAAAAAAGGATTTGCTTTAACAAGGTTTAGGGAAATGTCTGCAAACAGCAATAGCAAAGAAAATATAACAAGGCTTGAAAGTCTGTCACAGTGAAGATGAAAAAGGGAATGCAACACTAAAAACTAGCAATGAAAAAAAGGAAAACAAACAACAATCACTGTTAGAAGTGAGAAGATGAAGAAAACTTGCTTGGGATGCTGGAGATTAGGAAATCAACTTTTGTGAGCCCAGAGTCCAACAGGAACATCCAGGGCCACTGCTAGACAAAGATAAGCTGTCAGTGCAGAGGAAGTGCAAAGTCTTCCATAAGAACATGTGCATTTGAAAACGTAGTGACTGAACAACCAACATCCAGCTTTGCAACAAAATATATTAAATATTAAATAAATTGTGTAAAGAATAAATATTTTTAAATGAACCCCATTAAGTGGCTAATGCTGATTTCAACAAGTTTGCACCACTGAGGAAATTTCAAAACATTAAGTACTAATATTATGGCAATATTTAAAGAGAGAATGCTGACCCAGGTAACTCTCCACCAGGAAGCTTGACATCTATCCCTGATAAATCAGGTAAAATAACAGAAAGTTGATACAGGATTTGAGCAATAAAGAATTAACAGATGAGAACATAATGCCAGTCGAGATGGTGTTACATAAAATAGGTCATGCCAAACAAACCTGATTTATTCTTTGAGGTGATTACAAATTGGTTGTTAAGGCAATTACATAGATGCAACGGCCTTAGTTCCATCTGTCCAGAGCCCCACTGTCATGAAGATTTAGAGCTCCTAGGGTGGTGTGCTCTGAATGTCAGGAATTATTAATCACTGGAGCAGGTAGTATAATTTCAGCAGTAAATTTATTTGCTGCAACCCAGCCTCTGAATGCCCTGCAGTGCATTACAGGAATCTCTGAGTGTTGAGAATGAAAATTCATCTATATGGAAGCACAAGAAACTAGTCTGAATGGACCCTGAGACTGATGTAACTGCTGCTGCTCCTCACACTCAGGTTAGCTCCACAACAATAATGGCCACAGAACCTCTTGGCTACTACCTCTTCTTTGCTGGCATCATTTTAGCCCGCCCATCTGTCAGAGAGGCACTGACCATTACCAGTGATAACACACATTCACATTTCTTCAGTAACTTACATGAACTGTTAAGCTGGTAGGAAAGCTTTTCCTTGACTGTCCTACTGGACATGATCATAGAGCTCATTCATTACTGACCCCTCTGAACACTTGATGGGGGCAAGATCCCACTACCTCCTGGGAGCAGCAAGACAAAACACTGTGGGCAGGATAACAAAGTCCAGTGTGGCAATCTATGAGTGCCTGAGGTTTATTCATCCAGTTTCCTAAAATCCAGAGTTACAAGTCTGATGCATATGGATCCTTTTCTCTGGTTGCCCCATCACTGACCTGCAGACTGTTCAGTGATAGATGTTTTAAATGTGCTTTTACAGCCACCAGCTTTGTAGCCCTGTTCTGGAACAGCCAGTTACACTGTTAATTATTTATCTTTAACCTTTCTGTTAACTAAAGCAATCCATTCACTGACATCAGTTACTTTACTTTTTCATTAAGTGAAAGACAGGATGCTGATGTTCCATGAGAAGTGTTTCGAGTGATCTCTGTAAACAGAATTCAGTAATAGTGAAATTCATGGGTTCATTACCCAGGTATCTCTCTAACAGGCTAGAGATTCAGTGCATACCACGAGCTTATGTGTACAAGTAACTTAGGATTCTTTGTGATTGACCAATGCCTAAGATAAAAGTAGGAACAATGCGCAGAAGGTATCACATTATTCCTACTCACTCTTTCCCTGTTTGCACAAGGAAACCTTTGTGATCTTATGAGCAGGTTAATGTACTGAGTAACTCCTGTTTCCACTGCATGCAGTGCTGTAGATATTAAAATTAAACCATGTCCATGCTTGCAAACAGCAGGCAATTATAAGCTATGCTGATGAAAACCAGACAAAGCCCATCAGATTTCTAAACAGATTAGTATTCTGGTAGAGGAATTACTTCCAACCCCATACTGTTGCAAACCTCCACTGATAAAAGGAAATAAGATCCTAATATGCTGTCATAGAAACAAGTGGGTTTGCCAGGTTTTGCATTTAAACAGAGTGCAGCTGCTGAATTTCCAAAGCAAGTCTCTATAATAGCTGGAAACACAGCTCTCAGCTCTTCAATTTCCAGATCCACAGATGACCGCTATTCCCTTTTGTTCCTAGGATTAGCTGCAGCATTTCCTATCCACCACAGATTAAGGCAGCAATTCTCTTTCTTTGTTGTGTATCATATGCCAACAATCTCCATTTATGGTCTGAAAATATACAATCCTTTTTGATGTTTGGCTCAGATGATAGAAGACTTTGTATTTGGTTTTGGTTCTTTGGAAAGTGCTGGATATTTCTTTTATTGTTGGGCCCACTGTACGAGAGGATCTGGTTTGAGACCATCTTATGAACCTGAATGTACACAAGTCCATAGGCCCTGATGAAATCCACCCGTGGGTCCTGAAGGAGCTGGTGAATGAAGCTGCTAAGCCACTGGCCATCATATTTGAAAAATCATGGCAGTCAGGTGAAGTTCCTGATGACTGGAAAAAGGGAAATACAAGCCCCATTTTCAAGAAGGGGAAAATTGATGACCCAGGGAATTACAGACCAGTTAGTCTCACCTCTGTGCCTGGCAAAACCTTGGAGCAGAGTCTCCTGGCAGGCATGCTAGGGCACATGAAAAACAACAAGGTGCTTGATGACAGCCAGCAGGGCTTCACTAAGGGGAAATCCTGCCTGACCAATTTGGTGGCCTTCTATGATGGGGCTACAAAAAGGATGGACAGGGGTGGAGCAGTTGATGTCATCTACCTGGACTTGTGCAAAGCATTTGACACTGTCCCACACGACATCCTTGTCTCTAAATTGGAGAGACATCAATTTGACAGGTGGAGCACTCAGTGGGTAAAGAACTGGCTGGACGGGCACATGCTAAGAGTTGTGGTCAATGGTTCAATGTCCAGCTGGAGACCAGTAACGAGTGGTGTCCCTCAGGGATCGGTGTTGGGACTGGTCTTGTTTAACATCTTTGTCACTGACATGGACAATGGGACTGAGTGTGCCCTCAGCAAGTTTGCCGATGACACCAAGCTGTGGGGTTTGGTTGATATGCTGGAGGGAAGGAATGCCATCCAGAGGGACCTTGACACGCTTGTGAGGTCGCTGATGCCAACCTCATGAAGTTTAACCATGCCAAGTGCAAGGTCCTACACGTGGGTGGGAGCAGTCCCAGGCACAGCTACAGGTTGGGCAGAGAAGAGATTCAGAGCAGCCCTGCAGAGAAGGACTTGGGGTGTTGGTCAATGAGAAAATGAACATGAGCAGCTTCAGTGTGTGCTTACAGCCCAGAAAGCAACTGTATCCTGGGCTGCATCAAAAGGAGCGCGGCCAGCAGGTCAAAGGAGGTGATCCTGCCCCTCTACTCTGCTCTTGTGAGACCTCACTTGGAGCATTGTGTGCAGTTCTGGTGTCCTCAACATAAAAAGGACATGGAACTGTTGGAACAAGTCCAGAGGAGGCCACGAGGATGATCAGGGGACTGGAGCACCTCCCATATGAAGACAGGCTGAGAATGTTGGGGGTGTTCAGCCTGGAGAAGGCTGCGTGAAGACCTCATAGCAGCCTTCCAGTATCTGAAGGGGGCCTACAGGGATGCTGGTGAGGGACAGTTCATTAGGGACTGTAGTGATAGGACAAGGGCTAATGTGTTGAAACTTAAATAGCAGAGGATTAGACTGGATAAAAGGAGGAAATTCTTTACTGTAAGGGTGGTGAGGCACTGAAATGGGTTGCCCAGGGAGGTTGTGAATGCTTCATCCCTGGCAGTGTTCAAGGCCAGGTTGGATGAAGCCCTGGGTGATATGGTTTAGTGTAAGATGTGTCTGCCCATGGCAGGGGGGTTGGAACTGGATGATCTTAAGGTCCTTTCCCACCCTAACTATTCTATGGTTCTATATACAATCACTACACTGAAAACATTTAAAACCCCAAACATCTGAGAAGCCTTCTGCAGTGTTCAAATGACTGGACCCACCCAAGAGCACAACAATAAATCTGTGATGAAGATCTGCCCTGCAGACTTGAATGCTATGTGTCCATTTTCTAGGGATCTTTTCTTACATTCCTGAAGGATTCACAAACATTTATTAATTTCCATTTGCTTTTCCTGTGCAAACTGGATTAATGCCTAACAAAGTTGCTTATATTTTCAGTTTCATTTACTATATATAATCTGTGCACAGAAACAGGCACCATATGAGGCAAATATGATTGACATCCTTCCTAACTGATTATATTTCCTGTAGGATTTCTATTGTGATAGTACCAAGATTTCTGTAGTTTTGCAGACGATTTATACACCACAGTACACAACACACTCATGGTATCAGGATGCACCACAGATTCATAACATAGCCATGACAGTACTGGAAAATGACAAGGTCCTGATTACTCACTGTTGTAGTGGGCAGTTCAGACTTGAGTTCTTACCTGTTCAAGTGGCAAGACTTTTCTCCACGTTCCAGACAATTACTGCAAGACTCACTGTGACATGCAGAAGCTCTTACAATAACCAGCATTTCTAATTCTTACTGCTTGTTCCTTGTCATTTCTTCTCGTGCAGTGTCAGATACTGTACCTACACCACTAGACTGGAAATCAGGTTTGGGAGATACCAAGAAAATCCATTAATTTGTCATCTAAAGTCTCAATTAACAATAATTTAAAATCTATTTTTTATAGCAAGGCATTCAAGTATGAATATGGGAAGGCAGCTTGATGTGGATTTTGAATCTTAACTTCAAGATTGGAAAACTGTAGTTCATGGGTCTCTGTGTGGGCCCTGTCTGAGCAGACTTTATAGGAGAAGTCTCATTATATTCAGAAACAACTAAAATTCTTTGTTTTTCTTGTTCAGTAACTAACTTAGCAGATGAGTCTGCATATTTGTTGAATCAGATGTCAACAACAGCCGAAATTAGACATAAGCCATCTTGAAATGAAGTAATAAACACTGGCAAGTGTTTGGGTCTTGTATAAAACACCAGCCATTTTAAAATAAATGTCAAACTGCACATGTAAGTTGTGTTTCCTTTTTCCTGCAGGGGAGCTGAAGAGATATTAATAGAATCCCAAATTAAAATGAGGACACTGACCTTGCACAACAGTCCCTGTATCCAGGCAAAAAAGAAGTAATTCATGTATCTGGGAGGGGTTTAAATGGATTGTTTTACACTACTACAGTAAAATAATCTTTCCTGGAAAGAAGAGACATCTGGAAGTTGTGTGTTACAAGCAGCTTCTCTGTTCTGCATTTGTCCTAATTTACACTATTAAACAGATTTATTATATAAACTTAATATTCTGCAAACATTTGAAATCTTTCCAGCAAGAAAAGTCGTTCAAACTTCTCAGAAAATCTGCTTGTGTAACAGATCCCATTCCCCAATACAGAGAAAAATAACAGTATATTTTTTCAGATCTCTAGAGAGTATCTGTCAGTTACATACAATAAAAAATCATTACTAATATCACTGCCAACAGATAAATCATAAGGAACCCAAGCTACAAGACTATACCTTAAATTGCTACACAAAAAGAATGAAATGCAGATGTTTTCCTACCCACTTTAGACACATCCAGGATTTTGATCTTTCACAGTAATTTAAGATGTACCTGTAGTTTTCCTGTTGTCTCTAAACTCCGGAGCAGGTTGTTGTTGTTGTGAAACTAGCATTAATCAAGGATTAACATAGAAATATATGTTGTTCTAAACTATTATGCCTATGTGGCAGAACCTGTTAATCCATAGAAAGGCTGCCTGGTAATTTATATCAGTGTTCTTATCCAGAAAGCAACATTTGGTCCAACGCTTTATGTTTCAGACAAACAATTTAATAACATTGCTTTTACAATCTTAAAACATGTACACATTTCATTACTCATGAAGCCAAAATCTTTTTAAACTGAAGTAATTCTATTGGAAATTCAAATGTAAAAGTTTCAAAACTGTTTTAACATATTGAAATAGGAGCTACTGAAAACAAAACAGTCTAAGAAGACAATTCTAGTAACATTTAAAACGAACAGAAAAGCAAGATGATGTCAAGTAAAAGCACACGCAGTTTAACAGCTTCAGGATTTCTTTCTTTAAGTGATACCCTTTTGTGAATTATGTATTAAGAGAAAGATAATAAATTTAAAAGAAAAAAGCTGTATTTCTCTAAAACCAGTATTTCTAATGCCAGACTTTTGTATTTTGTTTTGAAACAACTTTCTATGTAGTTACACCAATCTCAACATCTAAAAATGGGCTTATTTGTCTAACTTTGTGTAGCATAGGGGATGAAATGCAAAATCTGCTCTGCAGGTGTATGGAGTTACGTATCTAGAACATTTACGTGTATAAAGAAAACGAATGCAGTATTAAACATGCTGAGTATGGCAGAAAAATGCAACAATGTATTAACTCAGAGAGAATACTACTACTGTGGCTGTGCTCATCAGACCATGCTAGGGCACGGGTCATTTTGTCATTTTAAGTAAAGAGCTTCTCAGCTTCTTTCATTTTCCTTTTCCTGTCCAGTTTGGAAACTGCTGTCCATCCTGCCTCACGCATCTTCCTCATGGTTGACAGTTTCAGTACAGAGCCTGGGGTCTTCACGTTTAATGTAGCTGATTTCTAAGAAGAGGAATTAAGTCATTCACTAGTTCCTATAATGTATTTAAGTAACTGGCTTGTCATGAAAACAAACTTTAAGGTACCTTTTTTGGTGTCATGGTATATAATTGTGAAGCCTGAGGATAATCCCTGTACAGTTTTTTAAACATTTCTTCCTCTGAGACTAGGCTCTAAAAAAAAAAAAGTTACTTAAAATATGTGCAAAACTATCTTTTTTAAACTTTTCTCCTGGGGGGGTGTTAAGAGTATTAAATAAAAGTTAGAATGTTACTATGAAGCCTCAACAGTTCAATAAGAACAATATACAATGTTATTCTATGACTGAATGGACTTTTTGTAGCAGTACCGTCTGTCATAGAGTTACTCATTCTGTACATAGAAATGCGGTTCCAGGGAGAACCACTGAAATACCAATATGCACATAAATATTGTCTTGGAACCCTACATACTTTCTATACATTCTTATATATAGTAATGTGCACAAGGAAGTGTAAGCGTGCTCTTTGCTCTCTGATTTTACCAGGAGGTCGCTGTGCTCAGAGCTGTCTGACTGCGTGTCCAACTGGAGCAGCACTTTCTGTTTTTTCCTCATGCTCTGCTCTGAGAGCAGGTTTGTGCTTTCACTCTGCAGTTTCTGTACTGGAGGAGTCTTTATCATGTATGCCTGAGAAAGAAAATACTTGTAATTGTTCATTCTATTTTCAGTGTCAGTTATAGAACATAAAACCCAAACTCATACCCCAGTTTACAGACTGAGTGCAGGAAGACTAGAGATGTGCTGTGGAACCATGCATTATCATTCTATCCAGAATGTGGAGCATAAACCAAGACAAAGGAAAAACAAACAATAAAGTCCCTTTTTTTGCTGCCAAACAAGGAGAATGAACAGGAAGCTGTAGGAGAACTGAGTTTTATGGCTGACTGCATTTAACTTCTTCATGCTTATCTATAGAAACTCAAGGTATTCCGAATTGTAGCTCCTACATGCAGCCTATAACCAACAGCTAAGGAAATGCCATCAAACAAACTGCAGTAATAAGCTTTCAGAAAGACACTGCTACTGACATCAAGAACAAGGTTGGGTTTACTTAAATAGCTCTTTTTCTAGAAGTTAAACTTCTCAGAGACATTGCAATGGAACCCTGCAATCCTTTTTTTAAAGGATAACAGGAAAACGGCAGTTGTATCTTAACAACAGAAACTAACACCATGTGTGAGCTGCTGACAGGTTTTACATGAGGTTTTACAGTTCTGCTGAAGCAGCCACGAATACTCTGACAGTTTTTACAGCAACACAAGCTATTTTCTATTCCATAGAGAAAAACGTGCCTTTTAAAAGAGACACCACTTTTAAGTAAAAAAATTCTAGAGGCATTATTAAACTCACAGTCCCTCTAGGACGGAACTGTTACTGGTAATAGACAAGGAACTGAGCAAGGAAAACTACACACAGTAGGAGCCCTTATACAAGCTGCTCTTTGATATCCCTCTGGAATACATTTTTGGGTTTTGTGGCTATCTACCTTTTAAATCCCTGCTTATCCCAACAAAAAATAAATAAGCAGCTACACAGTCAAAAGAAATTCAGTCAGAAAAGTAAACCAAGACCAATTCACTCTTACGAGTTACAGACCTTGAATGATGGATTACCCAGGGGACTCTTTGCAGATACTGAAGGAGGCATTTTAGTCTTTTCCATCACATTGACTTTTGTAGGAATATCGTTTGGAGACCTTTTATTCTTTACATTAATTGATTCATAGTCCAGATCAAATTGAGGTTTAGGAGGCTCAGCAAAATGAGTCTGTATTTTCTAAGATGAAAGAGGTTTAAATTAAAAGTGTTTCAGTCTCTTTTGTTGAATGTAGATTATTTATCATGAACTTCAGTGTATTGCACATGCATAAATATTACCAAATTTAAAGTTCATTAATGATAAGGTTAAAGGTACCTTGTGCTTCTTTTCCTTTTCAGGAACCATATTTTGCAGGGCTTTTTTTGCAAGATTCTCCTAAAAAGAGTTGTGATAGGAAATAAATATCGTATTTGAATTCAGCTGTTGAAATTTTTCTTTGATATTTTCTCCATGCTTCCCTCATTACTTACCAATTGAGGAGTAATTCAAAACACTCACTAACACAAGGAATGAGATATAATGACTTCAGAGAACATCAAGCTCTTGAAATCAGACAGCAAGCGAGAGCAAGACTTAGAATCAAAAGTGACTTCATAGCTCTCATTATTACAGTGCCCAAGACCAGGCCAAGCATGTCACCCAAACTGCTAAATCTAATCTGAACCAAACCAAACCAAACCAAACCTTCTCTTGAATTTCTGCTTTAAGTTGTTCCTTAAGGGATGACAGTTCACTTTTCAAACATGAAAGCTCATTCTCCTAGAAACAATTAGATAGGATAGGATTAGCTATGGTTAACCTGGAAAAAAGATCATGGTCCAAAATGAGACAGTAATTAACAGTGATATTCCTTATACACAGAAGAAAATTCCATTTGTATGAGAGTCCTACTTGTTCATAAGGTTATGCTGAGGGGTGATTCAATTGCTAGAATAGGAGATGATCAAAGAAGCAGCTGGGGGAGTATGATGCAACTCTAGACTTGAAGTTTTGTTTCAGTTTGTTTTTAAAAGAGCTGAAGTAAGAAACTAAGGTACTAAGAAACAGGCACTTGACCAGATCTGTTCAAGGTAAGAACTTCAAACACTTGTGAGAATGAGGGGGAGAGGTGGAATCAAACTATTTAATACAAATGTTTCTTATTCAGTGAGGTTAAAACATGACACACAGGAAAAAAAACAAACATGACAGCAGACAGAAAAGCAAAGCTACTCAGATGTGTTTTTAGGAACAGGTGTGGGGTTTTAGCGCACAGAATAAAACCTGTAAATAACAGCAAACAGAAATTAGTGGGTTGATCTTTACTGTTCTCTTCCACTAAAGCAGACACTTAACCCCGCAAGTGTTAAACAGGAAGAAGTCTAATATGATATTTATAGTTATATTACACTTCAAGGACAGTAGCCCCTCCATTGAATTAGCGCTGAAGAGTTCACCTTACCAATGCTCTTTTTGATGAGAACTGCTCTTGATCTTTTTCTTTATAAAGTTTTAATTCAGTATCTTTTTCTTCAACCATTTTATCATATTCACACTATGTTAAAAAAAAAATTCAAAACATGACGAAACGTTCGAATTACAGATCTACCATTAAATAAAATATTATTCCTTTTTTCAAATAATGTTCTTCTGAACATCTGAAAATTGCTATTAACAAACATTGACACTTCAGCAGAAACTGTGAACCAGAAAATGCAGAAGCAGTATTATTCCATGGGCTGACAGAGAATGCTTTGTCTCTAGGCAGTGGTATGTGCTCCAGCACATAAAAGACGTATTATTTGTATTAATGGTACCTGCTAAATATATTGCAAACCAGAGTCATTAGGAATGTAATTAAGACATGTTAAACTGCTGAAGGTTCCAAAGTGATCCAACTGAAAGGCCCCAAACTGATACTGAACCACATGGCATTAGGACGGTACCAAAGGAGGCCTGAATATCAAACCAAAAACATCCTAAAAACTTAGGTAACTGGAATGTATCTGCCAGTAAAGCACATATTCACAATAGGAGTTTATTTTTAGATGAGATGTCAGCATATGTTCAGCTTTATTTTCTGGACTCGCACCTTTATTAAGAAATTTCACTTTCCAATCTGTAATATTCTGGTTTTTACAGGTTTTTACTTGGCACAGTATTACACATTACACATCACATAAATCAGTCACATCTCTTACCTTATGCTTTTCCATAAGTGCCACCATTTCAGTTATCTTGTGCTGACATCGGATATCAGTTTCTCTCTGAACTGCAGCTGCTTCATGAGCAAGCAACTTCATCCTTTCTACCTGTTAGTAACAGCTTTCGTTTAATTAATGAACAATTATCAACAACATATCTTTTTTAAAAAGAATCTTAGTTTCATTATTTTTTATTTCTGTGGGTGCAATGTACCTACAATGTAAATCTCATTTAGTGTAGTTTTTCAAATCTCACATCTTTTACACAGATTGTTAAAATAGGCAAATAAACCTAGATTAAAACTACAGCCATTCCCCTTGGGCAGACAAGTGTCATTTCAAACCACACAGCCATTTCAAGCCCTCTGCCCTCATGTATTTAGATATTACCATTCAAAAAGTGAGGGCAGAAAAATACTGGGAAAAGTTACAGTATAATTTGCTTATGCAGTATTTATACCAAGAACAGAGTTTCTGTGAACAACACCCTGACAAAAAAGGTTTTTTAACTCACTTTTTATTCCTAAAAGACATATACAAACGTTTCAGCTTATGGCTCTAAGATACTAAAGCATTGCATATACAAGAATCATAGGATCATAGAATAGTTAGGGTTGGAAAGGACCTTAAAATCATTTAGAAGTTCCATTTATGTTGATAAGACTGCTATGTAAGAGCAAGGACTCTAGTTGATACAGCTCCATAAAAGCAACATATTACAAATATCAAAGATGTAGTAAAATTAACAGCTCTCACCTCTTCAAGAAGTTTATTTTCATTTACTTTTTTTGCTTCAATGTCCTTCTCATAGATGTCAACTGCTTCCTTATGTTGCTTGTTCATATTTTCCATCTCTAACTCTAATTTATTCACCTTTTGAGAATGCAGAATTATTGCTGTTATTTGTTCAGGAACAAATATGCCAACGATTTATTTTTACCTCTAATGCTCAAGCAGAACAACTCTGTTACTTTTTAGGCATGTGATTGAACTGTTCCCTATTTAATGTTCAGGATTTTTCATAGACTTGAACCTTGGCCTGTAGTGAGTTAGAAAATGTTCACAGAAACAATGGCAACATCACAATGGGAAAGTCAGATCACACCAGTTTTGTGCACCTCTGTCAATAACACAGTCTTAAAGCTCAAGGCTCTTCTCTGTTTCAATGGGTGGCATTACTCAATAATGTTCAGTGCACTATCAATCAAAAAAAAGGGACTGGTTAGGAACATAATTCCTTGAGATGTGATGCCCATCTATTATAAATGTCTGACAGCCTTGGCAGTGTCCAGTGATTAAAATTAGAAACACCTCATGGGCTCATTCCTGTAAAAATCTGTATCCCAGATCCCTAAACCAATTAAGAACATTTTTAACATGTATTATCATTAATTACACTGGGACTTCAAACATTCAGTCTTTGTGCTTTACCCTCCTCTTGCATATGGTTATTTAAACCCACCTTCCCTTCATAAAAACTTGTCTTCTTGTTTTCTGCAGTAATTTTCTTTTTCAGCAGTTTATTCTGTTAAAATGAAGTAAAACAAACACTACACTTCAGTAAGTTCATAGAACTATGTAAGGATTTCACTGTTCATTCCAGATTTCAGCAAGCAGTTAACTCCCTTTTTGTTGTGCAGTTCAGGCTTCAGATCAATTTTCTAAACAAAAGAGTGCTCATCTACTGACTTGAATAATACTGTTACTATGGCCTTATGAAAGCCTCCTCATGGGCAAGAGCAGAGAATAACATGAGGGTGATCAATGGGAAAAAAAACTAAAATGCTGCTGACAAAAACTGTGCAGATGTCATGACAAAAAGAGTACAAGTTATGTATTTTTACAGTACAGTTATTAACAACTTGTCCTAATGCACAATTCCTTTCTACTATTGGTAACTGATATAGGTTAAGGATATTAAGGATATCTGCGATACCATATACTGTATTACAATAAAGTTATTATTTTTTCATTTGCATTTTTCAAAAGGATAAATTGAAAGATCAAGTCATTCCAAAGGTGACTCCTTAATTTACTCAGGATAAAAAATGTTATAAATTACATAGATATTTCTAAAGATATCACACCAGACAAAAACTATTGAAAAGTTACCACAAAACACCATGTTTTATGTATATGTGAATTTTAGCAACTGTACATACCTCCTGTTGCAACTCTTCAATGCATTTGTTCTTATTTTCAGCTTGTTTCTTTAAATTATTCAACTAAAAGGGATATTTCAAACGTTAGTTAACAAGATCCTAAAAATTTACTCTCTATATTAGAGATTACTGTCAATGTTCTTAAACATGCATTCGCATAGTCTGATTAATTCCAATGGGACTGAAACATGTGTGACAACAACTGGACTGTTAACCATAAAGTACTACAAGGATTTTGCTAGCCCAGTACCATCAGCATTAGCAGCAGTGCACCAGTTCCTCAGTGGTTATAGACTTAAGAAAGAAAAGGAAAAAGGAGTAAGTTCACAATGTAACAATAACCTCGTATGAAGTTCTCGACAATCCATGCAAAGCTAAATTTTCATACCTTATTTTCTAGAATTTTCATCTGCTTTTCCTTTCTTGACATTTCATTTTCAATATTCTTAGCCTGGAATTAGAATTATAAATCTTTGATTTTTTACAGTAAGATTTTGAAATCCATTATGGTGTTAAAAAGAGAGTTGTGCTTATGTATTTTCATGATAAAGCACAGGATATGGCATACATTTTCTTCTCTTTCATCCAGTTTACTTTTAATCTCTTCACCTTTCTTTGCCATCTTCTCCTTGAAAGACTCCAGTTCATTTCTAAATGCCAAATTAAAAAACATCAGTAAATATTTATTTAATAACTTTAACTTCTTTTCACTACTGCTATTTATACTTTATTTTCTAAGGAGAGTTGTTAATATTGATGAGAAACTGCATAAATTGTTCCATGAAAATGTTCTTAAAAAGGTACAAAGTGACTGGGAAGTCAGTGTCTGAACTGGACAGATTTTTGTAAATATGGAAAGATGTTCTCCTTACTTGAGTAAAATTATATTTCAATCTGTAATATTGTAACACGTCTATGAAACATGAAGGCTGCCTGTCTAACGGTTGGTGGTAGAGAGACTGCTTCAGAGAGTAACATTGAAACAGTTTCACCTTTTCACATTCACTCCATAACCTTTCATGTCTATTTTTATTTACACCACCCCTAAGTTAATGCAGAACAGGACAGCTCTCTGCACATGATATGAAGCTAGGGCAAAAATGATTCCCGTAACAATAGGCATTGCTAATTTGTAGAAACTTCTGCATGGCTAACACTAATTTCTGTTTAGCTATAGAACCTAAAAAAAACTAAACTAAAAATCAGAGAAAGCCGCATATGAACAAAACATTGAAACTAACTGTGAAGGAACAGAGTCTACTTCCTTTAATGACATGTACATTGATATTTGGCTTTACTTGCCTTAGCTGGGCATTTGCTTCTTCCAGGTTTTCAACTAACTGCTTTGCATTTTCTTCTTTTTTCTTACAATCCTAAAGAAAGACCCATGTAAGTAAGATGGATAAAATCCAAAGAGCCATTTGAAAAAATTCAAAGACATCTCAAGCAGTATCTTGACCTCCCTTATTCACAAGGGCAACTGTACTTCCTTTATATTTTAAATACAAAAAATAGTTCAGATCGTCTAAATAACCGTGTCATATTGTAGTTTCCCACATGACTTGTAATTGAATGTTGTCCTTTAAAAACAGCTGGAAGTTTACAACTTGCCTCATGACTCTCTTGCAGTTTCTCAAGTTCTGCAGCCATAGCAGCTTTCTCTTGTGCTACCTGCTCTTTTTCTAATGAAAGCTCATTGATATATGCTGTCAGTTGTTCATTCTTTAGCCTAGTTCAAAACAAATGGTCAGTGGATTAAGAACACGTATTTTATAATTTCCTTTTAAGTTAAATTCATCTGGTACAAGAATGTTACTTCCCACTGAAGAAGTCCAGTCCCATACTGACAAATTTATAAATGTAAGTACGTAACAGATGTCATACTATGTGCACAGGTTCAACTTTCATTAGAAAGCAATCATAGATCATTTCATTGTGTATCAAAGTAACTTCTTTGTAACACACACACATACAAAAACCTTAATATTATTAAAAAAAAACATAATCATACGCCTCTTGTTCAAGATCTGTTTTCAGTGCCTTAAAATGGTCTAAATAATTTTTTTCCTTTTCAGCTGTATTGCTCAGTTGGACTTTCAAATCTTGGATTTCTTTCTGCAAAAGAAAAAGGAAGCATGTATCTTTACATCTCTCTGGGGTGATGAAGAAGCTGTGTTAGATATGGAACAGATACAAGTACTAACTGTGTCACTATTGCAAGTCCAACTAGTCTGCAAAGTTACTGACCAAAGTAACTTTAAAATTTAAACAAAGACATTTGTTCACCTAAATAAAATAATAGAAAAACGCACAGAAATGCAGTACTATGTGATAGAATAAGCACATATTTTGGATGCATCTCAAACCACAAAGCAAAACTCTTTCCTCTGAAATCTGCTGCCATTACAAGCTAAGGCAAACCTTGTAATGTGGTGTAGTTCCTAATACAGAAATATTTTGAATACTGTCTCCTCCAAATAACTGGTGATGTACTGATACCATAGGCACTGGCAGGCAGTTGTTGGGAGGTGGAGGGAGCAGGGAAGAGGGGGGGCAGAGGATTAGTTTCCAGGCACAGCACATAGTGGACTACAGGAATTTTGTATCACAGAAGGATCTGGAGACAAACAGCGTGAGAAGCATGAGTACAGGTGAACAAGAACTATTCCATAAACCGATAGCAAAGACAATTCACAGGGATGTGTCCTCAAACATTCTTAATACAGCTACTGTACGAAGGTGAAGGCAATGGACTACAGATAAGAGTCAGACTCTTCTACTTTGTATCTTCTGCTGTCATTGTCATGAGCGGAGCATAGGGTAGAGCACTGGTCTGACTAGGTGGTATCTCTTACATTCTTCTATACAAGTGATAAAGTGTGACATAGCTATTAATAACATGGTATTATCACTCTTTATTCAGACCTCTCTGATTTGGAGAACATTTTTCGTTTCTTTTTCTCTCTCCTGCAAATCTTCTAAAGTAGCCTCAAGATCTTGCTTCTTCACTAGAAGTGCTTCAACTTTTCCCTGTTTAAGAACGTCAGTGAATCTCAGGTCAGAAAATTCAATGCACAGTACATAAGGAACAAAAAACACGGTAAAATGCAAACCTGGTTTCACTCTATCCGTCCTTAGCTGATTGAATTTCTTGTTATAATTGTAAATACAGATCATGTAAATAAAGATCACAACAAAAATAATCCTGTGTATTAAAACTGTACTTTATGTATAGCTTAGACTTCATAAGAGAAAATGGGCCTGTTTCACAGTGCAGTAAGGTTCAGAGATCAGATCTAAATACCTCAGGAAACTGCCCTGTAAGTAAGAACAGAACACTCTAACAGGAATACATGGAACAGGGTGTTATATCCCAAAAAAGACCTTTCTGCAGGCTCTTAAATGTTTTCTTAGTATGGAGGGTGCCTCACCATAACTAACAACCCACAAGCAGCAAAATAATCACAACAGATTTGTGAAGTAATTCTCTTTACTGCCAAAAAAGAGTAGATCCCTCAGCCTAAAATGTCACACACATGGTGCTCATGAGGTTTGAGCTAATGTTCACCACAGGAAAAGCCCCAAACAGGTAAGGAAGATTAATAGCAACGTTAAAGCAGATTAGACAGTGTTTTTATATGGTACTTAAGATCCTTCCAAAGCAAGAGACTTCAGATGAAAAGCAAATCCCATGAGACTAATAAAATGAACATTTACCAGTGTTTCTGACAGCTCTTCCAGTTGCATTTCTTTGTCACATTTTAGTTTAGTCATCTCTTCTACCGCACATGTAATGTAAAATTAATTGAACAGTTTTACATATTTAGCAGGAGTAGAAGGCATTTATCCCTCTGCAGTACCCAGCTTTCAAAACTTGATGGATTAAGTTCAGAAATTGTAAAGCTAAATTATGACTTAATTGAAATGTAGAGTTGAAAAAAACTATTCAGAAAGACACTAGCAAATCTATATTTGAAAAGAAACTAATAATTTCTCTTCAATAAAATCCAGAGGCTATTGTGTTTTCCACAGTCAAATAAACTGTGGACTGACAGAATGGAGTCATCGCCAAGTATTGATACATCTGCATTTTTCCAGACAAAAATATCTGGGTTGAAAATAATCACATGGATATGCTCAAAAAACAAATCACTTACCAGTGACTTCAAAAGGTTTTCTATAGATACTTTCATGTTACTGGTGGTGTTTGCAAGTACTGGACACCAAATACACTTTTGCTCTGGAATTCTCAGAGGTCACATCTTACCTTGTTCCAGACAAGCATTGGCAGCTAACTTTGGAATGCTTTTCCTTAGATGGCCTCAGTATGTACAAGGACATAAAATTCTATTTCTCGTCTATCATATCAGGACTAGAGACACATGCTGCACACTGGGAAAACAGTGCTAAAGAGAAAGCTCTTCCTCTGGGGGATAAGCAGTGAAGATCTAGAAATCACAGGATATCAAAACATTTAAAGCTAACTGCAGTCAGTGTAATTCTACATCCAACATGGGGAGATTACTCTGCAGGAAAGTTTAATGTAAGTGATGCGTCCCTGCTGCAAGCTACAGAACAAATTCCTGGAATCTGCTGCTTAGCAGTGTAAAACCACCTCTCTAACAGGTCTTAACTGGAAGAGTGCAGAGAGACCAAAATGACTTCCAGGAGAATCCACGAACCTATGGTCTTACTACTGGAGCTCCGCACAGCACTGCTGTGGGACTGTTGCCAGCTACACCAACTACCAAAGGGAGTCAGATAAGTAAAAAAGGATTTCAGTATTCCTGACAGGTACGGGATGCGGTAAAACCAAAAAAACCATTTTTATTACCTAGCCCATTTTCTTTCTTTCTATAAACCTTACCCAGTTCAGCAGATTTATTTCTGAGCTCCAAGGTCAGCAGCTTTGACTCATCATGATATTTCTCTGATCTAAGGAAACGGTATTTGAAAAAAAAAGTTCAGTACAAAGGGCTGCATTTGCAGCTTAAAGGATAATAAAAAGTCAGGACAAGGTGCAATGGCCATAAACTAAAACACAAGAAGTTTCACCTCAACATGAGTAAAAACTTTCCATTGGCAGTGGCAGAGCACTGGAACAGGCTGCCCAGGGAGGTTGTGAAGTCTCCCTCTCTGGAGACATTTTATCCTC
Source organism: Melopsittacus undulatus (assembly GCF_012275295.1). Classification (NCBI taxonomy): domain Eukaryota; kingdom Metazoa; phylum Chordata; class Aves; order Psittaciformes; family Psittaculidae; genus Melopsittacus; species Melopsittacus undulatus. The sequence goes on from NC_047542.1 coordinate 1,257,217, forward strand.
AGCAGCTCTGTAATCCAGTGCTTTACCTAGTCTTGGAATTGAAACTGTTTAATTTACCTATTTTGCTCTGTTTGCAGCAAGTTTTTCAAACTGGAAATGGAAGTCTCAAACTCTTCTCTCAGGGATGCATGCAAAGCCTTGGCTTTTTTACACTCTTCCACCTGTGCTTCTTTTTCTCCAGTCATCTCAATTAATGCTTTCACTGCAGTCTGCAATTCAGTTTCTAAGCTCTTTTGAGTAACCTTCGAAGGAATTATATCATTTCTAAAGGTGTTTTGCAACAAACAGCTACAACTATTTCAAATATAAAGTATCACTATTTATGCAATTAGTCATCTGATCTATTTATACTAGAAAAGCTATAAGCAAGCTGTACCTCTGTTTTCCTCAGTGAAACTTTGGTCTCTTCCAATTCTGCCCTCAAATGTTCTTGACAGATCTGGGACTTCTTCAACATTTCTTCTTCATGTCCTAAGCAGAAAGATATATGCTTAAATGTAAGAAAAAGATGAGATTTACTAAAAAATGTTTGCATTCCTATTTTACAGATCAATATATTCCTTTAACTGAACAAAAGTTACATAGAATATTCATGCCATAGTTTGTCAGCAGCTTCTGTTCCACACAAAAATGTGGCCTTGCAAGGACCCAAAATTTTGCTGCTGACTAGTAACAGGGTAAAATTATCATCGTTCTGTTCCCTGTACTTCTATAACTAACTACATGCTAACGCAGCAGAGAGAGCTCTTACTTTTTGCTTCTTCTAAGTCAGCAATCTTATTTTTCGATTCCTGCAGCTGAGTTTCCATATCTCTTATTATATCATCTTTTTCATCACTCTGTATGGTAAGAGCTGAAATCTAACAAAATTAAAATAATATCATCATGAAGTCTATAAAAAAGGATAGATTCTCATTTTCATTGTGCACTGCGTGTGATTAGCAACATACTACTGCCAGTCAAGTTAAACAAGGTGGTCAATCCTAGCCAAGTATTGATCAAGTCATATTTCTCGGCATGAAAAAGCTCTACAGTTCAAATTCAAAATATTAATTTCAACAGACTAAAGATACTGGAACATAACTACAGTTACTGGAATCTTACTTAAATGCAGCTCCAGATGATTTTTTGTCCTTTCTACTGATCCTGAGAAACATTCCTTGTCCCTTTGCAATATCATAGAATCATAGACTTGTTCATCCATCCTCGGAAAAAACAATAACTCTTGACCTTCCCAGACCCAGATGCGTGCCCAGCTTCTCAGACTGTTGCTTACGAACTAAAAACTCTTATCACAACTCATTTCCTCAAATTGATTAGTCTTCCCTCATCACCAATACAAAACCCTACTCTAATCTCACATTACTAAACTCTCTTATCAGCCTGTGATCTGATATGTACTGTAATCCTTCTTCACACCTTCCTTTTACCAGAGATGAACCATACCTTCCTTAACTATGAGGACTGATGACTGCTTTGCTAACTTTATTCTCCTACACAAGCAACTTGATAAAGGCAAGTATATGTATAGAGAACAAAAAGAGAATCCAGACCTTACATGTTTTTAAATCCTGTCACTAAACTATCCCTTGTTATGATACAGCAGTTTCATTTCAACCTTCCAAAATACAAATATGTTACAAACAGCTAAGCACTTTTAAAATAATTGTTTTCATTTGACCTATCAGTCACAAAACCAAAAAGAGTTCAAATATTAAAGAAACCACAAGATTTGTTTCAAAACTAAAGCTGTACATATTAGATTGTAAAAGTGAGCAAACCTGCTTTTCCTTCACACTGACTTCCAGTTGGCATTCTTTTTCAAGCTTGTCCACTTTTTCTGCTTCTTCTTTTACTTTTGAGAAATAGTAATATCCACAGTAAGTACACAAGCTAAAATATACTCCAAGTTAAATAGCATTTCCAGTTTAAGATTGCTTATCATTTGTTGTATAAGTTGTTTCCTAAAGAGTAACTGCTGGGGTCATGCTTGAAGTTATTTTCTAATCAGACAAAATAATTTTTGTGCCAGCTTTCCACAGAATTAGTCCATTATTCCATTAATTGTTTAATAGTTTACTATAAGAAACAAACATAAATGCACAGCAAAAATGAAACAGGCACAAAATATTGTAAAGAAAGCAAATATTTACTTACAATTTCTGTGGCTGCACACTAGTGCATTTTCATTTAAATATACCTGTACTTCACAGATAAAACTTAAGACTTTTGAGTGACTATTTGAAAAAAAAAAGTTTCAAATCTGACCCAGTGGAAAACCAATAAAAGGGTTCAGGCATCTAAAAGCAGGCAGAATGAATAAAAGTGGGTCCAGACTGACAGTGTTAACTGTTCATCACCTCAGCACTTTTTATCTTTCTGGCCTGAAACCCTAAACTGAATGCAATAAAATCTATGAAGAATAAAAGTGTTAATCCTGCAGCATCAAAACAATAAACAGTTCTCACATTTGAAACACATTTCCAGTCTGGTGTTCTCTGCTTGCACACGAAGCTCTTCAAATGCCACTACCATCTTCTAAAAATAAAATTCGATATGTAAGTTCATATAAAACTAAGTACATTCAGTAATAAAGAATAATGTTTATGCTTCGTAAACAGTGTTACAAGCTCATTTACAGTTGTAGGAGAAATTTTGTTATAAACAAAATTCAAAGCACAAACATATCTTGAGCTAACAGAATGTTTTAAATTTTCAAAGTTTGAAGTTTAAGAATTTTTGTACTCAAGGTCTAAACAGTTTCAAGGAAGAAACATTTTTACTGGTCCGTGTATGTAGATACCTAACACAATGGAAGAGTTTTGTTTTTCTTAGTTGTCACAGCAACCTATAATTAGTATTTAAACATCATAGCATGTACACTCTGACCTGGCTTAATATCAAGTTCATCACTCCCAAACAGTGATGTCCCACATTTTTCTATTATAAATACATAAAATTATCTAATAGAATAACCTAATATACCTGACCCCTAAACCTGACTGAACACAGCAACCTGTTCTGGTCAATCCTGCTTTTAGCAGGGAAGGCTCTCCAGAGGCTGTCTCCAACCTCAGCCATGCTGTGAAATCATCAGGTAGGTGAAACAGAGCACAGAAAGCAGACAGAAGTTATGGCAAGCAGGTGATATGTATCTACATCCACCCCAAACACTGCTGCATTTTATCCCATTACTATGCTCTGTGAGATACAAAAAATTACTCTTGAAAAGGGACTGAAAATCTGACTTCCTGCATCACATGTGACTGTTCTAATTGCTTTATCAATACAGGACATTCTCTGTACAAACAGTATCTCAAAATATGCATGTAACTCAAACAGCTCCACATACCCATATAACTCAGATCACATCTGAGCCTTTTTACAAGCTACATCACTTACTTCAATGTTGTTATTAAGTTCCTCATATAGTTGTCTGGTTTCTTCTCTTTCATGTTCATCTATCAAAGTAAGAACATACAGTTTTCCTTTAGAAAAACAATGTCAGCTGTCCAAGCCCTTACACTTAAACAGCATAATAAATTAGAAAAGTAATTACAGGCTCTTATTTAAAAGGCAGGGTGCTAAAAGTTATATAATCTGTGCAAAATGTGTGTTCCATTGAAATATCAATCAAGCTCAGCTTTCAAATTTCCTTTGTAATCTCACTTTTTCTCTGATGTAATTCTGGATCAATTTATATAACTATATTTAAATTTTGACAGAGTAATGTTGTTCAGTATTATTGGATCAAAAAATATAGTGTTTGAATAACTGTAATACAAGGTTTAGCACTGAATTTCTTCAAATCAGCTGACACCCAAGACCACAGGACTGCCATTACAGAACTGTAACAATATTTCATCTCCACCTCACATATCTTAATATATTCAAGGTACCTGGATAGGACTGAAGAACATCAGTGGACTGACAACACTTCAGGAGACCTGCACTCCTCTGGAGTTGCTGCTAGTGGCTAATCAGGGTTGCTTACACTGCCTTAAACCAATAGCAGTATTCAGACACCTAAACAGCTTCCAGGCATGTAACCTTTTAGCAAATTGTCATACTGACTTCAGAAACCCTCTAGATTGAACATTACAAAAAACATATGTGTATTAGTCCTATGGCTTCACTTCTAATCTTGCTCTGATGCAGAGCCACATACAGTTTATCTCAACCAGGAAACAGATTTGTGGTTGAATGACAGCTTCTTTCCTTTGTTAGATTAGAGAAAGCTGGAAGTACCTTTACTTCAACAAATCAAAATTTAAACAGCATTTACATTTGGTGGACTTCTCTGTGAAGTGAGTACAGGTTTCCTTAAGCAGGTTACACAAATGCCTTGAGGCACTGTTTCTAGAAGAGGGAAAAAATACCATAGTATGTTATCACAGAATGCACGGTACTTTGCATACCCAAGTACTAACGCTGTAAATGCACTGATGAGCTTTATGATTTAACAGCTACTAGCACAGTTCTCAGCATGAAAACAAATTATTTTCATAAAAATATATCTGACTGTGTTACTTACTCTTTTAAGAGGTCTTTATTTTCAGATATCTCATCTTCCAGTTTTAAACTTAGTTTTTCATTTTCAAACTAATTTCATAGGGAACAAACAAAAACCACACTGTTACTGGAAAACGCACTAGAAATACACTCTCACTTCTCAGATCTCACATGGAAAAGTAATTTTCTGCATCAGAAGACAGCGAAACCCATTTTATCAGGCAATACATACTGAGCCATCTTTTGTTACAGTTGACACGAAAGACATAACAATAAACAATAATTTACCAGTAACTGAAACCCTCAGGGGTATGTTGTTCATCCACACATTCACACCCTACAGGTGCACACCCTTTCTCAGAATAATCACTTTCTCAAAGCAAAAGCCAAACAATCAGAGACAACTCTATTACAGAACCAATACAAACAAACAACAACAAAAAAGACAAATAAAATGTTTTAAATATGTATTTCAGTCACAAAGCTGTCCATCACTACCAAAAAGATTAGAAACAAGGATAAAGCAGAGTGCATTTCCTGTATATGTTGAAAACAGCACGAGCATACTTTACAGCTACAAGGAAAATGAAAACTTACTCAGTTTTGAACAGGTTTCAGCACACTCACATTATGATGTGTTTGTAAATAATACAAAGATGGAATGCACATTGTTAAAATGAGAAAAACTATTTTTAGAAACCAAAATGTTACTTTTTCCTTTAATAACAGTAGAGCCATAGGTCACTGGTATCCAGCCAAATGGTTTCTTTGAAGTCATCACATTGAAAGCTCGAAAATACTTCAACCTCTGCAACATTCTTATATATTTAATTGCATGAATAATATTTTCATACTACAACAGGAAGAACTTTCTCTTTACATGTTCAGTGGATATGGTACAATACTGGCCTGCAATTCCTGAATGGCTTTACGCTGTGCTTCAATAATCTTTCTGTTTTCTTGCAGTTTTCTTTCTTTCTGCTTTAGTTCTGACTCTACAGTTAGTTTCCATCGCTTGATCTTCTCAGCCTCTTTGTAGAGTTTTGAGTACAACTCATTCACTGTTTCTACATTCTATTAAAACAAATTCCACAATTTAATCTCAAATGCTATTTAATTAATAATGTTGTAGATAGGTATTTATCTCTTAGAAATATCACAGGAGTAATTTCTTTTCCACAGATGGCGACACAAGCTTACCAAGAACCAAGGTTTAATTCTTTGTGCATCCTCTGCGCGTGCACTGGCACATCACAGAACAAGTAGGACTCAAAAACAAAAGCGAATACCCCAGTGCCCTGAGATACAGTGACATTGCTAAACAGATATTCTTAAAGATATGGATAAATGCACTCCATTAAAAGTCAACAAAAGGTTTGCTATAATGATCAGTAGAGCCAGGATTCCTCCCATTCTGCACACCATTTCCCTCTTCTTACTTCAAGAGATACTGCTGAGTTAAGTTAAACTGGTTCAGAGATCTTGTCCAGGATTACCTGTGATAAGTTTTTGCAGCTAACTCATACATAAAGCAGGAAGAAAAAGCAACCAACTTTGTGCTCTTTGAATATCTTTAAAGCACTGTACAAGGAACATTCGTTCAGTGGCTTAGCCAGGTAATAGTACACAGCTCACAAGGCAGATCTGCAGTTTGTTTGAGGTGTGATGTCACCTAACACTACTCACGTTTTGGCTGCACCATGGTATTTTCAGAGTCCTGACTTTAATAGCTACAAGGGCTAAAAGAAGTTTAGTCCTCAGGGATATGAAAACCTTTAGGAGGACTGCAAGAATATTTTGTTCCATTTTTTTGCAGCACACAGCATTTTGTATCTGGAAAGCACAGGAAGCTACTGCAAAAAAACCTAAATAGCTTTACTGAGTTGCACTAAAGCAGAGGAACATTGGTAGAGATGCTGTGAGAAGAATCAAACGCTTCAGGAAACCCCTCCACTAAATTCATTGGTTTATAGATAAAATAAAGCCAGACAAAGCAATTGGGATAATCTGCTTCAATTTTCCAAAGAATACTTTGACTTCAATCCTTCCGCCTTTCAAAATATTCAGAACCAGTTTCACAAAGATACTTAAGTGCCTAAATCTTATTCTGATTAAAATGCCCAGACCTACCAGGCCCTTAAAAAAAAGTCAATTAAAAAAAAGTCACCTTAATATTTAAAGGTTTCTCTCCACTGAATCACAAATAGCTTCACTATGTGACTCAGCTTTAAATAGAAGACAAAAAATTATTACTCCCCTCTGGCTACTTCCTTTAGCCCTGAAGTATCTACTGAATAGTGCTTTAGGTAGTGTTTTGAGAACAAATTAAGAGGCTCTAGGAAATGAGATACGCAGAGTTTATACTTATCTGACCTCTTCATCTACCTCAGAGCCAAGTTTTACTTCCTGTGAAATCGCATCTGAAACATTAAGAGATTTTGATCAATGTATTTAATAAAAAATAACAGTGGGACTGTATTTATAATGGTTCCATCTATGAAACTGTTAAACAACACATGAAAAATGACAATATGAAAAAATATAAAGAATGTGCCAGGTAAATGGCTTATTTTAGGCTGTCATGGATTCAGCAGTAGCTCATGCTCTGCCAGGGAGGAGGAGAGATAGGGCGCCTGGTCTGGGCTAGTCAGGGAGGTATTCCATACCACAGCACGTCCTGCTCGGGGAGGGGACTGGAAGCTGGCCGGGAGGGAAGGGGTTAACACGCCGGGCTGGGCTCGGGGAGGCAACTGGAAGCTCGCCAGGAGGGGAGGGGGGAGCTTTTTCTCTCCTCCGGGCTGGCCTCGTGGTGGCGGGTGGTATCGTATTCTCTCTCCCTGTTTGTCTCCTCTAACATTGATTTGTTATTGGTACCGGTAGTTATTTCTGTTATACCTTGATTGCTGGACTAATTTTCCCTCAATACGTGGGAGTTGTATTCCTCTGGCTCTCCTTCCCGTCCCTCCGGGAGTGGGAGGGTGAGGGGGGGAGGGGAAACAAAGGGGGAACTGTGCAGATTTAGTTTAAACCACGACATAGGCTTACCAGAGTCAGTGATTTCACCACGGTTTGGTGTACTCATTACAAACGGCGAATTAAAATCATCATCTGGGCATTTGTTAACCCCCTGCACAAATTAAAAAATTAGTTTCTGATGTGTAGATTTGTAAAGAAGGATTATAAAAACCAGGGGAAAAAAAACACGAGCTAACATGAAAACAGACTTTTCCATTAATGAATCAACTGCCCACAGTTTGCGAAGTCCAAGGTATTGGCAATGGCTTTGGCACTCTCTCCTGTGGTTCTTACTTCACTGGTGGCTTTTCTAACTGTTGGTCTTATGTAGATTGTTTTACAGACTACACTGTGGTCAATGTGGAAGCTTTTGGTGACAAGTATTTATTAGCTGCTGCATGCCTGTATGCAGTTCATTGCAAAGGACTCATTAAGCAACATGATTAAACACACCCACACCCCAGTACTTGATACTTACATTTTACTTTACTCCCAAAAGTACTTCTAAAACACACCTGCTTATCTTTTAGCATGAACATTCCATTTTACAAAGCATCAGAGAAATTTGCCTTGTAAACAGTGTAACTCATCTCCTGTCAGAATATCACACTGGAATTTAAACATATTTCATAAGGCACCTAAACATGAAAAAGTATCTTGTTGAATTCACATAACTCAGAGCATAGAGAGAGAACATTTCACTGCACGCTTTATCTGGCCAGACCAGTAAATCAAAGCCAGCAGGGGTATCTGAGTGGTGCGCATCCCACTTACTACCTGAACTGCCCACATCAAACATGTTTTATCACTGGTGATGCACAGTTAAAATACACAGCAGATGCTCAGGAAGATTATTCTTTTCAGTTTTGATAGGAAAAAAAAAGGTAAAAGTCTTTGAAATTAAAACTTGAGATGCTCACCCCCCAGCACCAAACTCAACAGCAGAAAAACGAGTTGGGCGCCCACGCCGCACGTATTTATATGTGCTTTCCAGGAGGGAGGTTCAGGACTGGAGAGCCTGGGAGCCCCTCGGAAGACTCTCCACTCTTTCACCGCTCCCACCCCGCTCCTCAGCCGTCGCCTCCAGAGCAGCACACGGTAAAGCAGGCGGCAACACCATTTACCTGACATAGCCCCGTCGCCCGAGCGCTCGCCTGGGGTTTGACTGCAGACACTTGGCCACTGCTCAGACGCGGCGGCACGAACAGTTTGAACGGCTTTTCTTTTTCCATGGCCTCAGCATAAGAGGCGCCTGTCACCTCATGGCGGCCGCACCGGCCCCTCAGCTGCTGAGGGACGGCAAAAAGGCGGGAAGGGCGCGCGAGCAGGCGGGGGGGGGGCGGGGAGCGGGAGCAGCCGCCCTGAGGGGAGCGGTGCGGGGCCGGCCGGGCTCGCCTAGGCCAGGTCCCAGCTGTGGCAGAGCAGCGGGGCCGGCCGGGCTCGCCTAGGCCAGGTCCCAGCTGTGGCAGAGCAGCGGGGCCGGCCGGGCTCGCCTAGGGCAGGTCCCAGCTGGGGCAGAGCAGCGGGGCCAGCCGCGGGTCCTGGGTTCTTCGTGTCACCAGCACCTCCGCGTGGGTATGGTTGAGGGTGCGCAGTTCCGTGAGGCGCCCGATCAGGCGGGCGAAGTGCTGGGGGTCCTCAGGATGATGGATCTTGGAGTACTTGTAGAGGAGGCTCAGGAGCGGCTCCTGCAGCTCTTCGACGTGCCGCTTGTTCCGCAGGAGCGGGCGGTCTGTGGGAGCGCGGCGACAGAGCAGTGAGCGGGGCGGCTCCGCACCCGAGGGCTCGGGGGGTGAGGGCGGGCAGCGCCGGGGCCGAGCCACAGCTCGCATTACCTGAAAAGAACACCGTCGTTGCTACGAGCAGGGCGTATTCGGTCTCGGTCACGTTCAGTTCACCCATGCTTCTGTAGAAGTAAAACAGCGCGGTAATAAACTCCTCGGTTATACCTGATAAATAAAATAACCAGAATGTTACTTGCAAGCAGAAACAGGCACTGCTATTATGAATCGGCTCCAGGCTGTTCTATTGCATGAAATCGGTAGCAAACGTGATGAAAACAATGCTGATTTCTAAATACAACAGAAGTTGTATTGCAGTTATGTTGTGCAGCTTTTGATATATACAGCCCAAGGCTTTACCTTAGGATGTAAGCAAATGAACCTCTGTCTTCCATGAGGATGTAGTGCCTGAGTGTGTGACAGCGGCTTGAGGGAATGGAGAGAAAGAGGAGAAGAGAATGAGCAGTTGGCCACACCAACTGTTGCTCCATGTGATTGAGAACAGGGCCAGCAAAGTAAGACTCCCAGGTATTTTGATTCTGAGACCTTCATTACCTGTGGTAGTAGTGGAAGTTGGACTTTCTTCATTGTGAGACATTTCCATAGAGTAAATGTTTCTATCAAGGTTTTGAATGTGACAGTATGTTGCACGATCAGAAAGCCTTAAGTGACCTGGAACAAGACAGGTGAGAGCTCCCAGATAAGTTTAATGTGACTTTAAATATATTTCTGTATCAGCTTTTCAAATATATATACACCAAAATGTGTGAACTTGTCCCAGATCCATACAGGCAGAAAAAAATTGTTTTTTTTTAGTATCCAGCACCAGGTTCATTGGTTGCGTTACTGTTGGTCAAAGTCTCTTGACACAGCATCTAATACATTATTAATATACCTAATATTATCCATCCACCCCACAACTTGGGCTAGCACTCAAAAATGTTGCTCTTTATTTGTAAATAATGGGAGGAAAACAGAGATTCAATTGATTTTTATTTTATTTTACTGATCTTTGGGGATAAAAAGCCAATAGAAGGTTATGTAAGCATAACTGGTGCTATTCTTAAGTACCAGTGTAGTTGAATAGGAAATTATTTCAGTCAGTTAAAATTAATGGAAGTTGTTTCAAATTGGCAGCACCTCCTCCCAGTGTTAGTACAAAGCTTGTTAGACAAACTTACTTTCACTTGTTGATGGTTGGCATTCACTGATTCTTTGGTTGTATATTTGGGCTGAACGCAAAAACATTGCCTCAACTGTTGACCCTTTTAGCAGTGCAATCTGATCTTCACTAGCTAAACTCTCAAATCCTGCAGAGAAAGATACATGTTAAGAATCAAGGAAGCCTGTGGCTGCCTTTAGGCAAAATTTCTTCTTAATAGCTGGTTAGATAAAAGGAAGAAGTTCTTCACGTGTTCTTACACCTAATACCTTTTACATTTTCTACATCACTTAGTGATTGTGGATATCTCTTCTCCTTATTCATTAATATCTGATCTTTTTAAAAATTATGTTCATCTTTTGGCAAGCTTATTGTCTGCACTTAGAATTCAAGAGTAAAGGAACTTTATTGATTCTTTTCTTTGTCCTGATCAAAGCAGGATATGTAACATAGGAAAAGAGCTCATCTGTTCTTTCAGATCTGCTCCACAGTAGTGCTAAATTACATCAAATATCTGCTTCAGAAGTGCTGATTGGCTTTTCTCAGTAACTTTTACAGCTTAGAGTAATGAAAGAATTATCACCCTCCCAGCCAAATGTTTGTCAACTTCACACTGAAATTTAATTGCATGTTCCCTTGTCCTTTATTAAAGGAAAATATGAATAGGAGCTGGTTAGTCCCTTCTGTGCTGTGTTTTCCTTTGAAGGAACATCTGTTTTTTTCTTTGATTAGGATAAATTGCAAACTCAACTGGATTTCAGAATGTGTTGAAACAGTAATTCACTCAGGATGGTAGTTTGAAGTCCATGTACTTTCAGAAAATGTCTCTACTCCATGTCAGAAAAAGAAAAATCTAATCCTAGCAAACTTTTGAAGTGAATCCTTCTAACATGTCCTCATGACAAGTAAATGGTAAACCTGATTATTAGATGTGGAAGAAAAACTGGTCAGTGGAATGAGAGTTTTCTTAAAGCCTGTGGTATTCTCGGATTCATGCCATCAGTATAGTTCCTGTCTCTTGGGAAGCAAAAGAGTCACACTGTTTTGCAATATTTCCCAAAGGAAGAAACTTGCCTGGAAGTCTTTTTGTGAAATCCACTAGCACTTGTACATGGATGACTGCTGTCTGGGAGAGATGGAGAAAACTTTCCTCAGGACTTGCAGTTTCCTGTAGCTGCATGAAAGAGCATTTAGACATCTGATATAACCAGGGTGCAGTGCGTAGGATAACAACTTAGCAACACAGGTTGATTGTTCTGTGTACATACAAACTTCTTTGCTTCCTCCAGGGGAATTGTGTATTTTTGGTGTGCTGCTACAATGTGGTCCAGAAGCTGATGCTCCCTTGGAGTGAGTTCCATCTTCTCTGGGATCTGTTAAAAAAAAAACCAACAAAACAATGAGGTGATAATGACTTGAGGCAAAAATAAATGATAAAAAGTGATCTTTTAAATAGAAAAATATCTCACTTTTCCAGCTCTTGTTGTAGATGATACATGTTTACTATTCAGCCCCTCATCTTCCAGCTTTATATTGTAAAGAAAACTGCTCTTCTGTTTGAAATTCTTTCTGAGCCGCTTTGACTTGCACTGTACTTCAGTCAGCAAACCTGTGAGGCATGGAAGTGTGTGTCAATATGTGTATTTTCAAATAATTACAATTTGAAATAATCATTAATAGAGCTAACACAAGTCTTTCATCACAGGAACAGTCACCTATAAGGAGCTATGCTTGCTAGAGAATATGGTAACGTGTTATTCGTTAGATGAGTTAGTGTTTAGTATCCTCCAAAGGCCTGAGTGTTTGCAGGCTCCTTGCTTGTGGCTCTGTGATAAAACATAAGAATTTTTCATGAAGAATATAATAATAACTTTTTCCAAGCACGAAAGCACATCTGATAGGCTTCCTACTGCCCTGTCAAGGTTCAGGGTATTTAGCTGTCTCTGGTGAGTGCTTTCTTGTAATAACTTTGAATAGCTTCTTAACTTGAGGAGATACTTCCCGAGCACTGTTGTTTTCTACAAATAAAGATGCTACAGGTGCCACAGACTCCAAGGTTCAATCTTCCGACAGCTAAATGAGGTTTAGAACAACACCACTTAGCTTTGATGAGGAAAAAAGATTTGCTTTGGAAAAGGTTTTACGGAGTTGATGAGTAAAGGAGCCAGCTTGGAAGGAGCACTTACATTCTGCTAGCATTCCCACAGCTTTACACTTCTTCAGGCGACATTCCTGACACTTCCTTCGCATGTACATGTCCATTTCACAGTGACCACCATTCTTGCATCGATACACTGCATTTTTGGTTATGCTGCGTCGAAAGAAGCCTGCAGGCAAGGATCAGGTTATGACTGAATGAATTTACCTCTAAAAAGCTTTATCTCATAATGATTTAAAGAAATAAATGTCTTTTGGAGTTTTGTTTGTTTATTTTATGATGGAAACATTACCTTGATTTGAAATTTGCTCTTTTAGCAACACAGTTATGTCTTGTACTTTCTGGTGTATATTAATTGCTATGTTCCTTTCCTGGTCAAGACAGCCCCCATAACAAGTTAGAATCAGTAGCAAGTAATTATTACTTGGGTTTGTCTCATTTTAAAAATAAGTAAAGTTAGTAACACTGAAATAAATCTACAATAAATGGACATCAGAAAATCGGTGCCTGCTTAAACTGACACTGTTCTAGTGAACAATCAATGCAAAAATTAAATGCTCATATTAAACAGATACTGTGAAAGCATTTTTTCAAAAACTGGTATAAAATGGGAATCTGGAGTAAGCATCTTAGATAAAAGGTTTCTTTGGTAAATTAAAATCTTCTGTAGAAACACTAGCTTAAAAACCAATGAAACTCTGTTTGCTTAAATCACAGATGTGGAACACTGTTGAGCACTGTGGGCCCAGGGTCCTGCCTAAGATACAGATCAGCCTGTTTTCTTCTTACCTTTGCAGCCTTCACAGGTAAGTGCATTGTAGTGATAACCTGAGGCCTTGTCACCACACACCACACACAGCTCCTCCTGTCCCTTCAGGCCCAAAGAAGAGTGGTTTAATCTTGGCCGTTTTAATGTTTGGTATCCACCATCATCCATATGGGGTGCTATGAAAGGGGGTTTGCTTAATTCACAGCTGCTGATGACACATTGCCCATCACTGTACTGAGAGTCCAGGCTGTACGTGCTGTACTGGGAGTTGGAAGGTTGGGACTGTAATACTGGAGGAGGAATTTGAGCTGTTGAGTATTGGCAATAGGGAGCAGTCTGAAAATCAGTGTCCTGCAGCTGGTAGTTGATATGCTCTGGCAGAACATCTAGATACAGAAGAAATCAGAAATTAAATAAAAAACTGAACAATATCACTACATCAGCTACTTAGAAGTCTTAAAATATTTTATAGATTAAAAATTTAGTAACAAATAATAGAGAAACACATTTTCAGAAGAGGAGTCTGATAATTTCTTTTTAAATGTGCTACCTGTATCTTTTTTAACTAGAATCTTAGATGTAGTAGAAATGGCTTGGTAACAGTTTGGGCCATGTCATATGGGTGCCAGTGAATTCTTACTAGGACATAATTACCACATGTCAACTGATGGGATTACACTTAATGGTTGTTTTTATTACTTGTCCACATTACAGAATATTTCCCATAAGCAAGTGAAGTGTTTGTTAAGGATACGTATTTCATGCATAATTCTGGAAGTGTTGCACAAGAGTTTGAGCAGGATGGTCCAGAAATTAGAGGGGTAAAAATTACTATGACAGGAGACTTAAAGTTGAAATTCAGTTGAGTGAAAAGCAGAGGCTTGCTTTATTTAGCATTTTTCCACTTATAATCCCTTACAATTAAGTTTTATCTTGGCAAAATATAGGTACAGAATTATGAAGAGTGCTTCTTCCTGCCTTTCTGTTGTTAATTTTATCCAACCTTCCTTAAATGCACACTGAAGAAAGCTTGTGCAACATGAATCATATTTCAGTCTTCCTTTGGAATTGTAAATCTCTGTAAACACAAACTGGAAGTTTGTTGTGGGTTTATTTGGGGCTGGGTTTAGTTTTGGTTTGGTTTTTGAGCAGTTTGGAGGGTGTTTTTAATGGGCTTTGGGTTCTATTTTTCCTCTTCCATAATCAAATTAGTTATTGCAATTATATAAGATATAGAATAACCATTATCTATTTATAATGTGTCTGGAATACTGCAATAAACCTTCTATCTTCTTCATGCAAGTCAAAGGGAGACAGCAGCAGTAATGTTTATGTGGAATGATCAGTCAGCATGATTGTGTTGTGTACCAAATCTGTCTGAGCACATGCTAATACTTTTCATTTTCAGTGTGAGCTTGATAGACAAATGTGTAGCTTCTAAGAGCTTGTAAAGACAAACTAAAATGAAGAATTCCCACAAATGTTCATTTTCTGTCCTGCTTTTTCATAATATGGAAGTTTTGCTTTTACTCACCATAATACTGGATGGGCTCAGGCAGACAATACCCATCTGGTACAGTGACAAATGTATTTGCCATGTTCTGCTCCTAGCTGTGCTGTTTCTTTCACTTTGCTATGTCATAGACTTTAAGAAGGCAACCTAGAGAAATGGAAAAGTAAGAGAAATAATCATGCAAGAAAGAACTGCTGGATAGGGTTAGCTACAGAGCTAAACCCAGAAAACTCCAGAATATGGAACATTTTCAGATCATAAGAAAATCTGTGAAGTCACATAATACTTTCAAAGAGGTTGCAAAATGTTTCCTTTTCCTAACAGTACAGATTCAGGATAGAGAACATTCCTAAATGAGCAAGTTATAGTTAGAACTGTTTTGCTCTGAATTTTACACAAAACTATGTGGGGGAATCAGACTGATCATAGGTAAATTTTCTAGTTCAGGAAGAGATTAAAAGGAGCTTTTCTGGATAGAGAAAACTTACTTCCAGAATGAGTTTGGCATTTGCACTTATGTGGATGTGGTGGATGTTCTGTTCCTGCACAAACATGGGCTTTTAGTGAATTTGCTTCATTCACTTCCTCAAATCTGAAGTAAATAGAAGAAAACAGCCTGGAAAGGACAGAATAGGATATCTTCTTCCCCATGTAAATACTTTTTTATGCAGTAAAAGTCAGCTTTGCCTCACTTAAGCACTGCCTGATTTACATTTAAGAGCCTGTATTCCTTAAAAAGTACAAAGCATCCTGTGAAGACCAAAACACATCCGTTTCCTATAGGATGTATTGCCCTCTAGAGAGCTTTTCTCTGCCCCTTGGTTAGTGAGGGAGTCTGGGCTCCAGTTGGATGCTTTGACACCGAAAGGAAGTGTACTTCTTGAAAGACACACACCCCTTCCCCCAAAACTGGACTAATCTCTGGAACTGAACACTTTCTGTTCGTGTTGTTAGCAGAAGGTGAGAAGATGCAGTGAGGCTGGAATGCTGGGTTTTTTTTGTTATCTCTGTTAGTAAATATTTGTTTGAGAAAGAAGTGACTCACTGTATCATGAGGTCCTTATCAGTTAGATCAGTTTGGCCTGGGCAAAGTCTACATTTTTCCCCCAAAATGTGTATTTGCTTAAGAAATGTGCTTCTGGATTCCAGTAGCTCTTTAAATAAAGATAATAGAAGAACAGTAGCTAATATAAAATGACACCAACCCAGTCTGAAAAGTATAATTTTGGAAGTATGAAGTACTTATGGCCAAACACTAAATGTTGGAAGCAGACTTTGATTAGGCAAAGTTCCCTCATCTTCAATATTGTATTAGGAACGGATTTGAGGACTTAGCCCTTCTTACTGATTTTTTCTGGGTAACGAAAGTTATCAGTTGCAACCACAGAATTCACAACTTAGAACAAGACTTTGTAAATTAAAACTCTTAAATTAAGAGAACGTTATAGCAGTATTAATAGTAAATCCAGTGGTTATTTGAAGAATGCTGTACTGCCCTGAAACAAGACTAATAGTCATGCTTGCATATGAATGTCACTGTTTCATTTTCTGACACTCTAGAATTCACTGTTAACAAGTTTGTTTTCCTGATATAAAATTGCATTGGGCTTTTTAAAACAAAAAATATAAAGATCAGATTAAGATGTGTAAAGTAGGAACTTAATTTTCTAGGACAAGATTAGTTTTGGTTATTTCTAAGACTGACTGTTGTAGTCATGTGTTGCAACCTTTGCCTCACCCTTTGTATGAATCTATTAGCAGCAAGGAAACCTCCTCCAAACTTGAGAAGTTGCTGAAAGAACAGAAGCTCAGTAGCTGTCCCTAATCTCTCTCACCTCATGGGAGTGAGCAGTGACCTAAAGGACACTTACTCAGCCCACACATATGTTCAGTAATCCTTTGCCTTGTAGGCAAGTAAATTCTGCACGCACACAGAGCTCAGCTCTACACTGGGGGCTGTGGAATCCTGGATAGAATGTAGTACGTGCCTGATCGTAATTTTCAAAACATAATCACTTGGACAAAGTTGAAGTGAGGTTGGCAGAGAGCTCTGGAGGCTTGGGGCAGTTACAGTAATTTTGTTTCCAAACTAAAACATTTTGTGCTCATTTTTCTCTTTTCTGTTGACTGAAAATACAGCTATATGTTTTGTGTAAGTGTGCTTTAAAAAGGAAGCAAAAAGAAAGAAATACATTTGGGGGTTGGAAGTAGATGATCTTAAGGTCCTTTGCGGTCCTTATGATTTTGTAATTGAAGAGATGCTTCATAAAGGTCTTTAGCTTAAAAAGTGGAACTGAAACCAAAAGATTTTTTTAAGTAGCTTGTTTCATAAAATTACAAGTAGTAACAGAGGATTAAAGTCTTTAGTCTTCAGCCAGACATACTGACCTGAAAGAAAATGTCATCTGTGTAAAAGCTATTCCCTGCTTTTCTTTCTTCTCAGTTACTTCTAAGTTGCTATTTCAGCTCGGTATTTTCATGTGTGAAATCCTGATGAGGGGTGTGTCGTATCAGTTTGGTTTCAATTTGAAGTCTCCGTAAGTGTGTAAGTGGAGTTACGGGTTTTTCCCTTTTTTCCCAGAAGATGTGTCCTAGGCTGTAGGTTGCTTAAACGCATCTGAAAATGTTCCACTTTTCCAGGCTTAGTTTTGACAACAATCAGTCTTCTGAACTACTAGTATTCAGTATAAACTGGAGTGGATGTAGATTCAACAGGTTGATTACCTGTCTAATACATAAATTCACCAACATTCAGTTCTTAGTCCTGCCTGAATGACTTCTCAATTTATCAAAGAAGATGGAAGCCAGTAAAGAAAACAAAACAAAACCCAATAATTGATAAAAGTAATACAGAATCACAAAGCAGACACTTAACAGAATGTACACGTTCAGACTGGAACGTACAGTACATGTATCCATTGTTATTTATGGTGAAAGATGTTTTTACCATTTCTATTGCTCTAAAATATAGTATTATAAAGTAACGTATCATTAACTTATATCATCAAATTTGTTAACATGCAAAATCTACTTGTAGAAGAGGCTCTGGGGCATATTTAAGAGGTATATATTGATAGTACTTCAACTGTTATAGTAAATATTTTGACAGTTGAGTCATAGGGAAATTTCTTGTTTACTGGGAATTTTAGGAACTCAAGCTGAAGGTCTCCAACATTTATTTAACACACCTTGCGGCATGTTACTGATCATGCAGTGGAGCCAGGTAGCATGTTTCAGGCTCGGTGTTAATAGCTGGACTCTTTTTGCTTCTGGAAAGCATAACTTAGTTTTTTCATTTGTGAAATTTAAACCAAAACCTGAAACAAATGATAACTGAGCACAGTTGGTGTCAATATGCTTACTGCCAGATGGGCTATTTGGTTTCACTCAAGCAATTCAGTAATCACTTATTACTGTCATTAGAGAATTCTTTTGCAGCATAAGCTGTAGGATCACTTGATCCATCCTATATGCAGCTTACATGCATTATTAAGGTTATATCTGTTTCTCCCAGTTTTAATGTTCCAAGAAGCTCCCCAAAGCTGCTGTTTGAAGAAATCCCACTTTTCTTCTCATTAAATAGATCCTTTCCTTGTCATATAATCACCATAATAGGAATTTACTTATTTCACTAATGGACTGTGTTGGAATTATCTTGAGATCATCCTTTGGAATTGCTACCCCATGAATGATTATTTCAAAGGTATCATCTTTATACATTGTAAAATAAGAGATTAGAGGTTGTTTGGAACTTAGCGTTTTCCAGGTACTTTGGGGAAGAGAAACAGATAATGGAATTTAAAAGTCATTTTACTTCACTCTGGATGTCAAATGAAGAACTGCCAGAACAAATTCTTGGCAGTAGGATGCCAAATTTAAAAGCTTCTTCTATTTTCATTTAGTCAGATGTTTAAAGGGGAAAAAAAGGAAGGAAAAAGAAGAAAAAAGCCCAATGCTTGAAATATTTTCACATGGCAAATTCATTTATGGCCAGAGCAACGATTTATAATCCCAGAGCAGTCAGGGAAGTACATGAAATACTCACAGTAGTCGCAGAATTTCTGGCTCCCAGAGCTGAGTCCACTGAGCTGCAGCACTGCTCCGAGTCTGAGTCCAGCTGGAGCAAATAGGGCTTTTTCCGTATTTATCAGCTTCTGAGCATACACAAGGCTCCAGACGCTGCGCAGAGCAATGCTGCACTCGGAGACACAAACTTCCCACACAGCCTTTCCTGGGGTCGAAGCAAGGGCAGCTGCAAGTCCACATAAATCAAATAATAACTGGGTCATCAGGGATAGAGGCCATGGGACCCTCACGTCACTGCTTCCCAGAGTTCTCCCTGTCCGCTTACTAAATATTCTGCTTTCTTGGTAGAATTTTAAATTCTCCCATTTTGCTTGTTCAACATTGCCATGTCTGTGTGTAAATGGATAATGTTCATTTGCTGGGCAGGGAAATACTGCAGCAGTATTATTTGGAATTGATTTTGGAAACACTGGTGAAATCAGTATCTCCAAACACAAACCACTCACCTGGTTTTCCCTGTTATAATTCTGACACAACTGAGCTGATGCAGTGAGCACAAGGCTCATGTGCTCCCATAACAGACCACACTGTTATCAACTTCTGTTGCTGCTACTTCTGCAAAATTTCATTCTTAAACCCCCAAGTATTTCTATTCTTAATAATTTCTAATACATGAATCATTATAATTAGAGGGTTTCCTCATTTCCTAGATAAAGTATGTGATCTTTGGCAGGGCATCTTCTTGTTAGATATCATGTCATTACACTTGCTCCCCAACATGATGCACGGCAGGTTAGATGCAAACATACTACTTCCAGAAGGGTGTCACTTTTCTTCTGTGGAAGAGCAATTCTGGATTTACATTAGGAAAGCCTGAGTCTGTTGTAGACTTCATGGAATTAGGTGTCAAAGGGAAAGACTCAGTCCATGTTGGTTATCTTACTGCAAAGTCACTTAAAATAGTCTTTAGGGACAATAGGTTTTCATGGCATAACGAGCTAACATTACCCTTCAGAGTTACAAATGTATTCCATAGGCTCCAGAGAAGAGCATGCTACTGATTTCCACACAGTCTATCACCATTTAGGAATCTCTTAGTCTTTGGAGGTGAATGGTTGAGTCTGACTTTCAGGATCAAAAAAGATTGACTTTGAAAAGGTGTTGTTTGAGCATCCTACAGGGCTTTTTGAGCTTTCAAATGCCCGACATTGATGATGCGTGGTGACAGAGGGCTGGAATGTACAGTTTACACAGTACAGACAAAGATAATGATTTTTTAAGTTTCATTATGATCAGCATTTGTCTTTCTGGTAAAAGTAGCCTTATACAGCAATTTACTAAAACATCACAAAAACTTCAGTAGTAACAGTGAAGACTTTACAATTGTTACAACTCAGATTTCTTTTGCAGCAGTATCTTTCATATACATCACTGGCTTTTCATCCAGTTTTTCAGCCTTTCCTGTGAAAGTTGGAAAAACAAGCAGGGGGTTGTGAACTATTTCCTTCAGCTTTTAATACTACTGACTTTTTTTAGTACCTTCTCTGATATGATACCTTATTGGTAAGCTGCTCAAATGTGCCTGAGGGACAAGGGCATTTAAAGCCTATTGCCTTCAGGAAACTCAAGTCTGAAGCTCAGTTTTTTAGAAGGTAACTAATCCCCCTGCTGCCCATATTATAAACCCTCGTGGATTCAGAATAAATGCAATTTCTAAAATAAGAATATAGGAACCTAAAACTTAGTCATAGTAGAAATCAAGTGCAGTGCCGCATTAAGCATTAGCCTGTGGTCATTTGCTCCAACCCATATGCTGTCCAGTCATGCAGTGATTCACACCAGGTGACTGGTCCACGTTAAATACATACATTTATATTATTTTAACAGGCCCCTTCTTCTATTCAAAAGTTTGTGTGACATTAAAAATGGGAGACCTGAGAGCCCACTACAGTCACACAAAGAACTGGTTAAAGGAAATCATACCTACTCCAGCTGGATCTTCTCTACATAACTGACCCGCTTGGCTTCATCTGGTATTGTTTACGTAACTTCAGTAATTAACCACTATCAGCCTCATTAATGAAACATAAACCACCTCTTCTGCTCATTTATAAAGCACTTGTCAAACAGAACTTAAACAAAGGGCACAATCTCAGCAAAGTAACAGCCCTTCAGAAGCTCCTGAGGCTCTGACTACCAGTCCTGACAGTCACTGTTGTTGTTTATCAGTAAGAATGAAACAGAAGCCATGGCATTGTATATTGCTTTTGGCTAACTCTCCACAAAAACATCTGAGTTCTGTCACAGGAGGGCAACGATGCCTGGACAACTGTTTTGGCCATTTCAGTACAAAATCCTGATGTTCCAGCTCATTACTGTAAATCATTAAATGATGAAAGCAAGAGTCAAATACTAAACTGGGAGCCTTTGGAAAACTATTTGCTAATTGCAAATAACGACATTGTTGTTATATGTGAGTTAAAGGTTATACTGAAATACAGATTATATCCTATCATCAGGGGATTAAGTTAGTAAACTGTCAGGACAATATTAAAGAAAGTTGAGCTATAACAACCAGCTGAGGTACTAAAATGTTCCTTTACCTATTTTTGTTTTAGAGAAATAAAATGTTTCAGAGGCATAAAATAGACTGGTAGACAAATAGATGGCAAGAAAAAGTCTTCCAAGAGCCACATGCACTTACAATTTGTTAAGGAGCTCATGGAAAACCTGCAAACTTTTGTTCACGCTCTTCTGGATTATTTATTAATCTTCAAAAAGTGCAGTGGTTCTGGCACTGTTGGGATGTTTTTCATGGCATGGATGAACCTAAACGCTGGATGAGAGAAGGCCCAAAGCCTCCTGACTAGCACTTGTGCAGGTTGGTGTGCATTCCTGGCTTTAACAGAGAGAAAGATTTATTTTAATGGGATGTGTACCTGTTGAACGTGGTGGGTTCAATTGTTGGATCACATGTTCTGAGAATTTCTCTGTAGGTACAGCAAAGAGAAGATAAATCCTGGACCTCATTTCCAAAAAGCAGAATATCTTGACATTATGTATTAAGCATTCCAGAATAATTATCATGGAATCCCTTGGTCAGCATTTTATCAGCTGTGGAGTCTTGCTGCTGAGAGATTTAAAAAGCTGGATATATCCATTTATCAGCAATAATGTTTTCCCTTTTTTCTAGCCTGGATTTCATCTTAAGGACATTTGTTTTAATAGTAAAAAGAATATTAGACTCATAAATATGAGTGCTGTGATGCAGTGGGTGACTCTTCAAGATTTATCAAAGCAGGATAATTGAGATGAACAATAAGACTGAGTTTCTGGGTAATAGTTTTTGTCACAGATGGACTCTGGGTTTATGCAGCAGTAATCCACCTGAAAGTACAGTCTGGGAAGTACAAGAGGAGGATTCACTTGGCCTAATGTGATGAGGATTTTGTGGAGCACCATACCAGTGACACTGTGACAGTAGCTGATTGTTATGTTAACACCAGCACTCTTCTAAAAGCCAGCAGTAAAAAGTGTTGGTGGTGTGGTGTGAGAGAAGCCTTTACAAACCAACTGGAGCTGATGATTTATTTGGCTCTTAGACACCAAGTTTTTCAAGGAAGGACTTGTAGAGGACATGAGAAAAGCCAGTGTCTGCTAGTGTGAGATGGTATGAGACCTGTCAGAGACTTAGCCACAGGTTCTCAAACTGTGCTGACCACACTTAGGATAAATATGATTTTACCTGGAATCCAAGAATTATCCTAGAAATTTGCCCTTCATTCTTTTATCTATTTCCAGCATTTAGATGCCACTTGGTCTGTTGCGGATGTTGCCATTTTCAGCCCATCAATTGCTCTGGGTATTATCATCCACCATTTCCTCCACCTCCAGTTCCTGGGTAAGTTACGGGCATCACCTGGTGCACATTCACATCCTCTGTAGTGATGCCTGAACCTGTTCCAGGTCTGGCTAGGTTTCCTTTTTACTTTCCTACTGTGAGCAAGAACCTGTTTATTCCATCACAGAAATAGTATAAATACTACTTATAAAATTAAAATTAAAACATAGAAATCATAAATTATTTTTCAAAGGTGGCCTAGAAATGGTTTTCATGCTGTTTTGGAGAGCCTCGACATGATTCTATCTAGCGTGTACTGTTCCTGCTAGAACAACTCCATGTTCTGTTTGACAAAATACAGCCATGTGGTTAAGAGTTATTAAAAGCATTAAAGCATTAACCTCTTGTACCCTCATTTTTCACTTTGTACACATACATAAGTGTTTAACCAAATTGAAGTTAAACACTAAAAAGTTTGAGAGGCCAAATTTATACATTCTCTTTAGTTTATACAGAATGGATGTGATAAGCCAAAGGAATTATAAGACACCACTACTCAGAAAAAGCTCATCCGTTGATTTGTTTAAGCTCTCTTGCTCCATACTAGAACTTCTTCTGACAAACATTCCCAGCATTTAAATCAAGGAGCTTTGTCCTGCTGGGATCAGTCGGTGTCCTGGCGCCACACTAACTTATTCTACTGTCCCATGGAAGTTGAACAAATGATTCTGTGTCAAAAGATCTGCTGGAGAGGGGGTGAGCCACATCCCAGAGGGAGAACACAAGACTTAGTGCTTTGTGGCCCTAGTAAAGTAGACTTACTGATTCTCATTCTACAATTTTATTTCAAAGAGCCTGAATTACAGAAGGGGACTACACTGATCCTGAACTGAAAAATCTGATAGAGCAGTGCTGGCCCTTGTCTCCTTTGCTTGTCTCTACTTGGCATGGAAGGCCAGGATGTCATCTCTAAAGCCAGGGAAAAGTGATTATTAAATCAGGAGTATAAAGACAAGGGACAGGCCAGACCAGAGATTCAGACATACAATCCACGTGCAGCTTCTGTTGAGGTGTAATGATCCTTCACGAGGGCTTTTGAACAACCTAGCCTAGTTCCAGCCCCCATGGCAGGAGGTTGGAACTAGCAGTTGATATTTGTTGTTTTCCCAACTGTTTGTGAATTGCCTGTTACAAAAAAAGAATTCTCATAACATGTTGTCTTAGCTTTGTAGTATTCTCTAGTAAGAAGAAAAATAAGGAAGACCCAGAAGGTAACACATGGTGTAAAGCATGGTCTGGACCTTTAGTTTATGCAGTTTACTATAAAGCAGCATTACACTTCCCAAATTTGCAAAATCTGTACCCTACTTCACATACTAATCTGAGTCTGATGAAACACTCCAAATGCAGATGCTTACTCTGTCCTCTTCTGGACTGTAGGAATGTTTTGACATTGTTGCTTACACAAAATCCTCTTACTCAGCACTTCTGCACCAGGCTTGGTGATCTCTGGGATCCCACAGAAACCTTCATCTGACAAAGCATCCTAGATTTTTCTTTTGTGTCTGAGTGAGTCCCGTGAGTCTTTGACATAAGTCAAAGGGAGCGCCACGGGAACCTTATTGTTGAAAACATGATTGATAAAGTTGGTGATACAAAATAAAGGAGCTTTGTGGCTCAGAGTTGTGCCAAACATCAAGGACATCACAGATCATGGACAGTAGCTTTACTTAGCAAATAAATACCAAAGGAGTAAGTCAGTATTGCACAGCTTGTTATTTTAGCTGGAGTGGAGGATGTTTGCAGTGAAGAGGGGCACATGGGAGCACAAGATAAGCAGACAGCCCAGCAGCCCTCAGCCCGGGTTTATCGTGTGCTAAGGCAGGAGTGGAGAAGATAACAGCACCCCAGGTCAGGGACACAGAATTAACCAGGTTGGAAAAGATCTTTAAGCTCATTCAGTCCAACCATTCCTCAGCCCTGCCAAGGCCATCACTAACCCATGGCATTTAAGAGCCTCATCTGCACAGGGTGTGAACACTTGCAGGGCCGGTGCCTGCAGCCCTGCCCTGGGCAGCCTGTTCCAATGCCTGAGCACCCTGTGGGGCAGGAATTGTTCCTCAGCTCCATCTAAACCTGCCCTGGTGCAGCTTGAGGCCGTTTCCTCTTGTCCCATCCCTTGTTCCTTGGGAGCAGAGCCCAGCCCCTCCTGGCTCCATCCTCCTGGCAGGCACTTGGAGGGAGCCATCAGGTCCCCCCTGAGCCTTCTCCAGACTGAACCCCACAGCTCCCTCAGCCGTTCCCCATCTCTTGTGCTCCAGCTCCATTGCCCTTCTCTGGCCTCGCTCCAGCCCCTCAAGGTCTCTCTGGCAGTGAGGGGCTCAGAGCTGAACCCAGGATTCGAGGGGCGGCCTCCCCAGTGCCCAGTGCAGGGACACAATCGCTGCCCTGGCCCTGCTGCCACTGGTGCTGGTACAGCCCAGGATGCTGGGAGCTGCCTGGGCAAAAGCTGCTCTCCCATCGCGCTGGTGCGAACCGGAGCCCGTCCGCCCGGGCTCCCCCGGCAGCACCGCTGCTGGGAGCGCATCGCGCCTCAGCGCTCTGGGGCGGAGAGAACGCAGGGCTGAGCTTCCGCCGCCGGGGCCGATGGCTCTGCAGCGCCCGCCCTGCTCCTAAGAGCCAGCCCGTAGCCGTACAGAGCGCGGCGGCCCCGAGCTCCCCGTCAAGGGGCCGGCCTGGCCCTGGACCCGAACCCGGATCCGGACCCACACGCGGACCCGCTGCGTAACCGGGGGCGGAAGCGGCGGGGTCGCGCGCTGCCGGTCATGGGGAGAGCGCGGGGCTGAGGAGCTGGTCGCCATGAGCTGCACCATAGAGAAGATCCTGACGGACGCGCGGACGCTGCTGGAGCGGCTCAAGGAGCACGACACCGCGGCCGAGTCACTCATCGACCAGTCCGCCGTCCTGCACCAGCGAGTGGCCGCCATGAGAGAGGCGGGCGCGGCGTGGGCCGAGAAGGTGAGAGCGGCGGCGCGGGCGGCGGTGGGTGGCGGCGGGGCCGCACCGGGTGACCGAAGTGTCTTCAGCAGGGCCAGGGCCCCGCGGCGGAGCGGACCGACTTGTCCCGGCTGCGGCCTCACGCCCTCCTGGCCCAGGAGAACACGCAGATACGCGACCTGCAGCGGGAGAACAGGGGTGAGCGCGGTGGCACCGGCGGCTGAGAGGGGCCGGGACCCGGGAGGGGGCATCGGGAAGGGTGTTGTGGAGCTCCCGAGGCCGTGTTGGGTGGTGCGCTGAGGACTGATGGGGTGCGATGCGTGGCGGGGCCTGTCGGGGTGACCAGAGAGCGCGGCTGTTCTGCCTTCTGCCAGGGCCGCTGGGTGCCCCAGCAGGGCTCAGGAGGTGATCCTGCCCCTCTGCTCTTGTGAGACGCCACTTGCAGCACTGAGTGCAGTTCTGGTGTTCTCAACATAAGGACATGGAGCAAGTCCAGAGGAGACCACGAGGATGCTCAGGGGCTGGAGCACCTCCCGTATGGAAACAGGCTGAGAAAGTTGGGGCTGTTCAGCCTGGAGAAGAGAAGGCTGCGTGGAGACCTCAGAGCAGCTTCCAGTGTCTGAAGGGGACTGCAAGGATGCTGGAGAGGGACTCTTCATCAGGACTGTAGTGATAGGACAAGGGATAATGGGTTCAGACTTAAACAGGGGAAATTCAGGTTAGATATAAGGAAGAAGTTCTTCCTTGTGAGGGTAGTGAGGCACAGGGTGCCTAAAGAAGTAGTAAATGCCCCATCCCTGGCAGCGTTAAAGGCCAAGTTGGACAAGGCCTCAGGCCACATGGTCTTGTGGAATGTGTCCCTGCCCATGGCGGGGGGTTGGAAGGGGATTATCTTAAGGCCCTTTCCAGACCAAACTGTTCTGCGATTCTGTGTTTCTATGCCGTGGAAGTGGCAACTGCTGTTGAGATGGCCCCTCAACTGGCTGATGGCTCCAGACAGCCAGTGGCCACAGGCCTGAGCCCTGGGGCTGCACTGGGAAGGGGAGTGATGGGATAGCACCAAGCAGGGGAGCAGCTG
Organism: Melopsittacus undulatus; assembly: GCF_012275295.1. Lineage (NCBI taxonomy): Eukaryota > Metazoa > Chordata > Aves > Psittaciformes > Psittaculidae > Melopsittacus > Melopsittacus undulatus. Next base: position 1,284,069 of record NC_047542.1, read on the forward strand.
GTACAGGGAAACTGGGGGAACCGCCGACATGGCTATGGAAAATGGCTTGAAGTTTGTGGCAATGAGATGTAGTGCTTTGCAGAGCTGTGGATCTCGCTGGAGGAGCACCAGGATGCATTGGAGCTTATCATGAGCAAATACAGAAAGCAGATGTTACAGCTGTTGCAAGGGAGAAAAAGTGAAGATGCTGAACCAGCCTTGAACGTTCATCAGGCTAATTCTTTGGTAAGGTGGGATGGGGTCAGAAGAGAGCTCAAGACACCTGTTCCATGTCTCTTGCTTTTGTACAACATTTGTTTCCATCCATGGAACATCTCTGCTACAAAAGACATTTTCTGAAACTCTTGTCTCTCTTTGCTGGTATTTTTCTATATTCCTTTTCCAAGAATAGAGATTCCAACTGTAAATGGTTATAACAGTTATCACAGAGGACACTGAAAAGCACAACCCTTTCACAGCTGGGGTGAAGGTTTATTCTTTATGCACTAGGTCCTGAATTCCCTGGGTTAAGCTTAATGCACGTGATTCTATACAATAAAATCAAAGGCATCAGAGTTGTTACTCTTCCTGTCCAGGAATTTTAACAGAGGGAGAAGATCCTTCTAAAACTCTGTGAGCTGCAGCATGTTTAATTCTTAAGAAACCATCACTCCCAAATGTTTTTAAATCTGCATACTCAGTGGCCTAAAAGTTCCCCTTCATCAGTGACTTCAGACCTCTGAGCTGTGGCTGCTGAAAAATGCTGCCTATTTTATGTTTAGGCATCTAGTAATAACATTAAATCCCCATTTAAACTTATGAATTCAGTTAAGCATTTGTTAAGATGCATTTTTATGTGATTAGAGAACAGCAAACTAGTTCACACTATTGACATTTCATATCTTGTGGGGTTTTAATTGGTATTGGAGTTAGCCTATGTCTTTGCATGTGTATTTGGCACTGATACATGGCAGCTTGTTCTCTAGTTTGTGTTGCTTAGGTCTTCTGAAGTAGCTCAGCAATGTCTTGCTTCCAGTGCTTGTTTAGGGGCATGAACTGCTCTTTATCAAGACCTAACATTTGTACAAAGGTTCTACTATTATTCTCTGTCACTGCTTTTGTTTCACTGAGGAAAAATCTTCTGTACTTCAGATTAAATCCATGAGTTTTTTCCCACCCAGCACTTGGAGAACAATAACAACCTTTTAATGTCTTTTTAAGAGCTAAATTCTTGCTGTAACCATAGAATCATAGAATAGTTAGGGTTGGAAAGGACCTTAAGATCATCTAGTACCAACCCCACTGCCATGGGCAGGAACACCTCACACTAAACCATATCACCCAAGGCTTCATCCAGCCTGGCCTTGAACACTGCCAGGGATGGAGCATTCACAACCTCCCTGGGCAACCCATTCCAGCACCTCACCACCCTAACAGTAAAGAATTTATTCCTTATATCCAATCTAAACCTCTGCTGTTTCTTTCTGTTTAAGGAAAAACAAAGTAATTCTTTCTTCCCAGATTAAGTAATACAAGTTTTTCTTGTTCTTCCAGATGTCTTTTAGATACTTTAATCTGTTTACATATTTCCTGAATCATGGAATTTAAAACTGAATTCTTTGCTCTGGTGATATATTTATCTTCCAGAGGCAGTAGAATAACTACTGATGCTTAGACGAAAAAAGCTCTGTCCTGTCACTTTTTCTGGTATTTCCCAAAGGGCTTTGTGATAACCTTATATTTTTGTTACATTAAAATGCTTCAAAAACTTCCAAGTTCTTAGACAGGGCTTGGAGCAAGCTGCTCTAGTGGAAGGTGTCCCTGCCCATGGCAGGGGATTGGAACTGGATGAGCTTTAAGGCCCCTTCAACCCAAACCACTCTGTGATTCTATGATTTTTGCCACTTAGCGGCATGTTTGTGTTTGCACATTTGAGTTTCTCTCTGAAACCTGGAATTTGGAAACAGAACACTCTCCAAACAGGAGCTGTTCCTACATAATCAGTACCTCTTGGAATTTTTCAGTGCTCTTTACCTGTGTGTTTCTGACCTTCAACAAAATGCATCTCCCAAAGGATTAGAGCTGTGTCTAGATTTGTTTCTGTACAGACTGCCTCAGGAAGCTCTAGTCTTACATGGTTTACTTTCCTTGCTTGGCATCCTGCTGAGATGAGGCTGTTTACTTCACAGTTACTTAGTCATGAAACCCGTTTGCCTTTATGGTCAATGTTCTTAATTCAGTCAGGCTTTTCTAATAAAGCAATAGGAAATTTGCTGCATACTAAACTCTGTTCACATGAATCTGAATCTGTTGCCCTCAGTCCCTGTCACACTTGAAATGATTTCCATCTTGGTAAGTAAAGGTGCTTATCTAGATGTCTGATGTAATTCTCTTCACTGTTTTCAGTAATGGCTCATGATGAGAAGATACATGTTCATCTTTAAATATTATACCAGTTAGAAAGGGTTGCAGATGCTTGGGAGGAAAGGATTAAAATTCAAAACAGGGAAATAATAAAAAATCAAGAAAATGAAAGTAATGGATTTAGAAGGGATAAGTTGCTGCTGCTTTTGCCTGAACATACTGAATATATTCCTTTCATGTCTTTCAGGAAATTGAAAGTCAGATAGACAGAATATGTGAGATGGGAGAGGTGATGAGAAAAGCTGTTCAAGTTGATGATGATCAGTTCTTTAAGGTTCAGGAGAAACTAGCTCAGTTGGAGGTAAGAACAAATACAACTACTAAGGATCAAGCTTTGGGAGTGCCTAAACTTACTCTGGACTTGCATGTGTCATGGATTTATAACAATCAAAACTTTGGGGGTGGGGGTCAGGAAATGCAGAACATGATCTGTTAATTTTCAAGTTGTTAATGACTGTATTATATATATTATGTCTACATGTATGTACACATGCACACATGTAGCCAGAAGCAAAATATTAGCTGTAAATGATGTGGTTCCTCTCTTGCTAGCACTGCCTCAATGCTTATGTTACAAAATCAGTTTTATTTAGCTGTGGAGGAGCGGGCTATTGAAAGATGACTGTCCTTTAATTGTGAATTAGCTCATTTCTATTTCAGCAAAAATATTGATTTTGCAGCTTGAAAACAAAGAGCTGCGTGAACTATTGTCAATCAGCAAAGAATCTTTTGAGGTGGGGAGAGAAGATCTGCCTGACTGTGAAGCTTAGGTCACAAAATAACCTTATCTCCAAATCTTGACTTCAGAAACTTATGAAACTACCCTGCGAGGATGGGGTTTGGTTTGTTCTTTCAGGTGTTTCTTTGTATGTTTGTTCTGTCTTTCAAAGTGCGTGGGTTTTTTTCTCTGCATTTTGATGAAATTACATACTGTTGATGTCAAAGGCTTTGCATTGCTGCTCTGTCTTAGTAATTGCAGCATGCAGATGCTTAACTGTGAAGTATTTGATGTGTACTCTTGTGTGATAGTTCATTCCCTCTCCTGTTTGTATTTTTAATGAGCTTTAGTTAATAATTCCAACTGTGCAGAAGGCACTTAGATCCACCTTGCCAGTAGATAGAGAAGATAACATAGGTTGCGTTTATTTTGTTTGATAGAAGGAATCAGAGATTGTTCAAACCCGATGTAAATGGTAGTACACATTTTGCCCTGCCTGCACAAAGCAGGCATGCAGAGCTTTTGTTTGGCTCTGAAGAGCTAACACTCAGTATTTGCCTGGGTTGACATTGTTACTTGGGCAGCTGCTTAGAAGCAGGTCAACAGAACAGCAGATAGCCAAGAGAGCACTTTAGTAACTCCTCTAAGGAGCATTCTTTACCTTGTTTTAGGGGTGAAAAGCAGAGGGAACAACTCTTTCTGACACCTGTGCATTTCTGAAGGACGTTTATCCAATGAATTTTGGTTGTATGTGTAGCCCTGTTCCAGCTTTACCAGTGCTCCACATGTGTACTGGCTAGCTGTGAGTTCAAGGCCTATGTGCTCTAACCCTGCACAAGCACAGAGCTTTCAGATCAAAGCTCTTCAGCCTCCCACTGCTTTGGACTTCAGGAAGACTGTATAGTTCTGCCTCAAAACTAAACCAAAACTAACCATATAGACAGGTTTTTAGTGTTACCTCACAGGTAAGTCTAGTGCCAGATGTTAACATAGTTATGGCAGAATCCTGTAGTGAGTGAAGTTGGAGTTGTGTTATTGTATGAATTTATCAGTATCATGATGTTTTTAATGACATTTTTATATAAAGACTCATCTTTCTTACCTGTGGTCAAAGAATAATCCTCCAAGAACAGTAAACATCTTGGTTCCAATACTAGTTTATTTTTTATGCTACTTTTCCCCAGTGAGAATTTTGATAGATGCAGAAGGTGATTTATGTTCCTGTGCTTATTAAGAGACATTTTCTTGCAAAACTTTGGAATATTCAGCAAGATTGTTTGATAGATACAAGGGATTTCTGTACAGGAGTAATCTTGTATATAATCCTTTTCTATTAGAAATTGTTGAAGAGGGAATAAAAGATCCCAGTGGACAGTCTTTTCTCAAGTGTGGTATGCTTTGTGAATCCGTCTGCTCTGCATGTACCCAAGCTGTTAGCCCCCTATTTTTTACCTCATCTGAATGAAATATTACAATGACCAACAGTGCTGGATTGTTTCTTTTAACATATGAAATGCCTGTGTCGAGGCGCTGGCACAGGGTGCCCAGAGCAGCTGTGGCTGCCCCATCCCTGGCAGTGCTCAAGGCCAGGTTGGACACAGGGGCTTGGAGCAGCTGCTCCAGTGGAAGGGGTCCCTGCCCGTGGCAGGGGTTGGAGCTGGAGGAGCTTTAAGGTCTCACTTCTATCCAACCAACTCCGGGATTCCATGAACCTGGAGTCTGTGCTCCCTCAAGCGGACAGATCCGCGTCGCCGGCCGGTAGCCTGTCGCGCATGCGCATCGTGTGGCCGAGGGGGGGTGCTGAGGGTGCAGGCGCGGCTCCGCCCCACTGCTCTCGCGAGAGGCCGGGATTTATTGCTACGTGCGGTGCCGTGCTGCTCATGGCGGCGCTGGAGCGGGGGCGCTGAGCTGTTGGGGTGAGTACGGCTCGTCTGGCGCCGTGGCCGCTCCCGGCGCCCGCGGGCAAGTGAGGGGACACTGCGGGCAACGGGGAGTCGCCGAGAGGCGTAGAGGGCACCTCCGGGTCCGCCTCCCGCTTGTCCCATATCGCAGCGGGCTTAGCGGGGCGGAGGTGCCCGCAACCTCCCCTCGGCCTTGCGGAGCGCGGCGGGGACAGATGGGTAGTGTGCACTTGCCTTGTAGGCCGCATACCCCGGGGGTGGGTGTTGTGCCGGTGGCCGCGGGACGCTGGGCCGTGACGGTGTGCGCACTACGCTTCCCGGCGCCCCGCGGGCAGACGCCCTGCCGCCGGGGCTCCTGGGGCCTGGAGTTCCGTCCGGCCGCGCAGGCGGGGCTGCTGCGCCGCTGTAACTCGTCTTCCCGGCGGGCAGCGCGGCCCGGCGAGCTGCGGGGCGCCCTGGGGGCTGCAGGCCGCCGGGCGCTGGGGTACCGCGGGGATGGTGCCGAGGGGACTACGGGTCCCGGCAGGCCCCGGGCGGGGCCCCGGCGCTGTGGCTCCTGGGGACGGGGTGTTGCGTCCGCTGACGGGGGTGCGGCACGGACCGCGGCTCCCGGCGTGCTGCGCGCCAGCCCCGCCCGGCTCAGGGCCGAGGCCCCGATCCCTTTGTGTGTGGGGGAGCGGCCGCCATCGCCCCCCTTTGTGTGCGGGGCGGGCGGCGCGGCGGCCACTCCCTCCACCGGGCCTTGCCCTTCCCCTGGGTCTGGAAGCGGTGGTGCCTGGTTCGGCCCCTTTCCGGCCTTTGCGCTGTCATAGCGTAGGCCGCGGCCGGTGTGCTGTCCCCCTCCCGCGCACCGCGGCCCCCGCTCGGCGCGCCGCTGGCCGGGGCTGCTTTTGGCACCGCCCCTCTGCCGGGGCCCGCTCTGCTCCGCGGCCTCCATCTTGCTGCAGCGCAGCCGTTAGGGCCGCGCCGGGCCCTGGAGGCCGCCATCGGCCTGAGGCCGGCTCTCTGTTGTCTGGGTTAGTAACGAGCGCGGGGCTCTTCCCACATCCCTTTCAAACAAAACGGATTTGGGAGGTTATGGTTATCTTTGTAAACGATTCTGTATGTACATGTGCTTTTGCAGATCTAAGAATCCCAGGTTGGAAGGAACCTCAGAGATCATCTGGTCCAACCTCTCTAGGCAAACCATGACCTAGACTGGATGTCCCAACACGCTGCCCAGCTGAATCATAACAATGTCCAGTGCTGGGGAATGTGCCACTTCCCTGGGGAGGTTATTCCCATGGCTGGCTGCTCTCATTGGGAAAAATTCGCTTGTGTCCAATTGGAGTCTCACCAGGAGCTTGTGCCCATCATTCCTCACCTATTCCAAGGAACCCCTTGTCAGAAGGGAGTCTGTGTTCTTTGTAGCCACCCTTTAGATACTGGAACAAAATGTCTTTGGAAGTTCTTTTAACTTTTTTTCCCCCATAGATGTTTGAGGATTTTTTGATATAAAATTTGCTTCACTGACCCAGTCGATAGATGCTGGTGCCTCATCTTGTAACAGTCATGTATCAGTTGGGGCACTCAAGCTAGTGTTTAGTGCTGCTTTCTGATAGTCGTATAAGAATATGTGGAATAGTTTTATCTCCAAGTATCTAAGAGCTGTATTGTGTGTGCATACTAAAAATACGAAGTCTTTAGACAACTTGGTTATAGTCATGTAAGAGGTGGCTATTTCCAGAAGCACACGTTACATCCAGTAAAATGCAAGTTCTTGAAGTTACAATTTCTTCTGAAGAAAAAGTGAGATAAAGCAGTGGTGGCAATCCAGCAGGTTCTGCTGTGAGCCTGTTTGAAGCTGGGGCCAGCTTTATGTGACTTACTGTCAGTTAGCAAAATGTGCACCTGAAAGGCTTCAAGAACAGGATGTGTACGGCTCTACCCTGCCTGCATTAATCCTTTCAGCTGTAAATACACAAATGTGAACCCAGTGTGACTTGGGGGCTGGGCAGCTGCTTCGAGTGTTTACCATTTGGAGGAGTATTTATAGCAGCTGAATTAAAAAGTAAAGAATTTGAGGCAGATGCACACAGTGAGATTTTTTTTTGCTTGAGTTGGGCTTGCTTAACAACCCTGTGAACTGAGGTAAACCAGCCTTGTTACCAGATCAGACTGGCTTTTAAGGGAAAAGCTGATGCTTGACTCTTATTACCTGATACAATCAGCTTTGGTTATCTTTGGACAGAAGAGGGGTTTTGATTATTCTATGGAAATGTAATATATTCTATGTCCAGGAAAATGAGAAATGTAACATGATAGTTACAGTTTGAATAGAGCTCTAATAATATCAGTCTAATTAGATGAGAGAGAAGTACATGGATACTCTGTGCAGTTCCGGTATACAGTGTATGTCTGCTTTGCTCCTCCTCAGCTTGGGCAGGGAAAGGATGCTCATTTGAGATCTGAAATGCTGTCCAAGAAATACTAGTATTGTGAAAGAGATTCTGGTAACAGTTGCGTGAATCTGATGGGGAGGTTTGTGCAAAGTTTAGTGGTCTTGTTTTTTGCAATAGGTTCATGTCTTCTAATTTGTATGTTTTTATAATTGAGTGTTTCACAGGTTTGTACCACCCTCATCCAGTTCCTTATTTAACCTCATTCCTGTATGTGGAATGGTCTGATGAGAGCTTATTTCAGATGGCAGTTTTTCAGAGTGGTGACTAAAAGAAGGTGCCTCATCTGGAGGAGAGGTCATTGAAATACCAGCTTGTGTAAAAACTGAGTGATGAGTTTGCACACAGCCATTGTGTGCTGCTGGGGCATACAGTTATAATTTGTAATAGCTGCCTGCAGTCAGCGTTTTCACTATGAGAAGAGTTAAATGACTTTACATTCATGTTTCAGTCACTTAAGTTGACTCTTTCAGATTCAGTAAAGGGAATTCAAAGGTAGATACAAATTGTGAAATCCATTTTCCCCACTGCAGTGAAGAAGTGGACTTTGTTTTTTTCTCATATGGTGTGGGACTTGTGAAATAGCTCTGCAGTTCTTACATGCTGTGTAGGGTGCATACAGCATCTGTACTTTGGTTTTTTTTTTCATACACAAAGGTAAAGGTGCTTCAGGTATTGTTAGTCCTTGACTTGTCTTTTGCAACAAAAACTATTCCTTCCCACACAAACACCCTGCTGCTACACTGAAAGTCTGTGTAAGCACTTAGTAATTAAGTTATGGGGCAGCACATAAAGTAATTGATAGGAGGATTAAGACTTGTATTATCAAATGAAGTTGCTGTTTTAATTGTACCTTTCCTGAAATGCCCAACTGCATGCAGAGCTTAGAATGGGACACGCCACATCACTAGCTTGGAGGTAGTTTCTTGTAGAACAAAGCTGAAAATGGGTATGCTAAATATATCTGTAAGCCAGTCTTGGATCCCACCTGCAGTATTAAGGTAGAGGAACTGCACCTCTTTGTAGGAACACCTGGACTGATGTAGAATTTCTTTTTAAAGTGATACTTTGTGTCTTTTCCCTTCTCCAGTATGAAGTGGAACAGAACAGAATTTACCACCTGAAACTGCTGCTTCAAGTTCAGATCAGGAAAAGAATATACCACATTGTAACAACTCAAGACCAAAGAAGAGGAAACTTACACTGAAGACACAAGGCTTGATCTGAAACAAGAAGTTTGTGCCTACTCAACAGCTTCAAAAGAGCACGTCCCAACGCTGCTAGTAGTCTTTTTCTCCAGTGCTGTATTGAAACTGCTAAGGGCAGCAGCACTTGTATTCCCTATTAGCTTAATAGATCAAGTTCTCTTGCTATTTTTTTTTCTTTCTTTCTCTCTCATTTTCCTTATTTTTTTAAATAATAGCAGTCTTCATCCTTAGAAACTTGTGCTGAAACAGAAGAATCGGCTGATACTACTGAAAGTGCAATATTTGAATATCGCTGCGAGGTTGGTGTGCATATATAAAGGTTTTGTATATATATATTACAGAACTTAATAGGAAATAAGTTGCCAACAGAATGTATGTTGGTTTTTACTGTTATGTTGGCTTTCTAGTAGTGTAACAAATTAATAGTACTTGCAATTGATTCTAGTTAATGATGCTTATAACCCTGGAGAGCTGGTTATTAATGTTTCTGTTCTCTAGTAATGGTATTGTTGTGATTCAAATCCCCTCTTTTCAAATAACTTCCTATTTAGAAGTCAGCTGTTGGGAGTGAACTGTTGGCAGAATTGGGCAGTCATCATGGTGCAGTAGAGAACCATTATATTGTAGGTCCAAGTAATTAATAGGTAGTAGCCCATTACTAGAAGCTTCTTAGAGCACAGTTTTATGACAATACTCCTGGTGATCTGTATAAATGGGTGTTGTTTGATTTTTTTTTTTATGCTTTTTTTGACATGCTTGCACAGGTCTGGGAATATGACAAGCATCTGGAAAGGCTGCTGATATTATAATGTGTCCTTCTCTTTACAGCAGAGTGTATCTTGGAACTTAAGATGTCAGACTTTAGAATACTGATGATGAGTTCTTCGTGCTATGCTACTAATGCTTCTTGAAATACTATGCTACTAATACCCATATGGTTTATATATTGCAGTGATGGTGACAGGAACTAGTCTAACTCAGCAACTTTGCATAGCAGTGGTTTCGGGTTTTTTTGTTAGATATTCTGAGAAAATGTGGCCTTTAAACAATTCACTGCATAAAGGGAGAGGCAACACCTGTGACTTTCATCCCTTGAGCAACTTAGGCTGCACATGAGACATCTTTGCTGGGAAAGTAGCACAGCACTGCAACAGTTAACCCAGAAAGATGGTGGAACCTCTGCCATTGGAGGTGTTTAGCTCAGCTAGACAAAGCCTTGGCTGCCTTTGTCTGATGGCTAGAGGCTGAGGAGGATGGAGGAGAGTTCTCTAGGGGTTTCTGCTGGGCCCTTTTTTTTTTGAGTCACTATTTTATGACGTGTTTGTGCTTTGGCGTGAGCATGTGAGAGTAGTGCTTTATGCCAGATAGCACAGGTTTGTGGGGTGTCTTGATACTTGAGGTTTTCTAAGTGTAAGCTAAGAGGGCAGTTTAGATTAAAATCAAGAGATTGAGTAGCTGCTTGTCTGTAACACTGTGGCTTATCGTGCTGGTTTAACAGATAATGCTGCATTTGACTGTCTTCTTCCAGAAGACATTATGTAATCACTTGGCTACTTCATTTTGGGATAGTAGGTAGGCTATTGTTCTGAGTATGGTGGCAATAAAATTGATATCTAACCTGGCTGTGAACCAGATGTTCACATAGTTGTTACATACCTTCCTTCAAAGCATATTTATAGACTACCATGTTGCTATGTGTTCTTGCACTGGTGTTATGGTTCTGTGTTGAAATATTTTTTCATTCTCCTAAAGTTTTTGACAGTGTCAGCTGTGCCTGAAAAGACACATCATGTCCTAAAGCTGGTAGCAAATTATAGTGCATTACATCAAGCAAAGTAGGAAAGGATTAAAACAACTAAACTCTGTTGGTTCTAGGTTTGCAGGTTCTGTGGAAGTTACCTCAAGATTGCAATGTAGACAGATGGCAGGAATCTCTAACTAATGGGGTGTTAATTCCATAACTGCAAAAATGTTTTAAGTACTTAAAACCTTTTTTAGGTATGAAAGGCTGAACAAAGTAGGGACAAACTTTCCAGGGATGTGAAGCTGAATCTGTTGGTTCAGAACTGTTGCATTTTTCCTAAACCTGCTTAATTTGGAAGAACAGATACTTCAGGTATTTCCTGGCTCTGGTGTGAAACAGTGAATGTGGGAGTACTTTGAGGTGCAGTGCTTCAGAAATTCAGAAGTTTGGTTTTGTCTAAACAATATTTATTTTGGTGTTTTATTTGTGTCCTGTTTTATAAATATATTGGGTGTCTAAAGATGATTGTTTTGCAAAAGCTTGACTGTTTTGGTACTCTAGAATTTGCTTGTTACAATAACTTCAACAAGCTCTTTGTGTTTCTGTTAATAATAGTTACTGTATTTTGTGGGCATGGAGAAAACAAACATATTTTAAGTCAATAAGTGGGTTTTGTGGCTTTTTCACTCACTGTGCTTTCTTTTAACCAGATGAGCTTTGATCCAAACCTGCTCCACAACAATGGACACAACGGGTACCCCAATGGTACTTCGGCAGCGCTGCGTGAGACTGGGGTTATAGAAAAACTGCTGACCTCTTATGGCTTCATTCAGTGTTCAGAACGGCAAGCTAGACTGTTCTTTCACTGTTCCCAGTATAATGGCAACTTACAGGAGCTCAAAGTAGGAGGTAATGAGGCAACTTCCAGAGCTTCTTGAGTGAAGACCAGGCTCTTTCACTTGCCATAGAAAATACTTCTATCTTGTGGCATGATCAGATGGGTGCTGTTGCTTCTGGTGGGCTAAGAGACAACTGAATCAACCCACCACTCCTGATGAGAGACATTTGCAACACTTAAGCTTTTGTGCAGCTTGCATTAATGTAGCTGTGGCCATTCTGGCAGAGTTACGGTGTTAGGTCAAACTTCTATAACTGAGATGGGAATAAGTGCTTTGACTAGGGAAGAATCTACTTAAAGAAGTGTTTCTTCTTTAGAATTAGTTTGAGGATGGCCAGTTGTGTTTCAGAATGGGCAGACTGCTACTTCATGCTACTGATTAACCTGGCAGCAAAGGTTCTAAACTGTTGAATGGCATACTTCATGTTGTCTGAACTTCCATTTGAACTCTGCTTTACAGTGAGCAGGGCAGGAGGAGGGAATAACTCCGGGGCAAGCCATTGCAATAGAGTAGTTTGTTAGCAGGAGTGAATAACCAGAGAAATATTATAGTGTGTCCTTGCTTGCTAACAAAAGCAAGGTTTTTACTTTGTGTTTGGCTATACACTTTACTGAGATTTTACTTTGTGTTTGGCTACAAGCAGTGGATTAGCATGTCACCATTTAGTGATTTTAAAAAACCAAAACAAAACCCCTAAACAAAACTGTGACACCATTATTGTGTGTTTGTCTTGTAGATGATGTTGAGTTTGAAGTGTCTTCTGACCGCCGAACTGGAAAACCCATTGCTATTAAATTGGTGAAGATAAAACCAGAAATATTACCTGAAGAACGAATAAATGGACAAGTTAGTGCTTGTTTGCTATATATGCGTAATTTCCATGCTTCACTCCAGTACTGAAAGCTAAATTCATTTAGCATACATATTAACCAAATATGGTGTACTGTTACACTGAAATATATCTTTGTTCTGGTAAAAAAAAATCACAAGTTCTGTTTGAGCTCTTCCTTAGCTCCAAACAATTCTTACAATCACCAGATGCTCTGTAAGAGTGAAATTTGGCAATGTGGCATTCCCTGTTGCACACTAGAAGTGCATCCATGAGTGTATAGTAGGGGATACTGAGATTCATGTTGTATTCAACAGTGCTGCTCCTGAAATGACTAGCAATGGATTTTATTTGTTTTTGGCTGGTAGGTTGTGTGCGCTGTTCCTCACAATTTAGAGAGTAAATCTCCAGCTGCCCCGGGTCAGAGTCCAACAGGGAGTGTATGCTACGAACGTAATGGGGTAAAGCTTGCATATTTTACTTGAACTCTTCACTGGTCCATCACTGTGGTCTATGAGCAAAAAATGTGATGCAATTTATAATGTAGACAGCTGACATTGCTAAGAGCTCTAGTTTTTGGCCAAAACCCCCCATGCTTTGATAATTACTACAAGCAGAAATGTTAATTCCACAGCTTGCTAGCTTATATCTGTTGAGGACTTTATATAAAGCCACAGAGTTGTTTTTTCTCTTTTAAAACTTAATGAAGCTGGGCTTGTAATGTTCATGTATCCTTACCTTGAAGATGTAAAGTTTAGAAACTGACATTTCAAGATGGCCACATAAAAACCTTTCAACTTAAATTGCTTGTTAAAGACTCATCCAAGCAGCGTGATGGGGAAAAAGGAATGGTTTTGCATGCCATGTTTGAGCATTTTCCATTTTCTCAACTCAGTTTTTTTAGTGCAGGTATTGTTATTGAAACTCTGTTAATCTTTCTTTGAAACTGCTATTCTGCAAATATGAAGTAATAATGTCAGTCAATGTTAATTTACAGGAAGTATTTTACCTGACTTACACCCCAGAGGATGTTGAAGGAAATGTACAGCTGGAAACAGGAGATAAAATCAACTTTATAATTGATACAAATAAACAGTAAGTTGGTATTGCTTTTCTGCCTTCGTACTTGGGGTAGTAGGCAGCAGAATTAATGGTGGTTCCAAGAACTGAAATGACATTATGAAATAATCTTAAATTTTGCTGCAGTTTTAAGTTATTTCAGGTTTGCTCTGTTTACTTTTTTTCATCTCTAGTACTGGTGCTGTAAGTGCTCGTAACATTATGCTACTAAAAAAGAAACAAGCCCGCTGTCAAGGAGTAGTCTGTGCCATGAAAGTAAGTGGTGCTTCAGCTTTCAAGTTTCCGTAGAAAATGAAACGCTGTTCTGAAAAGTGATATTATAAATAATATATTTAGGGTGCTAAGAGCTATTAACAGCTTGGAGCTGTGGGTGTAAATTGGGTAAAACAGCTGATCTTTGACACAAATCTTAACAAATTAAGTCCTATTTATTTCCATTTGGATCTTAATTTCTCATGGTTGTCTGTTGTGTGCACTTGTGAATCTACTATACTGGTGTGTCATAGTCTTTTATTATCTTTGATAGAGCTTGCTATGTTAAGAGAATAGGCAATTTATTAAACACTCTGTTCTGTTCTTAGGAAGCCTTTGGATTTATTGAGAGGGGTGATGTCGTGAAGGAGATATTCTTTCACTATAGTGAATTTAAAGGTGACCTAGAAGCCTTACAGCCTGGCGATGATGTGGAGTTTACAATCAAAGACAGAAATGTAAGATGAAATCCAGTAAAAACGGAAGACAAGATGCTAAAACATAACTGGACAGCTGTCTGTTTTCTCAAATTCCCTTGTAAAAGGAGGGAGGAGGTTCATGGGAGAATGGCTCTTTACCTCATCTCTATGGGTGTCTGACTGATTTTGTGCTTTTAGGGTAAAGAAGTTGCAACAGATGTTAGACTGCTGCCTCAAGGAACTGTCATTTTTGAAGATATCAGCATTGAACATTTTGAAGGAACTGTAACCAAAGTAATTCCAAAAGTACCCAGCAAAAACCAGGTGAATTGCAGTATTTACTGAAGCTTGAAATGTTTTGTTGATCGTATTGAATTCCAGTCCAGCAGTAAGTGTTCCCTTTCCCTGTAACAGTCTGCTGCATAAGCATTGTATGAGAGTGGAGGAGTAAGTTTGGGCTTAATCTGTTACAACCACTCATAGCAGTTACAGTACACAACTTTTCTAAAGATGATGAAAAGCAAGAATTAGGGTAGTGCTACACTGGGGAGTGTTTTCTTTAACATTTCATATACTTCCCATTAAATTCAATTGGTTTAGGATGAATCTTTAAGGCAAAAGAACAGGGAAAAGGGGAGAAAGTATTTGCTGGAAATGCCCGATCTTGGGATTTCTGTGAAGATTAACACTTAAAGAGGTGTTTGACAGATAACTTGACCACTGATGTTTGCCTTAGAGGAAAGAGCACTTCCCTTATGGCTTTAGGCCACTCTGCATTGTTGTTCTGGGAGGGGTTGGGGCGGGGTTTCTTATGTGTTTTGAACACTTGGTAAGACTGCATTTTGGAAGTGTTGTAAGCATGGTTATAAGCTCAATTCTTAAAATAGCCTTGATTTCTTTTGCAATAACATGCTTGGTGCTTTAAATAAAATACCCAAACCAGCAAGCCACAAAAAAGACACCTTTAATTTGGCTATGTACAGCAACTTTCAAATGAGGAGTGGTAGAAATGGAGCATAGTGGTTTGAGTCCAGCAGGCACTTGGTGTCATCCATCCTTCTGTTAGAATAGCTGGCAGAAATACCAATGCTGTGTGCAGTTATGTTGACTCTTGCATGTGAACTAATGTCTTCCGTTGGGTGTTCTGCCTATAGAGTGATCCATTACCTGGCCGCATCAAAGTTGACTTTGTGATTCCTAAAGAACTTCCATTTGGAGACAAAGATACAAAATCCAAGGTGACCTTGCTGGAAAGTGACCACGTTCGATTCAATATTTCAACAGACAGACGTGACAAACTGGAACGAGCCACCAATATTGAGGTTCTTCCCAACACTTTCCAGTTTACTAATGAAACTAGGGAAATGGCAAGTATCTCTTAATTCTTATGAGGAAGTGAAAGTAAAATGTGAGGAGTGTTTTGTCTTAAACAGTAACTTCAGTGTAAAAATCACTGGTGTGTTCCATTGCCTTTTCTGAAATCCTTAGATATAAGACTAAGATGGATGTGCTAATCAGTATTATAGAGTATCTTTCATTCCTGTAATTTGGTATGCTGGTTCTGTTCCAGCTACACTGTAAGTTTGCCTTCCTTTTCAACTGAAGACCAGTTACATACCAGCGTGATAAGACTGCTGTGATTAGGGAGTCTTTGCTTTAAAAAAACACTGAACTTCAGCCTTGGGTTTTGGCTTTCTATCCTATAGACTTATGTTTCTACTATGGCCAGGTACAGTTGCCTGCCTGAACTGAGTTCTCATTGGGCTGACAAGTGTTAGCTGAATAGGAGCTAGGGAAGCTCAGGATGCTATGTAAGAGAATGTTCCCAAAGGTGGAAATGACCTTTGCATTGCCATTTAAGTCTTATAAGCCTTCCTTGAGACTTGCTAAAAGCTCTGTAGGAGCTGGGTTTAACTGAGCATGCTTATGAATTCTGTCTTGCTCTGTGCCTTTGGCAGGATCTTGTTTTAGTTCTTCCTAACTTGAATTATTAATTATTTCAGCAACTTCTTTTGTCTGGAAATCTGATGGGCTTTCTCTTAAACTTCATTTGACCACTGCATTTATTTTCTCTTTATATAAGTTCTTGTATATTTAGTTTGCATTTATGTGCTTTATATGTATGAATTTGTAGAGCTGTTCTCTGTGTAGTAGTAGTGCCAGGTTCCTTAACTGCAGTAGACCTTGTTAATGGCTTAATCTTTTTCCATATCACTCTTAAGAAATTAAGTTGAGAAACAAGGTAAGTACAACCTGTTTGCATTTCAGATTGACCATAGCCATTAACACCACAGTTTGCAAGGCAGCATATTGCATAAACCAATAAATGTTTTCTTAGGATTCAGGCCTTGTCTCCAGAGCATTATGTACTTCCTCAGACACGCATGGAGTACCTGCAGACAGGTGTCAAGTAGTACTAAAACTGTAATTGTCCCTTTGACTGTTACCAGGGTGTGATTGCAGCAATGAGAGATGGCTTTGGCTTCATTAAATGTGTGGACCGGGATGCTCGCATGTTCTTTCACTTCAGCGAAATTATGGATGGGAATCAACTCCATATTTCTGATGAAGTAGAATTTACTGTTGTTCCTGTAAGTGAGATTAATACTTCTAAGAAATCCTTACTTTTAAAAGGTATTACATACAGTCTGTCTACAATCAGATTGATCCTGTTTTCCAGGATATGTTGTCTGCCCAAAGAAATCATGCTATAAGGATTAAGAAGCTTCCAAAGGGCACGGTTTCTTTCCACACCCAGTCAGACCATCGTTTTGTGGGCACTATAGACAAAGAAGCCATGCCAGCCAAAGCCGCTAGCCCAAATAAAGGCAAAGAGAAGGTAATGCTTCTACTTGCTAATGCTCTTCTCTACTTGTGGAGTACCTGTTCTGCATCCCTGGCTTTGGAGCCTGAGGCTGTTTGCTTAAAAAAAATAATTCAATTTCTTGAAGCACTCTTACTCCTGTGTGAATGTGAAATACATTGAGTAGCCAACAACAGCAGTCAGAACAAACTAACCTGTGTGAAACAAGAAAACGTTAATGATTATATTATTGAGGATAATTTCCAGGAACTTTGGTAAGAAGTTTCTTTCTACCGTTTATTCCGTAAGATACTAGATAGAATAAAAAAATAAAGCTTCTAGGGCTAGAGGAGAACCTCTGCTTTGTCAAGTTGTTTTAAACAATACCAGAGTACTTACACTGCTAATAAGTGCTTACTGGAAATAGTAGTAATACTTTTCTTTCCCTTATTGTATCATTTAAATCTTCTTAGAGTCATTTGCTCTGTTGAGTTTTTCACCAGTTACTGTCAAACCACTGTGGCTCAAATGATCAGTCCTTGAATTGTACACATGGAACTTGCTCACTTACAAATGAGACACTGATTGCTGAATTCTCATGTTTTATTTTTAGGAGGCTGAGGATGGAATAATTGTTTATGATGACTGTGGAGTAAAACTGACCATTCCTTACCAGGCCAAGGATGTGGAAGGATCTGCTAATCCCCAGATAGGAGATAAGGCAATATAACTAAGTATACCATCGGGAAGTTTTTTTTTCTGTGAGGTGGGAGCTTCTCTTTGCCTTGATACTGGATTTGTTCTCCCTCTTGGAACAAACAAAGGACAAGGCATCTGCATAATGTTACCTGTTTCTTTTGTCCTAGGTTTGAAATGCTTAGTATTTTGTATACCTAAGAATAATATCCTAAAACCTGGTGATATATATGTGCAAATAGTGTCCTAATGAGTAAATGAAACTTTTAAAACAAGCAATTCTTATCTTTAAGACACTGGGCTCTGCTTGTGAATAATTAAGAGGAAATTGGCATAGAGATTTTGAGATGAATGGTGAAGAGGGAGAACATACCATTATGAGCAACTTAGCATGAGAGATAATAGAAAGGGAAAAAGAGCTTTGAGATCCAGAAGAGCAGCCTAAAAACTGCCAGTGTTCAGCAGCTGTACTAGGAAGGCACCAATTGCTGTCTTTAAAAACCTGAAACAAGTGGGTGAAGCTCAGTACATGTTCGCTGGGGGCTACTAATGGTAAGTGTAGTGTAAGGAGGCAACTCACAGGAACAAATATTCTCATCTATAATGGGTAAAAAGCTGAGTGCTGGAGGCTGGCTTGCCTTGCAGGTACTGCTAGTTGTGACTGCTACTCTCTGGAGTGTAGTAAATGTCAGTGACTGACAGATGTTTCTGTGAGTGTATTGGCTAGAAAACTGCTTCCCTGGTGAGTGTAGGTATTGATTAGAGCTACACAGCTTTGAAATTAGTTGGTTTGGGGCGGTTTTCTCTTTTTTGTTGGTGGTGGTGTATTTGGGTTTTTTCTACCTAGTATTGACATGCACCTCTTCAACAGGTTGAGTTCTGTGTCTGTGAAGTGAAGAGAACTGGTTTGCAGACAGCTGTTTCCGTCAGAATGCTAGGACGCAATTACAGCTCAAAGAGGCTTTTGGGATACGTGGCAGCCCTGAAAGATAACTTTGGATTTATTGAAACAGCAAATCATGATAAGGAGATCTTTTTCCACTACAGGTGAATGACAGTTTATTATTACTTGCTTGTTTGTGTGGGTTTGTTTAGTTGGGGGCCAGAGTTTTTGGTGTTTACTGTTAAACCCATCTGGACTTCACACACACATACGTGTTAGGTGTCTCAAGTTCCATTTATTATCTTTGCTGGACCGGTTCAGGTTTTTCTATTAGTCAGCAGCATTGGTATTCTATCCCTGTGAACCCCAGACCACAAAATACAGTTAATTGTATATTTGAAATGCTTGGTGGAAATGGGAAGTACTGAACTAGTTAAACAGTTTCTGATCAACTTATGTAAATGTTGAATGAGTATCACATTATTACATAACTAAAGGAAAGTTGTCCATAATTCTGTTTCTCTAGTGAATACTGTGGTGATATTGATAGCCTGGAACTTGGAGACACTGTTGAATACAGTTTGTCAAAAGGCAAAGGAAACAAAGTTAGTGCAGAAAAGGTGAACAAAACACATGCAGGTAAGACTCTATCTGGTATTTTCTGCTTACAAGCCTCTTTGCAGGTGTGGATGGATAAATTTTGTTAATAATCCATTTACAGCTGCAGCTTAGATCAATAGGATGATGCTTAACATGGTGGTCATAGGTTTCTTGAAAGCTGTTGCTTATATTTCCAGAGAACAGACAAGTGTAGACCAACAGTCCTGGGGACAGTAACAACTCTTTAGACCTTTACTGTACTTTGTCCTCTTCAATTGAAGGGTTATAACAGGAGAGCTAGTGGCAGAACAAGCCAAATTAATAATTGCCCTAACTGTGCTGTGCCTTGCAGGAGGTATGCAGCTGGGGCTGTTAAGGACTTGGGGGTAAAGAAAAAGCATACTTGAAGATTACTGGATGTTTAAAATATGTGGGGAATGGGAATGCAGTGGAAAAGAAGTAAAATCCTTTGATTCAGTGGTCTCTGGTTTCACAAGAATCTAGTGGTTTTCTGCTTCAGTGTTTGAAGTATCAGCATGGTCTTGATTAGAAAAGCTGTCATTGCTGCTGTTTTAAAGCTATTCCAGTGCTAGTGGGTTATAGTACATTGCCTTCAATGTCTTGCAGTGCAAACTAGTTTAAAAAGAGGAAGTTATTGACCACTAAAGTATGAAAAGAACATCCTGTTCTTCCATTATGTTTCTTTTCAGTGAATGGTATCACTGAAGAAGCTGATCCAACTGTTTACTCTGGTAAAGTAATTCGTCCTTTGAGGAGTGTAGATCCCACACAGACTGAATACCAGGGCATGATTGAAGTCATGGAGGATGGTAAGATTTTAAGTTACAAGAGTTCCTTTCACAAATACACAAGAAGTATAGAAGCTTAATAAACTATACACAGAGGTGTTGATATATCCTACAGACTATATTCATACTACTAAGCTGACTGTAAAAGCAGCATTTCTAATATCAGAAATAAGTTCTGAATTCCCTCAGGTAGGAAGGGATGTCTCTCAATTGTCCTGTGCTTTTTCCTCCTCTAGGTGAGATGAAAGGAGAGGTTTATCCATTTGGAATTGTTGGAATGGCAAACAAAGGTGACTGTCTGCAAAAGGGAGAGACTGTAAAGTTTCAGCTCTGTGTTCTTGGTCAAAATGGGCAGACAATGGCTGTTAACATCACACCATTCCGCAGAGCCACAGTGGAATGTGTGAAAGATCAGGTGAGTGACACATGTTCACAGGAAATACCAGTTAATACGGCATAGAGCAGATGAAAACCCACTTCAGCACTTTAATCCAGGAATCTTGTTGGGCAGGGATGGATTGCTTTGTGTGCTGGTCCTAGGGAAGCAGGTTTGTGTCACCCAAGCACTGGCTTATGTAAACTTGTGTAATGTGGTTTCAGGGAAGGTGAAGACAGTATTTGGTTTTACTGGTTCATTGATGCTACTAGGCAGCAGTTCCTGATCAGAATCAGTTGTTTCTGAACACCTGTTTCTGGGATGTCCTAGAAATTGTTCTAACTAGTTTTTGCTGAACAGGATATTAAAAAAGGGGTTTAAAAAAGAAACAAAATGGTGCAAACTCTGCTTCTAGAAGCAACTTCCCAGTATTAAGCAGACAGTGGTTGCAGTCCACCTGAAACACGAAGGATAATCGTAACCTGGCCAGCTGTATCTCACAATTCTTTGAAAATTAAGTGCTGTGGATGCTTTCTGGTTTTACAGCTCTTCTACAGCACTAAGCTCTAGTCATTGCCAGAGGGGTGAGTTTTGCTGAGTAAAATGGTAAATGGGAGTAACTGACTACTTATACCAGAGACAGACCAACAAGTGGAGTGGTTTCTGCTGTATGAGGAGTCTTGGAAAAGAACATGCAGCAGCACTCTTCAGTTTAATGCTGAGAATGCTGCCAGGGCTTTGGCAGGTTTCAAAACTTGTTCTATAGGTTTTTGGGGTTTAAATGTGACTTTACCAACTCGAGTGCCTAGACCTCCAGAAGTATTGTTTCCAGCAGAATGCTCTGATTAGTGTAGAAATTGCATTTCTACTTCTAAAAATCATTGAACTGCAATAATGAGTAAATCATTGAATTTATTTAGATCCAGAGAGAAAAACAATAACCTTGTGATATGTTGGTTTTCAGTTTGGTTTCATTAACTATGAAGTGGGTGACAGCAAAAAGCTCTTCTTCCATGTCAAAGAAGTTCAGGATGGTGTGGAGCTGCAGGCTGGGGACGAAGTGGAGTTCTCTGTAATCCTGAACCAGCGCACAGGAAAATGCAGTGCCTGTAACGTGTGGCGTGTCTGGTGAGGATTTACAATTCAAGTGACTTAATCTGGCATGATGTCTGCATCACAGCAGGCTGGTGCAAGCCTCTTCTAAACTGAGCTGTTCCTAGACTGGGAGCTCTGAACTTCTGGCTTCAGTGAGAGCCTCTCACCCAAGAGCTGCCATTATTTAGAGATGTTGATGCTATGCCATTATGTACCGGCAACTCGTAAATGTTCTATTGTTGCAGTTAAAGGAAACAGAAATGTAGGAAATAGTACTTAGATGTGCGTGAGAGTAAATGCAACACCTCTACTCACTACAGACTACTCTTTTGAGGAGTCTGAGCTACTGCTATTTTGTAGCCCTGTGCTTAAAGTAATGGTTTTGAAGCAGAATTGTGTGGCATCACTGAGGTCTGCTTTTGCACAGGATGGGTGATACTAGTGGGGACAGTGAATAGCTTATACTAGCTCTGGGAAGTGACCTGTGCCCTCTGTGGCTGACTGTTACAGTGAAGGTGCGAAGGCTGTGGCTGCCCCTCGTCCTGACAGACTCGTTAATCGCTTAAAGAGCATTAATCTGGATGATGCCAATGCTCCTCGGCTCACAGTTCTTCGTCAGCCTCGGGGACCGGATAACTCGAAGGTATGTAAGTTAAAAGGCTGCACTGCAGAGTAACTGCAGTTTGGGTTTGAACTTGAATGACATAAAGTTGACTTCTCTGTTGGAAACCTGAATGGTTGGAAATACAGTGTCCACCTTCATTCTGTAGTGAATGACTCACCTGCTGTGAGAGATGAGATTTTTTCTACATGATGTCAGGGTGCTGTCCCTTGTGTCAGTCATCTATACTGTGGTCTGAAGAGCATGCAGTATCAAAGCAGCCAGTTGCTGCTTGTGTTCTAACACATGATGGCTCTCCAGGTTTGTTTATAACCCTCCTGCTCCCCTTCTCAGAGATAGTAAATGAAATGTCTTCACATCAATTTGGCTTTCACAGGAAGTTCTGCCACTACTTGATAAACAGAAATGAAGTGTCTGGAATCTCTTGGGATATCCAGGAGCCCACAGAACCTGTATTGTGTGTGTTTCTGAAGCCAAATGTGGCTAATTAGAAGAAGTGCTCAGTTGGTCCTGGATTGGAAGAGAACAGGTTGACTTTAAAGTGTGAGGCTGGAGCTAAAAGTTACTTGTTTGTGTTTTCCTTGCAGGGATTTGGTGCAGAGAGAAAGATCCGTCAAGCTGGTGTTATAGACTGATCCTCAAAGCCCATCCCTGATATAAGGCTGAGTGCTGGGGGCTGGTGAAGGGTACTGAA
Organism: Melopsittacus undulatus; assembly: GCF_012275295.1. Taxonomy (NCBI): domain Eukaryota; kingdom Metazoa; phylum Chordata; class Aves; order Psittaciformes; family Psittaculidae; genus Melopsittacus; species Melopsittacus undulatus. Next base: position 1,306,538 of record NC_047542.1, read on the forward strand.
TATCTCCCTGTTAATCCCTTCCTCCAAATTCTAAGAAACTATTACACCGGTTTTAACACCTTCTCATGTTATGTTTAAAATAAATTTATGAAACCATTTTAAAATTATGCACAGTTGCATTCTGGAGAACTTTAAGGTGGCGCCTTTATAGTATCACATTTTAGAAGCTTGTTTTGAATGGTGCATTTAAACGCAACTGGTTACTGCAAATCTACGTTGCCTCTGTGAGTAAACATTATAGAGAGCTCGACTCGGGTAGACCTTACGGAATTCTGCACTACAGTACTCTGCTTTGTTACCTTGGCTGAGGTGTTCCTATGCCTTAGTGAGTGACTGCGTTGTGTCCACTGCCTAGTGGAAGCCGGAGGCTCCCTTCAGCTCACTGCTCCGCTCCCAAGGACCATGTGAGGGTGGAGTCAGTGCAACCTGATACAAATCTGTCTGAGCATTCAGATAACTTAAGTTGGTGGCCAAATGTTCCCCAATGTTTTCCTGTTTCATTTAACTTCAGTCCTTTTGCCAGTGACCTTTAGAGCCCAATGAGAGCCTCTTTCTGAGCTTCACCTTGTGTTTGTAGTGTTCGGAACCACGTGCAGTGCAGAATTTCCTAAGGCTGAGGTGTGCCATCAGTGTGGTAATTTAAATATACTTAAAACAATGCACAAATCTGCTGCTTCCACCACTGCAGCTTCCACCCCCCTTTCCGTTGACTGATTTAATCTGAAACAAAGGACGAAGTTGTGCCTGAAGTGAATACTTTTTTTTTCTCTATTTTTTTTTGCAGCCAGCACCATGTACTGTAACAGAAAAAATACTCCTTTAGGCTTCCCATACTAACTGTACCGAGCCTTCCATCGAGGTGGGATAGTTGATCTCTGTGTGCTTTATTTTGCCCGCCCCCTCCCCCATGTTCCTGTCACACTTTATCAAGAAACCGGATTGGTCGGTTCTGAGTCTTATTTACCCAACAGGATCGGGAGTTACCGCTCGGGATCGAGGCGAGTGCGGGGTTTGGGTTCGGTTTTGTTCAGTTTCGGGATTGTTTTTGTTTGGTCACGTTACCTCTCTTCTCGCTGTAGGGGTTTCTGGGGGAGACGCGTTCTCTTTGTAAACCGGACGTTGCTTCCTCCCGGTTTTCTGTTAATGGCAAAGAATGGAAATAGAATAAAGTTTTACTGATTTTGAGACAAAACGAACCCTCCCTCCCGCCCCGTCTCTTCCTTCCCGTCGGGGGGGGGCGGGGGGACGCTGCCCTCTGCACGTGTCCGGAAGTAGCTGTGCTGCGCTGCTGCGCTTCCGGCGGTGGGTGATGACGCGGCGGCGGAAGGCGGAAGCGGCGGAGGGCGGCGGGACGCGCCGTGAGGCGGCCGGGGCCGGCCATGACCGAGTACAAGCTGGTGGTGGTGGGGGCCGGCGGCGTCGGGAAGAGCGCGCTCACGATCCAGCTCATCCAGAACCACTTCGTGGACGAGTACGACCCCACCATCGAGGTGAGCCCGGGGGGGCTGTGACTGGGACGGCCGGAGGGGGTGCGCAGGGGAAGCGGGAGAACCGAGGACGGGAGCCAGAAGGATTCGGGCCACTGAGTTGTATCGGTGCTGAACACCCATCTTAATGGTACCTGTGTTAATGGGAACGGGACAAAGAATAAGAGACAAGGGAGTGAGAAGGGTTTGTTACGTTATGCATCGGGCTGTGCTCGGAACAAGCCGTAGCACTGCAGCCCCTGCGCTGCTCAGGAGCTGCAGGCACAAGTGGACCTGTAATCGCACGAAAAACTGGTAAATGCGGTGCTGGAAAACGTTTGGGCTTGATGAGCTTAAAGGGCTTTTCCAGCCTGATTGGTTTTATGATTCTAATGTAAGACCTGCACGCTGAGATAAGAATAGTTTATTGACTAAAGGGCTGTATAATAACAATGGTAAGGAAAATAACGAGGGGAGAGAATATAAAACTAAAAGGGAAAATGAAATAACAACAAACACAAGTGATGGCCAATACAATTGCTCAACTCCTGCACACCAATACCCAGCCCGGCCCCAGCAGCGATCAGTCCCTTCTGGGTAACTTCCCCCCAGGTTATATACGGGGCATGACGTGCTGTGGTATGGAATACCCCTTTGGCTAGTTTGGGTCAGGTGTCCTGTCTCTGCTTCCTCCTGGCAGAGGAGGAATTCTCTAGGAAGAGAATTAACTGCCACAGCTGCAAGTGGGACACTCTTTCTAAGACTCCTTGCCTGTCGCACTCCTTGGTGTCCAAGGGAGAGTGCAGGTAGGCATAATAGCAACAAAAGAAGTCATCAATTGGTAGGTTGGACATTCCATTCGTGGTGCTGCAGAGATGGTGTTTATCATTTTTTTCTACTACTAAAGGCATTTCTTACGAACAGGATTCTGCTTTTTAGTCAGAAAGGTGGAGAGGGATTAGAGCAACAGTTGAATTCCTGGCAGTTCTTAATACTGGTGTCTTTTTATCAGGCAGGGCTAGAAAAGCTCCTGATTCACGCTTCTCTTTATTCTTATTATATTTATTTTTCCTTAAAACTGCCTGAGGTGGACAGAAGTTGAGAAGTGCTTTACCCTGCAGTCTGCCTGTGTGTGTTCCAGGACTCGTACAGAAAGCAGGTGGTTATCGATGGTGAGACATGCCTGTTGGACATCCTGGACACTGCAGGGCAGGAGGAGTACAGCGCCATGCGGGACCAGTACATGCGAACTGGGGAAGGATTCCTCTGTGTCTTTGCCATTAACAACAGTAAATCATTTGCTGATATTAACCTTTACAGGTATGACCAGGGGCTGTGCCACTGGAGCAGAGAGCGGAAAAGGCACGAGACCCATTTGCTCTTAAATCCAGTGACGAGTAAATAATAGACAAATATTAAATCTCTCTGTTATTTGAGGAAGTTTTTTAAGCTTATCTGGGTTCTGTGTAAATACTTGAGTAGGCTGTTGGGAATGGGGCACTTATCTGGGTGGTTATTTTAGTCCAGTGACATTTAGAGCACACAGAACATGATCTCTAAGAAAATGGGCAAGGAGGCAAATGGAGTTACGTGTGGACAAGAAGATGAAGTGCAGGAAATTATCTGACATATTGCTGTAGGTTAGAAGCCCTGAGTCCCGTCTAGCTTCAGTATCTATTTTTGTAGCACAAGGTTGGTTGAATATTGAACTAAACAAATCTTTATATTTAGAAAACAGTTCAGAACTTTTAAAAACTTTTCTTTTTTAAGAGAACAGATCAAGAGAGTGAAAGATTCGGATGATGTACCAATGGTGCTAGTTGGAAACAAGTGTGATTTGCCCACAAGAACAGTAGACACAAAACAGGCTCAAGAATTAGCAAAAAGCTATGGAATCCCCTTCATAGAAACATCTGCTAAAACAAGACAGGTAAGATGCTTCTGTTCTTATCTGACCTCTTCCTGCATGATAAATGCAGAACGGTCTCACATTTTCCCATGTACTGTGGGCAGCCACAGCTTCATGTCTGTAAAGAGAGCTTCATTCTTCCCTGGGAGGGTGCTGAGGCACTGGCACAGGGTGCCCAGAGAAGCTGTGGCTGCCCCATCCCTGGCAGTGCTCAAGGCCAAGTTGGACATAGGGGCTTGGAGCAGCTGCTCCAGTGGAAGGGGTCCCTGCCCGTGGCAGGGGTTGGAGCTGGAGGAGCTTTAAGCTCCCATCCAACCCAAACCATTCCACAATTCTATGATCTTGCTCTTGCTGGGGCATAGTCAGACTTGCCATTAGTCATTGCAGACTTGTTCAGTTTTCTTGGCTTCTTAACAAAGGGTATTTATAAGATTATGTTTACAGAAGGATTTCCTCTGTGGACTAATAGGTTTGTTCAGAGCTGCACTGGGTACATGTCTGTGTCTGGTTAGCCTGGTTCTACCCACAACAGTGTGGACTGAAGCAGAAAAGCTCTAGTTATTAAGCAGCAGCCAGAAAATCCTAAGAATCCTAAACCAGAGATGATGAATCAAGAAGGATTTTTTCCTGCACAGGACCCTTCTACAGTTACAGTTTGCCTTGTTTCTTTTAATGGCTGCTCCTCTGGGTGTTTGCCTCTGAGAAGGAGTTAAGATCATAAGCCAAGAGTTTGGGACTTAAGTGCTAATTTCTCTTTCTTACGAGCTGTAGGATAAGTTGGATACTACTCTTCTGTACGGGTAGGTCTTTCAACTATGTTAAGAGATTCTGGGATGCAAAGAATTGTCATCTCAAAAGCTTCAGGGAAGAAAATACTTTATCTGGATCCTTTGCATTCAGGGCGTGGAAGATGCTTTTTACACACTGGTGAGAGAGATCCGGCAGTACCGGATGAAAAAGCTCAACAGCAATGAGGATGGGAATCAAGGCTGCATGGGATTGTCCTGCATTGTGATGTGATAAGGTGAGCTTAATGTCAGTCATTTATAACTGATCATTGTTGGTTTTTCTGTATCATTTTGTCAGCGTATCCTTCCTTTGGGAAATCATTCTGACTATTTGGAGAATGTGTCATTTCTGTTTTATACACAAGAAGCACCTGAACTAGAAAGAGAATGTGCACAGTTCTGCAGTCACCATTTGCTGGTGGTTGACTGACCCCTGAGCAGCTCGAGTGGCTTTGCTCTGGAGTATTTACTGTTTGAAGATTAACCAAATAAGCTAATGCAAGTAATGAACTTTAGGAGTTCCCCAACTGAAATTCTTTCCAGCAGTTACCTGAAATATGTTGTTTGTCGCCAGTAAAACAGGCAGATAAGTTCGGGACTGTTGCTCTGCACATCACAAGGTGAAGAGCAGCTAATTAGAGATGCCTTTCTGTTCCAGATGCCAAGAATACGTGGTTCAGATGTAGCTGCTGGATAAGTCTCGATGCTACTGTATTGCGTCTCATGCTGATGCCCTGCAGTATTTTGGTGCCAGTGACCAGAATCTTGGTACCAGTTAATTAGCACAAGGTCCTTTTCTGTGCTCCATCTGAAGAGAACATCTGTGGCATCTACCTCCTTGCTCAGCTAACAGAGCAGTCATATCTCTTGATGAACTGGGATTCTTTTCTCACTGTGTTATCTGGATTTGGTCAAGAAGAAAACCAGTCACAAGAAAAGTGAACTACAGAGACTAAATGCTGTGAAAAAGATGACACTTTACCTCTAGAGTAAAAAGCTAGAAGCAATGTTTGTCCCCTTTCGATTGGATTCTGATTTGCAGCACTGCCAGAGGAGTAGCACTGATCATTGCTTGGCAGCTTATGTCAGAAATGCTTTTGCCACCATGGATGCTCCTGTCACGTATCAGATTGGTATCTGCTCTCATTGCAAATATACCATAGGGGTGCACAATCTCCTTTGTGCCAGGAGTACCATTTAACTGATCCGTCATTTTCTGTAATAAAAAGGAGTTCTCTTTCCTAACTTAAGTGCCTGTTTGCTAAGAAGATTGGAAGTTTTCCCCTGTTCCCTTGGGTTGAGGAAAACCCCAAGGACTGGAATTTCTTGGGAGCTTATTGTCTGAAGCAGGCAAGTCTTGTGTGGGTGATACCTTTACCTGACAGGATACTAATGAAAGAGTTCATAGACTGGAAGATCCAGCAGGCACTTGTAAGACTCTTGAACTAGGGAGAGGGACATCCTGCCTCTGGTTTTTACTTTCTTTGTAGGTGGAACTGTTTGTATTGGTTTTCTGCAGCATTCAGATCTCTTCTGAGTTGGACCAAATTAGTCAGATGCTCATTTTAACATAAACTGCCAGCATTTATATGGGCAGCTTCTCGATAGTTAATCCAATAACTGGAGGTTAGAGAACTTGCACAGCTGGTACTCAGCTCTGTAACTTGCAGACTACTTTATTCTGAATTACTTTCTTACCAGCAGACTGTAAAACACAGTCTCTGCAAATTGTCTCTCTGTAAAATGTAGCTGGAGAGTCTCTATGTCAGGGAGGGGTGTGGGATTTCAGGCTGACTCTGCTTGGTGCAGTGGTTGTCATATACATCCAGGCTGAGGGGAGAAAGCAGTGAGCTAGAACAGAAACAGCTGGCTTCTGATTGCAGCATCCTTGCAAAATGAGGGAGGCAGCGAGTTCAGCAATGACTGTGCAGCAGGCAGTGTTTTACCGATGGGAATTCTGGGCTTGTTCTAGGAGAACTATACAAGAGGATTCCTGCATCAGCTGGATGAGTTCTTCCTAGAACAACATGTTGTCACCTCCTATAATAGGGATGTACAAGTGTGGTCAATGTTGCAAAACTTACCAGCATTCCTTGGAATGCTATGTCTTTCCCCAGTTCTTGTGCTATGGGGTTTTATTCTGGGTGGTCAGTCAGTGTGTCCCACTGCAAAGCTGAATTCCCAGCTGGTATCTGGAGGTAAAGATTCTTCAGCCAACAGAGGGAGCATTCAGTCAGCCTGCTGAACCAGCATGAGCAGAGACATTGCAAGAGGCGTAATTCAGTTTGGTGTCAGATTCGTACACCTTCACTTGGAGTTCTTAGTTTCAAATGGAAATTAGAAATCAGTGAATGCTGAGAGAAGAGATTGTTCCTTTTAATATTGTTCCCTCCACTACTTACAGTCTGAATTTTCCTCTTGGAATGGGAGAGGCTCAATCTGCATCAGGTTTTCTTTATCAGTGATAATCTTTGTAAGTACTTTTTGCAGTTTGTTTTACCCGTGACTGATGAGACACTGATGAAAGACTAAACCAACAGTGCTTTCACACAACACATTATTTTCCAGCAACACACACAAATGGTGACTCAGGTTGAGTTCATCTGAAGATGATCTCATGCCTGCAAGTTAAATGTGACAGAATTACCCTCGCTGCAAGCTGTCCTGGCTGTAAGCAGCAAGCAGGGTTTATTTGGTGCAAGAGAAGTGATTGATGAAAACATTCAGCACTGGCACAGCAGATGACTGTCTGCTTCTAAAGACATGAGTGGCACGCTGTTTTCTACTTAACAAATTGCATCTGGAAACTGGCAGCTTTTGGGATACACATCTGGTTGCACAGGAGAGCCAGCAGTGTGGAGTTTGCACTGTGTTTGAATGCTGAGATCTTGTCATCTGGCTACATTGGTGGTTTCTGCTTATTGAGAAACTTGGGAGATTCTTTTCTGGCAAACAGGACTGCAGAAGTCAGAGCCTGTGACCATGGGAAATCTTTTTCATCTGGCATTGGATGTTTGGAGGTTGTGTGGCCATGTATGGAAAACTGTTTCTTTTGGATGAAGGTTCATCACCATAACTCCCCATTGCAGGACCATTCAAAAATCTACCAGCTGTGAAAAATCCACAAGCTGTGAATTCTCAGAGTTGTTTGAGAACTGGCAAACGCTTCTGCCTTGGCTGCAGGGGTTCCCTTTCTCTTGGCCTGTATAAAATCTTAGAAGTGAAGATGATCTGGTAAGGATGGGTCAGTGTGGATTCATCTCTGGAGCCTTAGAGGGGATGCTACAGAGCTGCTCTACACAGGCTGTGCTCCCTCCCATCTGCATGATTTTAGTTTCAGATGTAGTGATACAAACTCAGGGTTTATGCTTCATTTCCAGCTGTCTGTAAGAGAACCCCAGTTTTGGTGGCAACTGAGAGAGAACCGTGGAAGGACAAACCTCCAAGAACTTTTGGGGGAATGATTCAGACTTTAAGCACAGAAGTTTTTGCACAAGTCCCTGGGAAAGGGGGTTTGTAGATTTAGTCCAGATGTTATTTAGAACTAACAGCAAAACCATGTGTTGGTGCCAAGTGAACTGCCCCATCCTGCTGGGGCAAATGGGCAGGAACAACCTAGAGGTAAAATACAACAAAAGAGTAAAGTTCTTGTTGAAAAATTACAAGTGCCAATAAGAAAACAAAGGTTCCTGTTGTTATGCCCATAAGCACCTGTTTAACTGTGAGACAGTGGAACTCTGTGGCTTGATCGTGTTCATGTCCCCACACCATGATCTTCAAACAACACCGCTCGGATTTTGTTCTTTCTGCCATCAGCTGAGCTTTGAATGTCCATGGTGATGCTCCAGCCCTCGGAGCTTAGTGCAGTGACTTAGAACTGGAGTTAAAGCAGCTTCAAGCCTATGTGGGGAAGGAGAGTAGTGGGAGTTTGAATTACGTGGTCCTTTTTACTCCCCAAACCTTGAGTGAGTGTTTGTGTGCAACTTCCAGGATTGTAGGGAACTGTTGGGATCTGGACTTCTTATCCAAGGGCTAACTTGTTGTTAATTTGTATAATTATTTCCTTCCAATAATGCATCTCATTTGGTTTGAAGTAAATTATTTTGCTTCTTAATTAACTTTTTTAAATAATAAAACTTTGAATTCTTTGGTTGTTTCTTTTGTTGGAGGTGAGCTGGGCAAGGGGTCCACAACTGGCTCACAGAAAGCCTACCATGATACTCTCTGCTTTCCCTGTGGCATCTGGGTTTCCTTAGATTGTCCCTTCTGCAATGTGGCACGAACAACAGTTCACTACAGCATGAATATGCAGCGAGAGTGGCTTTGAGATGTACCATGGGCTTGTTCCACAGTCCAGTTTTAGTGACTTCACCAATCTGTGCATGTCTTGAGTTGGTGCTGAGTCTCCACATTTGCAGTGGGGTCTCTCATCCTACTTTTGCTGTATTTGCCCTTGGAAAGGATGCTGAGTCAGAAAGGGGAAGGAGGAATTACTTGGCATTCCAAGAGTGACATCACCTATGGAGTTGTTGCTGTGTCCAAATCATGCTTTTAAGATGCTTAATTCAGTCTTCTGCAATACATCCCTTCTGGCTTTCTTCCTGCAATAAGGGGTTGGACCATGCAGTAAGTGTGCTTTGAATGTGTTTCTCCTAAGACATTGTGTCAAGCCTCTGGAAACACAGGCTCCAGTCCGTTTTCTGTGCAAGGAACTTAAGAAGAGTATATAAAAGTCCCTGCACTGTGTACCTGCAGTAGTAGCTGCCTGTTCCAAAAAGAGATATTCAGAATATACAGATGAACGCTTAAAAGCAAGGGCTTTTCCTGGTTTGTTAGGAAAGCTTTCCTCCACTGTGAAGGTTAGCTGGGACAGTCTGGTCCTACAAACTAGCTCACACCTGAAGAATTTCCTGACTTATGCTGCATTCCAGAGCAGAGGTTGATTTAAACAGCCCTGGAGGGATCTGTGTAGGGAATGACTAAGGGAATGTGGGGAGAGAACTTGCTGAGGCTCCTTAGTGCAAGGAGCTGTTGGTAAAGGCACAGCACATCCGGGCATGGTGGGATTTCCCCCTTTGTTAATACTTTCCCTCTTCAGGAATTGAAACCATTTTCTCACAACACTTGCCCCCAGGCTTCTATGGGGACAGTTTCCCCTGTGCCAGGGCTGCTCTGCTGGGCTCCCGGGAGCCGTCAGCTCCAAAGTTCTGGCATTTTCCTTTGACCAGACTGGGGTGGGATGGAGGCAGCTCAGACAGAAAGATGGGGAGGAGGTGGGGTTAGAGCTGCTCTGAAGCCTGGGGCTGTGAATCACTTTGCAGTTGAGAAAGAGCAAGAAGATGGCTTGTTTGTACTCAGTACTTCAGCCTAAAAAGGCTCAGATCTAACTTTAGCAGCACATACTCAAGCTTTACTCATATTTCTAACATGAACCCAACTACACTTACCCTGTGATTAAAAAAGCTGTGGGATCAAGAGCCCTCCTAAGAAGGGATGACCCTGTCACCCTAAAGGTTAACTTTGGTTTCCGATGTGAATCCCAAGGTCTTGATCTATCCAGAAAGGTCCCTGTGGGGGAGCAAAGCAGCAGGAGCCAATTATTAATTAATCGGGGGTTGGAACTAGATGATCTTAAGGTCCTTTCCAACCCTAACTATTCTATGATTCTATGATTAATGACCTTAAATGGAACGGTTACACAATAACCTGGTGTTGGGGGCTCAGAATCTGGGACTAAGAACAAGAGTAACGCAGAAACTGAAGACTGCTACTGGCAGGTATGAGACCAGGTATTAGAGATGATGACTCTGGCAGCATCCCACCTTTGCCCTGTTGGCTGCACCTCCAAATACTGGGGGGGAGGATCTATTTATATTCTTGGGATTCTATGAACATGTGGGAAGTGGAGCTAAAACCCCCTCAGTTCTGGAGAATCTCTTCATTATAACCCAGCACATTTGAAGTTGTGCACATGCAGTAGTGACCCTTGAGAGTTATGTTCTTTGGACATTATCTGATGCTGGGCCAGGTCTCAGCTCACCTGACTTCACTGAATAGTTGTGCTAGGAGCTTCCCATGCACCTACAGCCAAAATCTACAACTGGTTATTTCTAGATCTGTATCTTACGCAAGTCACTCATTCTAGCCACCGTCCAGGACAAAGCCTTTTCATTGCTGTTCCTGTGCCATCCAGCACAGGAAGCCTTTACATGCACATACACTTCCAACCAGTGTTGGCTTTTCCAGGGGTGCTGGTTTTTCTGTTCCCTTCAGAGTTATGACCAAAGTCACATTGAACTGAGCAGCAAGCCTCTGCTGCCTGTAGCCAAATGCTTTGCTTGTCCTGATTTCAGTGCAGTTTGTCAGCTCCAGCAAGCAGTGAAGTAGAAACAAACAGGAAAAGACCGTTTCAAATCAAAGCTATTGTATCCCTCTGACCTGGTCCCGGTTTTCCGCTTCCCACCAGGAAGCTGAGCTGAGTCAGGAGCTCACAATTACCCTGGCAATATGCAGTGCACTACAAACTGTGGTCATTTCCTTCAGATGGGAGCTGTTTTCCAGCTTCCTGAGAGATCTGAAGTAGATTTGAGAAGACCTTAAAGGACTGGGTACAGCCCTCAATGCCTGGATGCTAGGAAGAATCTACCTAAAACACGCAGAAGTACTTCCTGGAGTGATACCCTGCCCTGCTGCATCCAAGCACTATGTGTAGCTTAAAACAGCAGTTTCTTGCCACACCTTTGGTTGTACTAAGTGCTGGTCTCTGTGAGATACACCTTGGTTATGGCTCACACGTATAGAATTGAGGATCACCCTTACTATTAAGATACACAGCTTTATAACAGCAGTTCCTGAAAAGCTCCGGTGCAAAACACAGTTCCATGAACTTCCCTTTTGTTTGATCGATTCAGCTGGGAAGATGTGAGGACATTTCCTTTGCTAAAACCCCTCTCAGGAAACATCCTCTCTGAGCAGTGCACTGGTTGGTGAGAGCACATCATTTGTACCCATCCCCTGTGCTGATGAAAACAATGCAAACCTCAGCCTACTCTGCTAAATATAAAGTGAAAGCCTCAGTTAAAGAAGTTAAATTTGAGCTGTGGCTTCACCTGTTTCAGTGCAAGTGCTTGTGGCTGCACTTTAAATAGGCTTAGAGCTGACCTTGCTTCTCCTTTTAGAGCAGGAGAGTCTGATTACAGGCAAGGGAAAGGAGTGAAATCAGTGTGAGGCTGCTGTGCAGTCAGTCATCTGCTTGTGCTCTGTTATAGTAGGGTGTTACTTGAGGCTCTGCAGACTTGCTGCAAAGATGTCCCAGCTGAGAATGCCAGGTAGGTCTGAAACTGCAGGTAGTGAGGCCAGGAACCACTGGCCAGGCTGGAGCCCCTGTGGGTCTGGTGGTACTTGTGCAGCCCAGGGCACCTCTCTGGGGGCTTTGAGTGGTTTTCTTCCTGTTTGGATGGTGCAGCAAAGAAACATTATTGTTTAGCCCAGGTTGGATGGGGCTTGGAGCAGCTGCTCCAGTGGAAGGTGTCCCTGCCTGTGGCAGGGGTTGGAACTGGATGAGCTTCAAGGTCTCTTCCAACCCAAACCAGTCTAGGATTGTTTAAATCTTGCTCTGTTTGTACTGAATAAAAATGCTGTTTCTCCTGCAGTGCACTGGATCCTGTAACAACAGCATTAAATCACTGTGGAAAGGGGCAGAGGGATTTCAGGAGTCTCTGGTCAACCTGGCTAAGCTTGGATGATCTGGGGTGCTGCAGTCCCAAGGGATGGGGAACACAAGCTGAGCAGCAGGCATAGGGCCAGCCAGGCTGTGCAGAAAAGCACAGAGGGACATGTGATCCCATTGCAGAGGAATATCAGCACCGAACAGTTCTGATAAGAGCAGGTTAGAATTGCAGTGCTGTGTGGTGTGTTATACACTGTCCTGGTGTGTGAAGCTTGTGTCAAAGCCTGGCCCAGCAACACCAGTGGGAGTTTGTTGTGTCATTTTCATCCACTAAGGAGAGGAAAGGTCAAAGCAGGCATTTCTGGGATGCTTAGTTTGCAAATGAATACCTGGAGTTCAAGTGCCATGAGTGCATGTTCTGCCAGCTGGGCTTGGGCAAGTCAGCAGCTGGTGACTTGTGATGCCAGAGCTCCAGTCTGAATTTGCTGAGTCAGATGCAAAGGGCATGAGTTGTACCCCAAAGTATTGATGCCACACTATAACTGTGCATGAAAATCTGTGCAACTGTCTCAGCAATTTGATCCCATTAGTGGGTAAGTGGAGATGTGACCACAAGCAGCTGGAGGATCAACTTTAGCATCTATGATGTTCCCATCCACCCTGATCTTCGCAAAGGAGATGGATGAAAAAACAGCAAAGCAGCCCGAGTGCTCTGAACCCCTGAAACATTTGCTCTCTGTTAAGCAGGAGAATGCTGCTCTGCACTCAGTTCTTCCTGTGCTCTTCTGCATCTCCAGGTGTAAGGAGAGATGTTCTAAGACAGCTCAGTGTTATTAGATGATTGGGTATCTGGTAGTTGCTTATGGTGTTGAGGTGATGGAGATTCTAGGAAATGCTGTTCCCTTGGAGAGCTGCAGTGCAGAAGCTCTGCCAAAGAGCTCAGGTCTGATGGCATATGCCATGTGGTTCGTTGTGCACACATCATTGGGGTGCTATTGTGGAACAGCCAACACTGAGCTTCCATCTTTATATTGTACAAAGTGACAAGTTCTTTCTTTTGCAAGTGGAAGGCTTTGGCTAAACTTGCCCTTCACTCATCTCTTTATAATCACTGATGTGATGATTAGGCAAAAAGGCTTAAAGTTTGAAGAGCTGATCACATGTGTTTCATTTTGTTTCTGTTTTATCTCAAACAGCAGGAGACAAAGGTGAGTATTTCCAGGCTTTTTGTATGCTCTTCTGTATTGCTGCCTAGACATGACCACTGGAAACAAGCAGCAGTTAAGGATCATGGTGATGTTCCAGCAGCTGGAGAAGGTGCTGTTTCTCAGCAGTGCCAGCTATGCCCCTCACTCCTCCATGGAATGGTTCCAGCTTTTTGCTCCTTCGCTATACAATGCTATTTGTTAAGCATCGTCTTGCAGCCCTGAGCTCCTGCTCAGGAGATAAGCATTTCATAAAGGAGTTCTTTCCACTGTGGCAAGAAGTGAAACATTTTGCAGTTTCCTTTGAGCCTCTTCACACCTTTGTTGTTTATTTGGTTGATTTCCCCTTTTTCTTAACAGAGATCCAGCCTAAAGTAACTTCTTTTAAATTTACTTTAGGCTGGAGCATCCTGCTCCAAGAGCATTTTAATCCATGAGAGGACAGAGCCAGTGTTTCACCTCATTTATTCACATTGTCAGTCCTGTCTGCCTTGATTGTCATCTGCTGATCGTGTCCTGTCTGAGATGTCGGTGCTGTCCTCCATCTTTCATCATCTTTCCTCGCTATGCTTCAAGCTGAGCTGCCAGCTGCTGGCAAAACCTGTTCGATTACTGTCCAAACATACACTTCCAGAAACTGGTACCACAGGAGCCCTTGAGGTTCATGTGTTATGGTATTTTGTTGGCAGAAGAAGAGCTTTTAACCTTCTTTCTCTTTCTTCATAAAGCTCCAGTCAACCAGTGTGTCTTTCATAGGAGCATGTTAGCTGTCACCTTTGCAGCACACTGCTCTTGATGGGCTGAGAAGGTTCTCCAGCTAGGAGCTCTTTAGCTGCATGGTGATAAAGGGAGCTAAGTGCTTGAGCTGCTGGTTCTGTCTGTCTCCATCTATACCTTGTCATCATCCTGGCTGGATGCCTTGCAGAGCATGTGGGTCTTCAGCTTCCTACAGCTGTAATGACTCTGCCAACCTTCCCTTCTATATCTCTGTGCATGCTCTTATCAGCGCCCTTTGCAAGGACAGGCTGCTTTCTGGGCCTTTTGTGTCACTCTTGGACTGTGGTTTGTACCAGAGGTATCCAGGCATGTCTCCAACCCTCCATATGTGGCCCAGGCTCTGTTAAGCTTGTTGCAAACTTTAGAGTCTTGCAGGCAGCATGGAGGTGTAGGTGTCCTAAAGACACCTCTTAGCTGAGAGGTAAGATGCTGCACGATGCTGTTATGGTGGCTGCAAACCAGATGCCTGTGTGACCTTGCACTCTTCTCCCTTCAGAGATGGATGAGGCATTGCGCTCCTTCGCAGAGAAGGTCTTTGCTTCTGAGGTGAAAGATGAGGAGACCAGGCAAGAGATCTCTCCTTTTGATGTGGAAGATATCTGTCCCATCTCACGCCAGGAGATGAGAGAACACATGATACTTCAGGAGAGCACTGACACATCAGAAAAGCGGTGAGCAACAACCAGGGCAATTGGGAGAAGGAAAGGAGTGTTGTCTGCACGTCCCCAGCCAGAGCTGGGGAACATAAATCAGTGCCTCTGAAAACAGTTCACACCACCCCTGGGATAAATCCTTGGTAATCCCAAGGCATCTCTCAGGTACCTCAGGGTTTCCTCTCCAACTGTTGCCAATGTTGGACAGAAGGACACCCATGGCCTGTTTCTTAGGTGTCAGCACAGCAATGGTCATGGAGCTGCTGGAGAGGGAGACCTGGAGACCTTTCTCTGGAAAGGTGCAATTTCTAAAGACCATACTTGAAAGCCTGTGGCTACTCTGTGTGCTGTGACCCCTACTCCTGGCACTGCCTGTTGGAGATGCTTAGAAAGCACCAATGAGATGGCTCATGTAGTGCACAGCTGGAATGTGGCTGTGGTCAGTGCTGTGTGCCTGAGGTTCTCCTACCCGGCAGGAAGAAGCGCTTGTTCCGCATGAAGACGATTGCGTTGGCAGTGCCTGTGGCTCAGAAGTCTATAACCAAACTATCTGCTATCGAAGAGGTCATCTCCACCTCCCCCCTGTACCAGACTGTGCCTGACTTCCAGCGGGTACAGATCACAGGGGATTACGCCTCTGGGGTAGGTATTTGCATGGCTGTACTCTTCCCCATGCTGACCACCACCTCATACAGTCTCTGCCTGTCCCTCAGTAGTGCCCAGTGTAATTGGAGTCTGTATGAGTTGCAGTGGAGTTAGCCTGTGTCTCCCAGCTCAGTTTGTGTCTCGTGAGTACCTCACGGTACCTTGCTGTGTCTCTGGAAGATCCAGAGCTGAATTCCTTAGTAGGAGCCTGTGGAGTGCTGCATGTTCCAGATGTGGTTGTCTGGGCAGAGGGGAGGGCATGGCAGGATGGGCTATGCTCATTATGTTGTAGCCTGCACTTGCTTGCACACAACTGTCTGAGATCTGTGCATGTTACAGAATCCCAGAATGGTTGAAGTTGCTGCACAGCATTCTCAATGCTGCTCCACTCTGACTCCTCCTGACTGCCAAAGCAGTTGCCTGTGCAGTAAATCAGAAACTATTGACACATTATGTCAGTGTATGTTATTAGTCTTGCTTCAGTTACATCCTGTGCTCCAGAAATAGCTTCTAGTGTTCTGCCCAGACCTTGCTTCCATCTCAGTTTGCAGCAGGGAATGTAAAAGATGATGATGGGGAATTCACTGGTTCTGGCACGAGGAACTTGCCTTTGCCATGTCTAGGACTTTGCCTGTCATCAACACCTTCCACTAGAGCAGGTTGCTCTCAGCCCCATCCAACCTGACCTTGAACACTGTGAATTGCTGTGAATAAAATTGCCCTCTTTCTCTTTTAACGCACCAGGTATCTCTCGGGCAGGCAGGCTCCCTTGTGAGGTTGTTTCAGCAACAACTCTCTTGCAGGTGACAGTGGAAGATTTTGAAGTTGTCTGCAAAGGCCTGTACCGTGCACTGTGCATCCGGGAGAAGCACATGCAGCAGTCCATGCAGAGGTTCCCCAAGACCCTGTCCCAGTACCTGCGCACTATTGAGGGCGAGGTCTGGAGGGCGAGAGATGCTGGCCCAGGCCCATGTAGGTACTTGGGGGGTTTCCTCTCTGGCTTCACTATGGGGTGGGCAGGGTTGTGGGAGTGCTGCACAGGAGAGTTTCTTGCCCCGGTCTCTTCAGTGGCAGTGGCAGGGATGTCTCTGCCCTCTGCCTGTGGTGTGGGAGCAGGGCAGGCTCATGGGGTTTTGGCTGCCAGCATGTGCCTCATGATATTGTCCTTTTGGTCCAGTGTTCACCCCACCAGTGAAGGATGGAGAGGATCCCTTTGACACTGGGAATCTCGGTGAGGACCTGGGATACCACATTCAGATGAAGAATGGTGTAGTTTACGTCTATGAAGACAAGGCAGCAGCTGACAGAAATGAGCCAAAGGATCTGCCCTACCCGAGCCTTGAGCACTTCGTTGATGACATGAACTTCCTCTTGGCTCTGATTGCAAAGGGGCCTGTGTAAGTGCACAACCCAGCACTGCTGGATGCAGCTGAACAGGTCCTGCCTCAGCTGGCAAAAAGAGGTGAGGGCAGAGCCATGGTTGCCCCCTCTGCTTTCTGGGCAGAGGGAGGAACCCCCGATGACATACCTGCAGCCTGCTGGTTTCCAAAGTGCCCTTGGCCCTTGTAATCCGTCTTGATTGGGGTCTTAATTAAAACCAGCATTGAGGGATTGGAGACACACTCTGCAGGTATGCTCACAGCCAGCCAGGTCTTCTTTTGAAGCTCTCTAATAGAGCCAGGAGAGCATCTAAGGGAAGCAGGGCCAGGCCAGCATGAGCAATTCCACTTCAGGAGAAAGCTGCATCCTAGTGTTTGATGTGCCATGCTCCTGTGTTGAGGGGGAAGGAGCCCAGTCACTGTTCTGCCCTTTGCTTTCACTAGTAAGACCTATGCTCATCGACGCCTGAAGTTCCTCTCATCCAAGTTCCAATTGCATGAAATGCTAAATGAGATGGATGAGATCAAGGAGCTGAAGAACAACCCCCACCGGGATTTCTACAACTGCCGAAAGGTAAATGGCTAAGCTTAGAGGCCTGGTGACTCTGCAGATGAGCTGTCTGGGTGCCATCCCTGCCCTGACAACTGCATATTAGAGTCAAGGTCTGTGGCACCTACACTGTTGCTGCTAATGGGATGGTGCTGACTGGGGTGCTCTTGGCCTCAGCCTATTATGTTCATCTGCTGAACTCCCCACACATATTTGACTCATATATGGGGTTTGTTGGCCTCCTTGTAAAGGTACCTGAGAATCCCAGTTTGAAACTAGGTAGCTGTCCCTCTGGTTTCTCAGGTGGACACACACATCCATGCTGCGGCCTGCATGAACCAGAAGCATCTTTTGCGTTTTATCAAGAAATCCTACTTTGTGGATGCTGACCGCATAGTTTATGATGCCAAGGGCAAACAGCTTACCCTGAAACAGCTTTTCCAGCAGCTCAATCTGCATCCCTATGACCTGACAGTGGATTCCCTGGATGTCCATGCTGTAAGTGGTAGGGCATTTACTATAAGACCACTCTCAGGTCACACTTATCCACCCATGTAGGCACAGCTTTTCCCCTCCCATGCATCCATGACATCTTAGTGGTTGTGGCAGGAT
Source organism: Melopsittacus undulatus (assembly GCF_012275295.1). Taxonomy (NCBI): domain Eukaryota; kingdom Metazoa; phylum Chordata; class Aves; order Psittaciformes; family Psittaculidae; genus Melopsittacus; species Melopsittacus undulatus. The sequence continues at coordinate 1,324,191 of NC_047542.1, forward strand.
GCAGCAGGTCCTGGCTTCCCCATTTTGGGTTGTTTGGATCAGGGGTGTGTGTAGCCTTTACCCTGACCCTCCCCTCCTCAGGGACGTCAGACATTCCAGCGCTTTGACAAGTTCAATGACAAGTACAACCCTGTGGGTGCCAGTGAGCTGCGTGACCTCTATCTGAAAACAGACAATGCTATCGATGGCGAGTACTTTGCTACCATCATCAAGGTGAGAATACAGAAAAGGAGAGCACAGTTAAGCTGTGGTGCTGCTGTGCTCAGAGGCTGGAGTGTCTCCAGGCAACTGCATCCTGGTTTGCAGGAGGTTGGATCTGATCTGGAGGATGCCAAGTACCAGTACATGGAGCCTCGCCTCTCAATCTATGGGCGATCAGCTGAGGAGTGGCCCAAGCTAGCCAGCTGGTTCACCAAACACCGCGTCTATTCCCCCAACATGAAGTGGATGATCCAAGTGCCCAGGATTTAGTATGTGCTGTGGGTCTGAGAGAGCCCTGTGCCTTATCATAGACTGGTTTGGGTTGGAAGGGACCTTAAAGCTCCTCCAGCTCCAACCCCTGCCACGGGCAGGGACCCCTTCCACTGGAGCAGCTGCTCCAAGCCCCTGTGTCCAACCTGGCCTTGAGCACTGCCAGGGATGGGGCAGCCACAGCTTCTCTGGGCACCCTGTGCCAGCACCTCAGCACCCTCACAGGGAACAGCTTCTGCCTAAGAGCTCAGCTCAGTCTCCCCTCTCTTGGGCAGGTTCAAGCCATTCCCCTTGGCCTGTCCCCACAGGCCCTTGTGCAAAGCCCCTCTCCAGGTTTCTTGTAGCCCCTTTAGGCACTGGGAGCTGCTCTGAGGTCTCCCCGGAGCCTTCTCCAGGCTGAACAAGTGCACTCTATCTCATTTTTTATCCTGAAGGGATTGTGGGGGCAGTGGGACACGTTCCTCTGCTAGCAGCTGATCCCTGTCTGTGTCTACAGTGATGTATTCAGGTCTAAGAATTTCCTCCCACACTTTGGGAAAATGCTGGAAAATATCTTTGTCCCTGTGTTTGAGGCAACTATCAACCCTCAAGCCCACAAACAACTGAGTGTCCTTCTACGCCACGTGAGTGCCACCTGATGATGTTGTTGGGGTGTGATGAACATTCCTGTTTGTGCACAAGAAATGGGGTATTACCCATGGAAAACATCACTAGGGCCTTGTGGCCACTGAGGGGTGGGACAGGGCTACAGGCTGCAGCGGGATGATGGCAAGCTGCAGTGGGGCAGGGTGAGTTGGTCTGTCTGGGCATGAGGAGGGGGGCAACTTTGAGACACGGCTTCTCTGTTGCCTTGCCAAGCAGATCACTGGCTTCGACAGCGTGGATGATGAATCCAAGCATAGTGGACACATGTTCTGCACTAAAAGCCCAAAGCCAGAGCAATGGACTTCAGAGAAGAACCCATCCTACACCTATTATTTATATTACATGTATGCCAACATTCTGGTGCTGAATAACCTACGCAGGTGAGGCCCAGGATCTGCTAAGGGATGTGGGATGGGCTGGCAGAAGCAGGGCTGCCTCATGAATTGTCTCTTTGGTTGTTGATGTGGAAAAGTGGGGCCCCCCATGCTCTGCCACCGGTGTAGTTTGGAGCTTTATGTCTCAGAGCCATCCAAACACTCCTCTGTAGGAAGTGTGATGAATTGGGGTGAAAACTTTGGAGTTGCAGAGATGCATCTGTTGCATGCACAGATCATAGAATCTCAGTCTGGTTTGTGTTGCAAGGGAACTTAAAGCTCATCCAGTTCCAACCCCTGCCACAGTCAGGGACACCTTCCACTGGAGCAGCTTGTGCAAGATGAGGAATGATGACAAGTAATGTGCTCCTAGGTCAAGCTGGATTCTTGGGGACTCACTGCTAGGGGCAGAGCTGGACCTGAAGTCAGGGAATCTTGCATCATAGCCACCTACCCTTGCTGCTCGCTTGCTCTGAGTTCTTCTTCCATGTGCCTAGGCAGCGTGGCATGAACACGTTCCTCTTCCGTCCACACTGTGGGGAAGCCGGGGCCATCACACATCTGCTCACAGCCTTCATGACAGCAGATAACATCTCGCATGGTCTCAACCTCAAGAAGGTAAGTGGAGTAGTTTGTCACAGAGCAGCCCAGGCATGGCAGAGGAGCACATGCACACAGCTGGCATCCACTGTAGCTGTGTTAATTGCACCTCTGCTTTAGACTGACGCAGCCTGGCTTCAGGCAGGTGTTACATGGTTCTGTGGGTTCCTCAAGGCATGGAGGGATGCTCTCCAGGCATGTTTGGGGATGTAGCTGAGATGTTTCAGAGGTTCAGCCTCACAGACTTATCACTGGATATGTCTGTGATCACTGGAGCCAGCTGAGTGCTGAAATCAGACAGGTTTCAACTCGCTTGATGTGCTCCCTGGAGGACAGCTCCCTGGCCTGTCCCTTGCACATGTGAACTCTCTTCATTGGATTTCCTAGCTGGGGCACTGGGCTGATTGAGGAGGGACCCTGGAAAGGGAAAGGACACAGCAACTGTATTCCTAATCTGGCAACTCTGCTCATCTTTGCAGACCCCTGTGTTGCAGTACCTGTACTTCCTTGCCCAAATTCCCATTGCTATGTCCCCACTCAGCAATAACAGCCTCTTCCTGGAGTACGCAAAGAACCCATTGCCTGACTACCACCACAAGGGCCTCTTGGTGTCCCTTTCTACAGATGACCCCATGCAGTTCCATTATACCAAGGTAAGTGGGAGCTGATCCCTGGGTTCGTTTCTATGGGAAGCCAGCAGTGTTTGCAGAGGGTCCAGCGTGCTGGGGTGGCCCTGGCTGCAGTGGTGCCTCTAACACAGCCTGTGCCTGCAGGAGGCCCTCATGGAGGAGTACGCCATTGCTGCCCAGGTCTTCAAGCTCAGCACCTGTGACATGTGTGAAATCGCCAGGAACAGTATCCTGCAGTGCGGCCTGTCCCATGAGGTGGGTGCCCCTCGAGGGGCCCTAGAGGCCTGGGGATGAGGACCAGGTCTGCAGCACATGGAATCTGATACTGGTTTGGGATGAAGAGACCTTAAAGCTCCTCCAGCTCCAACCCCTGCCACGGGCAGGGACCCCTTCCACTGGAGCAGCTGCTCCAAGCCCCTGTGTCCAACCTGGCCTTGAGCACTGCCAGGGATGGGGCAGCCACAGCTTCTCTGGGCACCCTGTGCCAGCGCCTCAGCACCCTCCCAGGGAACAGCTTCTGCCTAAGAGCTCAGCTCAGTCTCCCCTGTTTCAGTCTGAACCCATCACCCCTTGTCCTATCGCTCCAGTCCCTAATGAAGAGTCCCTCTCCAGCATCCTTGTACCCCCCTTCAGACACTGGAAGCTGCTCTGAGGTCTCCACGCAGCTTCTCTTCTCCACGCTCAACAGCCCCAATGTTCTCGGCCTGGCTCCAGGCCCTGATCAACCTCGTGGCCTCCTCTGGACCTGCTCCAACAGTTCCATGTCCTTATGTTGGGGACAGCAGAACTGCACACAGTGCTGCAAGGGGGGTCTCAATGCTCCCGGCTGTGCTCAGGCCAGGGTGCCTCAGGGGCTCTGCAGCACTTGTCCTGTTCTCTGACAGGAGAAAGCCAAGTTCCTGGGTGAAAACTACCAGGAAGAGGGGCCCCAAGGCAACGACATCCGAAAGACCAACGTGGCTCAGATCCGCGTGGCCTATCGCTACGAGACCTGGTGCTACGAGCTCAACCTCCTCGCCGAATGCCTCAAGAACGACTAGGAGCGGGGTCGGACCTCAGGGGGCGGGGTCGGACCTCAGGGGGCGGGGTCGGGCCGCAGGGGGCGGGGTCGGACCGCAGGGGGCGGGGTCGGGCCGCGCAGTAAAGCCGGTGTCTGCCTCAGCGGTGTCAGCGCCCCCGTGCGGCGGCTGCGGGGATGGGCGGGGCTGGCGCTGAGGGACGGCCGCGAGAGCCAATGGGCGGGCGGCTCGGGGCGCGCCGGGAGCGTCCAGCAGAGCGGGGCCGGGGCCGGGGCCGGGCGGTGGCAGCGGCTGTGCCCGCGGGGCTCGGGCTGCCCGTGAGGCCAGGCTCGGGGCGGCCGGGCGGGACGTGCTGGTGCTGGTAGCGGCCCGACCGCTGCCGGTGCCCGGGGCTGCGGGACCGGGTAAGGTAGCGCCGCGGAGGCTTTTGCCGCCCCTGAGCGAGCAGGGAGGCGGTGCTGCGGCCGGGGCTCGCCATCCCCAGGGCCCGTGCCGGGTCCCGCAGCTCCGCCCCGTGGGTCCCGCGGGGCATTGACCGGAGCATTCCCCCGCGGGCGGGGTACGGAGCTGAGCGGAGGATGTGGGTGCTGAGTCACCAGCCCCGTGTTCTGCCGCGGCCCCTCGTCCTGGTCCGCACCGAGAGGACACGGGGGCTGTGGGAATGACATCGGTGTGCGCCCCGGCCACCCAGCCAGGCGCCTTCCAGTGATAGGCACAACCTGGGGCACGGGAAGATCCCTGTGAACTTCGGGAAACGCTTCTGCTGTAGGTGGCCCCGCTGGGGCAGCGGTTGGGCGAGCTGAGCTCCAGAGGTCCCTTCCCACCTCAGCCACGCTCTGATCCTCCGGAGTTTCGTTAAGGCAAATGGTCTACTAGGAGGCTGTGATGGTTTAGGTAGCCCTCGGTACCTGTGCTTCGCTGCACTGAGGTGTGCAGGCATGAGGTGTTGCAGAGGTGCTTCCTGCCAGGGCTGCCTGAGGGCTGCTATGCCGGACCTGCCTCTCTGTGCCTTTCCTGCTCACTGCGTAGATCCCTCTGTTCCCGTTACCATGACTGAACGCAGCTTGTCGTCTGGCTGCCATGACTCTGATAAGCCTTAGTAGTGGTGGGAGCTCTTTCTCCTGGCAGCTGGGACTTGCATCAACCCTAATGATGGAAGTGTAAAGAGTTGCAGGAAAACTAGTTCCTGGGGATGTGCATTTGGGCAGTGGTGGTTGTGGTTTCTGCTCTCCCTGTCAGTTACAGAAAGGAGGGATGAGGAGTGAGTGGTGACCTTGCTGGGTGGGAAGGGAGAGTGGGGCAGAGAAATGAGAGCCTTCTGAACAAGCCGGTGTGCCCTCTGTCAGCTGGAGGGGGAATGCAGGGGTGAGCAGGATGCCTGTGCTGGCCCTTGTAACATAAAGGTGGTGGTGGCTTTATGGTGATGCCAGTCCTGAGGGAAGCCTGGAATCTCACCTCCTACAGCTGCACCAGGAAACAGCTCCAGGATAACTCCTGTTTAACTTTTCCTTTGTCCCTGCCTTGGGTCTCAGTTCTTGTGTGAAGCTGTGGCATTCCTGGGGCATGGAGCCAGCCCATGGTGTGGTGTGAGTCAGTCCTGCTACCCGAGAGTTCAGATCCTGTGAGTCAGGTTAAAGCCCATGACTTTAAAAATAGTACCTTGTGGGTTCTGTCCGGGTGTCCTCAGCTACAGCAGCCTTCAGGGCTTACATGCTTAAAGCAGTTTGGCTTTTAGCATGGGTAAAAGCTTCCAAGAAGTTGGATTTCATCGCTTGAAAAACAGACTGGAAGTTGAAAGATCCATCTGTTTCTCAGTACAAAAGTCTTGGGACCTATGCAGAGGTCAGACTTAACCTCCTTTTGCCATGTAATTAAGATGGACATCACATTTAGTACATCCAGGGGCTGTGCGTCTGATGAGGTGGAGCTCTGTTTCTCAGCATGACAAGCAGCTTTGAATGAGTTAATAGCTAGAGCTGCTTTGTATCGAGTTGGAAATGACTAAGCATGCTGCATTCCTGAAGTGTTACTTATTTTGATATAAAATCTGCATGTTTGGTACTGCCCATGTCCTTCAGGCATCAGCATGGCAAGAGTTTGCTTCAGGAAAGCTTCAGCTTCATCCTGGAGCTGAACAGAATGGGAGTAGCTGAAGACTCTAGGAAGGGTCTTTGCTGCTGTGCTGGCTGCCCCCTCATCCCTCCAGCGCTGAGCCGGCAGCTTCCCTAGGCTCCAGGAGGCCAGAAACGATCTTTGATTTGGCTCCCAGCACAGGAGGCTTGGCGAGGAGGAGGTCTCCTGGGTGGTTTGGAGCGGCACAGCTCTCACAAAGGGAGTGAGGGATTGCTTCAGGACTGCACGGGCTTGCCAAGGCAGTGATCTGAGTGTTCTCATGCCCGTGGTGCAGCAGGATAAGGTAAGGTGGTGTGTTCGTGCCTTTGTTTAGCTGGCATGAAGGTAGTAAGGGGGGTTGTGGGGTGCCAGCAGCACCTGTGAGGCATCGGAGTATTTCGTTCTTGGAGAGCAGTGGCAGCATTCTCTCCTGGAGTGAGTGGTTTCAGGAAATGGAATTGTCTTGAGACGTTGCATGGAAAATGCTTTGTGTGCTCTCTGGCTCTCAGAGCTGGAAAAAAGAGGGCTCTCTATCATGTGGTGTGAGTGTGCCTCATTCTGCTCGGGTTGAAGAGGTGGAAGCTGTGTTCAAACAGTGTGGATCCAAGAGGCTCTCCTTTGGGAGAAATGTGGGATGATTTGTCTGGAAATTACTGTATTTCTCTTCACCCCAAACCCCACTTTCAGTGAAATAGTTCAGCATTCTCAACTACACCGAACTGCTGTAACTGCTCACGCAGTAGAGATGATGCATTTGGCTTCTGTGGAAAGACTGTGAAACATCCTGAAGCCACTGAAAGAATTTGGAAGTAGAGGTCAGGAGAGAAGCAGTCATGTTACATCTGGTTTGTTTGTGAAAGGAATGGGGTGTGTGGTCCCTGAGGTGCAAGTGCTGGCTTTCTCACCTGGGTGGTCTCTACCAGTTCTGTGTCCCTAAGCTGGGTTTTGGCTTATCTGAGGGTTATTAGCTTGGATCAGACCATCTCGGTCTGCTCTTTCCTCACCAAAGATCAGTCTCTACTCTTGCCCTGGCTCGTGTAATGAGCTTACATTAAATGCCTAGTTCTTGATAGCACCTTGCAAGCCTGGGCAGGTGAAGAGCTGCACTCCTCAGATGGTTATTTCGGAAGACACAGTCCAGGGTTGTGGCTGGTGGAGCGGTGCTGAGTGGGAGACCGGTGGGTGCTTTAAGCTTATGCTCTGTGCTCTGTGTTCAAGATGAGCCAGGAGCTGTTTCGAGTTGTATCTGGTGGTTCAAAGATCAGTGACAGCTTCTTAGGTGAGTGAACCTTATGGCTTCACCTTCTAAGTAGTACTGCTTCTCCAGGGAGTGCGTGGAGCTTCAATGGCTGGAGAAGTAATATTACTTGATAGGTTTACGAAGGAGAGGAAATGAGCTCAGTGTGGATCCTGTTTCTGCATCTGAGTCTGTGTAGCTCTGGATGGTAGTTGGGTGATTGCTTGAGCACTGCGTGAACTGCTTGAACTCTGGGTATTCATCAGTGAGCAGAACCAGAGGCAGCCCTGCAGAGTCTCACCAGTACCTGTATGCTGGCTGGGACTTGCTGGTTGTGCCTCATCATGGAGGCACTGAAGTAGGAGAGGTCAGGAGCACCAGGCTGAGCTGGACCATGGCTCTATATCAGAATGTGTCAGACTGGCTGAGGAAACTACAGCAAATGCGCTTGTTATTGCACCGTTACCCATGTGAGTGGTTGGAGGGAGGATGTGGGGCAGGCTGGCAGCCAGCAGACCTGACCTGCCACAGCACAGGCAGCCCTGCATGCTCTGGGGAGGGACCCAACTAGAAAGAGGAAGAGGGCTGCTTAGTCTGCTCTGCCTGGATGGCCTCGTGGATGCTGCATGCAGATGTGTTGCCAGGCTATTGGTGTGAACCCCAGGGTGTATTCAGAGAGGAAAGCTTCCAGTGCTGCTGGGAAGCAGGGGAGCCACTTTGACTTGCTGTCAGCATGGAGCTTCACGTGCTCCATCAATGGATATGGTGGCCTTGAAGTGCTTAATCCTGTGAATAACCCCATTGCTCCACACTGCAAGGTCCTTTGGGGTCCTATCCCTGTGTGAGTTGTCCCTGGGTGAGTTCCTCGTCCAGTGGTCCGGTGTCTGAAGACATGGCAGGGAGTAAAGGTGGCTCTGAAGCTGTACTGGCTGAAATGAGGTTGTTTCACCCCTCCGCTAACCTGGCTTTCCCCATCAGAGCTCTTGCTTCTTTGCTGGTTTATGCTTCAGGTCCTCAGGAGCAGCACTGAGAGTGAATGCAATGGTGTAGGAAAGGGGAAAGTTGCTTTCCTGTCTGCTAGTCAGAGCTGTGCGGGCAGGCACTGAGGAAGGATGGCTCTGCTCTGGCTCAGGATGTGTTGGAAACAATGCCTATTTATAGGAGGGGCCCCTTGCTGCCTGGAGCAGCCTGGCTGGGGAGGAAGAGGGTCCTGCAGCAGGGCACAGGAGCTCTGCAGTACCCCAGGCCAGGGCACTGGGACAGGGGTAGGGGGGGTTTGGATTTTGTGTGCTCTGCCTCATTCTTCAGCTTGTTCTGCCCTGTCCCTGCCCCTCTGGGGTGGGATCAGCAGGGGCTGCCTGCACCTCGATGCTGCTCGCAGGAGTGGGGAGGGGATGCTGGGCCGTGCTGGAGCTGGCCCTGGGGCCATCTGCACAGTGGTGGCTTCACCTCACTTCAGAAACAAGCTTGGTGCTGATCAGGAGTTCTGAGAATGTGGGGATCCCAAGAGCTATGGACAGAGCCAAAGGACTCCGAGGCTGGGGACACCACATGTCTGTACTCAAGTCATATTGAACCTGCAGGTGCTGGGTCTGTGTAGGCACCCAGGGTCTCCCTGGCAGTTTCACCCACCTTTTGTCCTGTACTGCCTGGAGGACTGTTTGCTCTATCCTCTGGATTACACCTTGGGGTAGTCTCAAGGAGCATAGCTCCTGTTTGCGCAGGCTCTGCTTGGGTAGAAATTAGCGTTTCTTTAGCATTCCTTCTCTTCTGCTGATCTAAACAGGGCTGTTTTCCTCTTGAGGGTGAGAACTCATCAATTTCTTCTGCATTTTAGCCTCTTGTATGCTTTTAAAACCTGCCCTGGCTGCTGGCCACAGGCTGGGCAGTGCTGCCCTCCAGTCCCTTTGATGGCAAATTTAGGTCAGGTGTTGACAGGCAGAACATCAGACAGGTTTTTACTTGTGTTGTGATACAGGAGCACGCTCCCAGGAGAGAGAACCTCTTCTCCAGTCATCACAACTGACCTAGTCCTGCATGAAGCAGCAGCCGTCCTGTTGCTGCTGACTCTCTGGAGAGGTAGATGGGGTTCCCTTTCTGTGGAGCTGATGGGTACCCTGCTGTGTTGGGAGCTCTTGTAAAGACATCCTGCTGCAGTGGTTTGCTGTGTGCTGCCCGAGGTGCTCAGAGCATCAGGAGGACCTGAGCACTCCTGCCTGGCCTGCAGCTGTCCAAGCAAGCAGCAGAGGGGCTGGCTGAGGGCCCTGCTGCAGACAGGCTGTGCTGCTGTGTTCCTCTGCTCTTAAATGCTTTCCTTGAGTTTGGACCCTTGGGATCCCCAGCTGGGTTTTGTTCCTGTTGTGGTGTCGTGTTTGGTTTTTTAAAGCCAGTGGGACCTCTCTTTCCTTGTGTTAGCCCTCCCTGAAGTGTGCTACACAAACAGGCTCTGTGGGCAGCGTGCTCTGGAAACCAGTCTGGACCATGTGATTTGGGAGGAATGTTCTTCAGCAGCGGCCAGAGCAGCAGTGATGTGTATGGCTGGAGCTCAGCTGATGGCTCTGCTCTTCTCTTTCTCTGCAGGTTGTGCTGCCAGGCTGTCCTTGTGGAGCTGATGCCAGGGAGCTCTTGCACACCAGTGGGTGCTTTGGAGCCTCATGCCAGCTTGATGTGTGCGGGACACAGGTGGATGTGGACAAGGCTGGAGATGGGGTGTTTGTGAGTGCCTTGGCACTTGCCATGCACCCAACAGGGTCAGTGGACAGCAGCTTCTCCCGCTCTGCTGTGCAGACCCTCTCCCGGAGCCACTGCCGCAACATCAAGCAGAAGATCTCGCAGTGGGAGGGGAGGACACGAGGGTGCTCCAGCAATGAGAAACAGCAGCTAAAAGACTTTGGAGTCAAGTATGATCCTAGCTGTGACGCTCTGCCCAGAGTGAAGCCACATCATGCAGAGGAGGGCAGAAGGACTAGGTCCAAAGATCCAAAGAGCTTGGGCTTGGACTTCAGGGAAGATGCACAGGGCTGTGGTGACCTCAGGCCCTGTGTATACAGCTTAGCTTCCCAAGCCAAGGAGAAAGGAGAGTTGCAAGCTGGCCTCCTTGACCCAGAAGCAAGACTGCCCCCAGGGAACTTCTACACCTCACAGGCTCTGTGGAGGAGAGTAGATCCCCATCTGCCTGACAAAGCCCCACCAGTTCCCTTGGACCTTCAGAGGAAGCAAGGGAGCTGTTGCTCCACAGAAAGAGAACTTAAAGGAGCAGAATCTCTCTGCAGGGCAGAGAGGAGCTTGAAAAACATTTACTCTGAGCCTGAGGGGCAAGAGGAGGCCCCACCACCTCCTGCTGCTGTCCCACCACCTCCTGCTGCTGTCCCACCACCTCCTGCTGCTGTCCCACCACCTCCTGCTGCTGTCCCACCACCCAAGCCCCGCAGGACTTTTCGTTACCTAGCAGAAAAGGGTGCTGGAAGCTGTGGTGATGCCAGAGCTACCAGGGAAGCGCCTGTACAAAAGCAGCATGGAGGAGACTCGGTGTCATCCTCCAACAACCCTGAGAAGAGAATAGCCAGCAGGAGGATCAGAGGCAGAACCCAGAGGTACAGCGATTCATCTCTTGTGTCTCCTTAAGTCAGTTTCTAGATGGGTTCCAACAGCTTGCTTGCCACAGTGTCCTTGTACAAGTGCTAGAACCAGTGTTGTTGATGGAGAGGATATTTCTGGATGAAAGCATCCCCTATCCAGCATTGCTTGTGCACTGCTTTTGCTGCTGATAATCACAGAATCATAGAATAGTTAGGGTTGGAAAGGACCTTAAGATCATGCAGTTCCAACCCCCTGTGAGGTAGGGACACCTCACACTAGACCAAGGCTCTGTCCAGCCTGGCTTTGAACACTGCCAGGGTTGGAGCATTTACCACTTCTTTGGGCAGCCTGTTCCACTGCCTGATAATCTTACAAAGTAGGGTGAAAGCTCCAAATAGATGTCAGTCCCACACCCTAAAGTGTGTGACTCAACAGAGTTGAGTGACAATATGCTGGTCCCAAGGAGGGTGCTGCCTACTTCTTGCCCTGAACTTGTCCTTAGCTGCAGTTTATGGATTACAGAATAGCTTTCTCTTTATGCAGTGTGCCTGCTCAATTTTCCAGCTTTCCTATTGCAGCAGGTTTGGCTATTCTTCCCTTTTCCCCCATCCATAGGTCCCTGTTGCAGAGTAAAACACCTCTGAGCTGGCTTGATGCTACTTCTGCTTACAGAGGAGCTGCCTAGGGCAGCTGTGCTAGAGAAGTGTGCACATGATAGGTGGAGATGTGACTAGGACTCCTGAAACATCCTTTCACCAGGGCCAAGCATGCAGCAACAACCCAGATTTTATGATGATGGGCTAAATCCCTGCCAGCTCCTTTGTGATCTCTGTGCCATGAGTTTGAAGTGGCGGCCAAGTGTATGAGAACTGAAGCTCACAAACATGATAACACCCTTCACAGAAGCAGTAGGTGAGCTCCAGTAGAAAGCAGTGCCCTAATTCTGAGGACTGCTGCAAGTGCTTAGTCTGCAAAATGTGGTTTGGGTTGTTGCCTCTCTGGCAAGATGGGACTCGTGGTACCTGCTTGGAGTGTGCTTGGCCATGGAGCCTCTAACTTCATGTTTAAGTTAGAAATCTCTCAGTGTAAGTGAGTAGGACTCACTTGGTGTGCTGGCTTTGGCTGGGATAGAGTTAATTTTCCTCATAACAGCCTGTGTGGTGCTATGTTTTGGATTTGTGGTGAAAATAGCGTTGAAAACACACCAGTGTTGTAGCTGTTGCTGAGCATTCATCACACAGCCTCAAGGCATCTTCTGCTTCTCTCACTGCCCCACCAGTGAGCAGGCTGGGCAAGAGGCTGGGAGGGGACGCAGCCAGGACAGCTGATCCCAATTGAGCCAAGGGATATCCCACACTGTATGTTAAAAGCAATGAATATCTGGGGAAGAAGGAGGAAAGGGGGGACTTTTGGAATTACAGCTTTTGTCTTCCCAAGTCACCATTGTGTGTGATGGAGTGTTCCTGGAAATGGCTGAACCTGCTTGCTAAGGGGAAGTAGTGAATGAATCCCTTATTTTGCTTTGCTTGTGTGTGCAGCTTTGGCTTTACCTGTTGAACTGTCTTTATCATGACCCAAACGTTGTCTCACTTTTACCCTTCTGCATCTCTCCCCCATCCCACTGGCTGGGAGCAAGTGAGCGGCTGTGAGGGGCTGAGCTGCTGCCTGGGCTTAAACTTCAACACTTAGAAATCAGAGTTCAGAGTGAAGCATCCCTGTGCTTGGTGGCCCCAGGGAGACCATATTCTGTGTGGGCTGGAGACAGCAATTCACTGGTACATGCAGTTGCCTTTAGAAGAAGTTACACTGGTTTTCCTCTAGGAAATCTTTTGAGTTTGAGGACATCCAGGGCTTCCGCAACCGGATGGCAACCACCAAGTCCCACAGGCTTCAAGAAGAGACAAATGGCACTACAGGATCCAGGCTTGTCTACACACAGTCAGAAGACAACATCTATGAGGACATTATCTGTATGTGCCTGTGCTTCTGGGGGATGCACTCGCTTTATTTAAGGGTAGTAAATTTGTTGGGGAGGGAGGAATGAAGATGAGAATGTATTGAGGCCTTTTCCAGCTCTGTGACTTTTAAAGTCTTCCCCATCTGGGGTTCCTTGTTGATGTTAGTAACTGCATGTGAACAGCCTGATTTCAGGTGTCATGGAAGAGCTCTAGAATTGGCCTGTGCTAAACTGATTTATAAGCTCTTCATTTATATGCTTTGCTGGAGTGCTGCACAGAGATCAGTGTGAACACTGTCAAAATCAGCTGATTTGCAATAGAGCTACTTTCTCTGCAGTGTAGAAGTCTTTTGTTTTGCTGAATCCATGCACAGTTTGCCAAGTTGATGGTAGTGGGTTAGAAGGGTCTTTGAGTGGTAGGAACATAACCCATCTTCAACCAAGTCTCTCTCAGGCCCTGTTAAAGCTTGGCAGGCAACTGCACCTTATCTCTGCTTACATCCCTTGCAAGAGTGCAAGACTTGATCTCCTTTCCTAAGTCCCCTAAAGCCCAATGCTTTTCCAGGTCCTGCAAAAGAGAACCCATATGAAGATATCGGAGCACTGCCCTTACCCCTCTGGAAGGTCCCATCTGTCTGGAAGCTGCCACCCCCCCGGAGCACCAGTAGAGCTCCCAAGGTAGGATGAGGGGGTTAAGTTGTCATGTCTTTAGAGAAAGTCATCCTCACCAGCCCTGTTTGTGCTCTCCCCTGGCCCCACATTCCCTACTGCTACATCATTGTTTTACCTTGGGTTTTCTTGCTTGTTATTGATGCAAATGATAATGAGCAACCATGGCAATGGCAGTTGATTAAGCTGCTAAGGAGCAAAAGAATAGGAACAAGAGAGGGTTGATGAGATGCTTGAGTATGTGGGGTGGGATGGAGAGCTTGGTAGAGCAAGAGGCTGCAGGAAGTTTGCCATTTATAATCTGACTCCTTGGGCCAAAGGTTAATCCCATGCTTAACCATCTCTTCTGATGCTGTTTTCTAGCCTCCCCCAAAACCTCCCTTCCTCAGTCGCAAGACTCTTGAGCCAAAGCCCTCCCAGTCAAGTTTCCAAGGGAAAATGGTGAAGGACACAACCCTGCCTGTCACACTGTCTGAGTGGAAGCTGTTCCGAGCAGTAGAGGCTGCTAGCAGGAGAAAGAATTTGCCCTGGGTGAGATTTAAGCGTGAAACCTTACCTCTTGCATGGCATTTCACAATCTTGCTGCTTCTGTGGCACCTTCTAAGTGCTTTGTAAGTGGTCCTGGCAGGTGAATGCTTGTTGGCCCTGCTGTATGTGTGGACAAGTGGCCCTGCTCAAACCATTTCCCCTCCAGGTAGCAGGGCAGGTATGTGGGGATCAGAAACCAGTGTCAGTTCTAGCTGGGGCAGTGTTGGGTTTGTTGGCCAGCAATCTGGAAATGGAGTACTGGGTGCTTGCCTGGTGATCAGTGCTGTGAGTGGTGCTGTGTGTGAATGCGAGCTCTTCATTTAAGCCTTGTTGCTACTGCTTCCATGAAGCGTGGTGATGCTGTGTTTGTGCTGAATGTGGTGCAGGAATGAGATAAAGCTCTCTGGGAGCTGAAGGGCCAGCTCTGTACAATTGTATGTACATGTCTCCTGTTCTGATGACTTCTCAGACTGACCCTTACCTTCTTGCTCCAAGCCCTGGGTTGTTAGTGGCTGACAGTGTGGGGCTGCTGTGGGGAGCTGGTTGGGCCCTTGATTACTTGGCGTGTTGGCTTGGAGCTCCTGACTTGCCATCAGGAATATACCCTTGCAGCTGCTTCATCGTCTAAAGGTGAAGAGTGGCTTTTAGGGAGAAGCATGTTTCACAAAGCCTTCCTACCCCTCTGCTGCCTCTTCCTGCTTCCTCCTGCTTGTGTGCCATGTGCTTCTGAGGCTAGAGAAAGGCTTTTAATCCACCTTCACAATAGAGGACTCCATTGTACCTCTCATTAGATGTGTAGAATCTTTCTAGCTATCAGTATCAGTGACCAGCTCATGTGCCTCAGTGATAAAGCACACAATGTGCTCTAGAAGTTTAGCTGCAGGTATCACTGCAGTGCACTTTGTGCATAGGCCTCAAATTCCAGTTGTGGAAATGTTAACAACTTACTTTTGCCACAGAAAAATAACTGAACTTCTGCAGATCTTTATTTCTTGTGGAAATTGGGTGCATTTGCTCAAATTGCACTGGACCGCAAGGCAGAGCTGAAGAGCTGCACAACACTGTTCAAACATGAAGTGCTTCAGAATAACAAGCAACTTCTGTCTGATTTTGAATGAACTGTAGCCCTGGAAAATCAGGAAGAAGATGGTACTATTGTAGCAATGCTGTGATGGAGAGAATCCTCCATTTGGAGGGGGAAAATACAACATTCTCCAACAGCAAACCTGTTCCAGAAATCTGGTAGCAATTTTCTTACAGGAAGCACACTTGACTCTTTTTGCTCACAAGGAATTGAGCCAAGATTGCTCGAGAGGTTGAGGAAAAGGTTGGAGTGTAAGAAGAAAAAAAGCTGTTTTTTCTTAAGAAACACACAAACACACCCAACATCTCTCCCTGGTGACTCAGCTGCACAAAACCAGAGCACTCCCACAGAAATCCTTTAGGTAAGGCTGTAGAGGAGGGGGAAGAAATTAGGTTATACAGCAGGAGAGCTGCTTTCTGCTGTGGGCTGTTCTCCTCCTTGCAGCCTCCTCGTGCTGGGACTGGCTAATGCAGAAAATGGGGAGGAATAGATCTGAAAAGGAGAAGAGCCTAAACTTGGTTTGCTGAGCTAGGGATAAAGGATTGAGCTGAAAAACAGGTTCTCTTGCAGAAGATCTTCCTTTTTATGCAGCATTTGTGGTGACAAATGGCTGGGCCCCACCCTCCTACATTCAGTGGGAGCATTTAATGGATTCTTAACTTGAGACAAGAATGGACTTGACTTGCTCACTGCATTTCCCATAACTCTTTCTTTGACATACAGAACCAGAGCCACCTACAGCATCTATACCTGGCACCTGAGAGAAGAACCCAGGGAGGTAGTGACAGGAGTTAATGGAAAGCACTAGGACTTTGGACCAGATATGTGGTGTCCCTGTTCTGTCCCTCTGCCCTTCTTCACCTATGCAAAACAAAAATGCATAATCCTCCCATTTTAGCGACTACCCTGGGACAAGGACTGTGTTAGAGCAGCCTTGTTCTGAGCCTGATCTGTGCTTTGGAGAACTATCTGTAGCTGTCTGACATCCAACTGCACTTGAAAAGCAAGTGAGCAACCAACCAACCCTAAGCTACAATAAGACTGCTCTGCTTTTTCTGGGCTTGGAAAGAATTAGGATGCTTGAGAGCATGAATAGTTCAGAGTCCTTTGTAGTGGAGGGCTCAGAAGATGTTCTTGCAAGTGCCTTTGCAGTTGGCCTTACTAATAGAAAATGGAGATCTGATACCAGAATGCTTGTAGAGTTTGGTGTCAGCTCTGAGTTATGCTAACGGGAATCTCTCTCATAGTAGAAATTCTGTGTGGATTCACTATCCACTGAGCTGTGCTAGAAGTACTCTAGCAAGCAGTCTCTCAGCCTGGTAGGACTTGGGCAGCCTTTCCAAGTGTTGTGGTGCTAGATGATTACTGTTGAGCTGCAGTCCTGTTGGCACCTGGGAGCCCTTTTCTGGACCTCCACATTAACCTCTGCTTCTGCTTTGGATTTCAGCTGGTACTAAAAATACAGGAGATCTTTGATGCTAAGCGTGGAAAGAAGAGGGTGAAGTTGCTCAGTGCTGCTGGGAGAGAAGCACCTCCAGTGAAAGGTATAGTCTCCAGCACCATAAACCTCTTGAGTACCACAGCTCCTGCACATGCTGGGGTACTGCTGGCAGGCCCAGCACCACTACCTTCTACACCTCCTGCTGGGCTGACCCAACACTGCTAGCCCATGTCTTGCAGCTGTAATTGCTGAGCTTTCAGCACTGCTCAGATTGGGAACACTTGCTTTAATACTGGCACAAGTGGCAGATTCGCTGTGATCTGAGCCTGGGCCGCTGGTTAGAAGTGCTGTTTCAAAAAAACAGAACAAACCCCCAGGTTGGTTCACCTCTGACTACTCCACTCATTGCTTTTGTGCCTCTAAAGTGAGGCTCTTGTGTTCTCCTGATTTTTGTAGCCGTGGTATGGTCTTTATTTATAGTATATTCTATTCAGCAGCTCTGTTAACTTTTACTGTGGTATCAAATAGCCATTTGGTTTCTATTCTTTGTCTATGTTCAGCTGACCTGCAGGTGGTTTACTAGAAACAGCAACATGGCATCAGCTCTGCTGTAGCACATTGCCCACTCCCAGCCGTTCTTTGCTGCTGCTTTGAGCAGGATAGGTGGGCAGTCCTGAACGGTGCTGGTGTGATGAGTGTAAAGTTCTTTCTCTTGCCCAACTCTGGGTGTTGCCCATCTTCCTTCTGCATGGCTAATAAATGAAAACTCTGTTTCAGGTGAAACCAGTGGGAATGAAAGTGACACGGAAAATCAGCCAAAAAGTGAGTGAATCATGAGGGCTGGTCCCATCCCCATAGCACTACACATTTGGCTAAGGCTCTACTGGGATAAGCACACTGACTAGTCTTTGCTTCTCTCATGGCTTCTGCCAAGATAGAGAGAGGGAATATCTAAGCGGCAGCATGGCCAAAGCTGGGAGCTGTTGCTGTGGCAAATCAAGCTCTATTTCTCCCCTTCTCCTGAGGTTTAATGCCATTAATCCACCAGTCATCAGAATTGGATTCATTTTGGGGTTGGTAGAGTAACACTCAACTGTGTCTTGCAGGAGGTTGTCTCTGAATCACCTTTGCTGCTAGCACTTGAGGTTATTTTGCCCCTGCTTCCTTCCTGTGGTTGTGTTTTACATGTATATTGTTGTGAAATGCCCTTTCCTTGGGGGAGAAATCCCTTGGCTATTTGTCTGGCTCCACAGTCCTGAGTTTGATCATAGGCCCAAACTACAGACTCAAAATCTATACTTTCAGATGTTTCATTTGCTTAGAGGGGAGCATAGATGAGGTCTTAACTTGGAGTCAGTAGTGAAGTTCCACTGTTTTGTATTGAGAGTAATGTGAAGAGTCTCTGCAGAAATACAGTGACTGAGTCACTGCCTGATTTCAGAGGTGTCCACAATGTGTCACGGTGCCTGGGCCACAGGAATTTCTTACATCAGGGTGCTGTGCCTGTGCTTGTGAGTTGGTACTGCCTGTCAGGACATCCCAGCCTGGAGGTTTCTTGGCCAGGAAACTGACTCTGCCTCTCTTGATGCCCATGCTGCTTTAGTCCTGCATGCCTGAGGCCTGGCAGTTATTGAACTGGTGAAGCTGGACTTCCCTCATCCTTAGCACGGCCTGCAGCTGTGAGATGTGTGGAAAGAGCAGGAGAATGCTAGCTATCAGCCAAGAAGGGTTGGAACTGGATGATCTTAAGGTCCTTTCCAACCCAAACCATTCTGTGATTCTAAGAGGAATTTGTAGAGCTGCTGCAAGGCCAGTGCTCCCCTGTCTGGAAGAGTTCTGTGCTTGAGGAGCTGATGCACAGTCCCAAGTCCCATAGAGTGCAGCAGTGATGTTAGGCAAATCCACCCATCTCTCTTCCCCCTTCTAAAGGTAGTGATAGGTCCTCTTCTGTGACCTATAGGTGCTTGGCAGTGGTAGCCACAGCCTGGTTTGGGGTTTATTCCTTTCTTCAGGTCGACACAGGTGCCTGCTAAGGTCAACCTCCAAGAGGAACCCACACTACCAGACTTTGGAGAGGGATCTGATAGAGCTTCAGGAGCAGCAGCTGTTTGAGCTGTTTGTGGTGGTGTCACTGCACAAGAAGGCCTCTGAGATGACCTACACGCCACAAATCATACAGCAGTTTCCCAGCAAGGTAGGAGCTGCATAGAAACCTGCCCAAAACACACTCAGCAGCTCTTTGTTTCCTCTCATGGTGTGTATCCCTTCCCAAACTCTTCACTAGTAAAGCAGGCCACTGGTTAGGAAACAGGCATGGAATATGAAGCACTTTGCTCTTTTACAGACAAAGTACAGTGTTTTGTTGAGTTACTTTACATGGGACAGTCTGTCATGTTGGGATTGTGCAGGAAACATTGGCCAGGAATTGTGGAGGTGTTCTGATTTGTCTCCCTTGTAAAAATAGCCTTGCTTCCAAGTAATCAGCTTGTCACCCTCTTCTTTGGGCTGTGTGCCCAAGGACATCAGTGCTTTGGTACAGCTGTTACTCTGACAATGCTGTGCTGTTTTCCAAACTGCTTCTTCATGCTGTCACAGCTTGGGACACTGGAATAACCTGGATGCGCTGACGGAGTGTGCAGTATCTATAATCAGCTTTGTGCAATAAACTTTCAACTTCTCAGAGCCATTTCCCACTTAAATATGATCTCTCTTAAAATCCTTCCTTTTGCCCCTTTTGGGCAGTTTTGAGCCTGGAAAGTTGTCCTGTAGTCTTTGAGAGGTTTGGCTTGAGCCCTCACATGGTAACTGGGACATAGGATTCAGATACACTGTTTTCACAGTTGAGTGATCAGCACATCACAAGCTTCATATCTCCTAGGAATAGAACTGAGGCAAGCTGACACAGCCATCATGTGGGCGGATCAGTACTAGCTTTATTCCCAAGTAAACTTGGCCATGCTTGTAAATCCTTACTCACTTCTTACCAAGACTTCTTGCCAGGTGGGTAATTTTACAAAGGTCCAATCAGCAGGAAGGATCCAAGAGGGAACTGGAAATCTGCTACAGGCAGAATATGTTCTCCTATACTTGGGCATTACCCATCTGATAGTTCAGCATCAGGAAGTGTCAGGAATACACTGTCTCCCACTGTTTTAAATGCTGAAGCTGTGCACCACACTTAAGTGACTTCAAAAGCATGTATTACTCCTCCAGACTGAACATCCCTTCAGACAGTCAAAGGATACTGAAGAGAGGCTAAAGGTCATTCCCAAATTCTGCTTTCCAGATCCCAAAGACTGGTTTCCTGCATCAGACCTTAAAAGGTAAAGACTTGGTTTTAAATACTCATGCCTGAAACAGGTAATGCTGAAAGCTTAGGTAGGTGCCAGTGTGCTGGACCAGAGGAACTGCAGAGCAAGTTAAAATGGGAAAGGCTGTATCCCTGACGCCGGTGGTAGGGGAAGTTTCTACCTGAGCCCCTGCTTTCCTGCAAGAGGGAAGTTTGTAATGTCTGTTCAAGGCCCAAGTGCTTCTGCTGTTCCTTGGCAGAACAGAGAAGCAGCTGGGAAGGAAGAGAGCCGTAGTAGTTCAATGGGAGTCCAGAGGCTGCAGGTTTCTACACTGAATAGAAATCAAAGCAGCTTGCTAACCACAGCAGGGGGTCTTCAGCATGACCAGAAAGAAAATGGCTTGTAGTCTGTGAGCTTTGTCAGTCTGTGACCTGGCTGGTGAATTCAACCCTCACTGTTCTTTGGTTCCCCAGTGAAACATTTTCTTTCGTGCTGACGGGAGAGGATGGCAGCCGCTGGTTTGGGTACTGCAAGAAGCTCCTGGTAAGCATCTGTGTGTTGGGTTGAGGGTAAACAATGCATTGATAAATGCACAGTTAAGTGCATGATGTGACTCAGCAGTCATTTCCCATGGGAGTTACATAGTACCTGTGCTGCTGATGTTACCAGCCCTTTGAATGAGTAAAGGAGGGATCACAATGATGCCCCTGTAGAGTGAAATGGGCTCTGGGCTTGAAAGACAGCTCCTGGAACTCAACATTCCTCAGGAATCTTAAGTCAGAAGTATAAAGGGAACTCCAGCAGAAGGAATTGTGTGAATCAGCTGCAGTGTAGGTGCTAGGGTGCCTTATTGCATCCCTGTTCTCACCTGTTCCTGTTGTCTTTCAGCCAGAAGGGAAAGGGAAGCGCCTTCCTGAGGTGTACTGCATTGTTAGCCGTCTGGGCTGCTTCAACCTCTTCTCCAAGGTGAAGTGGGGAGAACCTGTTACTTCGTATTGGACTTGAGTCTCTGACAACCTGCAAGCCCCAGAAAGTAACTGGGTGCTTCTGTCTGGTGTAGAACTGCTTAGTGATCGTGGTGCTTCCTAACTGCCTTTGCTTTGACAGGGCAGATAAAATGATGCTAGTGCTGAGACTTGTCAGCTGATACACAGATAACTATTCCTTCATTCAAATTACTGTCAGGAAGTGGCTCCTCATCAGCCTCATAAGACTGGTGCCCTTCATCTTCTTCTTCCATGACTTGGAAATGGAAAATCAGTTGGGGGGTGAGGTGGTGGGAATCTCAGCTTGTTTTTCCTGTCACTATGAGGAGAGTAGATAAAGAAGGCTGGGAAAGGCCACTGCAGGTGAAGAGCTGCTGTTGAACAAGAATAGCAGGAGGCAAGCTTATGATAGGAAAAAAAAGCTCATTTCTAATCATTGGAGCACAGAGTTTCTAGAAGAGTGTTTCAGAAAGATTACTGGGGAGGAGGTTGGGGTGTTGCCCTTCTTAGTCCTCTAACTACTTGTGATAATTCAGTTGCCACGTACAAGACATTTCCTTACAGTAGCAAGAGACTGGATTTGAGATTGGAGAGTTGTACTCACAGGTATCTATTCCCATTTGATTGCTCAGACTTTTGAGGGAAGCTTTCACAGGGATACCAAGCGAGGGAGGAAAGGGCTGTGAGTCTGTTTTAGAGCCTTAACATGTAGCTATGGCATGGGATACTCTAGCAGAGGCTGGTATCTCCTCTGGCCTCAGCAAGCCATTAGACCAATGTCTAATGTATTTTCTTGCAGATTTTAGATGAAGTGGAGAAGAGGAGAGAGATGTCCCCAGCCTTGGTGTACCCATTCATGCGCAGTGTCATGGAGGCACCTTTCCCTGCTCCTGGACGCACAATTACTGTGAGGAGTTTCCTGCCAGGAGCAGGAAATGAGGTAGTGGAAACCAGAAGCAGCTTTGCTGTGCTGGGGCACAGCAGCACTTTGCAAACTGACCTGTGGAGAGATGCTGCCTGTAAAAAATCAGTCTGCAGATCATAGAATTGTGGAATGGTTTGGGTTGGAAAGGACCTCAAGATCATCCAGTCCCAGCTCCCTACCATGGGCAGGGACATCTCACACTAGACCATACCATCCAAGACCTGTCCAGCCTGACCTTGAACACTGCAGGGATGGGGAATTCGCCATTTCTCTGGACACCCTGTGCCAGTGCCTCAGCACCCTCACAAGAGCTTCTGCCTTAGGTCTAACCTAAATCTCCCCTGTTTCAGTTTGAGTCCATCAGCTCTTGTCCTACCACTCCAGTCCCTGATGAAGAGTCCCTCTCCCGCATCCCTGTAGGCCCCCTTCAGACACTGGAAGCTGCTCTGATGTCTCCACGCAGCTTCTCTGCTCCAGGCTGAACAGCCCCAATGTTCTCAGCCTGGCTCCATACAGGAGCTGCTCCAGCCCCTGAGCATCCTCATGGCCTCCTCTGGATTTGCTCCAACAGTTCCATGTCCTTATGTTGGGGACACCAGAACTGCACACGGTGCTGCAAGTGGGGATAATGTCTAAGTCCAAAGAGAGGCTGTCACAGAAACCCTGTTGAATCATCTACCGTAGAAGTGATTTCCTGCTTTCTAAGGCAGCTCTGTCTGGGAGTCCTCTGGGCAGTTGGAGTGTCCAGGCCACAGGGTTCCACCTGCAGGGAGCACCCATTCCATGTTCTAGCCAGGCTTCCCCTCCTCTGGCCTGGCTCTGTGGTGGCTTTTCTCCCCCAGTGCTCTGTATCTCTGTTTGCCTGTAGGTGCTGGAGCTCTGCCGCCCGCTGGATTCCCGACTGGAACACGTTGACTTCGAATGCCTCTTCAAGTGTCTCAGTGTGTCTCATGCAATTCGGGTCTTCGCCTCTCTCCTGCTGGAAAGGAGGGTGATCTTTGTTGCTGACAACTTAAGGTAAAAACAGAGTCTGAGTGACTGCTTCTGAGGGACACTGTTTTCTTCTGCACTGGGGCTGTTTTCATGTGCAAGCTTGTCTGACTTGTAAGTAGTGACATTTATAGGCTTTTGCAGACTTTTCACACAACATGTGCATGCTTGGAATTTGGAGTATACTATTTACCCAAGGTAGAAGATAAAGGAATGTTTCCTTTACCTCTTTAGTCTGGGTTGATGCTATTCTTAGCTCCTCAGAATTGCCTTTAAAAGTGGATGCATGGGGCTTGTGTTGATGTGTAAATGTGTGTGAGTTATGTTCCCCTGAGCATTTCTAACCTGTGTCTGCAGCCAGGTACTGAAGAAGTTGACAATCAACTCTGTGCTTCTCTTATCTTTCTAGCATTCTGTCTAAATGTGGCCATGCTGCAGTTGCAACGCTTTATCCCTTCACTTGGCAACACACCTACATACCAGTCCTGCCAACTTCTATGATTGATATTGTGTGCTCTCCGACCCCATTCCTCATTGGCATTCTCTCCTGCTCGTTACCACAGCTCCAGGACCTGCCCATAGAAGAGGTGAGAATTGGGTGAAGCACAGTATAGGGCCAGTGGCAGTGGTATGAGCTGACCTCTGGAATAATCTCTGTGGGTTTGTCTTAATATAAACTCTCAGACTTTGCTGAGGTTGGTGAACTGGCCAGGTACATATTAGGGTGTCCCACTGGTATCAAGGATCAATACTATTCACTGTCCTTATGGACAGGCTGCAGTTTATGTTGGGTGTGTAACATCCTCTGGCACTCAGAAAGAAAAGGGTGTTTTTCTGTACAGCAGCATACCTGGTTATAAGAGTCTGTGTGTTTTGTGCATCCTTCCCCAGGTGCTGATCGTTGATCTTTGTGCCGACAAGTTCTTGCAAGAGGTGAGTGAAATAACAGAAGCAGTCACTCAGGGTTATATGCCAGGAAAAGGCACCAGTGAAAGAAAATGAGAACAAGACCTCAGCAAAAGCTGGTATTCGTATAGAAGCTCCAGTGGCTGAAGAAGTATCTTGCATTCCTTTCTGACCAACAGAGAAGGGAACAGGCTTACAAATCCTTGTTGCAAGACTGAAGTTGCATGAGGTGCAGAGCTCTGTGAAGCTGAAGATGCTGCTTATCTGAGCCTGATTTCAACAGTGATAATGAGTGGGTTCATTATGTGAAGTGGACCACTAAGGCTCTTTGCTGCTTTCTGTCTGGCTGTGTACATGTTCTCCTCTCTCATCTGTCTGGGGTGGGTTTCCTTTGGCTGGTTGTTTTTTCTCCCCAGGGTTATAGTTGAGGAGACAGATCATCATCACAGTTCACTTGTGGTTCTCCTCTGAACTTCACCTCATGTGCTTCTACATCACAAGCTGTTGTAAATGTATGGGAGTGTTACTAGTTCAGGAGGGTATTTGCATCTCCTTTTCCTTACCTTACTGTTCTGTTTTGCATTGCAGCCTGCAACTGGAGAAAGGTATTAAAGGTTTTGGGTTATTTTCTGTTGATTTTGTGTGTTTTATCACTGGTATCGTAAACGTGAGTCTTTGTCATAGATATAGCGTACACTGTTGTGCGCGTGACTCCAACAGAATGTGGAGGATCTAGTGGGAGGGTGCTGAGCAAATGGTTTTCATTTCTGTGGCTGCAAGACAAATGTGTGTTCTCCACCAAGACAAACCATATCACAGAGTAACTTCCCTCAAGCTGTTTTAGCCATGTTACGAGTATTTCTCATCAGTTCACCATAAGCAGGTTCTCAGCATGGCCTTTTTTCTCTTTAGGTATCAGATGAAGATGAGATCCTACCCCATAAACTTCAGGCTGCTCTTGTCCAAGTCTTGGAAGAACGAAGTGAAATCTTGTCTCATCAGCAGAGTGACACACAAGGTACTTGTGCAGACAAGTGTTTTCACATTAGCAAATCTCCACAGCTCTGATGGGGAAAATGAGAGGAAATACAGTTTAGAAAAGTATTTTCCTGTGACCCGTCAGCGTGTGCTTGAGCCCAGAACACCCCTGTGTGCTGGGCTGTACCCGCAGAGCGTGAGCAGCAGCTCAGGGAGGGGATTCTGCCCCTCTGCTGCACTATGGGGAGGCCCCTCCTGCAGTCCTGATCCAGTGCTGGGGCAACAGTACCAGAGGGACGTGAAACCTGAGCTGAGGCTTCCTTGGTATCAAACACGCATCTGGGATTTTATGTCTGAGACAGCCTCAAAAGTAACTGCTGCTCCTCTTGCAGAAGAGGAAGGACCGAAGTGATGAATGTGCAGTGAAAGGTCCCCTCTGTCCTCCTCGCAGGTGAAGTGCCCCTGAATTCCCTGGTCTCTGAGGCTTTTGTGCAGTTCTTTGTGGAGATCGTTGGACACTATTCCCTGCACATGAACGTCACAGAGAGAGGGGAGCGTGTGTTCCAGCGGGAGCTGTTCCGCAAGTCTCACGTCTCGCGCAATGTGCGGCACTTCCTGCATTTCTTCATGGAAACACAGATGTTTGCAGGCTTCATCCAGGACCGAGAGCTGAGAAAGAACCCAGTCAAAGGTGAGGCTGGATCTTGCTTTCTGGTTTTAGATTCACTTTCAGAGTATCATGTCAGGTGACTTTAACTCTTAGGACACCTTTTCTCCTGGCGTGTTATCCCATTGGCATTTTGGTGCCAGTGGTAGCTTCGGCCCTTCTAATCAAGGGCTGAAGCAAGGGATTTTTACGTCTCTCCTCTCATCCTGTAGCCTACATCATACCTGTGATTTCCTTTTTGTAACCTCCTTGTTGATGACACAAGCTGTCACATGCTAAAAGATGGATTAGCTCTGTTTCTAGTGTTTCTATTTTTTCTCTTTTAGGCCTGTTTGAGGTCCGTGCTTTGGAGTATTTGGAGAGTATTCCAGGGACTGAACCGACTGGAATGAACAGAATCCTTCGCAGTCTCGGTAAAGGGACACCCTCGCTTATTGTTCATTTGTCTTTATTTAAATGAATCATAGAATCCCAGACTGGTTTGGTTTGGAAAGGACCTTAAGATCATCCAGTTCCAACCCACGGCCACCGGCAGGGATGCCTCACCCTAGCCCATGTTACTCAAGGCTCTGTTTACCACTTCTTTGGGTAACCTGTGCCAGCGCCTCACCATCCTCACACCCAAGACTTTTGCTCTTGACCACATAACTGCATGGCAAAGAGAGCAGAGCCTCTTCGTTGCAGTGTGCCCTGTGTTGTTTTCAGTTGCCCCTTCAGCGATGCTGAGTACTTGGTGTCTCTTTCTTCTCCATAGGCAGTAAAATGAAGTTTCTCCAGAAGAGATGAGCGGGCGCTGCTGCTGCTGCTGCTGCTGCGGGCCAGCGGCGGGCCGCGAGTGCCACCTGCCCTGCGGCCGGAGCCGGTCTCCTGTGCGGCTGCAGGAGGGCTGGGCCCGGCTGCGGCTCCTGCCCTATTAAACCCTCAGTTCCGTGTTACCGAACCAGCCCATGCCTCTGTTCCTGCCGCGCTGCGATGGGGCGGGGCTAGGACCGGGGCGGGGCTAGGACCGGGGCGGGGCTAGGACCGGGGCGGGGCTAGGACCGGGGCGGGGCTAGGACCGGGGCGGGGTCTCGGGGCGGAGGGCGGGGCCGGGCCGCGAGGGGCGGGGCCGCGCGTGCTGCGCGGTGCCGTAGCTGAGGCGGGGTGCGCAGGCGCAGTGCGGGCCCGGGCGCACCATGGCGGGCCCGGGGCTGGTAGCGGGGGACGTTGTGGTGGACGCGCTGCCCTACTTCGACCAGGGCTATGAGGCGCCGGGCGTCAGGGAGGCGGTGAGTGTGCGCCGGGCCGGGCCGGGCCGGGCCGGGTTGGGCCGGGAGCAGAGGTGCCTGAGGCCTTGTGTGCGCTAGGCCGCGGCGCTCGTGGAGGAGGAGACGCGGCGGTACCGGCCCACCAAGAACTACCTCAGCTACCTGCCGGCGCACGACTTCAGCGCCTTCGAGGTGAGCTGCCCCGAGCTCCCCCTTTTCCTGCCCTTTCCCCGGGCAGGGCTCCACCCGCAGCCTCACCCGCGCCTTTCCGCAGACCGAGATCATGCGGAACGAGTTCGAGCGCCTGGCGGCCCGGCAGCCCCTGGAGCTGCTCAGCATGAAGAGGTAAACGGGGCGGCGCAAGGCCCGGGGACACCGGCCTGAGAGCGGAGCCTTCCGCGCCCCGTGCTGAGGCGGGCGGGCTGTTGCAGGTACGAGCTGCCGGCGCCGTCCTCCGGGCAGAAGAACGACATCACGGCGTGGCAGGAGTGCGTGAACAACTCCATGGCGCAGCTGGAGCACCAGGCCGTGCGCATCGAGAACCTGGAGCTCATGTCGCAGCACGGCTGTAATGCCTGGAAGGTGTACAACGAGTAAGGCTTTGCGGGACCTCGCTGAACTTCTGCCTTCAGCTTCTGTGTGGTTGAGGTGTTTCCCTGTGTAAACAGTGGGGATCTTCAGAACATATCGTAAAATCCTGGACATGTTTGGGTTGCTCATCCAGTTCCAGCCCCCTGCCATAGACAGGGACACCTTCTCCTAGAGCAGGTCCAAGTCCTGTCCAGCCTGGCCTTGAACACTGCCAGGGATGGGGTAGCCACAATCACAGGTTCTGGACATACTCCTGCAGGGCCACATCTTTCTTATGTTGGGGGCCCCAAGGAGTGAGCAGCACAGACTGCACTGAGAACAAGTTGTCTGGTGTTTGCATTGAGGTGGCTTTTTGTGTCTTAAATGGATCAGATTCAGCAATTATATGTGTTCCTAACACTTTGCTTCCATTCTGCTCTTAGACGTCTGGTTCATATGATAGAACAAGCCCAGAAAGAGCTTCAGAAGTTGAGGTGAGTAATTTTTTTTACATTTTTCAGAGTTAAGTTGGAAGGAAAGTGAGCTCCTTCCCCCAGGCTGATCAAGGCTTGTGTGTGTGCTGCTGCCATGGTCACAGGAAAAAAGACCCGGTAACAACAGTAATTAACAGATCTGATCCTGCCGTCCTCAAGCAGTGGGTTTGAATCTTGGAAGTTTTGCTTGTAGTACAGCGGAGGTTTTGTGTCTGTGGTTTTGTTGGTTTTATCTATGTCTGTCGAGAGTTCTGTACTGGGATTTGTTCATCTGTCTGTTGCAGTTACAGCCCTGGCTACATGAGTGTTTTATGATAGTACTTCTAGAGATCAGGTGTATTTTGAAATTAGAAACTACAGCTTGTAAAGAAAGGAGATAAAAAGAAATCGATATTTTTTTCTCCCCAGGAAAAACATTCAGGATCTGAACTGGCAACGAAAGAACATGCAACTCACAGCTGGGGCCAAGCTCCGAGAAATGGAATCCACGTGAGTATTTCAAGTTCTCTGTTAAACCTTTCACAAGTAAAGCTTCTGCCTGGAGTTCTTCCATGCAGAGCATCTATGATCTTTCCGTACTGTTGTGGGATGTTACCATGGGAAAACTGCTTGTTGCTTTGCACAAAGGGTTTGTAATTCAGATCTATGTAAGAGTTACTACAGCTGAGTGAATTGGTGAGCAACAGATGTGGAAGGAGGGTACATCAGCTCCTTGAGAGTGCCTGAACTGTTTTTTAAACTCCTTAAATACTGGCAGTCAGTGGGTTTGATTCTAGTAAATCTACATACAAAATCTTGACAGGGTTAAAACCTACATTTTCTCACTTTGGTTGTTCAATGCACCATTGCTACTGACGAATATTTATCATGTGTTAAGAAAAACACTGCATTATTCCATGTCTTTGTGCTTTTTGGAGCAATAATTGTCTCCTTTATTTTAAAGCAGAGGATGGTTACATAAAACTTAAAGGCTTTTCTTTTCCCTTCCAGATGGGTGTCTCTTGTCAGTAAAAACTATGAGATTGAACGAACCATTGTGCAGCTGGAAAATGAAATCTCACAAATCAAACAGCAGCATGGCGAGGCAAACAAGGAGAACATCCAGCAAGACTTCCAGTGACTTCACCCTTGGCGTGTCACTGTAGCATGCGTTAACACAAAAACCTTTGGAGATGCTGTGTCTTTGTAGACAGCTCGAGTTGGAGTTGTGTGATGTTCATTGTTTCTTTTGTTTTCATTTCTAGGACTCAGAATGCTCTGTTCAAATGTGTTATGTGCATAGTTAAATGTATTTTAATTGGTTTGTGAATTGCTTCTTTTTTAAATACCAAATGTAGGAGCTCTTCAAGAAAACTTTTTCATTATTTTACATTTTCCCTTATGCCTTTGCTATCTGTATGGCTTTTGCTTCATGTTCAAAAGGCAGCCTGCGAGCTGTCAGCAGACAGCCTTGTCCACTGAACCTACTGACTGGCACTGCATGGCTGATGTGTGTGAGCTTGAACCCAGTGTGGGATACTGAGTCTGGGAGGAGGCTGCTGCTGTTACAGTATTTGTAACAGACCCATGGCAGCCTGGGAGGGAGGCTAGGACAGGGTGTATAGCATTGCACAGGTACTGGTTTGTGCATGTGAGGGGTGCCATTAGGGCCCGTGTGGCCCTATGTTTTTGCACTGGGCTATTTGTTTCGTCCCCTCTGACGAACTGATTCAGCGCTAAGAGGGTGGTTGTTAATAAGTGAGCTTGATCTCCTGACGGGGTAGTGCTAGTAAATCCTTCTGCCCTCGGCAGCACCTCTAACTTAGCTTTCAGGGCGTGATTTGCACGCTCGACTATAGCTTGCCCTGTACTGTTGTATGGAACAATTCTAGAGGCTGTGCGAATGGCTCCTCTGGCTGCACGAGTAGTTGCCATTAACTCATGGGCTCGCAGGCCCTGGGCCTGCGCCTGGGGGGTAATCATTGTTGGGTCTGTACCCATCAGCCGCTGCAGGCTAGAGCCACATAACGGGTGGTCTTCCCCAGTCACTCGGGTTAGTTGTCTCACACAATTGTCTTCCCATTCCTGTTTAAAAACTATCATCCCTGCCCCGTCAAAAATCAATCGACAAGTTTGTTTTATATCCAACGGGAGCGTATCTTCTCCCCCAAAGACACCATCTATGACAGTAGATCCGCAATTGCCTGAACAATCGCTTGTATGTCCTTGGGGTTTATTGGTGAATAGTGCCTCTGTCCCCCAGCTGCCACCCGGACCGGGAATGCTAACGTGGCTGGTGAGGTCCGGTCAGCGCACGCAGTTTGTATTTTCTTCCTCCCGTGGTCCCTCTGTAGTGTGGGTGGGAATCCTTTGGCTCCTGATTTTGTTTATCTCTGTTTCCTCCTCTAAACTTGAACCGGTTGCGGACCGCTCGTCCCACCCCGTGTCTGGTTCAGAGCCGGAACTCGACTGGCGGCTACTTCCGGTTTTCGGTGCCTGTTGGGCCCCGGCCCCGCCCACTTTTGTGGGTTGGCCGTTCCCTCCCTCTGGGTTCGCCCCTCCCTCTGCTCGGGTTCCAACCCCGCCCACTTCTCCGGTGGGCGGGGCCGTTCCCTCTCTGGGTTCGCCCCTCCCTCTGCTCGGGGGTGTGTGCCCCGCATGGGCACTGATCCCGATGCCGCTCGGATCGGTGTCCGCCCTGTGCCCGCTCCCTCTTCCCCTTCTTGTGCTCCCTCCCTCTGCTCGGGGGTGTGTGCCCATCATGGGCACTGATCCCGATGCCGCTCGGATCGGTGTCCGCCCTGTGCTCCCTCCCTCTGCTCGGGGGTGTGTGCCCAGCATGGGCACTGATCCCGATGCCGCTCGGATCGGTGTTCGCCCTGTGCTCCCTCCCTCTGCTCGGGAGTGTGTGCCCAGCATGGGCACTGATCCCGATGCCGCTCGGATCGGTGTCCGCCCTGTGCTCCCTCCCTCTGCTCGGGGGTGTGTGCCCAGCATGGGCACTGATCCCGATGCCGCTCGGATCGGTGTTCGCCCTGTGCTCCCTCCCTCTGCTCGGGAGTGTGTGCCCAGCATGGGCACTGATCCCGATGCTGCTCGGGTCGGTGTCCGCCCTGTGCCCCCCCCCCTTCCCCTTTTGGCGCTTCCTCCCTCTTTCCGCCAAGGGCATCCTCGCCCCGCCTTTCTGCTCGGCGCCATCTTGGGGCGCATATGGCGGTGGTCCAGCCCTGACCCCCCCGGCTTCCTCGGCCAGCGCTCCCCAGAGGGATCCAGCCTGTCTGTCCCTCCGCGAGCTGTCAGCGCCCAGGAACTGAGGGGTCATGTCTGTCTCTTGCCGATCTTCCGGGCTAATGGAGTCGGCACAGTCTGGGGGGGGCAAAGTCTGTGTGGCTGCCCCGACTCCTCACTTCGGGGTCCATCAAACACTCCCTTGCCGCCTTCCAGGTTTCCTGCTCTTGCAGGGCCTTCCGCAGAGCCTGGATGACTCTCCCCATGACTAAAGATGTTTCCCACTACCTGAGGACATCGTCTCCTCAGCTAATGCGTTAGTACATTTATTCCATGATTCTGGGTGGAGAATATCCACCGGTTGGGCAATAGCCCCAGTCTGCACAAGCCTCGCAACAGCGAGAGTAAAGTCTTTGGGTTTACAATCAATATTCCACTGCTTATGTAATTCTGATACGACCTTCACAAGAGCTTTCATCCTCCTTGCGGGTCCGGGAGCGTCCTCCCTCTGCCGGGCTGGTCCAGCCGCTCCGGCCGCCGTTCACCTGTCCAGACGATTCCCGACCCGTGGGTTCCCGACTATCGGGCCTCCCAAGTGTCCTCCGGGTTCCCACCTTTCAGCTTCCCCGGTTTCGGCACCACATGTTGCCTTCTAACGGCGTGAGGACCTGGCTCAGGAACAGCGTGACCCCCCCCCCTCCCCTTAGGCCGCTCGGTCCAAACGCTACCTGCTGCAAGCTCCGCCCCTAGCTAAAGCCTCCTCTTTCGATTGGCTGGAAAGCCTCTGGCACGGACCAATGGGAGATAAACCCTGAGGCGCGGGAGCGAGCCCGTGTGCGTCACGACTCGTTCCTTCCGGACCCTTCCTGCCCCACCCACGCTCCCTGGCGGAGCACGCGCCGGTGCTCGCGGCCTCCCGGGCCCCGCCTCCATTGCGTGGGGCGCGCGCACGGCGCGTGGTGACGCCGTACGTGAGCGGAGCGGGGAGCTGGGTTCAAAGGAGGAAACATGGCGGAAAACAAAGGAGGCGGCGGCGGCGGGGAGGGGGCTGCGGAGGCCGGGCCGGGAGGAGGCGGCGGCGTGGAGCCCGCGGCCGCCTCCCCCTCGGCCGCCGTCCCGCCTGAGGAGCGGGAGAGTCCCGTGGCGGCGGCGGCGGTGGAGCGCGGTCTCGGGGAGGCCGAAGCCGAGGCAGCGGCGGCCGGGCCCGGTGTCGTTCCAGGGCCTGGCCCCAGCCCGGTGCCTCCGCTGACACCGGCGGCGCCGGGGCCGTTCTCGCTGCTGGACACATGCGCCGTCTGCGCGCAGAGCCTGCAGAGCCGGCGGGAGGCCGAGCCGAAGCTGCTGCCCTGCCTGCACTCCTTCTGCCGGCGCTGCCTGCCTGAGCCCGAGCGGCAGCTCAGCGTGCCCGTGCCCGGCGGGGCGAACGGCGACGTCCAGCAAGGTGAGAGCGGGGGAAGCCGGCAGCGGTGCCGGTTTCCACGGGAGGTTCCTCTGCGTTGCTCGCAGGTTCTTGTCTCTGACATCGAGCGAGCTTCAACTTTTCCGGGTTTGAGCCCGCAGTTTGTCTCGGCCTGCTTTGACAGCTCTACCGACAGAGCTTGCGCCCGTGCCCGCCGTTGCTGATGCAGCTCTGATCCTCCCGGATCTCTCTTACCACGCCCATCAGCAGTTTGCTCCGTGTTTGTAAGCGACGGCTGAAACTTGGGAAGTCTTGGAATTATAGCGTGAATTGCCTTGTACGTCGTGTTCTGGCTTTCAGAGGTGCTCCAGCAGAGGCGGGTCTGTGAGGGAGTGTTCGGCTGGTCAGTACTCGAGAAAAAATACTGTCGGAGTGAGGTGTAACTCTGTTGTTACAGTATGACATGGCTTGCTTGGCAGTGGTGTGTGGAGTACACCTGCTTTCAGTTTCGTGTGTCCTGTGGTTGAGTTAAACCACTGCAGTGCTGTTTGTCATTTGACTTGCTATGCCTGTGTACTCTACTCATGCATAACTCCTGTGCCGTGGGACGAGTGTAAACTGCTCCTTCCAGGTGTGTGTATTGAAACCACAGCTCGATTTTTCCTTTTCTTTTGAAGCATTCAGAGATAGAATTGAAAAACTTCTGAAGCTCTTCACAGAGCGACTCCCATGCTGTAGTCTGCAGACCAAATTAGGGCCTTGGGAAGTGGTTTTGCAGCTCTTAATTGGGCCTTGTGGTCAGTGAGACCTTGTTTGGTGGCATCTTTCTGGTTTTAGCAAGGACTCAAGCCTTTCCTGTGTTGCATAGTGAGGTAATTAACCTGGCTTGGTAGTGCTGCTTTCATCCAGACTGTCCAGAAGCAGTTCATCTAGGATGTGGTCTTTGAAAGTCCATTGCTTTTAAAAAGCTGATGAATTAAGTGTAGCTGATAAATGCAGTAACTAAAGCACTTGGTCTTATGATCCTTCTTATTAAATTCCAGATTTAATATTTTGCAATATAGATGCAAATGAAAGATGCAGAACTTGAAGCTAAGTTGATTTTATGGCCATCAGCAGGATTATCTGCATCTTGCTGTGTCTGTCAGGATATGAGTATAGGAACAACTTAGGTTCTGAAGTATGTGTATACTGGAGTTTCACTTCTTGTTGCATGTATCTTAAGAATGCTTTAATCTGTTCTTTGAAGTAAGAATTCCCCTTTGGGTTGCTGCATCAAAAACTTTCTGGTGATGTAAGCATCATGGACATCTTTGCTCGAGGAAACTACACGGGTAGAGACATGTGTGATCTGTCGCAGTGGTACAAATGCATTACCCCAGCAGGTCACTTAAGAATGAGGCATTGACCAGACAGAAGATGCAGGTTTGTGAACAGTGCTTGCCACTTGTTGTAAATGGAATCAGTTGAATGGCACATAAAGTGCTTACCAGTCAGTCAGGTCCAAAATGAGCGTTCTCAGCATTCAGAGAAGTACTACATTGCTTAATCATGCAGGTTGCTTCCCTGCTGGCATGAGTTTTGGTGGTCAGGATGTGTTACTGCTTCTCTAGTCTCCTTAACCATGAGCAGGTATTTTTTCATGAAGGAACAATTAATAAGTGGTACCTGTAGCTATACCTGGAACAGGTTCCACTTAACTGCAGGCTCTCAGTTCTTGTTTATTTGCTGTACTATTCTATATGCATTTAAATTTGTCTGCTGTTTTTACTGTCTCTACACCTAGATAACATAATTACAAGTGCTATGGAAAAGTACATGGGTTTCTTTTGTCATTTTCCTGGTTTATTTCTTAATTAGGTGTAGATTTTGCTCTGTAAGACTTGTCAGTATTAACAGTAATAGACATGTGTACTGATTGGGTAATAACTGTGGAAGGCATTTACCAGGAGTTCAGTGCAACCTCAGTGCCTACAGGACAGTTCTGTGTCCTCTCCTGGTGAAAATATGCTGCTGCTCTTGGTGAAAACAGAAGGATGCTTGAAGGCAGGAGTTTGTGGTCTGTATCAGCATCTCTTCTCCTACCCTGTTGCCACTCCCTTGAGAGACACTGCTAACAAAGACAGAAGAATGGTCTCAATTCCCAAAAGTTTAAGAAACTGACTAAAATTTAAAACCACAATCTAAAGTTGTGTCTGGCTCTGTTATAGAAGTCAGGGGTGGGTTCGTACCTATTGCACTAGTGAGAGATTATTTTGGCTGTTTATGTTGGGGGAAAAAAGTGTTTTGTTTCATGTATTTAAAGCATACTTTTATGCCACTTGTTAAACATAAAAAGTAACATCTCCTATGCGGCTTAATGACTTTCTAGGTCATTGGAAAATGTGTTTATTTGGTGGATACCTGATTGCTTAATGCCCAGTGTTTTACCTGTCCAGCTGTGCTCTTCCTTTCAGAGTGAACAGGTTACAAGAAAATGCCACCTGTTTACATCACAGTGTTCTGAAAGAGGCTTACTTCAAAGTTAGAAATTTCAGACTGTTACAGATCCCACAGTCCACCTTGTTCTGCACTCACGGCTGCAGCTGCTCCTGGGAAGAGACTTGTTTGGAGGTTTCACTGCCTCACTGAGATATTTACAATCTCTCGTAAGAAGATTATCTCAGCAGAGGGAATGTGTGGCTCTCCCAGCTCCCTGAGAATGGCACAATCTGCATTAGGCTAAATAAGAGCTGGAGGATGCTTTTGGGGAGCCTAAGGGAAACCTCCACAATTTAATGTGCACATATGTATAATTTGAGGAACAATCCATTTACTACTGAGTGCTGTAATACCTAGTATCATAAATTATTTTGGCAGCAGACTTCAACTCCCGTACCCACTGTTTGTGTATTTAGAAACCATATATTAATCACACCTTAAATTATGCAGGAAGTAGTTTTAATTTGCTTTGGGAGGGGGACATAAAACCAGTATGATGGCTGGGAGAGTGTGACATAGCACTTAAACTGAATCCAGTTGTAGTTACAGTATTTTCCGTCTTGAAAGGTGAAAACTCCTGCATCAAATAGACTGCTTTAAGCTGTCTCAGTGCAGACCATCTTAGGTTTAGGAAATGTTAGCATATGTTACGTGAATTTTCTTGGTTCTTTGGCTTTCTCCTGTGTTGATGAGTGAGGGTCATGGATTTATATCTGCTGGAGCCCAGCAAAGGCCAAGTCCTGAGAAATGTTCAGTTTATCTGGACTTATTAAAATCTTGGTCTGAAACTTAAATTTTGTTCTAAACGTAATTTCAGTGTATTTTAAAAGGATGCTTTTGTCTGGTAACATTTTAGAGCATGTCTCATTTTTATAAAAATAGGTGTCTGTGAGACTGCTATAAATTGGTTTTCCTCACTAAATATAGCGTGTTGTCAGGTCAATGCATGACATTTGTGATACAATCAAGGATTGTTTGTCAAAAGCAAAAGCTGTGTTAGGAGTGGACCTTCAAAGCAGTTATTTTTCTTCCAAGTGTATTTATATTCTGATAGATTTCAGTGGGATTCCCTCACTTACCTGACCTGGGAGGGTTTATTTCAAGGTCTAACCCCTGATGCTAGAACAAGGTTGTCAATGTATAGCTATACAGAAGAGTATTTGGACCCTTAGGTTTCTGTGAGAAGTAAATATTACGCACGTGTAGTAACTACTATTGGTGCTCTAAGCCAGTAAATGAAACCTGGCAGAGATTCGTTCCTTGCAGGGCTGCAAACGTGCCAAGTTGGAACTTCAGACGGAAGTTTGACTTATTAAATCGCGTGAGTGCTTGCAAATAATTCCTGCACTGGGAAGCTTTATCATTACAATAGTGTAAAGGTCTGCAAGGATGAAGCCTCTTTTGCAGGCTTTGGAAACTCTGGTAGGGAGAAATGGCTTATGATATGAAAAGGTGGCAAGTGAAACCTACCTCTCTTTGAGTGGGGTTAGCAGTGCAAGGCAGGCTTTTCTTACCTACTGAATTGGTGATGCTCAAACCAAATCTCCAGGTAAGAAATTATTCCTGCTCTCACTGAAATCAGCCTCACATAGGGTGAGAGAAGAGAAACAAAACTTGATTTATGCTACATGCAGCAGATGAGGGGCAGTAAACGTGATTGAGAATGTTTTTGCTGTTCTGGATAAAGTCTGAAGACGTGTGTGACAAAAAGTAGAATCTGGTTTGAACTCCACAATTGACTTGGAATAGGATGTATTTCAGAGTGTGAGTGGAAATGGCAGGGAAGGGGAAACGTGGTACATACAGCTGTGTATGTTAAGTATGGTGTAAGTGCTTGTTCTCGTGGTTGTTACAGGTCTTATTATGAGGTTTGTGATTAAACAAGTAGAAAAACTGGTGATGTGAGTTCTCCTCAATGCAGTGTAAGAAGCTGGAAGTCCATCCCTTACCTGCAGCTCTTGTAAAACAGTTCCTTACTTTCTGTGGCCTTTTAGGTCCAAAGGCTGATTGTTCCTGGATTTATTAATGAAGGTGATACTCACAAGAGCAGCTGTGGATGGTTAAGCTTCGGGGGGGGGGCTTTTAGTTTTCTTTTTTTGGCTCCTGAAGTATAACTCTGTTCCTGGAGTTAATGCTGATGATGATATTTTGATGCCAGTGTACTGTAAATCAGATGGGAACTGCTGTTCAAAACAGGCCCTCTGAGTTCCACATCATGTAGTCAATACTTACTGTATCTCCTAATATTTTTGCCAGGGAAGAAGCATTTCTGCTTTATGGTCGAGTAAACCGGAGTTGTGTGGGATTTGAAATGAGAAGTGTGAAAGAAACTTGCAGATTCTCAACTCTTCAGTGCTGCTGTTAACCTCTTGAGTGTTGATGTATGTGGCTTTGTATTATTTTGAAGCCATCTTTGAGAGTGTGGGATGTCTTTATGATAATAGTTTGGATTTGGGGAGATCATAAACCAGTCTGAGCTTCCTAATTTCTATGAATGTGTCTAATTCTAGTTCAGCTTTGACTGATCCTTTAAGAATAGGATTGGGGTTTTTTCTGTGTGCTGTCAGATACATTCTTTGGATGTAGGTACATGCCTTTTCTGAAAGCAGAGTTACAGTGAAAATGTGTATACTAGGGCTAAATACATTTATGTTGGGGTGGGTGGTTGGTTCGGTTTGATTTTGGTTTTGTCAGTAGTAAACTTCTAATTTAACTGGGTGCAGAAAACCAGTGCAGTAAGTTCTGCTGCAGGATGATATTTGTGCTTCATTTCAATTTTCATACATAAGAAGGATTTTGGACTGAAACTGGCAATGAAACCTTGTTTTTCTAGTAGGTTATATAAACATTTGAGCCATAGCTTGTCCTAAAATGCATTCACATGAAATCCTTACCACAAACTTCATTAGATGGCAAATGACCTGCAGTTTTGTCAGGTAAGGATTTCTTTCTGGTTTTCTTCTATGTGTGTGTTATTTCAGCATGATCTTTATCTATTTTTCCTTCTCCCCTCGCAAAATCAGCCACATCTGTATCTTTTCCATCTGGTTTCTAGTACAAATGATGCTGCATTAATTTGGCTTATATTAGATTCAATGAGCAGGACATGAGTTGCTCATATAATACTGGAAAGCTACTTTGGAAATAATTGAGGGCATTGAGATGTGAAAATGAAGTGTATATGCCAAATAAGAATTGCAAGGCCTCATCTTAGGGTTATGATGTATTGAGATATGTGCAGAACACCAGCGGGTACCTGGTGTGCAAAGTGTGCTTGAATAGGGAGCTGCAGAATGTGGATGTTTGACTGTCAGCAGTGCTTGTGGACTCGCTTTTCCCTGTGTCCTTCCAGAGAGATGCAGTGGGCAAGGCAGAATTACCCATGGTCCAAATCCAGCCCATGGGCTGCCAGTTGTGTTGCTCTTCTGACATTAAAAGGCTTGAGTTTATTCAAGCTTTTAATGATTTGTCTGATTTAATACCAAAACCCAAACCTGCCTTACAGGAAGCGCTTTGCTTTGGTGGAGTTTGACTTTGCTTTGTGTAAAGATTATAGATCTTGTATGCTTTTGTGCTTCCTGCAGAATTTTTGTGTGATGAGCCCAAGACAGCACTAAAAATGAGATTTAACTGTGGCCTGGTTTTAGATGGAGCATTTTAATGGTTAGAAACTTTTGGTCTGTAAGTATATGGACTTCAGCGGATAGATGACTTTCATTATAGTATTCCCTAAAGAATGTTGTGTCTCAGTGGTAAGGAAACCTCAAGGCTCTGCGTATGTGAAAGCTTCATTGTATATGTGAAAGCTTTTGTACATGTAGGTACTGAAATACTGGCTATTTTTTATGTCCTGTGCTTGAAGCATGTTTGGTTTGATGGTACAGGGACTTCCTACTTGGATTCATATTGCCCTGCAATGAATCTTGTGTATTCTGAAGCCATTGTTAATTTTAGCACTTGAAAAAATTAACTCATTTATTACTAATGTAATTAATCTCCCTGAAATAAGTCCTGCTGTTCTGACTGCATATCCACAAAGGAGTTGAGCATCATTTAATTACACTTACTTTCCAAAGTCATTTCAGGTGTCTCTGTGTATAAAAATACCCAATTGCTTTGAAAGCTTCTCCTTGAAAATGGTGATGACAATGAAGTTGTATAGTAACTTGATTTAAAACTAGGTGTTAACCCCTACCTCAGAGATAACTTAGGTTTTCAAACTTTTAATGTCTGTTGTTCACAAAACATCTTTAAATGTCAGTTTGGATCATGTAGCAGCTTCTTTGCTGCTCCACTGAGGACTTAAAGCTCTAGTTTAGCAATTACAGAGGATAACAAAGGCAGATACTAGAAAGGAAGTAGTCTCATTATATCCGGTGTTAAAGCTGTGTGTATATGCATTTACAGCTATATGTGCAAAGTGTTGTATGTGCTGCAGAAAGGTAGGTGTAGTTGGCATGAGAGAAATTTTTGCTGTCAATTTGTGGCTTTTGGTATTTGCCTTCCCTGCAAAGCGCTACTTGGAAAATCCCCTGTAACCTTCAGGTAGTTGGTCTTACTCATCTGCATCCCTCTCCTAATGCTTGTCTTGGGACAGACTGCACATTAGATGGTTATAAAAATTAATTAACATGTGTCTTGAGTTTATCAAACTAAAATGAGGGGAAATGAGAATATTTGCTTGGGAAGAATAAATGACTGGGCTAAAAATACATGGTTTATACATATTTTTTGGGGAAGAAATCAGTAGTAAAACCTGAGTATGATGCAGAAATTATCACACCTTCATCTTAGGAAATGGAGCTTCTTCTGAAGAGAGGTCCATGTGCTTTGTGGGGGTTCTCTTGTTCATGATTTGTTGTTATTGGGGTGCTTTTTACTGGAAACTGTCACCTGTAGGTAATGGCTGCTTTTAAGGGTAGTGTCAAGTGTGCAATCTGTTCATTTATCACAGAGTCAACCAGGTTGGAAAAGACCTTTAAGTTTATCAAATCCAATTATTCCCCAGCACTGCCAAGGCCACCACTAACCCGTGGCACTGAGGGCCTCATCTACATGGCGTGCGGACACTTCCAGGATAGTGATTCCACCACTTCCCTGGGAAGCCTGTTCCAATTTAGCCAAGTGAAATGAGCAGTCCGAGGGTTTTGTTTCATTCTTTTGATTCTGGGAGTGTTGCTTTATATGTTGTCTTAAAATTGGGAAACACTTTGTCTTGCAGTTGGTGTAATCAGATGTCCCATATGCCGCCAAGAATGCAGACAGATAGATCTGGTGGATAACTACTTTGTAAAAGACACGTCAGAAGCACCAAGCAGCTCTGATGAGAAATCAGAACAGGTATGGCACTTTCCTGCTTGCTGGAATTCACTGGCTGGCTTTGTCTGTACATGTTAATGCTTTCCAGGAAAATTATGGTAACTGCCTGTTTCCCTTCACAGGTGTGTACAAGCTGTGAAGATAATGCTAGTGCTGTTGGATTTTGTGTAGAGTGTGGGGAATGGTTGTGCAAGACTTGCATAGAAGCTCATCAGCGAGTAAAATTTACTAAAGATCATATGATCAGAAAAAAAGAGGATGTTTCTTCAGGTGAGTGTGTGGATATCACTGTAGTAAGCTCCTTTTCTTTGGCGCATGTAAAAAAAGACAGGGAGGATTATTTGGGTAACAAGCAACTGTGT
The DNA here is from genome assembly GCF_012275295.1 of Melopsittacus undulatus. Classification (NCBI taxonomy): domain Eukaryota; kingdom Metazoa; phylum Chordata; class Aves; order Psittaciformes; family Psittaculidae; genus Melopsittacus; species Melopsittacus undulatus. The sequence continues at coordinate 1,364,357 of NC_047542.1, forward strand.
GTATGGCTTTCTCCAAAGATTTGGGAAAGGTTTAGTAAAAAGCTGCCAGTGCAGAATTTGTAGCTCTAAAAATGGAGGAAAAATGAAATTTTAAGGTCAAGTGGGTTATTTACTCACACTTTGTACAGTGTGATATCCAAAGGAAAGAAATCTCTTAAGTATAGAAGAAAGAGAATGAGAGAGCAGTCTTTGGAAAGAATTGAGATCTTTGTAAAGAATTTAGATCTATTCTTAATAATCCTTTACTTTAGGAGAATAACTCAATGGAGGGTTTAAATCTGGAGAGTACTGACACATCCACTGGCTAAGGAAATTAACCAACTACAACAAAATATATAGGGAGCAATTATAGTTCTCCCAGTAGAGAAGTATGCACGGACAAGCTCATAGCCATATTCACTGTGATGTTACTGTTGTATTGATATTGCTGAGTAAATGTGGAGTTCAAATGTATTTTAGTTTAATAAAATTTAATGTGTGAAGTGTGTGTGCACCTTGGTTAGAAGTACAGCTTTATAGAACTTAATTCTTAAACTATTATTTGACTCTGTATTGTTTATAACCTGCTGAGGTAATGTGGAAAACCTTCCCAACACAGGTAAAAGGAAGCTGGGTTTTAGCGTAGGAGGTGTTATTTGTAAATGGGATTCAGATTTAAAGGCCCGTAGGTTCTACACAAGGTAAACGTACGTGAAGACTGATCTTATTGAGGAGGAGAGATCTTCACATTCTGCTCTCTCTGTCTCTTCATTTAGAATTAAGATCCTCATGATTGTTTCATTGTGCCATTTCAAAAGGGTAACTGCTTTGCTTTCTGCCAACTCTCATCAAAATCAGATTAATAATTAAAGTTTGTTACTGAGCTTAGTTCTTTTAGGCAATGATCTTATTTCACTTGCTCTATAAAACCATTTCTGGAGAGGTTTCTCTGTATGTCTTATTGGGTGTTCAAAAAGAAGTATTATCTGTTTAAGTTTAAACTTATTAATCCTACTACATGAGAAACACTTAGGTGAAATCAGAGTATAGGGCCTTATAAAGAGTTACTGATGTTTCTCATTAGGTGCTATACTGTGACTGTCAAAGTGATACTGTAGCTCTGCTTCCCCTTCACTAAACCTGAGGCAGAAGTGCCAAAAATTGGCTGTTCCAATCAAATTAACCTTGTATCAGAAATGTAGGTTGGTGTTTGTGGGAAGCCAGCCTGGAGCTGGAGTGATAGCATATGGCAAGAATGTAGCCTTCCTTCGACCTGACCTAGTGATCCTTCCTAACTGTCCTGACTGTCAGGGATGGCGATTCATGATTTTCTTGGGGGAGCTTGTTCCTTCTTTCTTATAAGAACCAAAGAGACTTTCAATTCCTATTACTGAGTGTCAGCTGTAGATTCATGAGTTCTCTTCTCTTTACAATAACTTGCATGATATAACAAGCTTCAGAAATGTTGGAGGCATTCATGTTTAAGACATTTAAGACATTCAAGGCATTCATGTTTTAAACCTTACCTGCTGTATCTTCCAAAGGCTGCTTTCCTCTGTGCTAAGCTCAAAGTATCCTTAGAAGACCGTGCAGCACTTCTTTATAAGCTCAGAACTACTTTTTGACATTATCGTCTATTATTTGCTTAAGTGGAAAAGGGAAGCAGATCAGCTGGAGTTTAACTCTTAACGTGGGCAGTGTTTGCTTTGCATTTACCACTTCAGTTGCATATGACTTAATGAGCTTTATAAGGGGTTTGAAGTGACAATTTAGAAAACCTAAGGGTGTTTGACAGTGTAAAAGCTTGTGAGGTTTGATCCATCCTTCAGTGCATCAGGTGAAATTGCACACAGTTTAGCTGTGACCATGTGTTCACAATCCCGGTGTTGTGTACAGGCTTTGCATTCTTACAGGTGCCAGTGTCTTGAGTGGTTGTGATAGGAGAGGAATTTCTCTTTCAATACAGCAGAAACAGCTATAAACCACTGGCACTGTAAATACTTCAGTGAGAACCTAATCATGGGAACTTTAGCGTGAGAACAGGTCTATAGTTGTCTTTGTCCACATTCTTTGTTGTTACTGGGCTTGGAAGTGAGTTGTTTTGCTCTTCAGATCGTGTCAGTTTGATTTTTACAATGCAAAACTGGTTTATTTTTAAAAACAGAGGCCGTGGGAGCATCTGGTCAACGTCCTGTTTTCTGTCCTGTCCACAAACAAGAGCAGTTAAAACTTTTCTGTGAAACATGTGACAGGCTGACATGCAGAGACTGTCAGTTACTGGAACACAAAGAACACAGGTACAAATATTACCATGTCTTAATTCCTGTGGTGTGCTTTCTCAGAGGATGAAATGGCATGTTATGTCCTAAATACTGTTGTATGTACTCTTTGTTGGGCTGAAATGATCCCTTGCAAAACAGAACCTGTGTGGAGTGCTGAAAACTTTGAGCTGTCAGTGGGTTGAGCTTCAGGAAGTATCATAAGGGCAGATTCAAACCAACATGGGCCGAGGTGATTTGGCATGATTGTTAACTGGCATTTACCAGTGCTGTCAGGACTTGAATAGAAGTTGCTATAGCCCTGAATACCTGGTGCTGCAAAGAAGCACAAAGTGAAATAAGTGAGTCATGGATGAGGTAATTTCTTAAAAGGGCATCTTAGGCACCAGTTGTTCAATTTAGGGTATTCTTGTAAAGGTATAAATTTTGCATTGTAGATTAATATATTCTTATGGTACAGAGGGGAAAAATTGCATGGGTTTAGTTTGTTGAATGTTGCCTCACTCCCAGTAAAAAGAAATGCTGGGGTTTGTTTCCAGAGCTTCCTGGTAGAAAAAGGCTGGAACTTCTTAAGATCCATTAAAACTTCCTGCTCTTTAACAACTGTGTTGTAGAGTTGTTTGAATGTTTGAAAAATTAGTTTGCAGTGTTATAATAGAGAACCTGGGGATAAATATGTATTAGCCACTGCAGCACTGCTTTTCCCAGTCAATCTGCAAGGGAGATTTTTCTGTCAAAGGGATTGTCAGTATGTTGCAATATTGAATTTAGTTCGTGTTTTCCAGAGTAGCATTTGCTCTCATAGACTCTACAGCAGCCTAAAGGAGAGCTTTTACTTCTGAAGCGAGTGTTGTTAACAGCCTGTTCTTGCATAGGCTTGATCATAAATACCCTGAAAGATGTGTCCAAAACAGCGTGGTCTCCTAGGATATGTAAACTAACTTGTTCTAGTTGGTTTCTTCGCATCTGTTTTGTGCATGATGCTAACTAACAGATGTATCTTGTTCTACTGACCTGTTCTCTTCCAGTAAGAGAATACTTTGCTATTAACATGCTACCTTGCAGAATATGCTTTTAAAATTAGTTCTGTTTGCAGATGTGAATTACAGATGGTTAGGATAACTGCTTCATCTGCCATGAAGTACAACTGAGATATTTATGAAGGTCACTAAATAAAGTGGAAACAAAGATTAGTTTTAATCTGTTTACTTCTTACCTGAAATCCCAATAGTTTGCACCAAAGCAGGATGAATCACCACTTTAGCAGCAATGTGCTCCAGTGTTCAATGCAAAGTTTCAAGTGAAAGAATTGCTGGTACTTCCGTAAAAAGCATGAAATTTACTTACTGAAGACAAGAAGTGGCAAGTGACTGATAGGAATCTCGAGGTTTGAGGGGAATCTCTGGGTAGCTGGGAAGAACCAGAGAAGATGAAAACTCTTGGAGCTACTTAAATCCCAATGCCTTTTCCAGCTTAGGTGTTCTGCTTCTGTTGCACTGTTCATTCCTCTTGTATGTTAGGAAAATGCAACTAATTTCAGTAGTTTCCTTTGTAGCTACTTGTACTCTTTTCAGATGAAGTAATGGAAGGTGCCTTTGATAGAAGCTCTTTGCTTGAAGGACTTGGAAGGGAATGATATGTTCTTCACATTGAAGTACCAAAGAGTTTAAGTTTTTATTTAAATAGAACTGTTTTCTTTCAGATTAAGCTAATTCAGTCAAATATGAGCAGTATAATAGCAGCTGGAAAAAATTGTTTTTCTGTGATAGGGATTTTCTGTATCATTTAATGTATGTTTAAGCTATTAGTGCATTTTCCTCATGTAACACCAGCAAAATGATTTGCCAAGCTTTGAAGCTTCTGCTGTCTGCTTTAGCTGGGGCTCCATTGCTTGCTGTCTGGTGAAATGATGCAGCACATCATCTCCTTGCGTAGTTGGAATTAATGTGACCCATAGAGGTTGAGTCTTCTGGACACTTACAAAGGATTTTATCAGTACTGAAGCATCTTACACACTGATGTACACAGTTTAATTTTTTTTTCTGTGTGTTTTGTCATGTTTTTTCCAAAAGCTTTATATCTAAATTAGAACCCTGAGTTTCAGCCCCTTCCTCCTTGGTAATTGCTATCTTTTGCATGTTGAAAAGGTATCAGTTTCTGGAAGAAGCTTTTCAGAACCAGAAGGGTGCAATTGAGAACCTATTGGCCAAACTTCTAGAGAAGAAGAACTATGTAAATTTCGCAGCTGCCCAAGTTCAGAATAGGTGAGTAACCAAAATGATGAATTGTTACTAGTACATTCTTTTGAATGCACCACACTAAGATGAGTGATGAACTAGAATAATACTTCACATTTTAATTGATTTTGCATCTTAAGTCATACTGGAAATTGACTAGGAAATTGCGGTTAGTTTGGTTTAAGCAGGTGGGCAAAACTTAGTATCATTACCTGACAGGAAGACAAACTTTTCCTTGGGTAGCTTAACTTCAGAATTCCAGAATGAGTTTCAATTCAATGTCATGTAGAACACTGAATATAGAGATAGAGAGAGCACGAGATCACTGCTGTTTTTTTCCCCCTCTCATGGTGATGTGATATGCTGGAGGTCAGGAAATTCCACTGTGAGTCCGGTGGTTTCATGAGCCTTCTGCACCTTTTAGGTCACTTGCAGAATGACACCTCATGTGGAGATGGGAAGTACAAGGGAGAAGGAAGTGCCCCAAAGATAGAAGGGGAAGTTCTGGTGCAAATTTTTAACTCCTAGTTATAACACGTACATTTAAAAAAATCCCCAAGAGACTTGCAAGGGAAGGAGAGCATAGAACATGGCAGAGGCAAGTGTGCGAAGGTGGAAGGAATGGAAATTAAATTCTTTGCATTGACTCAGCATGAAACTCTTTGAAGTTTCCCAAAAGTGAACACCATTGTGAAGGAGGAGGACAAGCTGTAGAACTGTTACATCTTTGAAGAAGAGACAGAGACTTGGCTTAATGGAAAATAATGAAACTGAAAGGTCAAAGAATCATAGAATCATAGAATGGTTTAGGTTGGAAAGGACCTCAAGATCATCCAGTTCCAACCCCCTGCCATGGGCAGGGACACCTTCCACTAGACCATGTCACCCAAGACTCTGTCCAGCCTGGCCTTGAACACTGCCAGGGATGGGGCATTTACCACTTCTTTGGGCAACCCATTTCAGCGCTGCAGCACCCTCACAGGGAAGAACTTCATGAAAGGTTGTGATAAGAATTCGAGGCCAATAATCATAGAATCATAGAATAGTTAGGGTTGGAAAGGACCCTAAGATCACCCAGTTCCAACCCCCCTGCCATGGGCAGGGACACCTCACACTAAACCACATCACCCAAGGCTTCATCTATCCTGGCCTTGAACACGGCCAGGGATGGAGCATTCACAACCTCCCTGGGCAACCCATTCCAGTACCTCACCACCCTAACAGTAAAGAATTTCCTCCTTATATCCAATCTAAACCTCTGCTGTTTAAGTTTCAACCCATTACCCCTTGTCCTATGACTACAGTCCCTAATGAACAGTCCGTCACCAGCATCCCTGTAGGCCCCCTTCAGATACTGGAAGGCTGCTATGAGGTCTCCATGCAGCTTCTCTTCTGCAAGCTGAGCAGCCCCAGCTTTCTCAGCCCGTCTTCATACGGGAGGTGCTCCAGTCCCCTGATCATGGCTGGTGCATATATGAGTAACACATAATGGTGGGGTTTGCCTAAGAGTTTCTGTCTTCACTGAAAATTCAGTGAATTTCTGCAGCATGTGGTTGGCTTGTGTAATGCTGATGATTATCTACTGAGTGAAATGGATTCTGCAAATGAGACAGTAGGTTACTTTGCCATTCTATTCAGTGCTGAAGTGTAGGGCACAAAATCCATTATCATAAATCTTCAGGGAATGAAAAAAGTGTATATTACAATAATGTTGTCATTGTTAGCAGATGGTATGGACTTGCCATCCTATGTGATTGTGAAGCATAAAACAAGGTAGAAAGAATAACTGCCTGGAATAATTGGTAGGTGCCGATGCCAAGGATGGATGTCTACTGATTTAATGAGGGGTTGGTTGAATACTTGTTGAAGACCAGGTTGTGCTGTGAGAAAGCACAACCTGTGTCCAAGGTGCCTTAAAGGGCATTTAACACCAATAAGGAAGATGTCAGACAAATAAGTCTTGTGATCCTGTCAGGATGAATGATGTTCAAGTTCAGATGCTTGATCTAGGAGTGAAGAAGCCCTTCAGAAAAAGACAACTGAAGTCTTTACACTCAGACTGGCTCATGCAAGGTGGTGTGCTCTGCCACCTACACGTGAAGCAAAGAATCCTCCTGCAATATTATGTCGTCAGTAGATTAAGGCAGCATCAAGTAAATCCTGAATTTGCAGTGAGGTTTAAGAAATGCTTTATTTCAAATTCTGTGGGCAGAGCTCAAGATGATTTGCTCGAGGCTGAAGTTGAGAATAGTGAAGACACTAAAACTGAGGAAGAATAGCAGTGATAGAAATGAAGGGATAGAAGGGCAGTAGTAGTAAAACACAAGAGAATATAACCTAATGTCAGGCAAATTGTTAGTGAATTGTGTGTCCTTGTGTATTGGCCTGTAATACCTTACAGGCATGTAATAACGTTTTTGTTACAAGATTTTCTGGGGGAGGTGGAGGAATCAATCTGAAACTCATTATTTGCTTCCTTTCTGGTTAATATACAATAGCATCAAAGTTTAAGGCATCATCTGTAAATTCTTCACAGTGGAAGAGACATGATACAGAGATAAGTATGTACGTGTCCATATGCGCATGTCTTGGCTGGGTGTGTCTCTGTATAAAGCATATAAACCACAAGGTCCGTTTCATAGAATTTTGAGTCAAGCCCAAGTTGTAACTGGGACACCATCTTGATCTCAGACTATACCATTTTTTTCCAAACCTGAAATTTTAGATGGCTTTTTTGATAAAGCTGATTAATGATTATTTCTCTTAGAAAACAAACAAGCTGTGTGTTTTGCACATATCGGAACTCCTTCGATACAGAAGTTGCTCCTTCACTCTCCAGGGGTCAGTGGTGTTGAATGTTGACTGCCTGATAATACGTTTCTCTTTTTAGGATAAAAGAAGTAAATGAAACAAACAAACGGGTGGAACAGGAGATCAAAGTGGCTATATTCACCCTCATCAATGAGATCAATAAAAAGGGAAAATCCCTCTTACAGCACCTTGAGGTACAGTTAAGAGAAAAACTAGTAGTGTTGTTCGCTGTTTCCAGTTCCCTATTCAGAACTTATATTCCATGTTTAAAGTTATTCTTCACAGTGTAAATTCCTAGAGACATTTGTCTTGAGCACATAACAAATTGATGCCATGTGTTTGATGCAGCTTTACATCATGATTTCCTCTCCTGGTTGCTGTTAAAATCAGATTTCCTTCTTTTGCTTGCATAGGTTGGTGGCAACAGGGGAAAAGGGCAGGGAAGTGACAGGTAGTCATTTTCATTCCTGGTGCCCTAATGGCACTTGTTAGTGTTTGTTTTCTTAGTAATTCTCACAAGGTATGTTGACTGCTAACAAATCCTGACCCTTTAAGTAAACCTAGGTTTTCAAAGATGTGGTAGTCATATGTGTTTGTGTGTAAAGGTATTTTAAGTTCTATAGATTGTCATTGTAAAGGAGGCAATGACTTTAAGCATACTTTCCAGTATATTCTGGTTAATAATTATATTAATTTTATTCAAATCTGTGGAAATTTAACTTATGATTTCAGTTTTTATCTGAAGAGAGGAAATTGATCAGAAGTTAGTGCAGAAAATGCTGCCAGTCTGCATGGTGTGACTGAAAAAAATAAGACCAACTTTATTACAATAGATTTCTTCTGGTTAAGGAACAGCTATTTGGCAATGACGTAAAATATTCCTGGAAGAAAAAAGTATTTGATCAGGACTAAAATACAGGATTTAATATTAGATGAGTAACTGAATTTTAGCTTTTTCTGTTGACATAACATTTGTTACAGGGTAGAAAATTCCGTTGGAAAGTTGCCTCATGTTGTGAGGTTGTAACAGTTGCCCAATCTTGAAGATTGAGCTTCTTATGTTCCCTTTATTTTGATACCTCTGTGAAGAGTGTTAGAGAGGAATAATGGCAAACTTGCTGGTTCTAGCCCCTCTGAATATGAGCATTAGCATAAGCTGCTTTGCTTGTGACAGTTTTCTTTTGCTCCAAGACCTGTGATAGCAGTTTACATTTTCCTCCTAAGTCTGTAGCCTCCATTATAATCAAGGTTTTGTTTCTTTGTAGAATGTAACAAAGGAGAGACAGATGAAGTTAATACAACAACAGAATGACATCACTGGTCTTTCCAGACAAGTGAAGCATGTGATGAACTTTACCAATTGGGCTATTGCAAGTGGGAGCAGCACTGCTTTGCTATACAGTAAACGGCTGGTAAGAAAACATCCTTTAATTTGTCTGTGCAATATAGAGAATGTTCAGTCAAAAGAGTGTTCAAAGTATCCTGTAGCTTCACTAGATTATATCCATGGAAGAGACAATGAGTTATTTGTGCTTCATTTAAAACAAAACAGAAAGAACCCCTCAGTAATAATGGAGTGAATTTCCTGAACTGCACACTGCTTTTCATTTGCAAAGACTTAGCCAGTAGGATCATAGAAGGAATGGAGTCAAGCTCTGTAAAGGCACCTCAGTGTTTTACTTGAGTCATTATAGTAGTATTGTGTAACAGCACTTCTCTGTAATCGTTTGAGTAAAAATCTAATTGTACAAGGGATGTTTTTCCTGGTGAACTCTGAATTTCCAGGCTAGGAACTAAAATTGCTATAGGCATTGAAACAATCCTTGTTGGTGATCCAGCAGTTTAATTTAGCTGGGCAAACACACACTTTTTAATGTCCTCATTCTTTATTTCATTGTCCTCACCAGTCTTGTTTTTGATTCCCATTAGATAACATTCCAGTTACGGCATATTTTAAAGGCACGTTGTGATCCCGTCCCGGCTGCCAATGGAGCAATCCGCTTCCATTGTGACCCTACGTTCTGGGCCAAGAACGTTGTCAATTTAGGTGAGAAAATTGTGTCTTATTTATTTTGAAAAAACAGTTACTTGAAAAGGTAGATTAAATTGGGGTTGTTCATCCAAGGTGAGTCAGATGGAGTACAATGTATCTCTTAATGCAGAAGACCAAAACTCTCTTGACATAATCCACCCAGTCCTGGTTACTCTCCATATCTGCTCTGTTCTTTCTATTAGCAAAGCTAATGTTAGAAACATCTGAATATTCTGTATTTATCAACCTTCAGGTGATGATGAGATTTAAGTGTTTACTGATTTGTCTTTTGGCTTTCTTTAGGTAACCTTGTCATTGAAAATAAACCAACTCCTAGTTACACTCCTAATGTAGTGGTTGGACAAACTGCTTCAGGAACAAACCACGTCAACAAAGCTCCAGGACAAATCAATCTAGCGCAGCTTCGCCTTCAGCATATGCAGCAGCAGGTGTATGCACAAAAGCATCAGCAAATGCAGCAGATGAGGATGACACAGCCAACTGGGTCAGTTCCCAGGCAGACGAGTCCACAAGTCATACAGCAGCAGGTAAGTATCTTGTTATGTTGTTATTTCATGTTTTACAGTAGCACTGAGAGTTAAAATAGCTCTATCAAATACTAATCTACAAAGCAGTTTATGAACATGAAATTCTTTTGAAATTTGCCAAACTTGAAATGTGACAGCTCTTGGGCTTTTCTTGATGTTTGTACTAATAAACCTACTGTGGAAAGAGATTGGCTTCTTTTTAACATGTTCAAAGCACCAATTTTAAAACCCAAAAACCCTTGCAGCCTCCCAGGTTGATCAGCATGCAGACCATGCAGAGGGGTAACATGAACTGTGGGGCTTTCCAAGCACATCAGATGAGAATGGCTCAGAATGCTGCTCGTATACCAGGAATACCACGCCACAATGGACCACAATACTCCATGATGCAGCCTCACCTTCAAAGACAAGTATATCCTGTGTACACGCTTCATTTGTGCCATTGTGCCAATCTGTCATTACAATAGATTATACCTCCAGCTGTAAATGTGTTTATGTAGTGTGTAGAACTGGCAGCTACACAAATGTGCTTTTTCATGTGGCATATTGTACTGTGAGCATCAGAAAATCCAAACCATAGGAGTGAAAATGAGTTCTAATGTTTGTGTTTCATTTTAGTTCTGGGAAACAAAACATTTCCTTTTTTGTTTTTCAGTGACATTCAGCTTTTAGGTTTCCTAGAGAACAGTCAAAGAGTAGTGAAGCTCAAAGTGATGTAGTTGAGGTTTTCTAATGAAACCGAATTCAAAGTGGTTTTAAATTTAAACCTGAAGCATGATGCAGAGCTCTGCATACCATTCAGAATGAAAGTTCTTGACAATGAATGTTAATGTGACTGGAAAATCAAAAATGACTATAATACTTCAAACAATTACTCTTTAAATTTGTAGACAGACATGTGGACTCTGAAGTTGTCTTTGGAAGAAATGATTCCTTTAAGAAAATATAACTATATATGAACATGATTTGGTGGAATACGTGCTGTATGTTTAAACATCTAGTCACATAAAGTGCTTTTTCTTTCCAAGTAAAAAACCAGCAGTTGCTTTGCATTCAGTGCTATCAGGTTATGTTGATAGAAATGTAAGTTTATATATGCCCACCTAATTCTTTATTGAGGACTGTCATATAATGCATGTATTTTACATGCAGTGTCTGTCTGATTTGTCTGCAGTGCGTCATGGTCTCTTCTCTTTTCCTGCAGCATTCTAACCCTGGGCACGCGGGGCCTTTTCCAGTTGTTTCTGTGCACAACACCACTATTAATCCAACCAGTCCCACTACAGCAACAATGGCGAGTGCAAACCGTGGTCCAACAAGTCCGTCTGTTACTGCAATTGAACTCATTCCTTCTGTGACAAACCCTGAGAACTTACCTTCCCTGCCAGATATCCCACCCATCCAGGTCAGTGGAGGAGAGCAGGCTGTGGGTAAAGTAACGATCTGTTTTCCATTCTCTTTTTTATTTGGTTATTGGTACTTGTCTGTGGAATGGTATAAATTACCATTTAGAGTTGAAGCATTAACATCTTCAGCCCTTGACTTGGACATGTAACTTATTTCACTATACAGGGCTGACCTGCTTGACCTGTGTTAATCTTTAGATTAATCATTACTTAATGGCTGTCCTATAGTGAAATTGATACTTGGATTAGTTAATGCCAACTGCTGTGTTTGCTTCCTTTCTTCCACAAGACTACTGTATGCGAAGTTATCACTGGAAGGGTTGAATAGTTACATATGTTGAATGACTTGAATGGAGATTTATTTAAAGTTACCTGGCACTTCTCTGTGATGTTCCTAAATATAACACTCAGATGTAGGAAGTACTGAGAAAAGGTGTCCCACTGCCCTACTTGTCTGTCTCCTCTCCATTTCCTCTGTACTCCAGTAGAGTGGCTCTAATAATTTCCTTTTATGCAAGAAGCCATTTACATCCAAGTAGATTGTCTGCTGAAATACCATAGCAACTTGTTTAACTCTTAGAGTCATGTTCAGGGGGTTGTATATTCATGTTTTCTCACAAGGCTGCAAGTAATTTGCATGTAAGCATAGTGAAGGGAGAAAAAAGGATCACATCTGAATCTGGTTTATGTGCAGTGCTGAAGCTTCATTTAGTCACTAGAACAAACCACAGGTATAAACAACTGGTTATGGACTGATTCACCTGTATGTGTCCAAAGTTTATGATACACCAATTTAGAAACTTTTGGTAGTGGGATGTATAAAATGAAAGCGTACAGCTTCTGGGTACACTGAAAAAGCGGAATTTGGTTCAGATGCTCTTGTTCTATACCTGTTCATGGCTGTCATGGATTTCAAACACATCATTTGCAATTATGCTGTCTTTCAGTTAAGGGCTTTAAGGAGAAAATAAGTAATAGGGTACCTGTGTCCTGGTTTTAAATGTATCAAAATCTGTGTAAAAGTGAGTGGGAGAGAACAAGATTTCACATCATCCTGAGGTAAAACTAGTTCATGATTTCCCTTGGTATCTTAACTGTGGAATAACTCATCACATTAGTAATCTGGTAGCTCATGTGACTGACCACCATTTGTATGACAAACACACTGAGCATCTGGGAACCAAGAAGCTTGGGATGATTTAGAGTAAGTGTAGTCCATGACCATACTGGAAGAACTCAGATATTTGGGAGCTATTGAGAAATGTCACTAAGTTTCTGACTGTGGGTTTCTGTTTTGAAAGACTTATCTCTGTATGAAACTGATAGAAACATTTGCTCATGTCCTGAAACCTTGTGGGCAGAGTGTGCAATTCTGGTAGAGGTACTGTCACAGTTTGAAGATGTGGAACTATTCATAAGGTTTACTTAGGCCTCACTGATTCAGACTTTTGGTTTTTCTTCTTAGCTTGAAGATGCTGGTTCTAGTAATTTAGATAACCTTCTAAGTAGATATATCACAGGCAGCCACCTACCCCCACAACCCACAAGTACCATGAATCCCTCCCCAGGACCTTCAGCTCTATCGCCAGGGTCATCAGGTGAGTGTGATGGGGATTTCTAATGATTCTAAAAGCAAATGGGTATTTCTGGCATTTAAGTTGAAAACAGTTACCTCCCATTTCCTGCCACCAGGGAACTTCTGTTAGTTTGGAATTTAATTTGCTCAGAAATAAATTCTTCTGGAAATTTCAATGTTACCCTCCTTCAGAAATATCTTTATAGTAAGAAACTGCCAGCACATGAATGCAGTATTCCAGATACATGTAGAGACTACATTGTTTTATCTCGTATTACCATGATGACTGGCTAGACCATTCTGAGGTTTGGGAAGTAAGTTTCTAAAATAGCTTACGATGCCATAGAGGGACTCTTCATCAGGGAGTGTAGCAATAGTATAAGGGTAATAAGTTCAAACAGGGGAGATCTATGTTGGATATAAGGAAGAAGTTCTTCCCTATGAGGGTGCTGAGGTGCTGGCAGAGGGTGCCCAGAGAAGCTGTGGCTGCCCCATCCCTGGCAGTGCTCAAGGCCAGGTTGGACACAGGGGCTTGGAGCAGCTGCTCCAGTGGAAGAGGTCCCTGCCCATGGCAAGGGTTTGGTACTGGATGATTTTAAGGTCCTTTCCAACACAAATCAGTCTGTGGGTCTATGATTCTTAGTCACAAGAATATCATTAGAGCAAGGTCACACTAATAGTAGCAGGTGGATAGAGCTTTCATTATGGATGTGAACAAATTAAGTCACCAGTACCTAATGTTGAGTTATTTAAACATTGAAAATGTCAATTTCTATTAGTAAGAAGCCAATTTAATTTGATAATGTGTTTCTCTTAGTCTTCTCCCTGTAAAGTTATTGTGAAACTTTGTGAATGAACTTTTGCAGCAGCGGAACTTACGTTTCTCAAAACTTATGATTCTATAAGTGCAAAACAATCTGCTTTTCTTGACTTTATTGATGGATGTCAGTGGACAACATTTGAGGACTTAATGGGCCGAGGGCTACAGCACTGTTTGGATTAGGTGAAATAGATTTGTACCAAGTCAACTTGTATGCTGCTTCTTTGCAGGTTTATCCAACTCCCACACTCCTGTAAGGCCACCTAGTACTTCCAGCACAGGGAGCAGAGGAAGGTGAGTGTGTTAACACTGCCAGGATGAAAAATCAGACATGAATTCAAATAATGAATTAGCAGTGGGTCAGTATGGCTTTGACGTAACTGTGACCCAGTAATGGAAGAATACTTGCATGACAATGATTTGCCTCCCTCACTCCTTTCCCTATGATTCTCTGCTGTCTTTTAAACTTGAGCTACCTCATCAATGTTCTAACATGCTCTGACTTTGAAATCGTACAGGAAATAGTCACTTTTTTTTGCTGTGGTGAGTTTTCCTATAATTTACACACTGGTATCTTTCTAGCTGTGGCTCCTCAGGCAGAACTGCTGAGAAAACGAGCATTAACTTCAAGTCTGACCAAGTGAAAGTCAAGCAAGAGCCAGGGATGGAAGAAGAGATATGTGGTTTCTCAGGAACAGTTAAACAGGAGAAAACAGAGGACGGCCGAAGGAGTGCTTGCATGGTAAAGTTAGTTTGTGCAACAGTATGTAATGGCTTGCCTTAAGCATCAAATTATGTGATTTAATATGGTTTATGTACTGGGAGCAGGGTGACGGCTTTGGGGATTTTTGCTACTGACAGGGAAGGTGTATTTTTAACCATTTATTGGTGTGTTTGTCTTGAAAGTTTGATCATGTTATATCAGTAGAAGTCTGTTCTTGAAAATGGTGGACTTGTGAACAAGTAGTATTCAATACTGTATGCGACTCAGGTCTTCATGATTTGCAGTGTATTGTGGGAGATGAGTATAGTACCTCTAAATGGTAGGAATGCTTTTGACTTGCAACATAGGAAGAAAGATGCCCATGTAAAATTGACTCTGATTTTCATGTGCTACTTTCATTTCAGCTTAGCAGTCCTGAGAGCAGCTTGACACCACCACTCTCCACTAACTTGCATCTGGAAAGTGAATTAGAAGCATTAGGAAGTCTTGAAAATCATGTAAAAACTGAACCAGCAGATTTAAGTGAAAGCTGCAAACAGTCTGGACATAGCCTTGTAAATGGAAAATCCCCGGTGCGGAGTTTAATGCACAGAGCAGCAAGAGTTGGAGGAGAAGGCAATAACAAAGATGATGATCCAAATGAAGACTGGTGTGCTGTATGCCAAAACGGAGGGGATCTGTTATGTTGTGAAAAGTGCCCAAAGGTGTTTCACCTGACTTGTCACGTACCGACACTCCTCAGCTTTCCAAGGTACCAGAAAGAGTGTAATGGTTCCTGAGAACAGCTCTGTGCTCTCATTCATATGGTAGATCTTAACACAGTGTCGAAACTGGTGTTTCATCCTCGGCATCAGCTAGTTCTGGATGACTTCCTGCCAGTAAAAACCAATCTGACATTTCAAAGGCCTGCCTGAATTGCTTATTTTTGCATGTAACTGGTCAATGTTTATCTGATAAACACATGGTCTCTCAAAGTAAGGTTCTATTATTTAAAGTCAGTTTTAAAGTCATGGTAAGAAGGTGTTGTAAAGTATTAGTACATACTTGAGAGAGAAATGTGAGGACAGGAAAAATGCCCATGACTGGCAGAATTACCTTGAGCAACAAGGGTTATTCCTTATCTTTGGGTATCCCAAGTCTTTACTACAGTAAGATGTGAATCTGTAAGAGCTAACAAAAGTATCTTTGTAGTCATCACTAAAGAGACTTTGTCCCTGGATACCTGGAATAATTGTGGTCGTTTCTGTTTAGTGGAGAGTGGATATGTACGTTCTGCAGAGATCTGAGCAAACCAGAAGTAGAATATGATTGTGACAATTCACAACACAGCAAGAAAGGGAAAACAGCACAAGGCCTGAGTCCTGTGGACCAAAGGGTATGTCTCACATCTGTGGGAATCTGTTGCATAGGCAAATGTGTCTTCTCACATTATCTGTCCCCCCACTGCTTCTTGAAGATGTTTTTTGCTGTGGCTGCAGGAAATTAAGTATAATGGCTTCAGCCAACAAAGCCCTGACAGGAGTAGTGAGATTTTTCCTGCTGTCACCATGTACCCAGATGTCAGTGACAATGTGGGAGTGCTCCATCACATTGGCACTGTAATCATTTTGTTGCTAAAAGTTCCACGTAAACACATTTTGTATTTAAATGCATCCTTTAACATGGATGAATGTCTTCAGTGATCTTAACTAGAAATTCTGTGCATTTAACATTGGTATAACCTTATAAATAGCTATGTGAGTTTGGTGCATTAAGTTCATGCTGAGAGGTGCTAGCAATATTGAGATGCATTCTTGTAGAAGGTGTAATGACCTTGATGGTCAGAATTGTTCTGAGCTTTATCCCATCAGTCTGTGCATAATGAAACTGAATTCCTCCAAAGGAATTGCAAGCAATGGAGAGAAAAGTATTTCATCAAGGAATTTGTGAAAACATTTACATTTGATAGTTAAACTTGTGGGGGTTGCATTTCAGTTTTCTAGTATTAAGCTGATAAAGTACAAACCTGCTTAAAATAGGGAGATGGGAACCTTTAGGCCAAGGATAAATTAAGGATATTAATGTGAAGCTGTTTATTTCTTTCTTAAGAAATGTGAACGTCTCCTGCTTTACCTGTATTGTCATGAGCTGAGCATTGAATTTCAAGAGCCAGTCCCAGCCTCGGTGAGTCTCCTGAAAAATAGTTGGTGATTTAGTGATAGTTTAGATGGATTGGTTTGTGATGGTTAGTGCCCCATCCCCGGCAGTGTTCAAGGCCAGGTTGGGTGGGGGCTTAGAGAAACCTGCTCTAGTGGAAGATGTCCCTGCCTATGGCAGGGATTTGGAACCAGCTGGTCTTTAAGGTCCCTTCTGGCCCAAACCAGTCTGGGATTCAGTGACTTACTTTTGGCATAACATCCCTCAAAGTCTAGAGTTGAGTTCAGAAAGGAACTGACAGCTTTTACTTGAAGAATGTCCCCCTTCATCAACCTGAAAGTTCTGGTGGTCATCCAGTATTTCATGATTCTGAGAGACACAGGAGCTGATTCTGTTGCTTCTCCATGCAGAGGTTCTAGTCCTAGTCTCAGACCCAGATAGTTAAATACTTTAAATGAGCAGTTGTTGGATTGGAATATAATGTCTTGGGATACCCATGAAATTAAAAATGCTGTAGGATGTTTTGGTCAATTTTTTAAATTAGGAAGGAAAGAAACTACTTCTGTTTCAGCTGTAAAAGAAGTAACTATATTGCAAAGCATTGTTGTGCTATGATAGACACTGAAGGTTAAAAAGAACTTAAACAGTTTGAGGAAAGGCAGTTGTTCTCACTTGTGGAACATGCATACAGTGCATGATGGGATTAGCTGATCATTAACAGAATCATAGAATAGTTAGGGTTGGAAAGGACCCTAAGATCATCCAGTTCCAATCCCCTGCCACGGGCAGGGACACCTCACACTAAACCACATCACCCAAGGCTTCATCCATCCTGGCCTTGAACACGGCCAGGGATGGAGCATTCACAACCTCCCTGGGCAACCCATTTCAGTGCCTCACCACCCTAACAGTAAAGAATTTCCTCCTTATATCCAGTCTAAACCTCTGCTGTTTTAAGTTTCAACCCATTACCCCTTCTCCTATCACCTGATAAGTGAAGAAGTTCAGCTGCTTCTCTGAACTGTTTAGACATCATAGTGATAAATTACTGTGTTTTGCAGATACCAAACTACTATAAAATCATAAAGAAACCGATGGATTTATCTACAGTGAAAAAGAAACTGCAAAAGAAGCATTCCCAACACTACCAGACTCCTGAGGATTTTGTGGCAGATGTGCGATTGATCTTCAAGAACTGTGAAAGGTTTAATGAAGTATGTTAACTTCCAATCTGTACATGTTTTTTTACATGAAGATCTGTTTTAATGTGTTTTAATGTTTTTCTCCAGTTAAAGGCTCTGCTTCCAGTTTTAACTTCTGCTTATGGAGCAGATGCTGAATCAGACACTTAAACCCAAATTAAATGAATGCAGTTACAGAACTACCTCTCAGTTCTAGCTAACTGGGGAGATCAGGTTTTAACAGGATGCTTTTTAAAGTGCATTTACTGGTACGGATATATGTGATTGAGGAGCAGGGTGACCTTGTTTCTGTACATCAAATAGACTGAAGAAGTGCTTAGGAAGTGTGGTAATAAAGATAATTAAGCAGTCCTTAAAACTATCTCAAGATATACAGATAATTGCTCCTTCAGTGATGAAACATGGGAGACCTTTACTGAGGAAAAGTGCCTTTCTGAAGATTATTCTGCTGGTTCTAGTACCTGCAAAGCATTGTGTTAATTGTGGCTGCAATTAAGCTTAGTTCTTTAGCTCAGGGGTAGCTGGGCTCTCACAAATTAATTCTCAGTAGATAACTTTTGTATGGAGCCCTATTTCTGACAAATGTGGGAAGTTGACTTATTTTGCAATGAACCCATCCGATAATGACATATTTGCACTTAATGTGAAATGTGACTTCAGGAGGAATTACCTCAGTGTTATTAGTAGGTGGAACAATGGGGAAAATATTCTGAGTATAAAGAAAGAATGCTTGTTTTGTGCTGAAACAGAGAGTGGGAGCTGAGATCAGAGGGTATCCTCATTTCTGAAGTGCCTTAAAAGTAAGGTGTTGTAAGCAATGACTTCCTTCAGACCTTAGAAATGCATAAACCAGCAAGTATTTTTCTGAGTTTTGCAGTGTTTGGGCTGCATTTCTGGCTGGATGAAGAAGTAAATGGAAGGAATTACACAAACCTATAATTAAAATCTCAGCTGTTTCACAAGTGCACTAGTAAAAATCAAGGTTAATGATGTAATGCTGTAAATGCTCACAAGCATTTGGGACTTTGACACTCTTGACTCCCTTATGCCTCTGTATTAGGTGGAGGTTAATGAGCACTGTGAAAGAAGTTGCAATTATGTGAACTTCTCAATCAAGGGAATTAATGAAGCATCTGCTATAGAGGAAAACATGCTGCAGCTCTTAGGGACAAGAGTAAAATAAGGGAGCAAGGACTCGTGGATATATTTTTTGTTTTGTTGGTATTTTTTAAAACAAAAGGTGTTTTGGACTTTTCTCACTGTTTGAAATGCTGGCTTATGGCAAAGGATGGGTCATCCTGACCTCTTATCATGTCTGGTGTCTCTAAGCCATATGCTTTTGAAAACTAGAAATCAAAGTGGGGTAAGATCCCCAAGAAAGTCTCATGGAGCATTTCTCTCTCAAGTGAGACTTCTCCACAGTAATATCCAGACAACTGAGATCTATACTGAAGAAAGCAGTCAGGAGTAGAGCACAGTTCTGAAATGGCTGGGAGACACGTATTTGTACCAAAGTTGTGTGTTTTGTTGAAGTTTATTTACTTCATGCCCCTCTCCTAAGACTGTTTTAAACCTGCTTCTGCTAAGTTGGAGAACTAAAGAGGTGTAGTCCATAACAAACTGTTCTGTTGTTATGGCTGACTTTAGTCATCCAATCCTATGCAGTCTCATAACTTTAGGAAGGATTATAATTTCTTTTTTTTTGACTCTGGTATCCTTTTTAGATGATGAAAGTTGTTCAAGTTTATGCAGAAACACAAGAGATTAATTTGAAGGTAAGCGTTTCAGACCATGCACACTTGGTGAATGGATGTGCATTTCCAACAGGTGAATATTCCTGTCTTCTTTTATTTACAGGCTGATTCAGAAGTAGCACAGGCAGGGAAGGCAGTTGCATTGTACTTTGAAGATAAACTTCCAGAAATCTACCCAGACAGGACCTTCCAGCCTTTGCCTGAATTTGAGCTGGAAGAGGATGATGGTGAAATAACTGAGGACTCCGATGAAGATTTTATACAGCCACGTAGAAAACGCCTAAAATCAGATGACAGACCAGTGCATATAAAGTAATCTAATGATATGGACCTGAAATTTATTGTAAAAACTGTTATTTAAGTGTTCCTGGAATATTATCATGCCGACAGTGGCCACCTTGAAGAAGCTGATAGCTTTTTAAACAGTATTAGATGACAAAAAAACCCACTTGTACAGAAAAGCATTCTCATCAAAAGGGGAAAAATTATATTGTAAATTTTTTGTGGTTTCTTTTTTTGTTTGGGATTTTTTTTCTTGTTTTACTGTGTGCTTTCTTTTTGTGATGGAGGGGACACACTCACCTTGGTCTGACAGATAGAGGTGGATGAACGTAGAAGAGAAGCAGATTTGACAAAAGATGTTCTATTTGCAGATAATACTCCTTAGTAAAACGTTCCACAGCACTGGAACAACACAGAGTGTCTTGCATTCATTCTGGACTGCAGTGTAAACTGTAAGCAATGTCCTTGAGCACCCCTCTTTGTATGAACTCCAGTGTGTTGTTCGTTGCTTTTTTTTCATCTCATTTAAGTGGTATTGTGAATAACTGATCTTTTGTGTTGATCCAATTACCTATATTTGACTTTATTTACAACATTTTATGTATAGCAAAAGGAAAAACCAGTATCATTAAACTGTTCTGAATTGGCAAGTGCAGGAGTGTGAGTTCTTGACAGATGAAAGACTAAACTGATGGCAAGGATCTCTTTTCAGTAGGGCTAGGTATATTTATGATGAGTCCTGTACACAGAACATTTTAATGGCAGAAGGCTTAGCATCGTGTCATCTGTCCCTGCTCCCCCTAATGAGGCAGAATGTCATCTCCAGTATTCATCAGCTCTTTTTCTGTACTTCAGATATTGACTGAAGAGGTAGTAACTGGTTGGGGTGTTTTTTCCAGTCTTCCTAAATATCAGTTTCAAATAGACCACTTGGCAGACAATAACCTAGTAACTACCAAATGTGTAAAATTTCCTGTATTCACTTTGTCTTATTTGTAAATAGTGAATTGAGATTTCTTGCAGATCAGCAACATTTGCTGACCTGTTTTTAAGCTAATATGTATTCTTATTAATTGTTCCTATCAAGAAAAGATTTGTAATATATGCTGTTTCTAACATTGCATTCATTTTGAGGTTCTGTCTTATTTTTATCAGAGTACTACTCAGAACTTTCTTCAGAAGCAGTTTAGGAGCGAAATGTCTCGAAAGAATTGGAATGAATCTGTTGATTGGGTTATTTGTCCATCCATTGAACAAAGAACTTGCAGAGACCAGGATTTGGCTTGGAGTGGTTTCTGGCCAGTAGTGAAAACAGAACAGTTTCCCTAAACCTTGTGGCAGGCACCTCTGCAGTGCCTTCCCATTGCACACTGCCTTCGTTCCAGTATTTCTGGTTCAAATCAGGTCATCACAATGGAATTAAAGTTTGAACAATTGTTTTGTTTACTGACAGGCATCCTAGAAATAAGAACTGTAATTTCTGGCCTTTACATAGATCTAAGTAAAGGAAGCTAAAGAAATAATGTCATCAGCTGAGCTCAAGTTGGCAGACTATACATTTGCCATGAGGTATTGTGTGACTGCAGCATTTCTGTGGTAAATCACAGGGCTTTGGGTATACTCAGTGTAAGCAATTCCTGTGATGTTGTATAAGCTTTACCATAATGGTAAAGGTAAATATTGTAGCACAGTGTATCAAATTGAGATATGCTCTCAGCAAATTTTGTGCAAATCACTTAAGATTTCATTTCTTTTATAAGAACAAAGTATATGTACATTGTGACTGTACCCCTCATAAAAAACGAGGGAGCTGAAGGTATTTGTACCTTCAAGCTCACTTCTTTAGATTACACAGATGTTATACTTAAAACTCAGACTGGGCGGGGGTTTGTTTCAGTTCTCAGATGCTAACATAGTGCCAGGTTCAGCTGAGTTTTTGCCAGTTTGTATGTGAAAGGAGAAGTAATTCTACTTAAACAAATTAACAAATAGCAAAACCTTTGCCCATAGAAAGGATGACGTGTGAATAGGACACTAATATTAACAAGGGATCATTTAATAGCTCTGTGTGTTGCCTACTTACGCATTTCTAGTTTCTCAGCTTCATTTTGCAAAGGAAGAATATTAAAATTATAATAAAAATGAGATTTTTTTGTGAATTCTCTTCTATCGGGGTTGCAGTTTTTATGGCACTCAAGCAGGTTCTGTCCCTTCAGGCTTCAGCCTTTTATCTGTTCACTTTGTAAGGCACTGGTCATGGATTCAAGTACTGCAGACACCGGAGCAGAGGACAAGCATGGTGGCATCCTAGGCTGGGCCACAGAGCTGCAGTTCAGGGGTAGCACATGCTCCTGGCTCTTGCAGGTACCGTCTTTGGCCATCCAGACTCAGGTGCCAGACCCCTGAGCTGATGTCTGTTCTGGGAATGCTTCTGACAGGTTCACTACAGCAAGGTAGAAGAAGCTCACCCACCACTTGCCAGTATTCCACTAGCTCACTTGCAAGCCACAAGTGAGGCTGAGCTTTGACTTTGCTGAGGGTTCAAGCCCTGCTCTTGTACATAACCCACTGAACTTTAGAATTGGCCCTTCCATTCAGTTAAACAGTGCTCAGGAGGTTGAATCTTCTTGTGCAAGAAAGTGTGTTTCTTCCTTATAAAGGAAACCAACAGTCTCTTTTATTCTTCCCACCCCTTTATTTTGAGCTCCCAGGACAATTCAATGGTTGTTTTGCAGCTAGCTAAATTCTGTTAATCCGTTTGCGGATCCTCTAGTCTGTAAGTGTTCATCACAGAGCTGGTAAGGGTTTGCTCAGTCAGATGAAGGTTTTGGTGCCACACTGTATGCAATTTGTTCAAGAGCAGGTTAATGGGGTTTAGGCTGCTGTTACTCAACATCTTCTTTGTGCCAGATGATGTGTGTGCAATATGTGCAAGTGATTGTGTCTCACCCTGGGAATTAGAGCATGGTTTACACTGATACAACTTCTCCAGACCAAAAGTGTGGTGGGTGCACTCTTGTCCCATCTTTGTCCTCACGGTCACAATGTTCTAACCTGGTTACAAGAAGATAGACTGGCACATGCTGTTAACTGTATGCTCTCATTTAAGACAGTCATGGAAAAGCCCATTTGTGTCTCAATTTTCTGTTAAATGACCCTGACATTTAAGTTAATCCAAAGAAGAGAACTTGCTTTTGAAAGAAGAGTGAGAAGTGTACAGTATGCTACTTGTGTGTTTCTCGATTACCTCAGCAGGTATCCTGCCATGTAATTACTAGTGAGTAGTGATGATTTAACTAGCTCAATAGGTTCAGGTCTTGTAAGCTGTGCCCTGGAATGAAGTGGTCTGTAGCACATAAGGCAGAGTTACTATCCCAAAAAGATGTTCCCAACTGTTTGAAAATAGCAATGCTCTGTTAAATGTTGAGAGTTGGCTTGGGGTTTGTGGGGATGGTGCCACTGCTAGTGCATCTGACTGTGTCTGCACACCGAGTGCTGGATCACTGGAATGTTTCATGGACATTTCTGCAGATTTGGGTGGATTTTAAGGACTTGTGAAAGAGAAGTCCTTAAATTTAGGCCTTAAAATCCACCCAGATGGAGTGTTCTGTATGACCGAGTTCAGCAACTGACCTTTAGAAATTTAGGGAATGGCAGCAGTGTTTTAAAGCTCTTGTGGATTTGTTTTCCTTTCTTCCTTGGAAAAAGCAATAAACCTGCTTTGTCTGTTGCCTATTAGCATGCCAGGCATCCTTCCCTTTGGCTAGTGGCTTGTACGCATGTCACCAAGTCTAGCTTTTAAAACCACAAGTGTGCAGGAGTTGTGGAGAGTGGGGCATTTTAGTTTACGAACTGGGGAAAGTTCCATATTTTTCTAGCAAGAAGGTGTTTGGGTAAAATAACTGAGGTTTCTTTTGTTAGAAACCAGTTTCTGCGCCGCAGTTTACACAGACGTATTTCAGCATGAAGGTTGTGTCCTTGGATAGGGAGGGTTCCTGTTTCTCAAGGTGTGGGTGCAGTAACTCTCCCACCTTTATTACAAAGGAACTGTTCAGTGTGCGAAATGCAATTCTGGCCTTTTCTACTGAGTGATCTTCCAGCTCCAGGCTGTTCTCTTTAGGATTTATGGACTTTCTACACTGAGAGGTACTAAAGCATTTTATAAGTTTGATTTGTTGCAGCATCCACTCTAGAGTAAGCTACATGTCAGAAAAGGAGGTGCATGTCTGCTGATGGCCTACAAACGGGGTATTCCTTCGGTTCAGACACCATCAAACATGTATATAAGCCTATAAAGACTTGTGCAGTTGAAAGCCTGTTTTACATGTTAACATGCTCATGGAAGGGTTAAATTCACGCCATTCTTTGATTCTTTCTTGCTTCCAGTAACTGAACTGGTTCTTTTTTGCACATAGTAAACTCCTCTCATCTTTTAATATGATTCTTCAAACAAAAGTGCTGTTTCTGTGGTATTGTATTACCTGAATAATCATATGGAACTTTTTTTAAACCAAGTTACTGTTTCTAATTGTTCTGTTCCTGTGTTTTTTGCTGGTGTGTAATAAAATAAGTTTTTCTTTACCTGGTTATTTAATACATTACCTGCCTGTAAATACTTCCTGTTAAGTGCTCTGGAATGTGCTGTAGAAGTTGTATTAGGTCAGTTTAAAGCATTGTTTAAAAACCATTTTGTTTTGGTTATTTCTATTAAATTAGAGAAATGACTCTTTCAATTTGAGTTTCTTCTTTGCGCATCTGCGTTAGGTCCTTAGATACTGGTTCATGACTGGCAAAAGGCATTTCTGGTGCTTGCAGCGTGGAAGTACCATGATGAAACCTTAAGGGCAGCAGCTCAGGTGTGACCACTCGAAGCTGCATAATGTGCCAAGATGGAAAACACTGAAACTTGATTCAAGTTGCTGGGATTTCACCACTCGGTGCTTACGTACCCATAAAATGACGTTTATCTACACCTAGTTCATGAGATACAAGTATTTTAAGGTTTTCTCTAGTGTTTTTTTGTTCTGCTGTCATCCTAAAGCGCTTAAGGCCAGGTTGGACAGGGCTTGGAGCTGCTCTAGAGGAAGGTGTCCCTGCCTGTGGCAGGGGTTGGAACTGGAGGAGCTTTAAATGCCCTTCCAACACAAACCAGGCTGGGATCCTATGAACTCTGGTGCAGGAGGTGTGCAGCTCCTGGGTGTCTCATTCCAGGAGCTGGGATGCTTTCCAAAGATCCAACAGACCTGACAGCAAACTATAGGGGATGGCTCCAAGACTGCTTCTGCCCCAGTAAGTACTGGAGAAACACAAAGGGAGCTGAGCAAACTTGTTAACATCCCACCCAGAGCTGGATGATGCTCCTCATCTGCTGTCTCTCTGCCCTGCTCTGCCCTATGAGATTCGTAGTGCATGCCACCTGTTGGAAACGAGTCTGTAGTGAATGTGTAGCTGGGGTCAGCGTGCTCATCTTGGGAGTGAGGCTGTGGCAGTCTTTATAAGTGACAAGGAGGTTTCTCCTGCATCCTCTGTGTTTTGCATGCAGTGAGAGGCTGGGCACAAGCAATGCTGTTGTGTTACCTACCCTTGAGCTGCAGTTTAGTGCCTTGAGCTGCTCCCTCCAACTGATCGACCCATCTTTTGTGCTGCTACTGACACAGCCTCATGACTTTACCATCTCCAAACCAAAGGCAGAATTGGGCTTTCACACCTTCGGGTATGGCCTTGTTCAGCTGCAGCTGTGCAATTTAAAGTAGGAGCCAGTCTGGTTTGTTTTAACAGGACCAGGACCCTGGCAGGTCCTTCCAGGCATCGATCTTAGTTGGACTCGAGCTGACCAGAGCTGCAAGAAGTGAAGTGAGCACGCACAGAAGCTAAAATGACCCCTGGATGATCTTTCTGCAAGCAGTGAGAAGAGGTCTCGTATCCTGGGATGCCAGCCACCTCGAAGGTCTGTTTGTGCTTTCATAGTGTTTGCAGTTGGCAAAGGCTCTGATGGCAGAATGTCTGTTACATCAGAGCCCTGACTTTGGGTTGTAGCTTGTAAAGAAGTTGGATTTTTCTCTTGCTGTTTGTTCTCTAAGTGCTTGTGGTTGCTTGGTATCACATCTCTTATGGCGTGAGAGAGCTGTCTTCTAGGCAAAGGTCTGGCTGCGTTCACTAAAGCCCAGTTATTGTTGCTAAAACTGAGGCCACCGCATTTATGGTGAGCTCTTGAACGTGCCTGCGGGTCCTTCGCACCCTGCAGCGAAGGAGCAAGGGTTTGAACCTTGGCTGCGGCTGGAGTGGGATCTGCCACCTTCAGCACCTTCACTTCACTCAGCCCCTGCTTTTCCCCCTTGGCTCCTTCCCTCTGTTCCCGAGCTTCTCCTGACTCGCTGCAGCCACACGTCAGAGTGCTGCAGCTCCTGCCTTGGGAAACCTTCCCATCCTGAAACCACCAAGAGCCAGATCCTGCCCATGAACCCTTTCACCGGTTGCTGCCGTTGGAGAGCTCACACCTGCAGCTCTGTAGGCACATGTGTGCCTGGGATTATTGCCGTTGAGGGCTGAGGGTATAGACCCGTATCCCCAGAGCAGTGGCTGAACAAACCCAGCTCTCAGCCTTTCCTCACACGGCTTCCCAGTCCTTGGATCATCTTTGTGGCCCTTCTCTGGACCCTCTCCAGCCCATCCACATCCTTTCTGTACAGCAGGGACCAAAACTGAGCCCAGTATTCCAGGGGTGGCATCACAAGACAGGGAATAGGGGCTGGAATGTGCCATTGGGGTGTGCTGAAGCTGTGGGTTTGATACAGGGGTCCCCATCCACCTGAAACGGGGTTGGAGACGTGTTCAATGTGGTTCTGCAGCAGGGTCTGTGCTGTGAGCCTCCACAGCAGGTTTGTGTTGACTTCAGGCCAAGATGCAAAGTGCCTGACTGAACTCTGTGTCTCGGGGGAGCCCCAGATGTCCGTCATTCACCTGCTCTGTTGGCCCTCGCATGCTATGGAAGGGAAGCATTGCAGCCACAGGTCTTTATTGACCGTGTGCTGCAGGGACCATGCCAGAGATGGATTCTGTTCTCCGGATGAAGACAGATTATCTGCTGATCAGAGCTTTAATCAGCTCAACACCACAGGGAAGGTGTGGGTAAGTCAGAGCTCCCCTAACTCCATTAAGAAGCACGGAGCAATCTGTGATCGTCCTTCTGCCATCAGCCACGTCCTGCACAAAAGCAGGGGCCATGAGCTGTGAGTTACCTCTCGCTCTGCTCACAATCTGGTAAACTCACTGTTAGCTCTTCAAAAGCTCTTCTATGGGATGTGTCACCAGATGGTGCTCTCAACACAGCTTCACCAGAGCCAGCAGCGGCCGATCCCTCATCCACTCCTTTAAACTAAGGAGGGCTCTGCAGGGGTTGTGAGGAGCTGGACAAGAGGCTGGGGCCACCGGCATCCCGGGGCAGGTACCCACACACAGGGTGCTGCAGGCTTTGTGTGCCCACGGCTGCTGTCAGTGCCTTCGGCAGCACCCTGCTGTGATGGGGGGGCACTTCGCTGCCTGGGGGCGGTGGTGGGGAGGTGTTTGACTCTCATCCAAGCAGACCTACAGGGCAAATGGCGCTGCCGGTGCTAATGGCTGTGTCCTGCCTCACTTGGAGCCTTGGGAAATAACGTGATCAGTGAATAGAGTTAAACCCAGAAACAAGCCGACACAGTGAAGTCTATTGGCCGAGAGGGGTTGATGCTGGCAGCAGCAGCAAAGCCCTGCTATGAGGCAGGCACCATCCTCTTTCCCTGTGTCCCACCTCCTGGGTACTGGTGCTGGGCTGTGAACCCTTGTGCCTGGGGAGAGCAGCCTCTTGCTCTTCTTCTGTTACACGGCTCTTCTGTGGGACCTGGCAAGGACGCCCTTAGTCCGTACTGCAGGGCCTGATGCTCCTCTTCCTGTGGGACAAGAAGATGCAACAGAAATGAATGGTTTGGAAAAGTCCCCCATGCTTCCCGGCCGATGGGTGAACTGGGGGCTGCTCTGCAAGGATCCTCAGGAATGGAGCCGATTGCCAGCACATCTGTCATTGAGGATTGACTTTTCTGCCCCCAGTCACCTGTGGAAGGAGGTTATCAAGCACTGAAGTGATTGCCAAAGGGTTTTCTTCTTTCCTTCTATAGAAGAATTGCAGATGCCACTGTGGGCTCCTAGGGGAGCTCCTTGCAGAGGATGCACTGAGGACAAGCTGCCCATGAGCACTTCGATGCAGATTTCTACTCCTCTAGCTAAAAAGTCACTTGGGTTGAGGGCTGTGGATTCTGTGGAGGGTGTTTGGCATCGAGGTCCAGGATGTGCTGGGGTTACCGATACTGCAGCAGCAGGACCCCACCAGCACCCAGCTCCCAGAGTCCCAGAGGGCAGGGAGGCACCTGGTGGGGAGAAGGAGAGACAAGGAGTAAATGAGACTCAGTGGCCAAAGCCCTGGTGCTACCAGGCAATGGGATGCAGGAGCTTTCCCTGTCTGGAGAGGAGACCCCTCATGGGAAGCCCTGGCAAAGGGAGCTGGTCCTGGAGGCCTCTGGCTCTCTGGGGGCTGATGGAGTTAATCAAAGAGCACTTGGGTTTCTCTCCACCTGTTAATTTTCTCCTGACATAAACCGACAGCAGCATTTTCTCTCTGAGGCACAATTGAGCACCACTGGTTTTGTTTGCTCTGTTACAGAAAAACTGCTATTTTTATTACTTGTGTTTCCACTGGGAGGCATAAAAATAACTGGAATAAGGCAAATACTTTGTAAGTGCACTGGAGGCAAAACCAGGTTTATAACTCCTCATTTTCCACTGCAGATAACGGCTCCACTTGTTTCTTCCAGAAAACTGAGTTTAAGTGTGTTCAGCTTTGCTTTTCTGTTTCCATGAAAACAATCGTGGTTTAAAGCTGGTGCTTATTCCAAGGAGGGTTGGGTTTGTGACCTCCTGAGCTCCATGCAAGGTGTTACTGCCCACATCGCAGGGAAAGGCGGCTGCAGATGGATGTGCTCATTCTGCGCTGTGCAGACACATGGGATTTACCCAGATCCTTTTATCCCGCTCTCTGTGTCTCGCCATCTTCTTCCCTGATGGGAACTGGGCTGAAATGAAGCTGTGTGCAATGTGGTCCAGGGCTGTTTCCCATCTAAACCTCACCCACCTCATGGCTGTGGGTCTGTGAGCATGTTACGGACTTGGAAGTGTCACTGACCTGGCAGTGGCAGAAGACCCACAGCCTAGTTTGTGTTGGAAGGGACCTTAAAGCTCATCCAGTCCTCGCCCCCTGCCACGGGCAGGGACCCCTTCCACTGGAGCAGCTGCTCCAAGCCCCTGTGTCCAACCTGGCCTTGAGCACTGCCAGGGATGGGGCAGCCACAGCTTCTCTGGGCACCCTGTGCCAGCGCCTCAGCACCCTCCCAGGGAACAGCTTGTGCCTAAGAGCTCAGCTCAGTCTCTCCTCTCTTGGGCAGGTTCAAGCCATTCCCCTTGGCCTGTCCCTACAGGCCCTTGGCCAAAGGTGCTGCAGTCACTGACCAAACTCTTGCTCCGCTCTGGA
This sequence comes from Melopsittacus undulatus, assembly GCF_012275295.1. Lineage (NCBI taxonomy): Eukaryota > Metazoa > Chordata > Aves > Psittaciformes > Psittaculidae > Melopsittacus > Melopsittacus undulatus. Next base: position 1,393,699 of record NC_047542.1, read on the forward strand.
AACACCCACAAGGGAGGACCTGGAGGTGTGCACAGGAAAGGGCCTCCTTCTGCTTTCCTTTTTATGTTAATACATAAATGCTATAATTCCTATAATTATAGTGGCTGAGGAGCATGTGAGAGCAGCAGCTTCTCAGGAAGCTTTAGCACTTCAGACCTGAAGCCAAATCTGAATCTGTTCCCTGCGTTCTGACACCAGCGTTTTGTTGGCCTTTGAGGAAAGTGCAGTCTTCCTAACAGAAGTCACACTCTGACAGTGGTAACAGTGGCCAGGCACAGGGGATTGAAACAAGACCCTAAAAGCAGCTGATTTTCATTGGTTCTCACAGGAGGATGCATTAAATCTGTCATTAACATCTATACAAAGGCAGCTGGACCCTTCCAATAACTGAGCAAAGGCCACCAGCCACAGGCGAGGTATTGGCAGCATTGCAGGAACACGCGTGTGCCCTGGGGGGACAGTGACCAACTTCATCAATCACGTCGAGGAAGTGAAATGGGTCTAATCCCAGCCTGGCACTCGTTCCTGCCAGTCCCTGTGTGGGTAACAGGATTGGCTGCTGGAACCTCAGCTCCTGAGCAAGCCCCTCAGGCCATTCCTGTGTGCACAGGGCTCGTGCCTCGCACATCTGCCCTTGGCTTGGGTGCGTCGATGGAGCCAAGTCCTTGGGCAGGTACCGCAGCGTGGGCCCTGGGCTCTCACTTCAGCAGCTTCACTGAGACTGTGCCTCGTGTTAAACGCAGGTGCTTGGGGAATGGAAGGGCAGGGTTCCACAAGCTATTTAGGTAATGGCTCTGGCATGGCTGATAGCTGCAACGCAGCCACATCCCCCCGATACCATCTCATCTGATGTCTCTCTGCCATCGGATGCTGCTGGAGCAGAAACGGCTCTTTAGAGCTCCCAGCCCTGCCAAATCAGGCCGTGAGTGTTCACCTTGAGGCTATGCAAAGACTCCAGGTCAATAAAATGTGTTTCAGAAGTCACATCACCAGAAAGCAGTGTTTGATGACAGTCCTGCCCCTGGAAAGCTGCTTGCCTGGAGATACTCGGCCTCAAAGAGCCCTATTCTTCTTTCTGTGCAATAAGCTGTGATGCTCCTTGGAGTCGGTGCTTTCTCAGGACACCAAGCTGTGTTTTCTTGCCATGGAAGCAATGGAGCCAACAGAACACAGCAATACCCTGCAGACACCTCGGACAGGAGCCAGCAGCAGCTGCTGCTCATCCCTTGCAGTGGTGGCCTTTGTGCTGTGCAGGCTCATTATGTGCTGAGGATGTGAATGAGTTACCTTTAAACTTCACACCTCTGGTGCTGCTGCCTGTGCAGGTTGGGACTGGAACCTTATGCTACAGATGCAGGATTACTGTTGCCTTCCTCCCTCCTTGTGTTGCCAGGTTGTTCAAGGAGAAGCATGTCTGGAACTGAGCGATTGCTCCCAAGAAAGCTTCCAGAGGGAATGAGCAGCCGCTGTGCAGCCAGGGGCGGCCGGGTCCACACCTGTGGGGAAGCAGCACTTCTGTTGTGTTTCTGCTATTGCTTTGTGCAAGAAATGAAGCCTTGGCAGGGTTCATTGCTAAGAAGTGTGAGGGAGCAGGGTCCTGGAGACCATCGCGGCAGCGACTGCTTGTGCTGGAGATGAGCAGAGGAGTCTGAAGGTAGTCTGAGCTCAATTTTTGCTTCTACCATTAGATTTAAGCCGGTTCTTAAAACTCTGTCCCTATTCTGATCAGCAGGGCAATGTCCCCCTCTCTGTGCACAAAGGGATGAGGGGAGGATGCTGGTTTTGCTCACTGCTCACAGCGTCAGTATCCGCAGATCCCCACATCCAAGTGGCGTGTGAAGGTGCACAGATGGCACATTGATGTTGCCAAGGACTCAGATCAACCTCCTTTTTCCTGGCAAGAAACTTTGAATCATTTCTGAGCTGTTTCCCATTATCATATTAACTGGGAGAGTAAACAGTATCAGACCGGCATCCCTGAACAGGCGTCAGGAGATGCTGCTGCTTCCTCTCCAGACTTCATTGCTATTTAAAAAGGAATAAATCATCAGCACCAAATAGATCCTTATCAAAGTTAAATGAAGAGCGTTTCTATCCCAGCTGAACAATATAGTTATGGTTCCACCTTGGGAGCCGCATTGCCACAGACATGAGCAGGTATATGCTGAATAGAAAAACGTGTACATAGTTTGTCATTTTCAGACTCCAGACAGAAATAGCCCACAGTGAGACATGTATTGAACACACTCTTACTAATCGAGGCCAGGCTGGACGGAGTCTTGGGTGACATGGTCTGGTGTGAGGTGTCCCTGCCCATGGCAGGGGCTTGGAACTGGGTGATCTTAAGGTCCTTTCCCACACAAGCCATTCTATGGACTCAATTGCAGTGTGCTCCAGAACTTCCCAGTGTCTCAAATGTTTGTGCTTGTATTGTCTTTGGGGCTTGTCTTCTGCTTTACTGAAGGGAAATACTCATCCCTTCTCCATCTGCTCACTCTCAGATGATGATGATCACACTGATTTCAGCCTTAGTTATGAGCATTGGGTGCAACCTCTGACTGATGCAAACCAAAGCCAGTCTCTCGATTCCTTTTGTGGTCCTGCCTGAAGTGATTGTTTCAAAGGTATCTCAAGGGCTGTGTTGTTGCATATAATGCATTTCTCTGTGTAACCCAACTGGGTTGAGCCATTTCCCCCCAACATTTATTCAACTCTAAGCTTTCTCAGGCTAGCACAGATGCAACTTGATCTGTTTAGCTGTTAATTCTGCCTCTCTAAATGTGACATCAGACCACTGCACAGGAGAACATAAATGCCACCATGTGAGAGGAAGGCATGCCACGCTTCCCGAAATGCCACATGAATGCAGCTGCAGGGAAAACCTTGCCAGACATGGGAAGCCCGAAATGCCAGGGTGGATATGGGTGAGACAAAGCTGCTGAACCCCGTCTGAGATCACCAGCTCTGCCCAGGGCCTGAGAGAATGGGCGGCACTTCCCTCTGCTCATCAGACTGGAAGGTGGAAACACAACAGAGTCCAAGGCAAAGAGGATGCTCTGCAGCAGCCTGGATCCGGGCTCGTGCCCCCGTTGCAGTGTGGCTGGGCAGGGGGGACTGCAGCAGGGGCTGAAGGGTGATGGGAGCTGCTGAGATTGAGGAGAGGGATCTGACTCCTCTGGAGCTTTCCCTGTGCAGTTCCATGTGGCAAAGAGGGAGCTTCCCAGCAGGAGGTGACAGGTGAAATCTTGTCTCTCAAAGGCTACATGGATTTGTACAGCAGGGAAGAGAAGTCAGTGCACGAGTCCTTGCATGGGAAAAGCAGGGTTTGGACCTTCAGACCCGGCAGCTGCAGTCCGGCTGTTTCCAGGCTCCAATGCTGGACAGCAAACGGTGCAGGTGACACGAGCTCAGGGTTACAAAGGGCAAGAAAAAGTCTGGTTTTGTGCTCCGAAGATGTAAATGTTTGTGGAGGGCTTGGATGCTGATGCTGGGGGCTCTGCTATTGCTGCTCAGCAAGCCTGGAGCCCTCGGGTGTGAAACAAAGGTGAACAATTGACCCATGGTGACTTTAGATTTAAAAGTAAAAGGTTCTTGGTATGATCTTTGAAATGAAATCAGCTTTTTTCCCACTAATTGGATTTTATTATTGATTTCTGTGTTTCAAGCCCTCAATTGGACATTAACCTTTTTCTAAGGCTTTGGTTCAGGGGTTTTTTTTCATCTGTTGAAATCTCTTTAAGGTAAATTCCAACTCCAGACTCGATACTTGACTGATGTATTCCAGGAATTCCTCTTTTGCTGACAGTTTTGATGGCTTGAGCAAAAGAAAGGAAAGAAAGGAAAGAAAGGAATGAAAGGAAAGAAATAAAGAAAGAAAGAGCGAGCAAAAGCTGTTGCTGTGCTGGGGAGATGTGGTGGTGCTGGCTCTCCATTCTGCTCATTGTATCTGTACTGGCTTCTCTGCTCCAGGAGCTGCACGGAATCATTCTGCTGTACATGGTTTTAATTGCCTGTTACATGATTGCTGCTTCTCCCGTGCTTGTCAGCCAGATCCCCTGCTCAGATCCACAGCTCTGTCGTGTGCCATGACCTGTCTGCTCAATTGCAATAGGCATTAACAAATACTGCAGAAAATGATACTGAAAGATGTGTAATTATGAAATTCAATGATGTTCTCAATCTCTGCTGCCATCTGTAGCCTGTAGTTGTGTTAGGACCAGTACAAACAAATCGATGAAACCTGCTGCTTTTCTTCTGTTGCCTTTGGCAGTTGTAAGTAGTTTGTGCAGTGTTGGTGGGAGCATCTTGTCTCTCTTGTCTGATGATGTGCTGTGCTCAGCCGGGAGAGTTCCGCTTTCACTGTGCTTGCAAAACTGCTCTGGGGCTGGGATGTGCCACTGCACCTGAAGAACAGAGATGGGGCAGCAATGAAAGGGTTAAACAAGATTTCTCTGGGCTGCAGCTTTAACATTGTAGTACGGAGGGCACAGAAGTGGATGTGGTAGGAGGTTCTCTGCCTGAAACACGCCTTGGCAGCAAACAGATCTGATCTCAGAGGCAATAAGGCATCAGGAGCACTGGCAGGACTGCAGTGAGCGGTGGTGTGTGGAGGCTGAGCAGACATCCCTGGGCTGGATGCTGAGGAGGGCTGGTGGAGCTGGAGCGCTGCCTGGCACCGGGTGTCCCTCAGGGTGCTGCCATGCCAGAGGCTGGAACTGGTGCGAATCCGTGTGTGTGATTCAAAGTGAACAGCCCCTCTTCACCTAGTTTGACTTTCTTAGACAGCAGAGGCAGAGCGCAGAGGATGCGGCGGGGAGATGAGCGGCACCGAGGATGACAGCCGCTGTCAGAAGGCGATCCACATTGTCACCGAGCTGTGCCAGAAGAAAAGCCTGCCTGGCCTGGACCTGGACACTTGCAGGGAATTCCTCCTGCTGCCTTCTGACCAGAGCCTGATCATCTCCGAGCCAGGTACAGTGCCCTGGTCCCTGTGCTCGAGCTGGGCTGTGATGGCAGCCAGAGGGAGGCAGGAGGACCCTGCAAGGGAGGGGGATGTTCGCAAGACCCAAGGGGCCGTTTACCTTTACACGTGCTCCATGGGAAGCTTGGGGTGCAAGTGCTGCTGCACCTGTTGATGAGGAGCAGTGGAGCCTGTGGGAATGGCTGATGGGGTAACTGAATGGGGATGGTGCACAGAGGAGTGTGAAGTGCTGGTGAGGAAGCGGTTCATGAAATAAAGTTGCTGTGAAAGCTCCTTAGGTTTAAAAACCAGACAATCCTGTCCTGCATAAGCCAAGAAGTAGTAAAAAGCCCATTTAAGTAGCTGAGAGGACAGGAACTGATTGTCCCAGTTTGAGAAAAGGAGGGATTTGCAGTGATTTTTGTTCACCAGTAAAGGATCTTAATGTACTTTCATGTGTTTGGTTGACTTGCCCTAAGAACTGCCGGAGGTTGCTCCTCATCAGCCTGTAGAGCCAGGGAGACGCGCTACCATGTCAGAGATGGATCTGAGAGCAAAGGAGCATTTCTCTATTGTGAACCAGTTACTGTTCTGCACACTCCTGCTCCCAGCTGGTTCCAGAGGGGTTGTCTCCTGCTCTCACTTCAGAGGACATTGGCAGGGAGCTCACAACCCGGTGCTGAGAAGCAAAACCCAAAAGCCCCCACTTTTTAGCATTCCTGGTGATATGTTGCAAGTAGTTTGTGCACTGGAACATCTGCATCAAGGGCTTCTGTGAAGGTTTCTGTAGGTAGGGATCCACCAACCCAGCCTGATTGCACAGCATTGCTTTCCTTCCCTCCTTCAGAGGACCGCAGCAGAGCCCCGGTACAGCACAGGAGCCCATCAGTCCCTGCCCAAGGCTTTCTGGGTCACCCTGCTTTGGTTTCTCCTGCCCCTCTCTGCCTGTGTCTCACCCCAGGTGTGAGGGGCACCCAGGGCTCTCTGGTTTTGCTGGGCTGCTGCCATCTCTCTGCTTGCAGTGGTGCTTCCAGCACTGTTTTGCCTAACAAGCACCCTCCTTATGCATCCCACTCTGCTTGTGACTTCATCATCAACTTCCAATGACTTTGCTTTATCCCTGCTTGTCCTGAAGGCCTCTGACCACTGCTGCTACCACCCTTTTACACTGCATCCGGTGCAGCTGCTTATTGCAAATAATTCGCTGCATTGCTTTATCAGTTTGTATTTTGGTACCAAAATGGACCTGTTCTGACCATTCTGCTCTTGGTCTGACTGCTCTCATACGAGAGGTTTGCATTTATCCTGCAGCCTGCTCAGGACCTCACTTTCAGGTTGTGATTAATTACATCATCATCTGCCTCTAACATCTCAAACCATTGTCTGTTCTTGGTTTAAGCATCAGCCTCTTGCCCAGTGCCCTGGGCAAATCACGCTGGGCTGGCTGCCTGCACCAGGTGCATTATCAGCTATTATTGTTGTCTCTGCTCTGCATGATGGAGCCCATTTTTATGTCTAGAGAGCACTGAGGACACTGCTTGGGCTCGAAGGGTACTAACACTTCTTGAATGCCTGGATATAAAACTGCTTCAGCAAGGGAAACAAATCTGTTTGCATTGAGAGTTAACTAATGTCACAGTGACGGTGCTGAGAGACCTTTCCCATTAGTGTCTGGATGTTTATTTCATTGTCTGCCAATTGTGCTTTGTCCATTTTACACTGAAGACTTGTGTTAAGCAAATAGGTTGGTGGAGTCAGTTCAGATCCAGCAAGTCCTTCCTCAGAAAGAGGTGGTGTGGAGATGAGCAGTGATACAGCTTTGAGACAGGGTATGATACCGGCACGAGTCCTGGTACCCGTGCTGGACAGCACAGTCTTGGCAACTGAGGCTGGAGTAGAGTTGGCCCTATTTGTCATCAGCATCACATGAAGTCAGGGGCTCCTCTCAGTTTGTTACCTCTTGCTGTTAGCTAATGGCTGACTCAGCTTGGCTTGTCAAGCACCCCAGTGAAGTTCACGTTGTCTGTGAGCAGGCAGACGAAAGCACTCCAGTGCTGCCAGAGCTGGGAGCCAGGGCTGCCTCTGCCCGGCCCTGCCTCCTGTTACATCCTCCGAGGTAGTTTGGTTTTTTCTGTTGTTTCATGTATTAATGGAGAGCAACATGTTCTGGGGATGCTGCAGAGTGGAAAGAAAAGACCCAGGTATCATTAGCCTTGAACTGCATCTGAAAGTGGGAAAAAAGTGTGACTGCAAGGATGTTACTGAGTAGTTTAAGTAAGAATATGTCAGAGTTTGGTTTTATGAAGTGATTATTTTTCTTAAAACCCTCTTGGACTGAATGGCGAAAGTGCTGCTGAGTATAAAGTGGCTGCTCCTTGACTCTGTACTTCAGGTTATGCAATAGATGATTCTCCTACTTAAAATCAAGAAAAGAAATGGAGCTGCAGCATTCCTCCAGTATGCCATACATTACTGTACATCCACAGAGGAGCACTGCAGGCTGCTGCTGGTGGGTAACCCGGGAGTTAAGTGTGTCAGAACAATCAGGTATTGGGATGAGGAAGATTTTGGTCTTGATGTGTCAGGGGGATGCGAGGGCGAGCTTCGCCTGCAGTTCGGCCCGTGGCGATGCCAGGAATAGAACTGATCTCTTGGCTGTGGGCCCTGAGATCGAGCAATATGCAGCATCCTTTTGTTGTGCCTATCTGAAATCCTCCCCCGTAGCTCCCTCCATCTGATAGCTCTCTTCCCTGCCAGTCCTCAGCCATTGTGCAGCGATGCTCTGAGTGTGACTTAGTATATAGGAATAAGCTGTAGGCAGTGAAAGTGCCTGTAACATAGGGACAGCGTTTACCACTGCAGAGGTGTGCCTTAAATAAATGGATACATCCCTTCTCTGCCCTGGAGGTGCAGTGAGTGCTCTAGGATAGAGCTGGGAGGATCTGTGGACAAGCCCAAGTGAACTGCAAAGTACTTGGCTGCCAATGGAGGGGAGCCCAGGGCAGGCTCCCACGGCATTACTGCACCAGGCACAGCCACCCCCTGTCACCCCATCCCTCTGCCCATGTGAGCAGAGCTGCTTGCAGGAGACCAGCAGGCTCCAGGGTCTTTGGAAAACAGGGAGCCAAATGCTGCTCCCCAGGGCTCGATACAAGCTCTCCCCTGACTGCTCCTGCCCAGGGTCCTTGCTGCAAGCAGCTCAGCTCCATCCTCCAGCATCACCGGGTACCAGCTGCAGCTCTCACCATCACGAAGTGCTCTGTGTCCTTCTCTGCACGCTCACGTTGTCACTCGGTTTGGTCTGACCCGTGTTACTGACTCATTCCAGTGCTGGCCTGAACCAGGTCCTGCTCCCTGTGGATATGGCTGTGGACAGAGGCTTCCAGCCAGTCCTAGTAGGTTGTGCCAAGCAGGGAATGGTACAGAGATGGGAACTCGATTCCACAGAGAGATTTAAACACTAAGTGATCATTCTGAAATGAACATGCAGAGCTGATGGAGTGTGACTGGAGCCTGTGGCTTGTGATGCTTGCTCATTTAAAGGACGCTGCATCAGCACTGGAAGGAATTTACACCAGGATCAGAGCACATCCAGGAGCAGCCCCCTGGTTTTGGTTTCTACCATGCTGTGACTTTATAACATAAATTGAGGTTTCTTGCCTCACTGTATCTGTGTGTTAAAAGCTTCACTGCCCCGTAGCGTAAGTACAGGATACAATGGATGCTGTGCAGTGGTGTTGCAGTCTTTACCCAGCATAGGACTGTGTGCACAGCAATCCCTGTTGGTCTTAGCACAGTTTGTGTACCCTCCTCAGAGCCTTCCTCATGCACTGCTTCACTCCAGTGAGATGCTCTAGCGCTCGAAAACAAAACTGAAGAGAGAGCAAGAAAAAGGACAGCAAAAGCAGAAGAGATCTTACACTGGTGCCTGTTTCCAACCACACTGTGTCAGCTTGGATCTTGCCATAATTCCAAGCACATTCAGTGTTTTGCCCTTTGTGTGAACTGTTCTTTTTAAACTCCCTGATGCAGGGAGTACATCTCGTACTGCGCTGAGCCCTGCCGGCGCTCCGGAAACGCTGCTAAATGTTAAACCCACATGTATGTGAGTGCTCTTGCTGCAGGCTGAAAGAGGGGTGAATCTGTGCTGCAAGAGAAGGCTTTAGTCATTGGAGGAATGTTGATGCGGAAAGAGCCCTTTGCTAGGATGGAATTGCTCATGGAGCAGTTTCCTTGGGGAAAACCTCACCCCTGGATAGGACAGTTTGACTAATGGGAAACTGGTGACATCCCATTCACTGATACGGGATGCCTGCAGTCACTACCCATGAAATATGGGCAAATCCTGAATTTTCTTACCCACCTGTAAGGACACACTTTGCTGAATCAAGTATATTTTAAGCTAATACAACAGTAACCATGTTTAAAGCCACTTGGGCAAAGCTACTGTTTATCAGTGAAACTCGTGTTTCCATTGGAAGTGCACCTTGGGGCAGAAATGCTCCTTATCATGGAGTGATGCACTTGCAAAATGGATCTCGCCTTTCTCTGCAAGGGTCTGGTCCAGCAGCAGGAAAGAGCCAGCCAGAGCTGTGAGAGGCAGATTTGCTCTTTAGCTCAAGTAGAGTGGGTCTGGGCTCTGATCCTGAAGGTGTCAGGTTCAAACCTTGCTTCCAGAGAAAGGTTTGCAAAACTGTATTAATAAAGGTTAAAACCAGCAATGTAAATGTAGGGAAAATGGATTTTATAGGCTGCCTGTGAACATGTGTCTCTGCTTATGTATTGTGTGTGGATCTGTGACTCTACAGCTGCCTCTGGCTATGCACTGTGATGGTCCTGGTAAATGAAATGCACCTCTGGAGCTGTGTGTGTTTAGGAGCAATGTAAGGAGCTCTCTACATAGATACAGGTTTGCATCTGCCTCATTGCTGTTGGTTGATTCATTCCTGAAGTAGTACAGGGAGGCTAATGATGTTTGGAGGGGTTTTTGTGGACCTCAAAGCCTGTTCCATTGCAGCTGCAGTAGCCTCATGCATAGTCAGGGATCAGCATCTACAACTCCATAGAAACAGGCAGCCAGATTGCTGCTGGTGTTAATTGAGGATGTGAGCAGGCTGAGGACAGTGACCAGGGACGGAGCTGAGGAGCAGACACCTCGGGGGTAAGTGCACATTTCTGGAGTTACTTTGTTCATTTTTTTGCTCGTTTTTCTCATTTGGAGCCTCTTTTCCTTCACAAACATTTGGCTTCAGCAGTTTCGGGCTTTGCCGGTGAAACATTTCCTTCTGCTTTTAGTATTCTCCCTGTGTTTCATCGAAAGGCAGCATGTGCTTGGAGCTGGTTCAACCCAGGGCATAGCCCGGCTCTGATCTCCCCCTTATTTTGTGGCATGACTCTAAGGAGCTGTTATTTCGCGTTTGCAGGTGTTTGTTGCCTGACATCTTTGCTTGCTGAAGTGCGAGCAGCGCAATGTGCACAGCCTGCTGCACATACCAGGCATTCACTGACAGTCGCACAGCCCCACATGTGTGCAGTCATTGCTCAGAGGGGAAAGCAGAACTAGAACTGGGTCTCGTGTCTGATACATGTATTCATTTAACTGGAGTTTCAGCTATTCTCGTTTGTCTTCCCGGTTCTTCTTCACTCTGTTTCTCAGTACAGTTGCATATTCATGCTTTAGGACCCCAGGTTTCCATCTCTCGTGGGTTAGGCAGCTTTTTCTAGCTTTAATGTTTGTTATTTCTGTGTCAAAGATGATAATATATCTTTTTCCTTCCTCTCTGTATATTGCGAAAGCAGGAAGCTTGTCTGCAACAGCCCTTATTGTTTCAACCCAGTGGACTGGCTAACACAACAGACATGCTGGTAGTTGTTTGTGAGAGATGTGATTTGTCCCTCTGCCGTGCATTGGTTTTAATTATACTTATACACTGCAAAATGGCATCCTGGAGGGACAGAGAAGGGATCTTTGGAGTCATTGTACATTAACTGTGCGTTTTCCATGTCAGTGGGAAAACAAGAAAGTTATCCTGCAGGTGAATCAGTGCACAGGGACCCTGCAGATGCTGATTAAGGCTACCTTTATGTTTAGTTCAGTTTGTTATGCTGTAGCAGGTTAGTGTTTGACAACATCACAGCAAACTGTGCAGCAAAGACTAAAGGCAGGATGCCAGAAGCTCAGTTCATGCAAGCCCTTTCAGAATCATCATTAAGCCATACAGTCCTAGACTATTTGGTTCCATGGGGTGTTAATACTAACACAACACTGTCTTTGGTAATGTAAGTATTACTCTGATTTTCTATGCATGTTTGTAACTGCTACAAAGAAATGCATGTGCCCATGTAAGAACAGTGTTAGGTGAGCACAGAAAGCACCTCCTTAAATACCTTCTTTCCGGATGCAGTCCTTCATCCCTTGGACATCTGTGAGCATTTACTCAGAGTTATTTGAGCTCAGTTCTGAATCTGGTTCATGCTACAAGGATGCTGAGCTGCGTGGTGCAGAGTGAAAGGAGTCATCGGGAAAGGGAGAAAGGATCTCGTAATCTACTGAATCGCGGCTGCTGTGTGATACATTTCAGGGGTTAAAGATCTCTCTTTGTTACAAGCTAATGGAAGCAGCAGCAGGAGCTAATGACAGGAGCAGAGCCATTCAGGGAGGAAGTTCCCCGATCATTCAGCAGAGCTTGAACAAAGAAATGCTCTTTCCGTAACAACTGCCGCATTTCGGTGCCGGGTCTCTGTACCAAGCAGCCGGAACCAGGCAGGTTGGGGGCTGAGGATCCTTCCCAGCTGCTCTGTATCCTGCTTCAAACATGCCAGTGCTGCTTTGCCATGCAGAGCAGTCCGTCTCCTATGTGCCAGGTATTCTCAGCATGGCAAGTGATGGAGAGGAAGAGGGCATGACATGGGCTTGCATGGTCATACCGGCTCTAGACGGCTTTAATTTCCAACCTGTGCTCCTGAGGACAGGGACTGGGCATCACCCAGTCCTTGCAGCATCTGGAGCTGAGGCAGTTCTGGCTGAATTCTCTCTCGGTTTGGATCTCCTGCAGGACAATGGGGCTCCTCCAGCACTGTTTGCTATAGCTGAGGAGCACCCTTGCACTGGAGAGGCTTCGTGTCCGTGGCGGGGGTCACTCAGCCAAAGGAAACCCTCTGGGAAGCTTCCTTGGCCACCTTGTCCATGCCCGGGGCCTTCTGCCCTCCCCAGGCTGAGCTGTTCCAGGCTCACAGGGCCAGAGGCCACCCAGTGCCTGTGCGGGGATGAGGGTCAGGGGCTGCGGCAGGGTCACCCTCCAGGGCTGCAGGCAGGGATGGGCAGAGACCCTCACCCTGCTCCCAGCCAGGCTTTATTTATCCGGAGATCTCTTCAGGGCAACCTCCTCTGAGGGGGTTCTGGCACCACAATGGAGTCAAGGAGAGAGGTGCAGTGAAGCATCTCCCCACATCTGAACCTCGCTGTGGGAGGTGAAGGGCAGATCGTGGCCACTCTGGTGCAGCCATCACTGAAGTGATGCTGCCCCCAGGCCCTGGGACCTCTCAGCAGTCACAGCTTTGAGTGGGGTTTTGAAGGGAAATGTTAAGTTCCAGGCTCTGTGGCCATGTAATGGAAGCAGAGTCACAGCCGAAAGCTTTGGCTTGTTTTGTTTGCATCGCATAGTGAGCCATTGCTGTATTCCTGCTTCCCAGATGTGTCCTGGTGCTCCGCTCTCTGCCCAGCTCTGTTCAGCGTCAGCATGCAGGATTCCATGGCACATCCTCAATGCTCGGCTCAGCTCCTGTGTGTTTGTTGTCACATTGTGGCAGGAAGATGATGCTCAGCTCAGCCTCAGCCCAGGGATGAAGTGTGTGTTCAAGGCTGCCGAGTCGTTTACAGATGTTGCTCCAGCATATGTGCTAAACTGTCATGGGATTAGCACACAGCTATGTAGTGTAATTGTACGCAGTGTGGCTTGTAATAGTTCATTAGATTGCCATCAGTTAGGCACAAAGCAATGACAGTTCTCACTATCTATTTTATAACACTCTAGAGAGCAGCCGATTAAGACAAAAAGCGCCCCAAATCCCTTTGGAATATTTCCCTGGTTTGGAACATTGTATTTTTCTTTGCTTTTTGTCACTTTTGATAACAGAAATGCTGCATTGCTGACAGGTCTGAGTTCCCTTCTGCTTGCAAGAGTTTAGGTAACAAAATGTGCCTTTGATGAAGCCTGGAGGGTTGATAAGCGCTGAATACCAACATGTTTGGTCTTCAGAAGCCCTCGATCAGACTCCTCCATTGCAGCTCTTCTGCTGGGGCATGGCCAGTGTAAGGTGTGTTATTTTCTGGGGATATCGGTAAGGATCTCCCAGTGTTGTGTATGAAGCCCACAGCCACTTGTGAGCAAGGCGATGGTGGAAGAAGAGAACTTATGCCCCAAGTCCCAGGCTGAGCCAGGGCTCTGCCAGCTGTGCAAGAGAGCTCTTCCAGATGTTACAGTGACTTGCTCTGCACAGTGAGTGTGACCAGGGCCTGGCGTTATCCTAACAGCCCCCCAGCCAGGGCGGTAGGTGGCATGTTAAACCTGTCTCCAGCACTGACCTTGGTGGTTTAATATCTTTTGGCTGGATCTTCCCACCCAGATTTGAGATTTCTTTTCTGATTCTAATCCTTGCCAGCCATGATTTCATCTGGGCTTTAAAGACATTTGGCTTATGTGAGCTTTCACTGAGCCACCCATCACCTTCAGTCCGGAGGAAGGTGACTAAGGAAAGGAACAGGCAGTCTTTCTAAACTCTAAAGTCTGGTTTTCTTTCCTCTATACAAGATGGCTTTAAATCCATAAAGTTCTGTGGCTGGACAGAACTTGTTTGTCTGTCTCTAAATACATAGACAAGGAAGAGGATGTCAGCACAGGGGTGTCTGATCCTCACTCCTATTTGCTATTACTGCTTAACAGAGATTTCTCTGAGGTCTCATGTTATTGTGTTTTGGCTGTCCAGAGCCTGACGTGGTAGAGACTTCCGCATGTAGCAAGTACACAGATGTCTTTTGCTTGTCAGCTCTTCATGATCCTTTGATTTTGGGGCTTTTTTGCAACTAACTCTTTCTCCATTCTGTTTCAGTGAGTAAAGCACAAGTAGTTCAGGCTCCAGAGGTTTCCTCTTCCATTGCATTCCTTTGTTTGGTGTATTGCACATTTTCATATGTATGTATTTAGTTTTTCTTTTTCAATGATCTATCTATAAGTACCTCTGTGTCAAGTACCTCATTGCTGGCTCTGCACTTGAAAATCACCTCCAGTGTTTCCCTCTGAATTACTCTGTTCAGCTTTTCTTCTGCTTTTTTAACCTCAGCGGAACTGGAGCATCTCCCTCTGTGCATCCGAGGGCATTTGCCGTCTGTTCCCTGACTGAAGCCGCCGGGCAGCAAAGGGGATGATAGCATCGATTCCCCCCCCCCCCCCCGTCCCTGTTTAATGTATTTGTCTCATCAGTTCTCTCAGCCCATCGGTGGGAGGGTCCTGCCGAGGGGCTGGGGGGCAGCAAGGACGGTGCCCTCCCCTCGGCAGCTCGCAGCCCTCCCGCCTGCGCCTGCTTCCCCCGAGCCAAGGCACAGCAGGAGCTTCAGCTGCAGCCTGGCTCTGTAAGCAGGACTGAAACCCGCTCTCTGCTCTCCCTGCAGGCAGGGCACGGTCAGGGGCCTGTCCCACAGCCCCGGCCTCTCACAGGGATGAGCTGCCACGGTCTCCATCACACCATGGGGAAACTGAGGTTTGCCGCTGCCCCCATGCCCAGGCTGCTCCTTGTGGCTCTGGATGGTGTTGCTGCAATAGTTACCTTATTCCATGTGAATTTATTGTTTCACTGTTTTCTCCTTATTTATAGCTTGAACTGGAGATTTATAACTTTGCACAGGGATTCCAGGACAGCAACTGGCAAACTGTTAAAGGAACAAAACTTCCCATGAAGTTTTCCATGTCTTATGTTCTATTTGTTCTTCCAGGTGTAAGAATCACATTCCCTAAAGAATTACAGTGAATAGTGAAGAAAGCCCTGGCATTGCTTATGCGGAAGTTTTGTCTGGATGGAAGTTGTGAGGCTGCTGCTTGCGCTTAGTCCATAGCTCACAGTTGCTTGAGACACAGGAGGATCCCTGCAAGGTGTCCTCATGAAGCGGGTTGTCTTCATCCTTAATGTGTAATAATGAGATGGTTTGAATTTTATCATCTTATATAATTACTCTCAAAATAGCTTCTGATTCATCCTTTCCTTTGAAGCTTATAGTTTGCATTCCAATGAGCTCCTGCATGGCAGGAACCCCATGCTAGCAGCAAATTGATGTTTAAGAAGTTTTATTCTAACTGAAACTTAGGCAAAAGCCAGTCTGAGCATCCCTGTCTCTCTGTGCCTATCACCCATCGCATAGCCGGCTGTGCACAGGAGATGAGGAGGCTCTGTCTGGGTTCCTGTAGAGCCCACGCTGGCAGGAGGAAGCTGGTGGGAGCTGATAGTACAAGACTCAGTGTCCAAGGATGGCGGAAGCGTGGGAATGGGATAAATCTCCTTTTAGCTTTGTGCAGGGGGAAGGCTGAGTTTGCAGAGATTCCAAAGGGATCTTTTGGAGGCTCTGAATGTCTCCTCTCAGGACATCTGCATCATTCATCTCATGAAGATTCCCACCCCCTTGCTGGTGTGAAAGGGGAGTTTGCCATTGAGCTCCATATGATGAAGCAAGTGTGAAAGTGTAAAGCAATCTGTGCAGACTCTTCCTGCTTTCACATTGGTTTCCATTCACCATCATTGTCCCGGCTTCTGTGGGATTACTGAAAGAGCAACGAAACAAGATCTGGGCATGCCCCACAGCAAAAAGCAGCTGGAAACACTGCTTGCCTCCACATAGATACTGTGAAGTGTCCCAGGGTTGTGTGAGGGTTCACACAGTGCAGGAGTCTCTCAGGTCTCTATTTCACACCATTGTCCTGCACTGGACAGTGGAGAGGAACAATCAGTGGGGTTTCATTTACATTACAAGATATAAACCCGCCCTGATTTGTTTCTGGGGCTACCAAGTATTTCTGTGACTTCATTTTCCTTTCCCATGTACCCTGAGGATGCGGCACCGTCCTTGGCACCCTGAGGATGCGGCACTGTCCTTGGCCAGGTGATAGTCTCTGTCTCCCTGACAAACAGCCCAGGCTCCTGTTGGCCTGAGCAGGGTGTCAGTGGATGCATCAGGGGCTGTAGTGACAGGACAAGGGGTGATGGGTTCAAACTGAAACAGGGGAAGTTCAGGTTAGATCTGAGGGAGTTCTTCCCTGTGAGGGTGCTGAGGCGCTGGCACAGGGTGCCCAGAGAAGCTGTGGCTGCCCCATCCCTGGCAGTGCTCAAGGCCAGACTGGACAGAGCCCCAGGTGACATGGTCTGGTGTGAGGCATCTTTGCCCATGGCAGGGGGTGGAACTGGATGATCTTTAGGTCCTTTCCAACCCAAGCTGTTCTGAGTCTATTCTATGATTAGCTCTGTCACCATTCCCATGGCTGTGGCATGCTTGGGAGAGGAGGAGGTGGCTGAATGCTGCATGCTGCTGCACTGCAGCTCACCTCTCATCCAGTGCAGCCCTTCACGATGGATCAGGCAGCAGATTTCCTGCTCAGAATTGCTGTGTTTGCTGCTGCTCCACAGTGCCTTGCAGGGCTCGTTCCAAGCTGTGTTCCCAAAGGGGTAGTTCCCTTGCTTTGCTGTGGTTCATGTTTTAGTGCTGCTGCATTGGTTTAGCATTCGGTTTCTGCTCCATCTGGTCCCTGCTCCTTGCTCTGGAAAGCTTCAGCGCTGAATGAAGCTGCTAAATAAACATGTCTCTAGCCAGGGTTTAATGGAAACCTCTTCTTTCCCCTGGTGTTGTTCTGTGCTTGCCTCTGCCCCTGCCTCAGGCATCCAAGACCCACCACGGTTTTTCATGGCCAATTTGCAGCCATCAGCTCATCAGGCTTACATTGCTGATGTTCCTCAGCTGGGAGAAAATTAGATCAGAGTTAGTGGGTGTCTCACATGGTCTTCGGTAGCCCCAGAGCTGCCCATCTTGTCCTCCAGCAATGACTCTTACAGTAATCCATCATTTGAATGCATGATCCCTGCAAAGCCCTACAGAAATAGAGCAACATTCTCCCCAGAGCACAGCAGAGGGGCAGAATCCCCCGAGCTGCTGCTCAGCTTTAGGGGTGCAGCCCAGCACACGGGGGGGTCTGGGGAGACTCAGAGCAAGGCCTGGTGTCTGCTGCGGCTCAGCTCCTCCTGCACGAGCCTCTGCTTATAGCATCCAACCTCTCCAGCCCCCTGGAACTTGCACTCATGGCATTCAAACTTTGTTTAAATCCAGCAGGTCGCTGCAATGACTAATAGGTGCTGGAGCACTGCGGGAGCCATCAAACATGTTTTGTTTTCTCTATAGGGAGTGGGTGGAAAGAAAGCTAAATTACCTCTTCAGGATATTAAATATAACTGCTCGCATTAAACTCTGACTTACACATGAATCTCTTCAATGGGAGCTCTAGCTACTTCACAGTCATAAAAGTCAGTGTTGCCATAATTAGACGGGTATTGTCTTGCAGCTAACAACTGCTGTAATCATGGCTTTGTCATATTAGTAATCATTTTGTGTTTGCCCTTTGCTAATTATCCCCTTTGGTATCTCAGTTTGGGTATGAGGAAGTCAGCAGGGACATAAAGTTGAAAGGTATTTCCACCATGTTGTCTTCATTAGCTCCCATCCAAGATGAAACAAGGGATGGCTGCAATACGGAGCTGCTCTCCGAGTGCATGGGGGGATGAACTAGCCAAGAAATGATCCCCCTTGCCTATATTTCTTTAAGCTTTACAGTTTTCAATTGCTCCACTGCCCCTTTGTCCTGCCCGGTTCCATCTCATCTCTTACCTGAAAGGCAGTAGGAAGTAGTGGTCTTCTCAGGAGTTTTATAGCTTTGAGCCATCCTGTGAGGGGGTTTTGGTAAGACCCAATAACCAGCTTTTGAGATGTTACAAACCCAGTAAAAACACACAAGAAGACAGAAGAGAAAGAAGATTGTTTGCTGGTCAAGTTGAGAGGTAACAGACCTTCTCCTTTGTGCTCTTGGCATCCCCATTGCTTGCTGTTGGCTTCGGGTCTTTTCTGCAGTGAGATTCTTCCATCAAAGAGCATTTCACTGCTGGAGTCCTCTGTCAAATACCCACAGTCGTGACACTTGTTTGTATTTAAATGTTTGAATATGATCTGGTCTCTCAGCTTGTGTCCCTTGGCACTGACCTGGAGTGTCCCTGAATGTCCCCGTCCTCATGCTGGTCTCGTCACTGCTCCTGATGGCTCTGGGAGCAGGGTGCTGCCCTGCTGCTCTCTGCCAGAGAGGGACAGTCCTGGGCCAAGCATCTTCTGAGCATCACCTGGGCAGCTTCCCACTGCCCTCAGCCCTGCTCCCTTCTGCGTAACTGCTCCATGCAAACAGAGCTGCTCCTGCTGCAGGAAACCCAAAGGGCACTGTTGTTTCTGTAACGAGTCAAAGCTGTTTATGCTGTCTCTGAAGACGTTGATTCATTATTTTGCCTTATGCCAGGCTGCAGGGGTGGGAGCTCAGCGTCTCCATTGACTCAATTTTGGTGTTGAACTCCTACTGCGTAAGTGGTGATAAATTATCATTTACCATTAGCCTCTCAGGTATGGCTTTCTCCTGCTCTCTAACAGAAAGCAGAGCAAAGACCATGATCCATGGCCCTTCCTGTGGATGTGCTCATGTTTGTCCTGGGGGAAAGTGGTAGAAAGCTCCATTTGTTTCTCTCTCCATCAGTTGCTCTGGTGGAGAATCTGTGGCACAACTCATCAAAAGCTCATTCCTGGCTGAGGGGAGCCTTGCCCTCCTTCCCCTGGTGTGGAAATGCTTTTGGTGAATGCTTTGCAGTGAAGGACAAGGACTGCTGGTGGTGACTGTCGATGGTCACTTCTGGGGCACTGCTGTGGGATGTAGGGGCAGTGTCTCTGTTCTCTGAGGGGTTTGGGTGCACACAGAGATGTAGGGGTCACAGATTCACTATTGCACTTTTGCTTTACGTACCATGGTAAACCTCTGCCTCAAAAAGCCCTTCATAAGTGAGGCAGACCATCCCTGAGGGCACTGTCTCTGCTTCATTGGGTAAATAACAGCTCGGTGACTTATCCTAAGTATATCAGCTCATGCAGGTTAATGTTCACATCCACATCCATGTCCTTCCTGTTGCTTGTTCTTCCCTCCCTCCTTGTTAGTCATGCGAGAGCTTCGTCATTGCTGCTCTGTAGCTAAAAGCAGTTTCCAGCTGAGGGTTCCTCTGGGAAGCATCTCTTGGTCCCAGGGGGGAGCAGGACTGGAAAATAACCATGTTGATTTGTATTTGCCGCCTCCTTCTTTAAGCTTTATCTTTTCAATTACAAGTTGTAACAAAATCTATTTTCCAACATGGCAATTTCTTTCAAGGGCTTGGATGAGGCACCAGCAGCAAGTGAGATAAGACAAGGGTGAGGAACGGCTGAAGCTGCTCTGTACTTCTGTGGCCCACTTACCTGATAACAAAGTGACAAATAACTCTCTGGTATTATTTTAAAGGAGAACAGAACAGAAATGTATTTCTTGCATTTTTCCTCAGACAGGACGTTCCTCAGGACGATAACAGCGAAGATGCTCTGGGAAAAAGCAGAGGCTGAACTGTTCCTGTGGCGTTCCATGTTAGACAAAGCCCTTCTTACTGCTGGATGCAGACACAGAACCATAGAACCATAGAATGGCTCATCCCTCACCCCTCTTTACCCTCTGTTCAGGAAACCTTGGCTCCAAATGCTGCACAGGGTGGGATAACAGCAACAGAGGAGCTAAACTTTCCCCTGGCTGAGGTTTCCTTTTAGTCTGTTGGGTCTTTGGAGAACAAGTCTTATGTCCATCCATGCCAGAAATACCCAAGCAACCTCTGGCCCTGGGGCATTTTCTGTTAGGTGAGGAATTAGTTTGGGTTTCCAGTGTCTTGCAAGTGAAGGGACATTTAAAACAGAACATTTTGCATAGAGGCATTTTCATAGCAGTAACTTCATACCAGAAAGCTCATTACATCAATTAAGGTCAACTCTGTCCAAGTCATGTTTCAGTTTAATAAGTCATGAAAAGGTCTTGGCAAATTCTGTGTCATCTTCAGACAAACCAATGCTCTTCCCAGGCAGATGCTTAAAAAAAGCCTGTAAACCCCTGCTCCCTTCAGCGTGTGCTTCATGTGAGCTGTCAGAGGCAGGAGGAGGAGGTCATGCAGGAAAGAAGCTGTGAATCCTGTCAAATGCATTACGAACACAAGAAGTGACAGGAATG
Source organism: Melopsittacus undulatus (assembly GCF_012275295.1). Classification (NCBI taxonomy): domain Eukaryota; kingdom Metazoa; phylum Chordata; class Aves; order Psittaciformes; family Psittaculidae; genus Melopsittacus; species Melopsittacus undulatus. Next base: position 1,414,015 of record NC_047542.1, read on the forward strand.
GAGATGGTTCTCGAGCTGGCAACAGGTTTTCAGAGGTGCTAACGGAGGGGTTCTGATGTTCCCCATTCATGAGCCTGGGGCGGCAGCAGAGCTGCTGGGGATGCACAGATGTGTCTTAACAGGAACTTTTCAGTCAGGGAGCAGCTCCCAGCAGTGATGGGTTCTGCACTGCAATGATTCCCTTTGTGATAACAGACGTGTCTACACTGAGCTCCTCAGTTTTCTGATGAAACCCTTTGACGCTGACTCTCCTGGGCACAATTCCAGGACCTAAAGGATAGGAAAATGGCACCTCTGCCCTCTCTGCTTTAGTGGGACCACATTTAGCCAAATCTCGAGGGAAGCTCAGCTCCTGACCTGTACAATCCTATCTATTATTGAATAAGATGTGACCTGTTTATTCACCCCAGGAGTGATGCATGCTCCCACCCTGGAGCTACAGCAGCAAACACATATTGCAGTCTGACCTGTAGAGGAGGCTGGTGAGGGAGAGGGAAAGCTGCAGGAACTTCTGGCTGGCTCTTGGTTTTGATGGCAATCTGGGAATTAATGCCCTGTAAGAAAGGAACTAAAAATAGCCACTATTTTCTCTTTTTGAAACACTGTGAATCATTTCACTGCCTGTATCATGTGTATATATATATATATATATGTATACACAATATAGCTTCATCTTTTCCTGGTGCTGATAGCTGTGGAAGCTCTTTCCTCTCCAGAAAAAGACCGAAACGCTGAAATGCAGAGTGTGAGGCAAAAGTGACTCAGAGCATCAGAGCACAGACGCAGCTCCTATGCTCTTCAGAATAAGGAATAATGTGTGGTACTTTCTGTACAGCCTCCTTCTATGTTTGCTTCCACTGCATCAGCAGCTTGTGATTTGTTTCTTCTTTATTGGTATTTACTTTTTATTCCCCATGGGCACATCTGGACAAGATGTGAGCACTGACAGTTTAACAGCAATCTGCTTCCAGGATCATGGCAGAGGGATGCTTTAATACAGTGTCTGCACACCTGTGCTATGAAGCAAAAAAGCAGTTTCTGCTTGTTTCCGTCACCCAGTTCTGCAGTTCCTCTCAATATCAGGCTCAGCAGTTTGCCAATGGCAGAAAACAAACTAAGGCTGATGTTTTATGGCTAGCGTAAGCACCCCGGTGTAAAACTTCACAGCTCTGCCATCTGGAGACACGTGTTTCTTCCAGGCTGTGTCTGGAGCAGGAAGTGGTCCTGATCTGCAGGGGATGCTCACTTGGGTTTGACTCCTGCTGCAGAACCTGTGAAGACCTCACTGCTAGTCACGATTTAAGTCAGTTTGGAACATTTCTTCCTTTACTTACGGCTTTGTCACCATCTTTCTTTTCTTTTCTCTTCTCCTTCCCTGTTCCACCCCTCTCCCTGTCGCTGTTGCCTTCTCTCCCCCTGCAGAGCTCTCCGTCAGCCTCCTTGCAGTGATAGTGATTGTGTGTGGACTGGCCCTAGTGGCAGCTTTCCTGTTTCTCTTTTGGAAGCTGTGCTGGGTTCCCTGGAGGAACAAGGCCATATCCTCTAACCTGGCCGTCCTGCAGAGCGAGGCAGGCTGCCCTAAGGAGAGCATGGCAGACAAGCTCAAGGACACGGGTGCCATCAGTTTCCTGGAGGCAGCAGTGAAGATCAGCCACACATCACCAGACATCCCTGCAGAGGTCCAGATGTCCATGAAGGACCACATCATGCGGCGCACGCGGATCCAGCGGCAAACAACAGAGCCTGCATCTTCCACCAGGTGAGCGGGATCATGGAGTCTGGTTTGGGTCGAAGGGACCTCAAAGCTCCTCCAGCTCCAACCCCTGTCACAGGCAGGGACCCCTTCCACTGGAGCAGCTGCTCCAAGCCCCTGTGTCCAACCTGGCCTTGAACACTGCCAGGGATGGGGCAGCCACAGCTTCTCTGGGCACCCTGTGCCAGCGCCTCAGCATCCTCCCAGGGAACAGCTTCTGCCTAAGAGCTCAGCTCAGTCTCCCCTTGGGCAGGCTAAAGCCATTCCCCTTGGCCTGTCCCTACAGGCCCTTGTCCCAAGCCCCTCTCCAGGTTTCTTGTAGCCCCTTTAGGCACTGGAGCTGCTCTCAGGTCTTCCTGGAGCCTTCCAGGCTGCATGCCAGGGATGCAATGCTCTGCAGGGATGCCATGCCTCACGGTGGCTTTTTAATAGAGCCTGACGTTTGGATACCTTCAGGGTGGCTAAAGAAAACCCTCCCACCTACATGCTGGATTACTTGGTGCCATTAACCAATTAATGTGCTAAGACTGGCTTACTGTGGGCCCTTTGAAAACATCCAGGATTCAATCCCTATTACTGTGACCTGACCTCATTGTGTCAAGCTGTCAGAACGCTTTGGCTATTGTAATTTGCTGGAACATGAGAGGCAGGCTGAAGCCTCACTGATGGGATGCTGTCAGGCACAGTCAGACCTCTCTGCTCTCCCTCATTGTTGTGGCTCCCAGCAGACACAATTAGATAAGCAGAGCTGACGCATTGCTCGGTGCACAAGCCTAGAACCAGCTGCACCCCATGCGGGTCTGTCTCAGCTGGGGACAGAGATGTCAGCATCACCCTGGGGGAAGCAGGATAAGGCTGCACAGACCCTGGGTCACCTCCTTGCAAGAGCACTGAGAAATACAGTGCCTTCTCCTTGACATCAGGCTGAGAAAGCGGGACAGGAAAGGGTGATCACAGGCTCCTGGCTGCCCCCCAGCACTTCTGCTTGCTCTGTTGGTCATGCCCGTGCCGTATGTGAGAGCGTGACTGGGCAAGCAGACACTGCTCAGATGGGCCGTGGTGTTGCAGGATTGATAAGAACCCGGTCACAGCCTTCTGTTGGAAGTAGCTGGAGTTAAAATCTCCATGGTGCTCCCTACAGTTGTGCCACACACTCTTATTTGGCTGCACTGCCTTGTGGGCAGCCCACGGCCTCTGTCACGCACAAGCTTGTTCTGCTTTTATTGCAAGTTTCCAGGGGAAGGGAAGAAAGTTCAGCCTGAATGAATGAGGACAAAGCAGAGCAGGACCTGGGCGCATGTGGGAAGGTTTCAAACCCACTTTCTCAAGCGAAAGAGCCCAGCATGAACTGCAGGCAGGCAGCCAGACCCAGGGATGCGGTTTGAGATCTCTGACTCACAGCCTAGCTTAGCCCAGGCCAAAATGCCTTTGAGGAACTTGCCAAGGAGAAGTGAGGGCTCCAGCACCATGGATCACCAGAAGCTGCTGCTCTGGCTGTACAATTTATTAGCACGGTTAAATGGCTCCATAAAACTGCTCTTGTAAACACCAGATAATCTGAAATAATGCCATGAGCCCACAGAAAGCTCTTATGCTTTGCTTAGATAAAGCTTTGGTACACATGGTTTCCCTTGTGCTGAAGGGGAGCTCAAGGCAAGAGACAGCTTCCGAATGAGGCTCTGCATCTTTCCCCATCAAGAATTATCTATCGTTTCTGGTCAGAGTCTGTTGGAAGCAGCAATACCCAGACTAAAACATAACTTTCTGAGCTCGTTGTGGTTCTCTCACTTTAAAAGCTTTTAGTGCCAGTATCTGTGATTCTATGATTCCTGGAAGTGTAAGGACTGAGGACAGGAATGAGTCTCCACAGTGGATAGCCTGTGGCTTGGTGAAGGAGTTGTTCGGTCTCGTATATTTAACCGATTGCAGTTTCTCCTGTAACAGGTGAAATAACACACCTTGCTGCAGGTACTCTGGAAGTTAGGAGATGTGCTGGACTGGTTCCTGCAGGCGCCGGTGCTGTTCCCTCAGTGTTCACTTCCATACCCTACATGGCTCCTGCATGGCAGTCAGCAGCACTCCGCGCTCTCCCTGCTTTCTTAGCATTAGTAAGGGGAGGCAAAGGAGAGAAATACCCTTGGGAAGCACCGAGCTGTTGTGTGTTCCTCCTGCAGGCACATCTCCTTCAAGAGGCACCTTCCTCGGCAGATGCACGTGTCCAGCATGGACTATGGCATGGACGTGCCGGCCGTGGCCGAGCAGCCGACCAGCATCGGGCGCATTAAACCCGAGCTCTACAAGCAGAAGTCTGTGGACTCCGAGGACCCCAAAAAAGAGGCAGCAAAAACCTGTGGGAAAATCAACTTCACCCTCAAGTACGACTACGAGAGCGAGACGCTGAGCGTGCGCATCCTCAGGGCGTTTGACCTGCCAGCCAAAGACTTCTGCGGCAGCTCCGACCCCTACGTGAAGATCTACCTCCTGCCCGACAGAAAGCGCAAGTTCCAGACGCGGGTGCACAGGAAGACTCTGAACCCCACCTTCGATGAGTCCTTCCACTTCCCCGTGCCCCACGAGGAGCTGGGCAGCAGGAAGCTCCACCTGAGCGTCTTTGACTTTGACAGGTTCTCCAGGCACGACATGATAGGAGAAGTCATCCTGGAGAACCTGTTTGAGGCCTCAGACCTTTCCCGGGAGACTTCCATCTGGCAGGACATCCAGTATGCGACAACGGTGAGTATCTGCTCCGAGGGATCACCCCCGGCAGCGCGGTGCTGCAGCACGGTGAGCACACTCGTGGCTTTCAACCCACAGAGAGCCGTGTCTGCCGTCATTAGTGAAGGGTAATGAAAGGAGAGCAGTGGCCTCGGGCACATCGTTCACCTGGCCCAGGGCTGCTGGGAGGGGAACAAGGTTCATCCCACGTGTGGATGCCTTGTGGGGGCATCTGCCTGTTTGTATTTGCTCTGCCTCCGCAGCGCAGCTCTGCCAGGCTGTGATGTGCCCTGGTGGGGAATCCTGGGGTTTTCCTGTCCTTGCTCTATGATCAGCATGAAAAGAGTGTGGCAAAGCTTCGAGAGGTTGAAGCAGGAGTGAAACTGGGACAGAAAAAGCATGTGAAGGACCTCACTGCAGCCAGGTGTGGGGTTCTTAACCTGGGTGTGTTCTGTGTTTTGCTGGGATGGTTCTGCAGGACATAGTGGATGTTTTCCTACTGAAGTGAATGAATTCAATGGGGAAAACCCCAACCAACCAAAACCAACACAAAACCAGGGCGAGAGACACCAACAGGAGGCTTGGTGAGGAAAAAGCCTCCAAGGAAGGTGTGAGAGGAGCAGAGCCAACATCATGTCCAAGATGCATCATGCAGCAGCCTTGCAGACCCACAGGAAAAGCAAGGGCCACGTTTGGCTCTGTCCCCTCATCCTTCCTGTGCCATTCTTTGCGAATGGGCCAATATTGGGACATCTCAGTCAGCTCTCACACACCCAAGGTCATTTCTGTTTAATCACAATGAGAAGAGTAAATGCAGTTTTCATAATACCCAAAGAAAGCCCTGGGTGACTAATAATACATTCAATCAATCGTGTGGGTTAGAAGATAGGGACACACTTGGGCAATGATAGAAGCTATTCAAATAGCTGGCACTCAGCTATGGGACTGATGAGTGTACAGCCTGTGAATCAGTGAAACACTGTTGGTTTCAGATCTGCAGAGGTTATTGACTCACAGCTTCCATTATTCCTTAGGAAGTACTTATAGGAATGTTGGAATAGGAATGTCCCAGTGTCCATAATCTGCAAGAAAATCAGGTACCCACAGGATGTGATTTTCACCCTCCTGGGCTTATGGTTGTAAGGAAAAAATCTCTTGGCCTAATGCAAGGAGGCCAAAGACCAATTTATATTCATTTTATACCCTGGCCAGGTCCTCTCAGTGCAAGGAGAGGAATAGGAGCTGAGAGTATGTCCAGGGAGTGCTCTCACAGTCCCATAAGGGGCTGCTCTCTGCTGACGTCTGTGTTCAAGGTTTTCTGCCCTTGTCCCTTCGAAACACAGCCCAAAGAATGCATGGAAGAGCAGAGCCAGTGCGTTGCGTGGATGCCGCAAACATGGGGTTCAGTTGCGTGGATGCTGCAAACACAGGGTTCAGTGCTGCAGCGCACAGTGAGCATCAGGTGCTCATTTCTCTGAGAACAGAACAACCTTTTCTAACCATCATTTCAGAATATGCATTCTGTGGCTGCCCCATCCCTGGCAGTGCTCAAGGCCAGGTTGGACACAGGGGCTTGGAGCAGCTGCTCCAGTGGAAGGGGTCCCTGCCCGTGGCAGGGGTTGGAACTGGATGAGCTTTAAGGTCCCTTCCAACCCAAACCAGGCTGGGATCCTATGGAAAGGTGCAACCCCAGTCCTCAAGCTGAGCTCTGATGCAGTGTCAGTGTTTGCAGATGCTCCTTGCAAAGTGCCTCCTCAGTGCAGTTATTTCTTCAGGCTCTGTGCAATGGGAAGCAACTCACGTTAAAAGTGGTAGAACACATCTGCAGGTAACGAGAAGTGCTGTGTTTGAAAACCAAACTGTCCTCTCCAGCACCATTTCTGAGTGCTCGTTGTCAGACACTGAATGAATGAGGCTCTGCGAAACACTGAGCTCTGTCCTCTGACATCGGCCACATTGGAGCCAGGCAGCAAGGAGCAGGGCTCGGGTCAGCTCTCGGGGTGCAGTGACCCCAGAGCTGAAGCTGGTTTCAGAGAGCTCAGCAGTCTCTGAGGCAGCAGCATGACTCGGGGGCACCCGATACAGCCAGGATGCTGCGGCTGAAATGAAGCCGTGAATGAGAAGCTGCAGGGGCTCTAAAAGCAATTCCGTATGTGATGGAAATGATCCTGGCCCCTTCATAAGGTGCCTTTAGTAATATTTTGTGAAGCAAGAAATTCACCTCCTGGAGGCCACATCAAGAGGTACTAAAGGCAGAGGAATAAGAACTCAGTAAATGCTTCCATCATTAGCAGTTACTGATGGTGAGGCTGGGACTCGAGCTCATTCTGTCACATTGGAAGGCAAGCTGTTTAGGATGCTGTGGGCTCATTAGAGAGAGGGATCAGAGGAGGAACTCCGAGTGGATGAGAGCATTAACTTCCTATTTACCAGCAAATAGTGCCTTCGGAGACAATGTTTATTTAGATACAAGTCTCGTCACACAGGGTTCTGGCCAGAAAACACCCGGCTGCTGCTGTGTCTTTAGTGCACTCGATGCTTGAGAAGCTTCTGAATTCAGTTTTTAGTCAAGTGAAGCCCTGTCAAGAATCAAGACTTTTCTCTGATGTTCATCAGTATTCTGCACACGGAATAAATATCACATCACTGTGATATTTCCAGAGAAGGAAATAATTTGGCACGAATCTCAGCCATCAAGAGATCTATTCTCCTAACACTTAGCAAAGCTTTAAGTGCATTTACTTGTCTTTCTAGTTCCATCACTCTACTACTAAGAGCTACAATTTCTTTTCAGCAGATCATTACATGCCATTGAAATGAATCAAACACTCTCTTTCCAAAAATAGACGGGTTGTTTGCTCTACAGATGTGAGATCTGTATGTACAAATTAAGATAATTTCCTTTAATTCATTTCTGAGGGGTGTTTGGGAATCTTTCTGCTGACTTTGCATGTTCCTGCTTTCTAGTTTAAATAGCATTTCTGGGTTGGGTTTTCTTCTGAATTCCCATGAGTAAGGCAATGATGGAATGGGCTTTTAGGAGGTGTAGTAGATAAGGCTGCGTGTACAAGAGGTGCTAAGAGCGATGTATAAACGTTGTTTTATGGGGCACTAAAAGAGCAAATTGTTCTGGGCTCTGTAATGCGGAAAGCACCAAACATTCCTGAGTGCCACCTGCTGGTAATTCCCTGCTCCCATACAAACACATCCATGCCTCCCACTGCACGTTTTTGCTCTCCAAAGGCATCTCGCAGGGGTTGGTGGTCCAAGCTGGTCACAGTCTAAAAGCTCAATAGCCACTAAATGGGGTCCTTCATCGTTCTTGTCTGTTTTAAAGCTCTGATCCCCCCATCTGTAAGGGGTTATTGATCCATGCTCAGCTGCAGAGAAATCACTGTCACTCAGTGCATTCTCTGCGTTCTCTGGTGATGTGTTGGGCACCAACAAAGTCCATAACCCCCTATTACTGGAGTGTCCTAGAAAGTCACTTGTTGCATTTGTTGCAGCGTACAAGGTCTCACCTTCCTGTGGTCTGTGTTTGCATCCCGTTCCTCCACCTGAGGAAACAGATGTTAGTGTCACACACTTGGCACTGGAAGACCCATGTTGTCCATTCATCACCAGGCTGATGTGATTTCCTGATGGCCTTCATTTGGTGTTAGATCTCACTTCACTCCTGTGTAAGCAGTGGAGCAGAAAAAGAGGAGAGCATTAGCTGTGATGCTGCAGTTGGAAGCACACACTCCACCGAGGCAGTGGAAAATGGTCCTTAGCTATGATTTGAAGCTGTAACATCTGGACACACATTTTTCCTCCTGTTCCTATATTCCTTTAGCCAGATAATGTAGGGATACCTTGGAAGCACCTCCCAGCAGTGAAGTGTCAAACACATCAAAATGAGAGGAGAGCAAGGCCTGCTGCAGTGAGTGCTGCATGAGCCCTGTACAAAGCATCGTGGTGGGTGGAGGCAGTGATCTGGTTCCTTCATGTTCCCAATGTCATGTTCTCTGTTTTGTTGAAGGAAAGCGTGGACCTGGGGGAGATCATGTTTTCCCTGTGCTATTTGCCAACTGCAGGTCGCCTCACCCTGACTGTCATTAAATGCAGGAATCTCAAAGCTATGGATATCACTGGCTACTCAGGTAGGTGCTTGATGGCTGAGAAGGACCCCATAGCATCCACACTTCCTCCTTCTCCCTCCCGGTAGCCTCAATGGATAGTGAGCACACATCACTCAATGCCGAGGCTGTGTCATGGCACAAACACCCAGCAAAGCTTTGTCCGTGGTTTAAATATGAACAGAAGCTTAAAAGTAGAATTATCCTTAAATCCCACTCCCAAAGGCATGACTCCAGGGAAGGTGATTATACACATGCAGCTTTCCCATCCCTGCTGAAGGGTTTGCAGGGCGCTTCAGCTCTGTTGCAGATGCTGACCCTGGCAGTTCTATGTGAGTAGGGAATTCTCCATCAAATAACCCCTTTAGCCAGAATCAATCATTTCACACCAAGATTAGGAAAGGATCATGGATAAATCCCATGGGAATATTCCTTCCCCTGCACAGTGACCAGTACTCAAACATTAGGATCAAAGTCACCTGAAGACTGTCTGCATCCACAGTTCCAAAGGGTCTGCTTGCAACCGCAGCATGCACAAATCCTGGATTTCAACATAAAAAAGCAATTTCTTTTCCAGAGCTCACCATCACAGTATTTGAATTTAATTGATGACTTGTACTAAAAGCACTAACAATATGGTAAGAGCCTTTTGCATTCTATGTTCCTACACAGTTGGAGCTTGATCCCATCTGAAGTGTCCGAGAGTTGAGACTTCAGATTCAGCCAGTTCAGTGTTTCTGCGGGAATACATTGCATGTTTAACTGTTACTTGTAAATGCATTGAAATGGCCTGAGCAGCCCTTACAGCAACCAGGAGCTATTTGTAACTTGAGGGCATTCTGGCATCATCAGCCAGTGGGAAGCAGAGCTGCTCTAATCCTTTTTCTTTCTCTGCTCTTTGACATTGGGATAATGAGCTTTAAAATTCCCTTACTACAACTCTGCTATACAGTGTTAGCAATTGGGTAGTTCTGGAAGGATCCCTGGAAAAGTCTGGATTGCCAAAATGCTGCATTATATTGTGCTTTCTTAGACAGGTTCTGGTTTTGCTTAGAGAAAGCACTGGTTTCCTGTCTGTGGCCACGCAATTAAAGCAAGCTTGAATGCCTGAGTGCCCATTGTCATCCGATGGATACTGGCTCTTGGTTTGAGATGGGGCCTTCTTACGCTTGCAAACCCTTATCAAAACTTGATGGAAGTGGCTGATTCGTCCTTCCAGGAAATCTGCATGGCTGGTTCTGCAGGGCCTGGACCTCCCATCACCACTCACACCAGTACAAGAGGTGGTGGATTCAGCTGGTACCCAGGCATCCATATTCCTAAAAGTACATTTGAGGGTGCCTTTGGCTCATGGTGATGTACATTCACCCTTTGATAATGCTGTTTCTGTATGGGGATGGTAACAAAAGAAACCTCCATAAGCAGAAAGCCTTTTCCTATCTCTTCCTCCCCAGATCCATATGTCAAAGTGTCTTTGCTCTGTGACGGGCGAAGACTGAAAAAGAAGAAAACCACCATAAAGAAAAACACCCTTAATCCCACTTACAATGAAGCAATAATCTTTGACATTCCCCCCGAGAACATGGATCAAGTCAGTCTGCTCATCTCCGTCATGGATTATGATCGGTAGGTGGGAGGCTGTGGAGGGCTGGAGGGGAAAATGTCCCATTGGATGCAGGTTTCCCTGTTCAACAGCCATTTTTCTTAGTGTCAAGGCTGTGGCTGCACAGCTCTGTGGCATCACTGTGTCTCTAGTGATTTATAGTTAGTGTCATTGACATTTATGGTGATGGAGAATTACCTGTTAGAATAGTAACTGGTTAAAGCTGGTCCTTTGCTTTATGGCTTTTTCTTGAGTGAGGACCATGTTTCCCTTCGCTATTTGCTTGCCCTGCAAACCCTCATCCCACACTGACAGCAGCAGGGTCTGCCCATCACAACAGCCTCTCTTCACTGCACCGGGTCTTGCGGCCCTGAGCCCCCCAGGGCCAGCAGCCTCAGCACAGTACAGGCAATCGGAGTGACAATGCTGCTGCTTTCCTCTTGCTCCTCAGAGTGGGTCACAACGAGATCATCGGGGTTTGCCGTGTGGGGGTCAATGCTGAGGGGCTGGGCAGAGACCACTGGAACGAGATGCTGGCGTACCCACGCAAGCCCATCGCGCACTGGCATCCATTAGTGGAGGTGAAGAAGTCTTTCAAAGAGGTTTGTGGAGTTATCCTTCCCTTTTAAAGCGTGAGCTGTGCAGGAGGGAGCCGGAGCCAGGCTCCCCGAGAGCTCCTGGGGATCTCCTGACAAGAGCTGAGGGAATTTGCTCACCAGAAATGACCTCCAGGAAACGTTTCTGTCTTGTCTGGAAATAGGAGGGAGAGGGGCTGAGCTCACAGATGTGCCTCTTCCTCCGCTGCCTTTTTCTTTCTTTCTTTCTTTGCTTTTTGTTTCTAAATCAGGGATTGGGAGCAGCAAGGAAGGGGAACGCTGTTTGATTGCAGCACTTGATGCCCAGGGGGATCGCCCAGTTCAGCTTCCCATTTCTTCATCCTAAACGATTTTGCTGTTGACTCATCTCCAAGCCTTTGAGGGAGAATAAATAGAACAAATGGGATTGCTTTAAGCATCTCCAGAGAAAGATTCACTTGATGCAGCCCCAGATGATAAACCAGGGCTGAAACGCCTGGGTACCATTCTGACCATCTCTAGTCTTTTCCACCTCCTTGCTCTCCATTTTCTCACCCTCCCATAGAGCTCTTTGGGCCTTGCCTGATTTAGGTCATACATTCTGAAGGGGAGAGATGCAGAAACTGGCACAGGTGCTATTGACACTTCAGGTATGAGAAGAAAGGCAGCATTTGTGGCTAGTGGTACTGTAACAAAGGCAATAACTCTCACTATATCTTGGCCTGAGGAGACTTTTTCCCTCAGAGCCAGAGTGCAAAACAAAAAGCATTTTTTTTCCCCTTGAAGCTCAGCTACTGAGCTCTGCTGGAAGGCAAAGTCCGGCTTGGTTGTCCTCCAGGCTGACTTAGCATGCACCAGACCCGATGTATCCTGAGACCAGCTCTTTCCTCTGACAGTGACGCAGTCTGTGCAGTGGGTGCTGAGCAGCAGCACCAGGGCTGTCCCTGCCCTGTCCATGCTCACACATCAGAGCCGGAGCTGCCTGAGCGGGCAGGCATCGGCTCCCACTGCCCCCTGCCAGCGGGAGCACAGGGACCCATCCCCAGCTCAGGTCTGATCGTTCACAGCACCCGCTGCCAGGGCTGAGCCAGAGCCTGGAGCTCCTCCTGCTGCAGTTGATGTCCCCGCGCTGCTCCTCGGCTGCAGCTGGGAGATGAAGAGAAAGATTCCTGAGAGGTTTCTGATAATCTATGGGGAACCCCCATACCCATTGTGGCAGAACCCAGAGGAGCCATTGCACGTGAGTCACCCGCCCAAGTGTGCTTTGAAAACCTCTGTTGAGCCCCACAGATGCTGGAAGAACAGCCCGAGTGAACCATACTCCCCTCCTGTGCATAGGTCAGGAGCTCTGCTCAAAAGCAAAGGAACAAAGCTTCTGATCATCTCTTCTGGTAGTTCTGCCGTCAGCTGCTCCTTGGAGCCAGCCAGCAAATGCTCCCTTTAGTTATTTGCCCTTTCAAGTTTTAGCACTGCTGCCTGCAAGTCCCTTAAAGAATACCAAAGCAACCAGATGGAACAGGACAGAAAGTCATGGGAAATGGGATTTGTGGTTCTGAGTAATCGCATCATCCTCTTTGTGTGTGTGTGCATTTTAAAAGCAGCTAGTTTTTGTGTCCCATATCCTCAGGTCAGGGTCCCCACGCACAGAGAGGCTGGTGGTGGGATGCAGGGTCACACTCCATCAGTCCTGGCCCCCAGGCTGCCTGCTCCTCACTCCATCTGCACATGCCTGCGGATGCTGAGGGAGAAGCTCTGACCCTCCAGCCCTTTCCACCCTCATTTCTTCATGGGGGGAGCTCAGGCTGTGCTGGAATCCTGATCAGTCACCTTCATCTTCATCATCTTCATCTTCAAAGGCATTTGCAGCCGGGCAGCAGCAAATGGAGCGTTTGCTCTCTAGCTGATCCTCATGACTGTCTCTCTTTGCCAGAGCAATTGCTGATGGCCTCTGCTGTACATCTGTGTCTTTCCTGATTGAGTGCTTGACCTTACACTGAAAGCAGAAAGGCTGGGATTGAATTGTCTTTCTGAGTGCATAAATTGAGGAGTGGGTGACTGGAGCAGTGACCCCAGAATGCAGAGCTGCTCAGTGCTGCTCCGTGCTGGACGCCCACACATCCGGTGAGGAAGGCATCCTGCCCTGCATAGGAAGGGAGCTTAAAGCTCCTCCAGCTCCAACCCCTGCCATGGGCAGGGACCCCTTTCACTGGAGCAGCTGCTCCAAGCCCCTGTGTCCAAGCTGGCCTTGAGCACTGCCAGGGATGGGGCAGCCACAGTCCCAGGCTCTGGTGATGCTCCCAGGAATGTTCCCTCAGGGATATGTTCCACCAGGAGCATGGCCTGTCCCCATTCCACAGCCCCATGCCAACACATCCCAACCCCCTCATTCCTGGGTCAGCAGCACGATTCCAGCCCTTCCTCCATGAAGAAGTTGCCCTTTCCTCTCTTTCGTTGCTGGAGCCTTCAGGAAAACTTGCTCCTGTTACATTCTATGTGTTTGGTTGCTCCATATTTATCAGCAGTGAGTAACCAAACATAATGAGGGTACTTCTGCAATGACCATCATCGTTAGAGACAGAACATGTGCAAATGAATCATTAATTACAGGCTTCCAAGCACTGTCCTCAAACAGCCATTTGGAAGAGTTTGTGAGCAGAAGATGAGAATCCCACTTCCTGATGTGTTTTTCAGTTATCCTCACAATAAACTCTTGTCCTCAGCACAAACCTGTTCCCATTCTTCAACCCCGAGGTCCCACCATGACCTCCCCAATGTACTTCAATCATCCCATCTGTTGTCATTTCCTCTGCACTTTCCAAAGCATCCATCAGGCAGGTTAAAAGCGATGGCTCTATAAAAAGCAATAGAAAATTACAGCACATCTTGAAGGGGACTTCTGAAAGTTGGAGATCTCTCTGTTCTCTCTGAAAGACGAGCTCTGGTCTCAGAGAGCAGCGGCAGAGAGATGCAAAATGGGTCTTTCATGTTGCCAAGTGCCTCTGGTTCTGCATGGGGGCACTCAGCTGCTCAAAACCTCGCTGCAGATGAAACCCACTGCTGAGGGCCAAGTCATGCCCCTAATGAAGAGCAACCATTTATCTTTAAAGCTATGCAAATCCGGCCTCCTCCAGACTTTTGGGCATGTTTGACTTGCATTGAGCTGCTCCTGAGTGTTCAATTGCACAGGGAATGGGTCACCTTTCCTGATGGAAAGAAGGAATCCCAGCCCCAGGCTGCTCAGGCACATGGGTTACTTGAACCTGCTCTTGGAGGTGTTTCCATCACATCTTTGCAGGATCAAACACTGTAAGCAGAGGCAGAATGAGGCAGAGAGGTGCTGAGGACTCTGCCAAAAGCCTGTTTTTATAGAACTTTCTGCTTCTCTGCTGTTCTATTGGGGAGATTTTCTCCCCATTATCAGCTTCTTGGGGCTTTTAGCAAATACATTTGAGAGGGGACCCAGAGAAGAAGCTGTTCTCTTACCTGAGGGCAGGTGCTGGGAAGGACAAACTTTCCAGCTCCTCCAGTCCCAGTTCCAGCTCAGCCCTAGTGAAATCCCCTGTGTGTGATGCAGAGCCTCACCTTGAGCTGCTTTACACCGACTGCCTCTTAGCAGAAGGAAACTGGCCTGGTTCTGGCCCCTGTCTCTAGGCATCAAAACACGCATTTATGGAGTGAGCGCTAAGAGCCAGGCTCTGCCAGCTGGCTCCAAAGGAACAGGACCGTGCTCCCTGTGCTCCGTGGGCAGGCCTGACCCAGACAGGGCCACCCTTACTGGATGACTTTTCAGCCTCACAAGTGAAATCCGTAAACGCCAGAGCATTAACATGAGCCAAAGGGTTTCTGCTCATGCAGGAGAGGAGGGAGTTGATCCATGGGGAGAAGGGAGCACTGGAAGCGCTGTGCCTCCTGTTGTCTCTGGGGGATGTCTATCATTGGTCGTTTGAATGCAATCAAACAGGATGAGGAGATGGGCAAGTGCTCAAAAGCTTGAGGAGCGATGGCTTTGAATGATTCTAATAGCCCCCAAGGCAGATCACCAATAATGTATGATCCATGAGCATGGTAAAAAACATATTTGCTACATCCACTGACATGGTTTTCACTTTGGGAAGTGTCCCTGTGGCCACTGAGGCTTCTGCGGAGGAAAATCCCCAGGCAGGTTTTCTGATCCAGAAAGCACTGAGGCAGGGAGCAGCAGGAAGCTGACCCGAGAGCGAGCAGGGCCTCACAGCCCACACTGCTGTGTCTGTGCTGCCTCCTCCGAGAGCATCCTCCCGCCCGGGCATGCATTTACAAGGCAGTGAAGCCAACTGCTCGCTCATTCCCCCTCAGTGGTTAAACGCAGGCGTTCAGTAAGTTGAAAGATGCTGCAGGGAGGAGGATCTGCAGCAGAGCAGACCGGGAGCGTGGGAAAGGGATGGGAAGCGTTTGAACTCAGACTCACGGAACGCTTTGGGCTGGAGAGGGCCTTAAAGCAGACGGGTCCAAGCCGTGCACGGGCAGGGCCGGCTCGCCCCGTGGCACTCAGGGCTCTCTCTGTGTCTCCGCAGTGGCACGGCCGCGCCGCGAGCATCGACAGCCAGAGCTCCTGCCCGTCCCCAAAGCCGCCCCCCACGCCCTGATCCGGAGCGCGGCCCCGACCCAAGTCACTTGTGCCCTTGGCCTCGGTAGCTCCGTGCTGAGGGGCAGCGGCAGCAGCGAGGCTTTGGTTGTTGTTGCGTAAGTAAAGGCAGATCCTGTGTTGTGGTCAAACCCGTCCTTGTCCCACTGCGTCTCCAAGGCGATGTTTGTTCTGTGGCTTTCACTGTATGGATGCTTCCAGAGGAAGGACTGAGAGAAGAGCTCTGTAAAACAACGTGTAAAATAGCGTCTGGTGTGCCTGGAGGCTGGAATGGTGCAAAGGAGCTCGGAGGGGGCCTGGGGAGGGGACATCCCTGCTGCGCTGTCTGTGCCTGCTGGGAAGAGCAGCAGTGAAAGACTCCGGTGGTCAGCCCAAACCCAGCAGCGTGCTCCCGGGTTCCCTGTTCCTATCGAGGTGTTGATGAGCTGTGGAAGTCTGTGCAGTGTGTCCCAAATCCCCGCATCCATAGAGAAAAAGAGTGCTGTTGGTTCCTCAGAGAGGAAAACCTGGCTCTTTCCCCTGTATTTGAAGTCTCCTTAGAGCTACTTGCATGAAGAGTTTCTTAGGACCCCTTGTAGCTGCTGCTCATCCCCACCCCGTACATCACCGCGTTACCTGGAGTGAACTGCACTGCCACTGGTGGGGTTCAGCCATAAAGGGGGGAAGAGGTCACAGAAGTAGGTGCCATCCTTGCATAAACATTTGATCTTTTGAATTCGATGTTTTATCGCATCCTGGTAATAGAGGATGACCAAGAGGGTTCTTCCTTAATGAAAAAAGTCCTAAGGTCCAAACCCTGGGAAGAAGGAATCTTTGGTGGTTGTTTGGCTGCAGAAGCCACAAATGCAGTTCTAACACCCCAAGTACAGGTCTGCAATGCAGCTGTATCAGCTGCTATTATCAGACAGTTGTTGGGTTTGGACACCTGCTCGTGGTGGATTTTTCCCTGAGTTATGGAGTCCATCAGTGCTCTGTGTTCCACTGTCATTAAATCAAGTAAATGCAACGTCAAGCTCCAGCTCAGCTCGCGAGCAAGGCAGGGCCTCTCCTCACAGCAGGGTACCACAACTGCATCCACCAGGCTCTGGATCCACTTCAGTTCCCACCTCCCTACATGTCACTGAGCATCAGGACTGGCAGAAGAGGGGATCTGTTTTTCTGGGTAGGGGGAACCCTCTGTCGAGTGAAGGACAAACACATCATTCCCCATCGCACCTCGTGTCCTAATTCTCCATGTGCCACGTGCTAGAGAAGCAGAAACTCAATAAAATGGTTTTATTTGTAAGAATTGCCCTGTCTGGTGCAATACTTGCTCTTGTGGATGCAGAAGTTGTGTGAGATGAGCTGAGGTGGTTGCAGCAATCACAGCGGATGCTGCAATGTGTGATAATAACAGACCCTGATGTGGTATGAGGCACTGCAAGGGCAGACTGTGCTTGGGAGCAGATGCTCCTGAGCCCATAACCTCTGGAATTCTTGGTTGTCCTGGGACAGTCAATGAACATCCCCTGGGGAGCTGCTCAGAAGAACCAGGGAATCCCAGACTGGTTTGGGTTGGAAGGGACCTGAAAGCTTTCCAGCCCACATTGTTCTGGAGGCTCCTACCCAGGGACAGGTCTGAAGATGCCCTGTTCCAAGACCACCCATCACTTCTGGGAATGGTCCAGGTCTCCTGATAGGAACGAGTTTCTGGCCATGCACAATGATCAACTTCCAGGGCTGGATGGTACCAAACCTGACCACGAGGCCCTGAACCTCGGCCTAAGCCTGGTTGGTGCCATGAACTGGAAGAGGATGTGTCTCTTGCAGGTTTGCAGATCAAAGCACCTGTAAGCAAGGCATTCCCAGAAGAAGCCACAGCAATCCCACTGCATGCAAGGACGGCACTTGACAATCGTTAACTGCACTCACCCACTTGCATCCTTTCTTCTTTAATCCTGGCTCCTGGGTTCTGGAGCTCTCTGTAGCTCTGTCTTTTACCCATTCTTCTTGTTATCTGGGATTTAGTCAAAACAGACGTGGGGTTTGACACAAAGCTCCTATTTTTAATGCTTGCTCCACACAGAAAATCAATTTCCCTTCAATGCTGGCTGTCACTTGCGCTGCTGGAAAACTGGATCTCACGTTAGTGCCGAACACCCACATCTTCATGGCTCAACTCCCCCCTGCATTTGAAATGCTGAGATTTTGCCACATGCCTTGAGAAGGGACAAACGAAACCATAGTGTGTTTGTCATGGCCGCTCGAGCAGATTGGTCACACTCATGGAGATGAGACCCTGTCCAAGTGCAAACATTCCCCTTTCATCTGCAGAGGGATTAGAACTCCAGATAGGAGCTGAGCCCGGCACAAACACCATTCCGGGATTAGCAAAGCTGATTTCTTGCTCCTCGCTTTCTGAGCTACTCTTAACTGTGTAGTAATTACTCACAGAGTAGTTTAGGGCCTGATGTGCTGTGCCAGGCTGCTGGCAGTGTGCTGAGAGTGGTCCCAAGGCACCTCCTGCTGCACGGCTGCTGAGCACACAAGCCAGGGCAGAAGATGCTCACAAACCAGGTACTGGTCACTGCAAAGGCTGCAAGCAAATGGGCTCTTTTCTTTTGACTCCTACAAGCAACAGAAACACCCACGAGCATCCCCAGCCCCTCCTTTTTATCTCCTTCCTTTACAGCTTTAGTCTCACAGTGTCTAACAATGAGGGCTGCAGGAAGAACAAGAGACACTGAAGTGTGGGCTGCCACTGAAGTGCTGTTAACTCAATGATGGGGATACAGGGAGAAGTGGAATCGCACGGGTCCATTGCACTGATCATTATAGGGGCTCAGAGGGCTGAGGAGCTCTGAGGGGTCCCAGCCAAGTGCCCTCTCACTGACCTGAAAACAAAATAACCTGGTGTATGAGAAGAAAGTGCTTAAAAGCACCTTCCCCCCCCCTCCCTCCATCCCCGTGGCCCTGAGCTGTGGACAACCCACCAAGGCTCCCGTTCCCAGCCCTGCTCTGGTCCCACACAGCAGGGCTGAGGGAGGTGGGGGGAGCTGAGCACAGCTGGACACAGCTGCAGCCCCTGCGCCCAGCCTCAGCCTCACCCTCAGGCAGCAACGGCAGTGGCTGAGGGGACCCCGAGGGATGCTCCCCTGCCAGGCTGAGCACCCCTTGGACCAGGCAGCACAGGGCTCGGGTGCACTGCAGGCAGGGTGGATGGGAGCCCCGTGGCCCCAAAGCCACAGGACAGCCCTGAGCCCATGGGCACCTGCAGGAGCACAGAGCTGGGGGTCAATCCTGCCATGAACAGGAGGATGCTGCTGCCAGGGGAATCTGCTCCATATTCTCCAGCTGCTGGCAGCGCTCCACACAGATGGGTTTAGCTCCAAGCCTGCGCAGCCCCAGGCCTGAGCTCTCCCTCTCTGCCACAGAGCCCCAAGCAAACATTCCTGCTGAAGCCGGTTTTGCTTATTCCACATTTGCATTAGAGGGTGCCAAGGACCAGCAGCAAACTCCTGCCAGCCCGTGGCCCTCCTGCCATGTCTGGGATCAGCCCAAGCTGCAGCGTCCTCCCACTGCTGCTGCCAAGCCCTGGGTACAGTCCTTTGTTGCCTCCTGATTCATGTGTGACGAGTTAGACCTCAACCAGATGTTACGTGGGCAGAAACACCTATCTGAAGTTAAAAGCCTGTGATTATCCTTGCCAGCCAGCCATTAAGGAAGTATTAAATGGAGAAATTACCTCCCCTTCATGTTTCAATACAATAGCATCTTTATAATACACTTGTTTAAGTTGCCTGCTCTTCTTTTTAGCTCCCTTATTTCTAATACTACACGCAGAACCGTTTCACCTCATCGATAGCTCCTGTGAGCTGGAAAAGAGTCAAGGAGAAGGAAAGATACAGCCAATATCCTTAAGAATTAAACAAGTGGGTAAAATTAGAAGATTTCCCGTTCTCGTCTGCTGTCGACATTGACTCCCAGGGGCTCAGACAGGAGCTCGCTGCTCCCGCACCGGAACCACGGAGCAGGCGGGGCCGGCAGCTCTGACGGGATCATTAGTTCCTACGGGTTCCGCACCGCATCCCCCGTGCCGCCCGCCCGCTCCGAGCAGGCGCTGCCATTGGCTGCCGCCCCCATCAATTCGCTCCGGCCCCTCCTCTCCGCCCCTGCATTGCCAGCCGCTCCCATTGGCTGGTGCACCAATGCCCCGCCCCCGTTCCTCCCTCCTCTCCACGCCATTGGCCGCCGCTGCGCACCGCTGCCGTTTACCGCCGGGCCGGTCCATCCGCCCCGGTCCGCCTCCCGTCGCTGCCACAGGCGGGCGCTGCCATTGGCCACCGCTCCCGTCAACCCGCCCCTGCCGGTCCTCCCCGTCAATGCCATTGGCAGGCACCGCCTTCCAGTTCCGGCGCTACCATTGGCCCCCGGACCCGTCAATCCGCCCCGGTCCCTCCTCCTCTACACTCCCATTGGCTGCCGCGGGCCCCTCTCTCCCCCCGGTACTTACAGGCACAAGGCAATCTCAGCGCGGAGCTTCCCCGTTTAGGCACAAGTGATCCGGATCCACCTCCGAAGCCGAACCCGTCACTGCCATCCCCTTCAATCCCAGTTATCTGGTTGTTTCCAACGTTCTTCCAAAGAAAAGCGACGTGGCCTTATCTTGCAAATATCTTTATTCCAATTCCCAGATTAGTTCTCAATAGTTTCATTATGTACAGAAATAGAACTTTAGATATAAAACCCCAACAAACTCAACACAAATCAATTAAAATCCGTAGAAAGCCAATGTGGAACGTTGCTTTTTTCTAAGCTTCTCTAAATTATATAAAAATAAAATCTGATCCTTACAGTTTTGATTTAAAGCGCCCAAGTTTTTACTCTCTCACTGCAAGAACATCCTGTACGAGCACTGGAGGGACAATGGTGACAACCTGGCTCAGGTGATGGTTATGGTGATGAACTCACTGTTAACCTTTGCTCATCTCACACACTGCCTACTTTAAACATGAGGCTGGAGAGAAGAAAGCTGACCCAAGCAGGTATGGCTCAGTAAGAACACTGCAGGCTGGAAAAATCCTCTTAACATCAAAAGCACACTGGAAGTAACAGGTTTTAATGTAATTTACACCCAACTGTGTCATTTTGTTTCACTCGCAGGTACAGCCTTTCCCAAGCCTGTGCAAACAGCAGATCACTGTTTGCAGGGTTAATTCTCACCACTCTAAAGCTTCACCCCAGCATCAGTAAATCAAGTTGTCCAGGGTAACTGAAGCACCAGGTTCTCCAAGACCAAGGAAACCAGGAAAGGCACAGGAAAACCACTGTAGTGTCTTCTACCAAGTGCAACGAACAGCATCTTTACTTAGCAGTCACATCTGAACCAGAAGTGAACAAATTCTCTGTTCTTCCCCACTGATCATCCCATATGCTTTTTTCCTAAACTAAAAAGCAGAACCCCTGTTATCAAATGTTATACAGGGCAATGATCTCCAAATTAAAGGTATTTCACAGGTTTTGAGGGAATCATTAGAATTACAATTTCAAAACTCCAACTGTGGGACAGGAGAACCCAGTTAGTGTATTTTCTATGGCATGGGGATGGCAAACAACATTGCTGCATTGCTTTCATAATGCTTGAGCATCAGCTGTATTTTAACATCATATGGTAACTACTGTAGTTCATCGTTAACCCTCTGTAGCAAGGAGAAGTGGTGACAGGACAAATCTGCAGTGTTCTGGGGCTTCCCCCTTACAAAAGGGAAATAGCTGCAGGAATCAAGTAGGAAATCACTTATTCACACAACTGCATGTGAACACAGATGAATTCTATGATGCTTGGTATTTATTCCAACCTCATACCTGCTTGGATACCAGCCACACAACATCCTTCACATCCAAACATATCCCACTGGTGCTGCTTTCTTAGTGTGACTGCAACAACAATTACACATTGGAAGTTAAGAACATAAATAAGGAGTGTTTGCCTTCCACCAGGGACCTCCCCTTCCAGACCCCACACATGACATGTTACTCTGGCAGCAGATGAACAAAAGTGCAGATGCACAGAGGTATTAATACTGGCTTTTGGTAAAGAACACAGCAATTTGTAGCCTTAGATTTCCTAAGTTAAAGAGAATTCTCACAAGTACCAGAATGAGCACACTGGATACAAGAAATAACGGATAATCCTTCACTTCAATCCATATTAAAAAAGCAAAATCCATTACAGAGAAGTTGCTCTAAGGTCAACTAAAGGACTAGGGGCTATGCATGGCTACCTAAATTCAATCAACCTCAATGTGTACCATGAAGCTTTAATTATTGATCAGGGTGAGGCCTTTCAGTGCCCTGAAAGCAAAGAGGTTTGGTTCACAAGCAGCCAGCACCCTTTGGAATAGTACTGGGTAAAGGTATGTGTTTAAATAAGGATAAACCAAAGGGCTCATAGTGCACCAGAGCTCCTCTGAATCCCCCAGTGTGCTAGACTGAAATAGTAAGACACCAAAGCACCACACTAACACTCAAGCAGTACATTACATGCAAAACTGAGATGGTAAAAGGCATTTTGCACAGTAAACATTATTGGCTAACGAAAGCTGAGGCTTTTACACAAGCCAGAAGAAATGGAGAACCACAAGAACAGCAAACACCTCTGGAATCTTTAAATCAAAACTGCAAGAATTAGGTTCTGAACCCCATAAATATTTCCTTCAAAATAGGTTTTGCTTTTTCAAAGTGCAAAAAATCCAACTGAATAGTCACCACTTCCCAACATACGGCAGACAAGGCATTTCTGGAATGGACTGAACCTAAAGCAGTCTGTCCCTCAAGTGTTACTTAAAAGGAATGCAATTATACCACCCCTACCCCTGATGATACTCAAAAGATTTTGTCTGGATATCAAAATGGGACACAGGTATATTCCAACTGGGATAAAAGTGCTAAAATCCCACTTCTCTCCCCACTTCAGAAGAGCACATGCAGCTGCCATGTGTTTTGAAGACGTTCATGAGTGCTCAGGGTCACACAAACTACAAGGTCTTTGAAGGTGCTAGAAGAAGTCAGTCCTCTGGTAGTAAGTTTCTTGGAGTCTATGGAATACTCTCTGTCTATGCTCTGCTGTGAAGCAGTATCCTATCGCTTCTTCTGTTTCCTGGATCCGTTTCTGGAACCTGCATCCATCCCGTGCAATCTCTTCCCAGGGTCCTTTCCGATCCTCCTCGCTGCTTATGAAATACTCAGTAATTTCCTCAAGGAAGGTCACCTAGAAAATACAAGCAGCAAAGCGTTAGCCAAGCACTTGTGCAGGAGCTCGGTATTTATTTGCACAGGGTTTATTTCTAAACAGAAGTTACCTAAATGCCCAAAGTAGCCAAACGCCTCTGACAGGCTACCTAGGCCAGAGCACGTGTCAGCTTTAAAAACAACCGGCTGCTGACTTCCAAACTTGAGCTTCAGCTACTACAGAGTTTCTAAATTAGCCTCAGAGGCCTCTTTAGGCTGGTGGCAGATCACAGCATGTTCCCTGTTCAAGAACACCCCTGCGCCAGCACTTGGGGTATAACCTTACAGAGCCACAGTGTGGGCAGGTGACTCAGGATGTGCCAAGGCACTTCTGGCTACAGAGATAACCCTCCAGCCACCACCTCCCATCGCTGAAGCTTCCATTTCAGAAAGAAAGGGAGGAATCATTGTTCTGTGAAGCAACCAAGCACGTGAGTCACCGTCAGCACCAGGATAAGGAATCACACGAAGGTTACATAGAAGGAAACAACACTCATTGCTGTGTGACTGGAACAAACCCATCCGCTCAGAGCTGGTTTCACATTCTGGAGTATTTCAGTTCAGGCAAGGACATGGAATAAAAGTGATGGCATTTTAAAACAGGCATCAAAACCTTTCACTCCTCCCTATGTGTAAGAGCTATATAGCCATTTTAAGAAAGCAAATGTATAGGCTTGTCGATCTAAACTTGACAGTGGTTAGATTATGACTATACTAAAGATTTAAGTCTTTCTGTTATCAAGATATAAGCAAAAGCCAGACTACTCAAGGCTCTTACTGAATTCTGTGTTGCTTTTCATTTAGCTACAAAACTGAAAGACAAACCAAGGAGCTGTCAGCATCCAGCAGCTCTCACACTAGGACTGATTCCTGAAGAGAAGCCAAACACTGGCTTTACAGGTGGTTCCGGGAGTTTTGCTGCAGGACAGCTAGTTCTGGAAGGTCAGGAAAACACATGGGGAGACACAAACCACTTGCTGCTCTATTCCTATATTTCATTAGCATAGAAACCTCAGTTCATCCTAACACAGAGAGAAGTGTATTGAGATTGCTTTTTGTGGTAAAGCCAACTTCCAATATGGAAATAATAGTTATGGAAGAGATGACTTTCAGGAATAATCAGCAGCTGGGTTACAGAGCCACAGGAGACTGTGTGACAGCCTCCTGAAGTCAACTAGTGTGGTGATCCCAAAGGACTGCAGTCACCCCTGAGAGCAGGTGCATCAGAGCCCACATCCTCCAGTGTCAAGGCATTGGTAACTGAAGCAAAAAAACCCCAACAAATGCTCCTGGGTTTGATGGCTTTGCTGCTGTGTGACTGTAAGGTGCCAGATAGGAAACGGGATGAATGACCTGAAGATAGCTGGCAACCTCAGCTCTGTTTTGCAGACAGGTCTAATGATGTGCTTTCAAGCACAGGGAGCTGTTACATCAGCCGTCCCTCTGCGAGTTCCCACCTTACATCCTTTTTACATCAGTCTGAGACACCCCTGGGCACAATTACTGGATGCTGAAATGTCATGTTAAATCCTGCATCTAGGTCATGGTTCTTTCACCAGGATCACACAGAATCAAACCACATAGCAATCACATCACTCCTGTGGAACCTCCATCCCTGACAGGCAGGTGAGCCTTGAGGAGGCGCAGACTGAGCTTACAGCAGAGCTCTTCAGTGCTGCCCTAATGCAGTTACACAGAAACCTCCTGCAGGAACTGTTGGGCATCTTTTCCATTTAAATTAAACCAAACAGTTTGTCCTGTAACATCCATGAAGTCTGTAAGCACCACCTGTCCCAGCAAGGACAGGTATGAAGTCACCTCCAAGCCAGGCTCTCTGTTAAAGGAGCAAACAAATCTCTTTGCTGTAAGAACTTTAAAGTAAACATGATAGTTACATGATAGGATATTACCCTGGGACTTGGATCACAAGCTCTTCGTCATACTAATGCCTGAAGTATCAGGCAAGACTCAGACACCACCGCAGAAAAACCACCCAGTCCATTTGTAGCATCACAGAACTTAAGAGTTACGCAATGAGGTTATTCCCCTTTACTTCAATCCTGGCACATGTATTCAACAAACCCTTCAGAATCATGCTAATTTTCCAGTTTGTGCTCAAAGGCCCAGCTCCGGATTGTACTGAAATGACTGCTGCATTTTAAGTCTTTTAGATGAAAACAGCAGTGTTGTTATACTCTGTATTCAAACTTTTCAGTGTATTATTGTGTTAAACCCCAACAGAAGAGTTCTTCCTACTCCAAAAGACGTCTGTAACTCAGGCAGGCTTGTCCCACCTCTTAAAGCTTTAAGTCTGGATTACATTATGTGCACACAAAGGTCCCAGAATACTTTATCAGTGTTATTCCAACAGGTACTTTCCAAAAGAATTTACATCAGATCTCAACTGAGTCTCTGAGGATGGCAACTACACAACAGAGATTTACAACAAACACAGAATGAAAACCACCTCTTCAGAGGAAGACGTAACTTCAAGTCTAAAAAAGGAACGTGAGGAAGCGCCCCACGTCACTGAGCTGTGAAATTCCCATCACGTGTAAAGGATGAGGCACACTCATTTCAGCCAAATAATCAGACCATGAGCTCACGGAGGTTTGCTGGTGCCTGAAACCCGAGGCCCCTCACCCACCCACCCACCGTGCAATGGGGGCTGTTGTAGCCTCACCAAAACACAAACCCAGAAACCCAAGTCTGTACCTTTTTCCTCTTGGATCTGGGACCTTTCTCAGCAGAAAGAATGCCATGCAGCACCGTGACCCCACAGTCCGGCTCTTCCAGCTCCCCCCCACAGTTAGTTAAAGGACTACACTCGGAAGTGACCAAACTTGGCCTCTCTGCTCCTTTTGAACCAGGCGTCCCTTTCTTCTCTGCTGTCTGAAAGGCTGCCTTGAAGTTTAAAGGATTATAGGGATCATCTGAGGTACAGAATGAGTTCCAAAGCTTCAAGTTTTCTGCCTCATCCCCACTGCTACAGTCCCATTCCTCCTCAGAACTGGGGTGAGGAGAGCCCGAGGACTCCTCGACCCACGAACAATCATCATCTTCCTCCTCTTCTACATCTGACATGTCGCTTCCCGGCTCGCAGGAAGATGTCTGAATGGTGGCTGTGAAGTTCTGAGGGTTGTAAGGATCCAAACTATAGAAGGAATTCCAGAGGTGAAGCCTCTCCCCGGCCTGGCTACGAGCGTCTGAATCCAAGGGGAGCTCCTCTTCGCTATTGAAACCATCGTCATCATCATCCCAGTCTTCCTCATCATCCGTACTTTCCTCCCCACTGGGAACTCCCCCTATGATATAGTCTATTAACTTATTGGCACAGGCGGGTCTGACCGAAACGGGAAGGATTTGCTCTATTTCCGAGTCCTCGCCATCCTCTTCACCCAAGGCTTCCCCCTCAAGTGTTCCCTCCTCGACTGAGCCCCGGTCCCCCTCCTGCTCCAAGGCACCACTACCTCCGGGCCGTGTCCCCGTGTCGCTCGGCTCCTGGGGCCGCTTCAACTCCCCAGCATCGCACCGCTGGTCCCGCCGTGCCCCTACCTCCTCTTGCCAACCGCCCTTGTGCTGCTGCTCCTCCTCCAGGCTGTGGTAGCCGTGGTCCGGCTCCGGCACGGCCAGGCCCCCGCTGCCGAAGTGGCACGGCTGGAGAAAGGCCAAGCGCTTGCTGCGGACGAACTCTGCCTCGGGCAAGGCGCCCCGGAGGAGCCCGGCCTCGGCGGGGCCCTCGGCTCGCAGCGGCTGCGGCAAATGGCTCTCCCTAGAGCCGCCGCCCGGGCCCTGCTGCGGGCCCCGCACGTACAGTTCCACTCGCTGCAGGCAGAGGGGCAGCAGGCGGCTCCGCACCAGCTCGCTACACCCCAGGCCCAGCGGGGCCTCGGCGCCGTCCTCCGGCTTCTTCTCCAGCGTCTCCTCGGCCCAGTCCAGCGCGGCCGGCTCCAACAGCAGCGGCGGCGGGAGACCCTTGGCGGGGCTGCTCAGCGTGGGGCCGGGCAGCAGCCGCTGCAGCAGAGCGGGCGGCGGGGACAGGAGCTGCGACACGAGCCGCAGCCATGAGAAGGGGGGGGGCGCCTGGGGCGAGGCTCCGGCGGGGGCAGCGCTAGGCCCGGCCAGCTTGGGCCAGACCGCGGCGAAGCCCAGCCGGGCCCACCCCAGGCCATGGCGCTCCCGGGCGCTGTGCTCCATGCGCGGGCAGAGGGTGCTGCTCAGCGCTGCCGGCGGCGAGGCGGTGCGTGCGGAGCGGTGGGCCGGGCAGAGGCTGCGGTGCTCCGGGCAGAGGCTGCGGTGCTCCGGGCAGAGGCTGCGGTGCTCCAGGCTGCGGGCGGCTCCCATCGGCTGCTCGGCTCCATCCTGCTGCGGGCGCTGACACAAAATGGCGGCAAGCACCAGAAGGCAAAACCAGCCCCGCACCGCGCAGGCGTTCCCTCCG
This sequence comes from Melopsittacus undulatus, assembly GCF_012275295.1. Lineage (NCBI taxonomy): Eukaryota > Metazoa > Chordata > Aves > Psittaciformes > Psittaculidae > Melopsittacus > Melopsittacus undulatus. The sequence goes on from NC_047542.1 coordinate 1,441,113, forward strand.
TCACGAGCGCCGGCACCGCCCATTGGGCACGGCGAGGGCCACGCCCCCACGTGGGGCCGAACCCCGGGCAGGGGCACCGCCCCTCCCTCCGAGCGCGGATTGCATCAGCCGCGCGGCAGCGGGAGCTGCGCGGTAGCGCCCCCTGCGGAGACGGAGGACTCTGCCCCGTTACCGGGAGCCACGGCCGGGACGGAGTTGGCGGGGGGGGGGGGGGTGTGCCGCGGCACTGCGTGTGCAGCGGGAGAGCGTGGGGCCGCGGCGGGTGGGGGTGCGGGCAGGGCCCACACCACCCGATGCACTGCTTCGTTTCCACGCCCCCTGCTGGAGGCAGCAGGACCCCGGCTCCAGCCCCCCCCATCCCTCCAGCCCCCCCATCTCTCCAGCCCTCCCATCCCCCCCCATCCCCCCTGCCCCCCCATCCCTCCTGCCCCCCCATCGCTCCAACCCCACCATCGCTCCAGCTCCGAGAGTTAAAACTTTTAATATAAAGGTTCAGTTCATTCTTCTCGATCCTGAGAAACTTTTCGTCCGTTTACGGAGCTCCTGCTGTAAACAAAGCACCACAGGCACCAAACCCGCCCCGCGCAGCAGCCTCTGCCCCGGGGCCGCAGGGAGGACGGGAGACGGATGGAGGATGAGCTGGGTGATGATGGGGGTGTCCCACCAGCAAGGGCACGGGCAGGGCGCCAGCTGTCCCCATGGCACTGGGGGCTCAGCCCCGTGCCCAGCCCCACCGCTCACCTTTGGGATGGGAATGTCCCGGCTGGAGCTGTACCCCGAGCTCTGACCCTCGCCGTGCCTCCCCTCTCCTCCCCCCCCCCGGTGCCCGGCCTCACGCTACTCGTTACTTACAAAACAACTCCAATACAGAACCCCACCGGAAGAGTCCCCCTGTCCCCGGTCCTCCCTCCTCCCGCCCAGCGTTGCTCCCTTGACACAAGGTAAACTTCATAGAGAAGCCGCCCGCAGCAGCACCCATGGGTGCTCAGTCCCCACGGGCACATCCCAGGGCAGGCAGAGCCACGGGGTCCCCAGCCCCGGTGCTGGCCCCTCAGAGGGTGCCGTGGCCGCGGGACCCCAGCGCGAACCAGCCCATCTTCTCCTGCGCCAGGTCGAGGTCCCGCAGGCGGATGCCGACCTCTCCGAGCAGGATGTTCTCCCAGAAGCCTTCCTCACTCAGCACGCTCAGGCGCAGCTCCCGCTGCTGCAGGTCCCCCCGTGGGATCCCATCATAGACCAGCTGTGCGGCAGAAGGGGGCAAACCCTCAGCTACAGACCCCCTGGGACCTCCCATCCCCATCTCCATCCCATTCCTAATCCCAATCTTCACCTCCACCCCCCATCTCCATCCCCAACTCCATCCCCATCCCATCTGCATCTCCATTTCTATCCCCATCCAATCTCCATCCCCATCTCCACGCCATTCCCATCCCACCATCTCATTGTAGGTGGGGTTGCAGGTTTTTCGGGCCACTTTGGTTTTCCTCTTGGTTGTTTTCTGGGGGTCGGGCAGCAGGTAGGTCTTGACGTAGGGGTCAGGGTCATTGCCATCCTGCAGTGGTGGCTGTGGGGCAGAGCCGGGGACACCCCATGAGCACAGCAGAGGGGTGAGCCTCCACCTCACTGCCACAGGGCACCGCACACTTACCAGCCCCCTGATGTGCATCACCATGATGAAGAGCTTGTTGTTCTTGTAGGAGATGGAGAGCTTCACCTCGCCACCGACCTTCCCCAGGGGCCGAGCCCACGTGGCATCTGGAGAGGAGGGACGCGGGTGGGATGGGAGCCTCTCGCTTCACCCTGTGCCGTGCCAGCACTGCCCCCAGCCCCCCTACCTGCTGCCTTCGGGGTCGGGTTGGTGCCGGCCGCCTTCTCGTCCCGTGGCAGGGGGTGGAAGAAGGTGTAGATGAGATCACACTGCAGGGCAAGGAGCCGACATTGGCCATGAGCACGTCCCTCACCAGTCAGGACTGATGCTGGATGTGGTGCATCGACCCCAGGCACCTCTCACCTCTCCGGTGCCCCCAGCGCCACCCCCCGCAGGGCCCCCCCAGCCCCGCACCTCTGCCACCTCGGGCGCGGCATGGATGAGGTGCCAGATGTACCCGTTCAGCTCCTCCTTCCTCCGCTCGGCTGCCGCTTCACCCCGAGACCGCCCGATGAGGAACCTGCTGGGGAAGCTGCAGGGACGGATGCTGAGCAGAGCCCGGGGGTGCTGGGGGCCCCGAGGGTCTGTGGGGACCTGTGGGGGTACCTGGGCAGCAGCGAGGAGGGGAAGAGGAGGCGCAATTTGTTGTGCAGCTCCTGGAACTCCTCGAAGCTCCGCTGCACAAAGGTCACCTCGCTTGGGCCCTCCCGCTGCACCTTCACCACGTAGGTCTGCAGAGAGATGGGATGTGGGGTGGGGAGCCCAGGATGCCCTGAACCCACACGGGATGGGGAGGAGCACCAGGAGAGAGACACCCAGGCAGCCCCTTGGCTTGCCCCCGACCGTCCCCACTCACGTAGCCCTTGCTGGGGTTGAAGACCCGCTCGTGGCGGCAGAGGAAGACGTCGTGGATCCGGCCGGATGTCTTGATGGTGTGGGTGCGGGGGGCGAAGGAGAGGGTCGGGCGGGCATCAGAGCCCGTGAACTTCATCTGCGCCAGGTTGTGGATGAAGAAGTTGAGCTTGGTGGCCACGCTGCCCAGGCTCGACTCGATCAACCTGCAACGAGGCCACCACGTGCTCAGCGAGCAGAGCCCAGCGGGTGCCTCTGTCCTCGGCTCCCTCCATCCTCTTGTGCCCCAGCAAACCCCAGTATCTTCTACCTGGTGAAGTACGTGGTAGCATCAGCATCAGAGTCCTGTGGCCTCAGGGCATCGTAGACATACTTGAGGTCCTCCAGGTCAGAGAGCTCAGGGATGCCACAGGACAGCATCTGGGGGCAAGGCATGGATGAGGGTGGGAGGTGGCAGGAGGAACCCTCGACTGTTCCCGGTGGGAAGGGGTGCACAGCCCCAGCTCTCACCAGCCCCAGCAGGTTGAGGAAGAGGTGGGTGTGCTTGCGGATCAGGTTGTAGGCTTGGCAGCACAGGTCGACAAAGTCATGGAAGCGACTGGAGGGTTTGTCCCCGCCGTTGATGACATATGCCATGTCTGAAGTGAAGACAAACGGTGCCCGGTCCCTGTGCCGGGGAGGGACAGAAAGTGATGCCCAAGCAGGGGTCACAAAGAGAGGGGCCTGCAGAGCCCGGGCAGGGGGCATGGAGGCTCTGGGGACACTTCCCACCTCTTGATGTTGCCAAACATCTGCGCGTGGCCCAGGAACCTGCCGAAGTCGATGTGGAACATGTGCCCTGTGGTCTTGAGCATGATGTTGTCATTGTGCCGGTCGCAGATCCCCAGCACGTAGGTGGCCACGCAGCAGCCGGCGCAGGAGTAGATGAAGTTTTCCACAGCCTGGGAAGGAGCCAACAGTGGAGAAAGGGATGCGAGGGGGTCTCATCCCTGCAGAGTGGGGCACGAGCAGCAGGGACCCTGCCAGGCTCCTTCCTCACCTTCTCATACTCATCCTCCCCAGGGTTGTGCTTCTGCAGCCAGTCTGCCAGCGGCCGGTCTTTGAAGGAGCCGGTCACGCCATGCTCCACCTGGATCTTGCGCAGGGTCTCGGCGTTGGGGATCATCTCCACCATGCCTGGCAGTGAGAGCACCCATCCCTCCTGAGGGGTGCCAAGACCCAGCCCCGCCGAGCACAACCCCTTGACTCCCCAGCCATTGACTGACAGCCTGCAAAGCTGTGCTCTTACAGATGGGCTGCTGGGTTCAGACCCAAAAGTGGATCACAGCTACCCACAGCAGCTCCTCTAGCACAGCCCTGGGACCTCCTGTGCTGCTGCTAGCCCAAGAGCATCGTGATTTTTAGACCTCAGAGCAGCTTTCAGTGTCTGAAGGATGTCGGGATGCTGGAGAGGGGCCTTTCATCAGGGACTGCAGTGATAGGACAAGGGGTGATGGGTTCAAACTGAAACAGGGGACGCTGAGTTTGCTGCCACCAGGGATGCCCTGATGCTGGGGCTACCTCGTCCACGGCCAGTGGAGAAGCAGCGGAAGATGACCATGCGCATGTCCAGCCCCTCCTGCACCCAGATCTTGTTCATGATCCGGATCATCTGCAGCGTCAGCATGTCCTGCCGCAGGTCGTCTCCACACTGCGAGCCCATGGGGAAGAGCCATCAGAGCCGGGGGGCAAAGCTGAGGCAGCCCCATGGAGCCGGGGCTATGCCAGGGGAGCCGGGCTCACCTTGAAGATGACACGGATGTTTTCTCCCAGGGGATCAACGTTCTGGAAGGACAGCTTGAGGGGGACAGCGTTGGAGTTGAAGTAGGAGCAGTCCTGTCATGGGAGGAAGGCACAGCCCATCAGAGTGAGCTGGGGGCAGAGAGGAGCCCATTGAGCCCCCCGGCTCCAGCACTCACCCGCGGCACAATCCCCTTCACCAGCAGGCTGGGGCTGAGCGGCAGCCGGCACGACCCGTGTGCCTTGAAGAACTGCTTCACATCCTCCAGCCCCTCACGGAGGATGCCCTGTGGGGCGGGTGGGCAGGGATGGGGTGGGTATAGGATGTGGGGGGGGCTGAGACACAGCCCAGGACCCCTCCCATCACCCCAGCACCCACCTGCCGTGCGGACGGCGCCGCGTCCCGCACTTGCTGGGCCAGCCTGGCCAGTGTGCTGACGAGCAGGCACTGCCGGTCAAACTCCTCCCGCAGCCCCTTCCCGCAGCAGCACAGCAGGGCTGCCAGCAGGTACTGGTACCGGATGCTGAACTGCGAGTCCTTGAGGCCGTCCTTCAGCAGCCTGCTCAGAGCAGGGGCAGGAAGGGGTCAGGAGAGCCGCAGCATCCCCCCTCCCCTCACTGTTCGCAGATCCCCATAACCTACCAGAAGAAGTAGTGGGTGATCTTCAGGTCGCAGATCGCTCGCTTCATGAGGAAGCGCACCAGCGGGCTGTCCAGGTAGCACTCGTACTTCAGGGCCTGGAGCGGGGGTAGTTTTGGGGCACAGTGGGACCAGCTTGCACCCCATGTCACATCCCGGTCCTACCATGCACCACATGGCACATCCCTGTCCCATCACGCACCTGGACCAACTGGGGCAGGTAGTCCAGCAGCTCCGTGTCGGAGATGGAGTCAATCCACTGCACAGCCGTCCTCCTCACCTCCTGGTCCGGGAACCTGCAGCAGGGACAGGTCTCATGGGGACAGCATCCCCAGCACCCCTCCTCCCATTGCAGAGTGCTCATCCCTGCGGCACCCACCACCCACCCGTGCCTTACGTGGCGTGCAGGAGGCCCAGGGCATCCTGGTGGCTCATGTAGGTCCACTGGCTGAGCAGGGCGTAGATGTCGGGCAGGCAGCCCCACTCCCAGCTGGGTGCACTGGCCAGCAGCATGGGCAGGGCGCCGGGTGCCGCATGGCAGTGGGACCGCTTCTCCCACAGCCGCTTGCGGTCCATGTCCACCAGCCTGGGGGCAGGGGACAAGGATGAGGCCTGGGGCAAGGGAGGGGATGGCATTCCAACCCAAACTATGCCATGACTCTGGGATGGAGAGCATGATCCTGCCTGCATCCCCCTGGGCTGCTCTGTACAGGGCTGCAGGATGCTGGGGTCTCCCCTCATCCCCACACTGCATCCTGTCTCCCAGAGAACAGCCAGAAGCCCAGCACCCATGCCCGGGGGTGACTGAATTGCTGCAGGGACGTCCCTGGCTGTCCCCCGAGGGACCCCTGGGCAGGTCTGCAATGAGATCAGCCCTGCTCTGTGCAGTGGATCCTGATGCAGCTGCCAACACTTGATCCTGTTGCTTATAATGAGTGCTGGGTGATTCCTGACCTGTGCCAGGCTGGATGAGAGGCCGGGCAGCTGCTCCCTTAGGGGGGGGAATGGAAAGACCCTGCCCAGGCACCCTGGCTCTGACAACACCAGGCTCCAGCATCATCCCCAGTGCTCAGCAGGGTCAGACACTGACACCCCCTGGGGTTCACAGCAGGGTCCCCCTTGGCAGGGCGATGCCGGCATCGCCCCGGGTTCATCACTTACCAGTAGAGAGATTTCTTCTGCATCGCCTCCCGCAGCTGGCGCTGCTCCTCCTCCCCCAGGCTGCCGAACTCGTACCTGGGGCTGAGCTCAGCCGCCGGCGGGCTGGTGAACTTCACCTCAAAGGCAGAGGTGGGGAAGTCGATCTGGGGCAGAGCAGAGGGTGAGGGGGAGCCACATGGGGCTCGGAGGGGGGTGTCCCCAGCCCCCCCGGGACAGACCTGCAGGATGACACTGTCGGGCTGGTTGAAGTTGGGGGCGCTGGACCTGGCTCTGGAGTTGTCCTGGGTTGCCGGCCACAAGCCCAGGAGCTTCCGCCCGCAGGTCAGGACCCTGGAGGAGAAAGAAGCTGAGGGCACAGGGGCAGGAGGGCGGCACCGCTGCGGCGATGCTGCCCCCGGGGCTCCTGCCTCCCCCCCCGGCCGTGCCCCATAGCGGGGAGTGCCCCACGTACTGCCTGAAGTTGAAGAGCGGGGTGGTCACCCAGCCCAGGGCCTCGGGCACCCGCCGCTGCTTGCTGGTGTCGGAGGAGCCCCCCGGGGGTGGGACGGGCACGGCGAAGAGCGTGAGGCTGAGCAGCGTCTCCCGCGGCAGCCGGTTCACCTGGACCGGGAAGCAGATCCTGCGGGAGAGCAGCCACGGCTCAGCCCTGCCGGGAACGGGACCCGAGCTCCCCATGCTCCAGCCGGTCCCTGCCTGCGGATGCCGAGTGTGCCCCCGGAGAGCCCGGCCCTGCGGCGCCCTCGCTGCTGGCACCGGGGGTGCTGCATGCGGCCAGCACGGGATGAGGGCCCCACGACACCGGAGGATGCAGCTGGGTTTGGGGAGCGCACCCCAGTGCCATGGAGGGTCCCCACCGCGCACTGACCTCGTCCCACGGCCAAGGGGGGATACGTGGGACCCCGGGGCTGAGGCTCCTCTGCGATGTTCCGGGGGGGCAGCTACATCCCCAGCACGGGCAGCAGGGGACGGGGCTGCGGGCCCGGCTCCGCTCCCCACCGGCCGCCCGGCGCCTGTCCTTGGGGGCACCGGCACCTTCTAAAATTACCCCGTCCCATCCACACCTCCCTGCGAATGCCCGGCCCGGATCAGCGCTGCCTCCCTGCCCGCTCCCGGAGCTATTCTGGGATCAGATCCCCTTTCCCAGGCGCAAACACGCAGGTCCAGGCCGGGCAGGGCTGCTGCTATTCCCAGGGATGACACAAGAGCTTCCGACGCCCAAACCCGAGGGAGAGGTGCAGAGAGGAGCTGCAGGAGCAGGGCAGGAGGAAGGCTGGGTCTGGCACCAGGACCCCCCTGCCCACCCCTTGGCTGGGTGCTGCCTTACTGCTGGTCCCATATGATGAGGTGGAAGAGGTATTTGTAGACGTTGGCCTTCTTGGTGAGCAGGGGGCTGCACAGCTCCTTGCCACCGTGGCTGAGAGAGCAGGAGAGGTAGAAATCTTCATAGCTGCAAGAGGAACAGAGGGAGCTGTGAGCCCGGGGGGGCTCAGCTGGGGCAGGGGAGCTGTGAGCTGGGGGTGGATCCCACCATGGGGCAGACCCACAGCAGTGGGGTGGGGAGGGTGGGAGCTGCGTCTTCCTGAAGCTGGGCTTGGGGAAGGGGCTGTGCCAGGAAGGGGGTGCAGTGCTGGGCGCTGTGTCCCCATCACCATATGCCACCACACATACCATCACACGGGGCTGCCGGGGGGGCCCTGCCATGTGGCAGGTGCCGAGCGACAATCCAGGGAGGGCTGGGGTCAGGGGATGCAGGCATTTCCCAGGCTTCCTGCTTTGTTCTGAGCCACTCACCAAGGGGAATACATTAAGGGCAGGACAAAGGCGAGGGGTCCCCGGCGGGGCGGCTGCTGCTGTCGCCGGTGCCTCACACGCCCGGACTCCCGCGTCCCCCCTGTGTGGGGCTGGGAGCGGGTACGGGGCACCCGAGGCATGGAACAAAGGAGCACGTTGCTGGTGTGGGGCGAGGGCAGCCCAGCCCTGCTGTACCGGGGCCATCTGTCACATCCCTGGGGTGATGCTGAGCCCAGCAGTGATGCTGCATCCCCAGGGGCACATGGGGTTGGGACTGGTGAGCATGGCAGAGCCTTTCCTGCCCAGGAGCTCCAGCATCAGTTGCCTGTGAGCAACCCTCACTGCCTGCTGAGCACCACATCCCAATATTCCTGCCCTTCAGGAGGTTTGGGGGAGTTAGCTCTTATTCCCTCTATGCATGCTGGATAGAGAACCATAGAATTCCAGACTGGGTTGGGTTGGAAAGGACCTTAAAGCTCCTCCAGCTCCAACCCCTGCCACAGGCAGGGACCCCTTCCACTGGAGTAGCTGCTCCAAGCCCCTGTGTCCAACCTGGCCTTGAGCACTGCCAGGGATGGGGCAGCCACAGCTTCTCTGGGCACCCTGTGCCAGCGCCTCAGCACCCTCCCAGGGAACAGCTTCTGCCTCAGATCCCGTCTCAATCCACATTTACCCCTCTCTGTGGGCCAGGGACAAGCTCCTGAGCCACGCAGGGCATGTGGAGGCTGAGCGGGGCCCCGGCAGGGCCCGTACCTGGCAGCCCAGGTGATGGGGATGCGGTGGGTGGCGTAGACGGTGAAGGTGAGCGGGCAGGAGAGCAGGCGAGCCTCCCGTGCCGCACCGTGCTCCCGGCTGCCCTGCACCGCCGGCTGGAAGTCTGCATTGAAGGTGCTGCAGTAGAGCTCCACCAGGTTCAGGATGGCAGCCGTCAGGCTCTCCACGATCCTCTCTGCAGGGTGACACAGGTGGTGTTGGGGTGGTGGCACCCCCACTGCCCCCCACTGCATCCCGCTGGGCTGGGGTCGGGATGCAGGAGGGACCCTGGGCAGTCTCCCTCAGGATAAAGCAGTTTGAGAGGGAGAATCTCAGGCTTCCCATTTTGCTGGGCTCATGGAACAACCTCCATCACCTCCAGAAACCCTCTTCTCTTAAACCAAATCCCTTTTGGCCTCAGTAATTGAGGGGGAAGGGGGTTGAAGATTAAAAGCACCAAGAACATGAGCCCAGAAGGGGGGGAGGAGAACACAAATACCTCGATTTTCCCTCTTGGCCAGAACATTTGGATCCTGTTGAGGAAAAAAGAGAAACCACCAGAGCAGCATCAGAGGGAGCCCTGTGGGGCTGAGCCAGAGCCGTGTAACCAGACCCTGCCTGGGCAGGCAGCGCCTGCTCCCAGCTCTTGAGGAATTTTCCATGTGGTGTGAAGGGAGGAAGCTGGGAACGGAGCCCGATGTGGGAACGCGCTTCCCACCGGTGGGAAGTGCCCATCTCTCACCTTCTGGATTTTGGGCTGCATGCGGGAAGGGCAGGGGGGCATCTGGTTGAGGGCTGCTGTGATCTCCTGGGATTCCACTGCAGCCAGGGCATTGCAGATGGCCATGACTGACTGGATCACCCGTTCTGCCTTCAGTGGGAAGTCTCCCTATGGAGGACAAAGCGGGGGTGAGGCAGGGCCTCCAGCAGCCAAGGGAAAGGTGAACCTGTTGTCATGGCTTTACCCTTCCCTGATGCACCCTCAGAGCCCCATAACAAAAAGGGGAAAGCGACTGCAGTGAATGAGGGAAGGTGACCTCCAAAATACCCCCTTGGTCCCTGCTGCTCACCTCAGCTGCCAGGAAAGCATCCACCTCATTGTGGAAGGTGTCGAAGAGGAGGCTCAGCGCCTGCCTAGAGGACAGACAGCAACGCTGAGCCCTGGCCAAGCGGGCACCCAACACAGGGGACCAGTCCTGTGCTGTCCCCCCTACCTGCTGATGGTCTGCTTGATGGGCCTCTCCTGCAGGTGGATGTAGTGGTTGAGCGTGGACGGGCTCTGGTCATCATTTGCCTGGAGATGGAGAGAGTGCATTCACCATTCCCGGGTGTTCCTGCAGCAGGGAGATGCCAGGGGCATCCCTGCTCTGCTCCCCACACCCGGGGGGAGAGGGGGCACCCACCGTCCGGGCCAGGTCATTGCGCAGCCCCTTCCTCTTCATCAGCTGCAGGTTGATGTCCATGTCGAACTTCCTGCAGTGCTGGATGTACTCGTGGCTGCCCAGTGCGTGCTTGCTGCAGGGACAGAGCCCTCCCAGTGAGCACACAGCCCCTCTCCATCCCATGGGATGCTCCAAAACCCAACCTGGGATCCCCCATCCCAACACCCTTCAGCTGGGCAGTGTTGGTGGGGCTCAGCCTGGCTGCAAAGGGATGTTTGTGCCACCGAGTAGCTTGCGCTAGGAAACATGAAGAATAAGCTATTGTTTTCCCTCTTTCCCTTGTGCTCTCCAAAAAGCCGGCACAATGGAGCCAGGAGAGGGTGTGGAGGAGCCCATCCTGCCAGGACCTGCCCATGGATGTGTGGGAAGTGAGTGTGGAGCCAAGGAGCTGGAGGATGCTCTGGCTGCATCAGCCTGGTCCCACCATGCCCACCAGCATGGGAAGCCCTCCTGGAACTGATCCAGCCCTGGTACAGCAGAGCCATGGCAAGGTGCTGAGAGGGTACAGGAGCTCCAGGCAGGATGGAGCTGCATTGGCAAGAGGTGGTGGAAGGGTTGGGAAAGGCAACATTGGGACTGGCATCCTGCACCCCCTGCCTGGTCCTGCTCCCGCTGTGCCTTGCAGAAGCAAAGGGGGAGCAGCTCAGGGTGGTTTGCAGAGCTCAAGTGCTCAACTGGCTCCACAGGGAGGGGTTTGGCACCCCCAGCATCTCCTCAGCCACAGGAAGATGTGGAAAGAAAAGATTGGTGGCAAAAGGGATTTATGTCCCAGGCCTTTCTCAAAGCTCCTTTGAGATCCAGCAGCACTGGGGAAACACTCGCCAGGGCCCGTCCCACTCTGTGCCCAGGCTGCTGCTCCCAGCCAAAGGATCAGGAGGTCCATCCCTTTGGGAAGAGCCCTCCAAGCTGGCTGGATCTGTCCCGCAGATGGGCATTCCCGATGGGTCCAGAGGCAGGAGCTGGTACCTGAGCCCTCTGCTCCGGTGCTGCACAGGCTCTCCCAGGCTGAGCCATTCCCAGCCGCCCCTTTAGGGCCTAAACCAGCAGCTCCTGGAGCCCATGGCAAAGCTCCTGCAGCTTTCCCATGGCCCGGCCAGGCCCAGGGCAGCGCTCCAGCAGCAGGAGCTGGCTCACTGCTCCGAGCACTGGGGAGGACGGCGCGTGCCTCGCACACAAGGCTGCTGTGCCTTCCTCTGCAAGACCCCCAAATCCCTATGGAAATGCAGCCTTCCTGCAGGACAGGCAGCAAGAGAGGGAGGGATCTGTGCGGGTCTCCATCCCTATCACCGCAGCCCTGATGTTCTGTGCCTTCACCCTGCTCCCAGCATGTCTCTTTTCCACCTCTGCTTGTAATTCCCACAGGAACATGGAAAAGCCAGGCTCTGCCACTGTGACCATGATGTGCCTGGTCTTAATGCTTCTCCACAGAGCTTGTTTGGCAGCTCCCTGGTTTTCAGGCCTTTCTCCAGGTGCACGGGGGTCAGTATGATGGATACCCTGCCACCGGGAGAGATGCTCCCACAACACACCAGAGCATCACCATGGCTTGGGAGGCAGGAGACGGAGCAGAGAGGCTCCTGCTGGGATCAGCCCTGGCCATCCATCACACCCTGCTGCAGCTACACATGGACCAAGTGTGAGCCCGGGGACCCTGAGGGTGTGCTGTGTGCCCCCCCTTGACACTCACTTCTGCAGGAACTCCTCCAAACCACAGATCTTGAGCACAAAGTCCTCGACGTCGATGCTGTGCAGCTCGTCGTGAGTGTAGCACAGTGCCTGGTAGATGAGCAGGTCCACGGTGGAGGAGCCTGTGGGGAGGAGCAGCAGCACTGTGGGCCCCAGGGGTGGTGGGACCCCCCCCTCAACCTTCACCCGGGGGTTTGGGGCTCCCTTGACCGCTGCAAGGGGGGGGACAAGGGGACACTCACAGTCGCAGGTGAAGGTGAGGGGCTCCCGCAGGCTGTCACACACCACCGTCACCTTCAGGCTCACGCCATGGCCAAGCTGCTCGGGGCTGAGGTTCACAGCGCTCCACACCAGGCCAGTCAGGGAATAGTCCTTGGTGCTGTAGCTGGAGCGCAGCCTGGCGAGGCAGGGATGGGTCAGGGGCGCTGCCCTGCTTTGGGGCTCACCCCGGCCCCCAGAGCTCCCCACTTGTGGGGTGCTCTGCAGCAGGAGGCCCCAGCCCCATGCAGGTACTCACACATCCAGCATGTGGCAGAACGCAGCCACCTCCTCATCCCGCTCCTCGGACACCTCGAAGAGCTCATAGCCATTGGCAAAGGAGTGCGGCCGGGGGGCAACCTGCAGGGCAGAGCATGAGCGCATGACCCAGCTGCAGTGTCCCTGGGGGGCTCCAGCCCATTGCCCCACGCTTACATCTCCCTGTTACAGCACCAGACACCCAGAGCCTGTGTGCACGTGGTGCTGCTGCAGCTGGGGGAGGGCAGCGCTGGGGACATGGAGCAGAGACAGGACAGGGGGTGATGGGTTAAACTGGAACAGGGGACGTTCACATTGGAGATAAGGCAGGAGCTCTTCCCTGGGAGGGCGCTGAGAAGCTGTGGCTGCCTCATCCCTGGCAGAGCCATGCCCATGCCCATGCCCTGCTGCTGCGGTGGCAGGGCAGGTTCCCCACACAGGGGGAACCCTAACCCTAACCCCAGTGAACAACGGCCCCGCTGTCAGATAATGAACCCAGGCAGCGGGGGGGGCAAAGCAACGTGGGGGCCGAGCAGTCCCTAAGGATGGGGTTAATGCTCTTTGACAAGGAGCCCCCGGCACCGAGGAAGCTGCGAGTGCCCTGCACAGCCCCCCTGGCCCCAGCTGCGTCCCCGCTCCCCGGGAACAGGGAGGTGACCTCACCCCTCATGGATGCCCTGCTCTTGCTGGGGCAGGATGAGCTGTGCCAGAGCCAGCAGTGGGCACCCAGCAGCCCCCAGGAGGGGCAGCAGCAGCCCCAGCACCGTGTGCGCAGCAGGGACACATCCTGCTGGCTGCTCAATGGGGGGACGAAGGGAGCTGGGCTCAGGGATGATGCTGCGAGCCCAAAGGAAAGCGATGGCCTGGCTCTTGGGAGGAGACTCCCGGCTGATCCCAGAGGATGTGGGGACACCTCAACATGAGCCTGCTGTGAATCCCCTGCAGCACAGCTGGAGGCAGCAGCTCCTGCACCCTGGAGCTGCAGGATGCTCATGTCCTCGGCTTCCCGGCCCTGGATCATGCCCCCAGAGGGTTCTGCACCATCCTGCACCCCTCAGGGAGCTGCACAACCTGGGAAGGGCTCATTGAGCCCCAGGGACGGTGTATCAGAGCATGGATGCCTCTGACCATGGTGCAAGTACGAATGAGGAGTCCCAGGGATGGGGCAAAGAAAACCAACCCTGAGCAAAGGAAATGCACAGCCCCATTTGCAACCTCCCAGCTCTCCATTGCCTCAGCTCCAGCCCAGCCCCACACCAGAAGACAAAAGCCTCTCACCGGGTCTCCGGAGATCCTGCGGTTCTTGTTGGGTGCCAGGTTCTTCCTGCTGCCGAAGCGGGACACGTACGTCCGCGGGGGCACCTGGGGGGGCATCGTCTTGCTCCGCGCCACCGGCTTCCCGCTCAGCTCCTTCTCGAAGATGCCTCTGCCCTCCTTCCAGCCGCGGGCTGCTTCCCGCAGCACCTCCGACTCGTAGGTGGACTTGAGGTTGAGGCAGGTGATGGCATCGTTGATGCCGTACGGGTCCTCCTCCGAGATGCGGCGCCCGAGCAGCTTCCCCTGAGCGCGCTCCTGCGCTGCTGAGAACGTGTTGATGTCCCTGGGCTGGGGGCCCTTGGTGGAGGACAGGGGGGACCCCTTCCCCGAGCGCTGGGTGCCCTCGGGGGAGCTCCACAGCAGGTGCCGGGGGGGCAGAGGGGGCGGCGAGAGCTTTTTGGGGGAGCTGCCGCCGCTGTTGTGGGGCTTGGTGCCGTTGAGGGGCTCCCCGAGGAAGTCCCCCCCCGGCCCCTCGAGGATGTACAGGTACTCCCCAGCCAGGGGCCCCTTCAGCCAGGGCTGCGGCTCCAGCGGCGGAGGGCTGGGGCCGGCGGGGGGCGCTCCGGGCACGGGGGCACCGTCGGGGACCAGCGGGACGCTGTAGCTGAGCAGAGGGTCGGAGCCGGAGAGGCCCCGCGCAGCTTTGATGCCAGCGCAGCCGCTCCTGTCCGCGGGCTCGTCCCAGGAGATGAGGGGCTGGTCCCCGCGCTGCCGGGCCCGGCTCTGCTCCTTGTCCTGCCGCAGCCGGGATAACGCATCGTATTCCATCTGCAGCGCCTCGGCCAGAGCCAGCTCCTTGCGGCTGATGCCCACCGACTCCAGGGACTGCCAGTGCTCCCCATTGCCGCGTGTGGCGGACATCGCTCCGGGACCCAGGACCTCTTCCTGCCGGGCGCAGGGTCAGGAGGAAGGCATGCTGCACCGCCGGCCACCTGGGCATGGGGAGACGTGAGGGTTATGCTCAGACTCCAACTGGAAACATGGCTTCCAGGAGGACCCAAGAGCCTGGAATGGTTCCCCCTGACCAGCACTTCAGTCCCTGCCGGCTGCTGTGGGCTTTTCCTGGAGAAACAGGAATCCCAAAGGCTGGCAGTGCTCCTGGAGGCTGAGCAAAGAAAATGTGCTTTTAACCCAAAAGCAATAAAACAAAACCCATTTTTGGTGGATGACAAAGCCACAACGCCAGTGCTGTCTCCAAGAGAAGCATCAGCAGCTCACTGAGGTCCTGACAGAGAAACAATCCCGCCTGGCAGAGCTGAGGCTCCATGTGTGCCGATGGGATGCAGCCAGACCTGCACCAGTGCAGCCAGGATGTGGGAATGGGGATTGGGATAGAGATGGGGATAGGGATGGGGTTGAGGATGGAAATAGGGATGTGGATAGGAACTGGGAGGGGATGGGTTTGTGGATACAGACAGAGCTAGGGATGGGGAGGAAGGCTCAGCCTGCGCCAGGCACAGCAACCCCACAGTGCCAACACCAGCCAGAGAAGAGCATCTCGAGCAGGTGCTCAGCTGCTTCCCTCCCCAGTTGCACCAGGACAATGAAATCCACATGGAAAAGCCCTGACGTCTCCTAGTCGCCCTCCAAGTCCTCGTCCAGGGGCAGGACCAGAGCTCAACCAGCACCTCCTGCTTCAGGGTCCTGCCCTGTTCCCACCCAACACCCATCCCATTACAAACATGACTCCGGACCAGGAGCTCCCAAGGCAGGAATTCCAGAGCCACAGACACAAGCGGATTTTCTGCCTCTTTAAAACCCCATTGCTAATAACAGGGATCATTTTCTGACATGGAATTTCCTGGCATTTGCCACGGTCACGTCAGCATCAGGGGATCCATCCTGCCTGGGATCCCAGCCTCCATAGGGACCCGCAGGAGGGAAACGCCCTTGTTCCCTGGAGCCCTTTGCCCTAAGCCCTGAATGACTTTAACACAACTTTCTTCCCAGTTTGCACGTAAGGGAGGCTGTGGCCTTGCAGGGACACAGAGAGAGGCACATCCCTGGTGTGACCCAGCAGGAGCTGCTGCTGCGTGATGGATATTTCCCCATCCATGTGCTGCTCAGGTGCACAGAGTCAGCCTTCCTGTGGGGATGGCGCTTGAGAATCATGGAAGGGTTTGGGTTGGAAAGGACCTTAAAGCTCATCCAGCTCCAACCCCTTCCACTGGAGCAGCTGCTCCAAGCCCCTGTGTCCAACCTGGCCTTGAGCACTGCCAGGGATGGGGCAGCCACAGCTTCTCTGGGCACCCTGTGCCAGCGCCTCAACACCCTCACAGGGATGACCCCAGCCCTTGTGCAAAGAGATGAGCATCAGCTTGGGGGCAGCTCAGGGCACTCAGCACCCAGCATCTCCCAGGATCCCACAGGATCCCATGGCAGAGCCAAGGCTGCAGCCAGGGACTGGGACAGGAGCCCAGGACAGAGCTGCAGGGACCTCCTGTGCAACCCCAGCTCTCCTCATCCCTCCCCCCCTTTCCCCTCGCAGGCAGCTGTGCTGGGAGCAGATCTGAGATGTCCAAAGCATCTGGGAAGCCATCAACCATCTGAGGGCGAGGAGCAGAGCGAGGCGTGGAGGGGCAGGTCCCTGGTGTGGGAGCTGGGGATGGAGGCTCTGCCTCTCAGGGACACAATTCACACCCGGTTATAATCCATGGAGGGAGGAGCAGCCCTGAGCAGGATAAAGAAGTGGCCTTCACCTCTGGGGCTGCAGGTCCATCCACCCATCCCGCTGCTGCTGCCCAGCAGGGCTGCGCTCGCAGTGCTTCCTGCCCGGGCAGGAGGATGCCAGCAGCTTCCCTGCCTTGGGAACACTGAGCATTGCATCCCTGAGGTCATCCTCTGGCAGTGGGGATGTTCCAAGGTCTGCAAGGCAGAGCCAGCCCCACACAGGTGGTGACATGGGGGGGACAGGCTCCCAGGGCACCCCACCAGCACCAGCACCACAGCCCCAGCTCCTCCGGCTCCAGAGGAAGCTCTCTGGTCTCAATATGCTTCCCTTCCAAAATGGGATGGAAATGGAGCATTTCCAGACCTCCCACGCAGCACCATGACCAAGGAATCCCCTTTGGGTGAGCCCCGATATTCACCTGGGTTTGGAACTGAAGCTGCTAAAGGGAAGCTGCTCTCAGTACAATTGGAGACTGAAACTCAGGGAGTTTCATCCCTGGAGCCATACTCGGCACAACCCAGAACCCAACAAAACCCAGCCTCCAGAGGTGCTCCGTGTGAAGGGATCCATTCCCTCCCAGACCTGATCCCAACAGACACTTCCAGGCAGCTCTGTCTATTCTCATCCACAAGCCAAGTAACCTGTGGGAGCTTCCAAAGGGGGTCTGGAGCTGGTTCCCTGCAGCAGGGCAACGGGAAGGACCCGGAGCTCATCCCTGCCCCCAAGATCCAGCTCCACAGCGGGGTCCCTGCGGGCTGGGTGTGAAGGACACGGCTCCTTCCATGCACCCCAAAACCTCCCATTGCCAGGGCAGGTCTGCAATGAGGAGATCCCCAATCCGTGCTGTGCAGCAAAACAACACCAGGCAGCTGCCATCCTGCACACACCAGACCTTGGGAACAGCCGGAGCCACTCACTTCCAACCTGTTGCCTTATGGCAGGAATTCCTTCCTCTTCCAGCCGATAGGTCTCCTTGTTAACAGCCCAGCAAAGCCCAGCCCGGTCCAAGCTGTGCGGGGCAGGCAGGATGTGAAGCTGAATGATGCCAAAGGCTCTTCCATCATTTTAATACGTATTTCCCCCCTCGGGAGGAAATCCTGCCGCGGGAAGAGGGGTTGGGTTTGGGATGCGAGTGTCCCCGGTGTGACTGGGGGCAGCCGAAGGAGGGAGCTCTGCAGAGGCACTACCTGGAGCTGAGCCCACCATGGGGCTGATGGAGGGACAATGGGGTGTCCCAGCCTGGCACAGGGGAAGGAGAGGGGACACCAGAGCCCTCCTGGGCAGCAAGGTGCAACAGCCCCATGCTCAGCTCCATAGGAGATGCTGCACTTCACCCAGCGCCTGCAAACCGATGGGGGCACAAGGAAGAGCAAGGGGGGGACCCTTCCACTGCTGCATCCCCATCACCGAGACACCCGTGCCTCCTCCTCCCTGGCTCGGGGAGCACACACAGCCAGACTCTGGGAATGAGCCAACCCCGTTGCTCCCGCAGCCAGCACCCATCCCCAGGGCCGTGTATCCCTGTGCTCAAGCCTTCCCAAGGGGATGCCAGGGGCAGGTTTGCAGCCCCGGCACTCGGCTCCTATGCAAGTCTCTGCTTCCCCCAGCACCGCGGCTGCCTGCACGGCAGCGCGGGTGTGTGTGCACCCACCGGCTGCAGCCCTGCATGCACAGCCTGCAGCAGCACGCTGCCCTCCCTGCCTGCAGCCCTGCCTGCATCCCAGCACCCAGGGTGAGCCCCAAGGGATGGATCCTGCTGCCATGATTCCAGTCATCGCGGTGCCATACGCTCCGCAGGGCTCTCCCTGCCTCAGACACTCCTACAGCCAAGCCTCAAGGTGCTGGAGCCGCTGGGGTGCACCCCTCTGCCCACAGCACCCTGTTGGGGTGCAGGGGGGTGCTGGCTGGCCCCACACTGCACGACCCAGTCTGCAATAGGAACCAAGTCCTTATGCTGCTCAGTGCTGCTGTGGGTGGGAGAGAGCTGCAGCCCAAGGACACAGCAGACACAGGTCGGACACGTGTCTGTGTGCACCCAGTGCATGGGGAAACCCCTCACCTGGCATGGGGCCATGAATGCTGTGAGCCCCAGCATCACCACCCCATCCTGCCCCACAGCCAGGCTGCTGGCATGCACTGCCTGCACGTGTGTCTTTAGCATGCACCGGGCCATGCTTGCACACACACAGAGCACCTACTCATACCTTAGCGTGTGAGGAGGGCTGGTGCCTGGCTGTGGGGCTGCTGGCCTGGAGGAGCTGCTCCTTTTGGCTGCTTTTGGCCCCCGGCAGCACGGATGCTCTCCCTGCTCTGGCTTGAACTGGTACTGAGGATGGTGCTCCCGAGGCGAGGTGGGGCTGGCACCTTGCTGGTGCAGTTAACCCGGGGGCTGGGTACCCCCTTCATTTCCATCACCCCCAGCTCCCTGCTGCCCATCCCTGCTTTCTCAGACACTGATCTTCCCTGATCCCAGCAGTGCTGGTTCACGCGGCCCAGATCCTGCCTGCCCTTACACACACGAGCAGCTGCGGGGAAGCTGCTCCATCCCCTTGCTCAGGGGTCACAGCTCCCAGGCCTCTGAAGTTCACTCCTAAACACACGCGTGAGCAAGTTCAGGATGCAGAGCACGGCCTCGCAGGGGCAATGGAGCATCCCGGGAGCGCCCCCCGTGGCTTCGGTGCCCTGTGCTTGTCCCTGTCCATGTCCCCATCCCCATCCCTCTGGGGGGTCTCTAACACGATGGAACCGACAGGACCCCCCAGATCCCCCCCCCTCCGCTTTGCAGATGAGGAACTTCGCACTTTGATGGCTCCGTTTCATTGTTCTGCTCATAAAAATCACCCGATTGCCCCCTCCCCCCTCCCGGGCCGGGTCAGGACCGCGGGTCCGCTCCCGGTCCTCCCTATCCCCCCGCCCAGCGCCGCCCCAATGCTGGGGGGGGGGCCTCCGGAGTCCCGGGACTGTGCTGGAGCCTCGGGGTGGCGCTGCCCACCTGCCCCGGGGGCTGAAACCATGGCTCTCGGTACCGATCCGAACCGGTATGTACAGCACGGTGACCATTGTGTGAAGGGGGAGCCGCGGTGGGAGCACGGGGGGGACCCCTCCGGCCCGTTCCCTCCCCCCGCCCCGCAGCTGTGCGCGTCCCCGGTCCCCGCAGCCCTACCTGCTCCGAGCGGGCGGCGGCGGCGGGGCCGCGCCGCGGCGGCGGCGCGAGGAGGAGGAGGAGGAGGAGGAGGGAGGAGGGAGCGCGGCGGACAATGGCGGAGCGCAGCGCGGCGCGGGGCCATCTCCCGGCGGACCGCCGCATTGCACGGAGCGGGGTCACCCCGTGCGCGCCCGCGATGCTCCCGGCTCGCTCCCTGTGCCCCACTGCGCTGTGGGGCACCCGAGGGCCCCCCGGCTGCTGGGGACGCGCTCCCACCGCGGCAGCTGCCCCGCTATGGGCAGCGGCGGATGTGGTGTGCGCCTGCGGGCAGCCGGCGCTGCCAGGCTCTCACGGGGGTTATGGGCACTCCCAAAACCCCAGCACCACAATGGAGAGCCACAGGCTGCGCTGGGAGGGCTGCGGGTCAAAGGCTGTGGTTTGGGCTGAGTTGGGGCCGAGGGTAATTCCAGCTTCCCTGGAGATCCCTCACCAGGAGGTAGGAGGATGGAGAGAGGTTGTGTCGGGATTCACTGCACCACGCAGGGAGGTGGGGGTCTCTTGGTGCAGGTGGGCACCTCCAGGCCCTGCTGGAAGAATGACTCCAACCAGCACCACAACTGCCTGTGAAACCACATGGGAACCATGGAGCTGAGCTGGGTGGCTGCAGAAATCACACCCCAGTGTCCCCTGTCCTGGGCAGATTATTCCTTGTCCTCCTCAAACCCTGCCTATCCCCCTCCAGAACAGCCATCTTCACTGCACCTTGCTTTGCTGTGGGGGAAGAGGCAGATGGACCCATGGGTGTCAGTGAGGAACCCCCTCTGCCCATCAGCCCACCCCACACCTCCATCAGGGACCAAGAAGGAAAACAGCCCTTGCTGGGTTATTGGCACCCCGAGCTGTGCCATCACCGTGGTATCGGTGACCTGGATGGAGACTGCCCGAAGGAACGTGAGCTGCAGGAGGCTGCAGGCAGAAGTGAAGGCATGGGCAGCGGGATGTACAGGCAGACGGAAAAGAGCTGTCAGAGCCCGGATAGCTCAGTCGGTAGAGCATCAGACTTTTAATCTGAGGGTCCAGGGTTCAAGTCCCTGTTCGGGCGATTCCTTTTTGTTCAGTTTTATTTTTCCCTTCCCTTTACAACGGTTTTTCCCCTCCTCAAAACCCTTTTCCCCCGTAGCGGGAGCAAACCCCCCCCGGGGGTGCCGGGCAGAGATAAAAATATAAACCCACAATAAAAGACAGGAGGCGAAGGAAAAGTGATATCGCCCGAACAGGGACTTGAACCCTGGACCCTCAGATTAAAAGTCTGATGCTCTACCGACTGAGCTATCCGGGCTCTGGCAGCGCTGCCCATGGCCGCTATTATCACTGCGCGCGGGCGCGGAGGCGGGGCTCGTACCAACCGAAGGAAGCGTGCGGGGAGGCTCGGACCGGACCGGGGGGCTCGGACCGGACCGGGGGGCTCGGACCGGGCCTCGGGGATCGTACGGGGCCGGGGGTGGCTCCGGAGCGGGGTTGGCTCTGGGCGGGGGCACTCGCACCGCTCGGTCCTCCACGGCGGGGATGGCGGGCGCGCTCCCAGCCCGGCCGCTCCATCCTCTCTAGGGGTGACTTCCGTTGCGCTCTATGGCGCGGCGGCGCGGGCCCGGTGCCCCGCGGAAGCGCCGTCGCAGCCATGTTGGCTGTGAGGGGAAGCGGCTCCCGGGGCCGCGCTAAGATGGTGGAGAGGAGCCCCCGGGGGGTGTAGGGGCCCCGTCCCCCCCCTCCCTCCCCTCGGCCCCGGGCTGCGGCCGGCCTGGTGCCCATGGAGCAGCTGTAGGGTGAGGCCGCCTCGGGGGGACGGCGCTGGGGCGCGGGGAGGGCGGTGCGGGATGAGAGGATGCGGGCCCGGAGCTGAGCGCGGCCGGGAGCACCTGGGGAGCGGGGCCGGGATGGGCATTTCCGCGTCAAGATTGGCTTCAAGGGCAAAATCCGCCCCGAAAGATGCCCGGTGCTGAAGGCAGGAGCCAAACCCGCCCTTGCACTGCAGGAGCCGCGGCTCGGCAGCAGCATCCTGCTGCCCGGTTCTGCTGGGGCCACGCTGGGATCGTGCAGCCACTGCCCCTCAAAAACGTGCTCCCGAACTTGGAGTGTTACCCTGAACACTGTATGTTGTCTGTGGAACTTATGTTAATGAAGGCTTACTGTTGTCTGGCAGCTCATGGTTTGCAGTTAGCTGATGCTTACACCAGTTCCAGTAAGGAAAGGAAACAAGACAAGTGGCTTTGCATTACTGCGGGATCCGGTGGAGTGGGACCGGGACCAGGCAGCACTTGCTGGGGGGGGGGGGGGGGGCATCTTGCAGCTCTCAAAGGACGCATTTGGACTTGTTGGGAGCCCAGTGATGGGAGCAGGTGAAACCTGTGGCCCTGGAAGCACTGTGACATCACTGGCGGAGCTCTGGAGGGCGGAAGGTGGGAGTTACAGGGAGGAGAAATGGGGTTTCTCTCGCAGGCCGGGTGAGATGGGTGGGCAGGACTGGCAGGCTGAAGAAGCACAGGGACTCACACACACAGGAACCAACCTCATTAGCTCCGAGTTGCCACGTGAGTTGGTTTGTTAAAGCCTCCCTCCTGCGTGATGCAGTACATGGGACAGCAGCTGTGTCCTCAACAGACATTTTACTTTATGTGAAAGCATGAAAAAGGATGAAGGACAAAACCATCAGACCTTAACCCAGAGTGAGCCATCAGAGGCCACAGATACAAGTAATGTCCAGTTTACACTCCCTGTTTTCACTGTGCATCACAAGCTGCAGTCTAGTGGGGTTTTAGTCTCTGAAGAGAAAGCAGCTCTCCTCACACACCAGGCAGATGACTTGTCCATGTGGCAAGCATGACCATATAAAGTGCTTGGATGGAAGAAACGGTTGGTTCATGACTCCTTGGTGATTCACAGCTTCCTCCGAGTCATTGCTCTGCTCCAGCATCCATTTTCTTATAGATGCAGCTCCATGTGTAGAGGGGAAGAGCAGTAAATGCACCGGAGCTGTGTTCCCTTGGCTGCAAGTGAGTTCGGGTGCTTCCAGGCTGTGAGGGGAGATAATGACAGGAGGCAAGGCACAAATTTGCCTTTCTCTAATAAACGCATTACTGAAGCAGTTAAAGTGATCTTGAGTTGACTCCCTCAGCCAGGGGTGCAGTCCCTTTCCCCAAAGGCGGGGCAGGGAAAGCCACTGCTTTCTCCCATTTGGCTGCTTTTCACACCAGCTCAAGCTCTTATCAGCAGCTGATGTGTTCAGTGACTCCCCCTGGGACTCCAGCAGTTAGAGGCAGGAACAGTCTGAGCCCCGAGGAGCTTCTCCAGCCCTACAGGAGCACAGGGAAGCAGCAAGCCCATCCTCGTGCTCCTGCCAGCAGAGCAGCTCAAAGTTGGTGAGCTGGTCTCTGCCTGGTACAAAGTACAGCTCAGCTTGCACAGCACAGAGGGTCCTGTGGGCAGCTCGTGGTGCTGTGTGCTTGGCGTTATCAAGTAGAAACCTTGCTTAAAAGGTAAGGCACTGATAGCATGGAAGTAATTTTAGCTGCTATGTCACTTGGTTTGGGTTATTACCTAGATCAATGTCATTTTCCAGACTTTAACGTGCTTTGATTAAGCTTTCCTAAATGTTTAGATCTGCTTGATGTTTGGGAGTGATTTTATTCCTGATTCTTCCTTACTTCAGAGAAATGCTGTAACAACTATCAGCAGCTTCTAAGAAACTCATTGCAACTCAGTTTTAATAGCTGGGGTAGGCGAGCGATGGGGTTGGGTGGTTACCAGTGCTCAGTAACTTGAACTGGTGCCAGAGCTCAGGTCTGTGTCATTGCGACTCCCTCCACTGCCTGTTCAGCCTGTTTAGTCTACATGGAGATATTTGGTTACATTCCTCAGACAGAAGTCTGGTTATTTTGCAAGCATTCACTTTTTAATGTAGCTGCTCATGCTGGCTCCGTTCGTTGTAGCTAATGTAAGAACAGACTCATTTACTGGAGCTGGGAAAGAATGTAGATACTGCTTTGAAAGCTTTTGCCTTCAGATTTGAGCTCCTGCAGGGATTGAAAGCTGGCACTGCCACCGGGTTCCACATGGAAAAGCTTTCCGAAAGTTGTATCTGCATAAGCAAATTCAGGAGCCACTCTTTTCAGTTCCTCACATGCTTCAGCCTTAAGCTTACCAAAGGGTTTCTTGATGCCATCCTGCAGAAGAGCAACCAGATTCACACCGAAATGGAGGTTTGCTTGTAACCGAGTTACTTTTTGCAGTGGCTGCTTAACTGACACCATCCTTTAAGCATAAAGAAGTTTTCAAAGGTGTTGTGTGGGGTGGAGCAAACTGGATTGTGCTATGAACATGAGTCATTACTGATCATTCTGCATATGAAGCTGTGCTCCCTGGGTGGTGCTGAAACTGATAGGGCTTGACAAATTCAAATAGCTGCAGGACTTCCCCTTTTGTTCCTTTCCAGGAAATGATCCTTTCACCTGCTCAAAGTGTTAGTTTAGAGCCTGCATCTGGGCATGTGGGATGGAGGCTGCAGCTGCAGCAGCTTTTGGCAGGTTTTCAGCCCTTGGCAAAGGCGGGTGGGGAATGTGTTGATTGTTGCAGTCTGCACTGACCACTCCTTTGGGCAATCAGGGGCTTGCTGTCTGGTGATTTGAAATCTGAAGGTTTCCCTTGTGGCTGATTGTGACTCAGCTTCTATTCCCCCACCTCTTGACTGTAGGATTTAACCACATGAAGAGTTTGCCAAGAGCCTGATGGAGACTGGCAGTTCGGTTCAGCTGGCAGGCCCTCATGTTCCTCACTGTGTGCTGCTGCTCCTTGAGATGGGCAGAGCCAAACCATCCTCAGTGCCACAGGAAATGGGTCACCGTTATTTCCTCATTGCTATTTGTCCAGCACTGGGCAGCTGGATGCAGCTTGGCTAAGGCAAAGCAGATCCAGTTTCAACAGAGCACCTTAGGGACATAGAAACATTAGCATTATACATCAGCCATTTAAGAGATGCATGCAGGGCTAATTTTAAACTCTCATTTCCTGAAGCTTCTAAGAAGTGGAAGTGGTTGAACTCAAGAGCAGGTTGCTGGTACATGAACATTCCTCTCATTTATAGGTTTCTGCTCTAAATAGCTCATCACTGCCACAATGACATCTCCAAGCTCTGCCCAGCATCCAGCAGCTGAGAATGCCTGCAGAATAGCACTTGGACAAGCTAACCAGGTAATTGCCTCTCCCACTTACTCTCAGTGCTTTCTCCTCACTAAAGCAGCAATTTCTTCCATCAAATTCAGCCTCCTTGGGTACATTTAAGTTAGAAGAACTTAGCCTAATGGAGTAGGGCTTTTATTCTGAGGAGCTGTGTTACTCTCACTATCAGACCAATGATTTACGAACATTAAAGGGGAAGAAGGGGAAAACTGCACTTCAGATTGGCCAGAGGAGAAATTGTATAATGCATATTTTGTGCTGGACTTTTACTTAAAGTATTCTACATGCAGCATCCCCCTTAATGCTGGGCTCTTTGTGACAATTGTAGTGGGGCTTTGTAACCTCACATGCTGACCTTTGTCTAGTCAGTAATGCCTGCTTTGTAGTACTCCTCTTATTGAGTGTTCCTAGAATTTCCCTAGAACAAAAGGTAGTTGTATCTGTGAACCAAGGTCACCATGATAGGTGTGTCTCAATACCATGTTGACAGCCAGTCAGAGAAGAGAAACATGCAAATAACAGGAAAAATCTTATCTAAAATGCTTCTCCAGGACAGGCATCCAACCTTCCAGAGCCAATTCATTGTACAAACCATCCCCACAACATGAAGGGATGTGGCAGGAGCGGAAATAAGCTGATGGGAAGTAGAGAGCCTCCCATTTCAAGCTTAATTTAGAAGCTTTGAAACGTAGCCAAGTCAGATATGCTTATTTAGCCAATTCACTCTGCATGCAAAAAGTAAATAGGCTCTGATATTAGTAGCAAAATATTGATTGCCACCACTCAGTGTCCCAGGCAGTGTGGATTAAACACTTCCATTTTGGCTTCACTGTGGTAGCTAAGGGCTCATTTTAAAATGAGCAAGCTAACTAGGTTGCTTCTTTAATCAGAAAGAGATGTACAAGAAGTTACTTCAAATCCATTTGAGAGTGGTCATTAGAGAAATGAATGAGTACAAACACATAATTTCCTCTTATTAAAGTCATGTGCTGAAACAAGCACTTGAGCTGTGTTGAGCTTTTTCCTAGGGAAAAGCTGTTCTTGAGAAAGAGACTTGGGGCTGGACATGAGCTGTTCTGTTTGAGTTTGAAAATGCATTTAGTAAATACAATAAGGAGAAAACAGGCAAAGCAGACAAATTCACATTTCAGAAAACAGGAATATTTTGACAAACACCATCTGAGAGCCAAGTGATAAACTACATTGACACCAAGTAGCTAAACCCCACTCTCCTTACCTTGTGCAGGAGTGTGGTGCTGCAGCTCAGCCTGCTTCTGGAGGAGACAGAGGACTGCAGGCAGGCTCTGCTCCTGGGGAAAGGAAGTGGGGTTTACCATTGCATTTATATAGGCAGAAAAAGAGGAGTGGGTGTGAGACAGAAGTGAACTGACCTAACACTGATGGGTGAGGGCTTCACAGCTGGTATAGATGACATGCCTTGAGAGGATAAACCTGCCCAAAGTGCAGCGTAAACAGCAGTGAACATGGTGTGCTGAGGATTGGGCTTTCTGCCCTGAGACAGATTGAAATGTCTTCCACTAGCATCTGATAAACAAGGAGAACAAAAGAGGTTCAGCGTGGGAAGCATCCCTTAGTGTATAACATTGTACACAACTGTGTAGCATTCAGAGAACAGTGGGCGCACAAGGCACAGGATCATGTGGTGGCACTCTCCTAGGAATTGTTTGAATTCTTGGGGAATAAGTGAAGTAGCAGGATGGGGGGGAGTGAGAAGCTATTTAAAACTTGGTGCTGTTTTATATAGCATCATCTGCTACTCGGAGCTGCTTGGGGGTGTGGGTGAAAGCTAAAGGGCTTGTGGAACAGTTGCATCGTCCCAGGGTGCTTTCTGTTTTATGGAATGATTCTGCTTTATGACTGAGCTGCACAGAAAATGCAGGTCCTCATTCTTGGTGTTCATTAACCACACCTTCTGTTTGATTTGCTCTTATGTGCCTGTTCATGAGCCTAATAAATACATAGGTCTGTACAGAGCAGATCTCACTTATTCACTGCATTAACAGGAAATTCAGGCACCCTGTTCTTGAAGTGGCAATGTGAATGCACCATCATTGCTTCTGAGTAGATGACTCACTACATTTGGTTAGTCACTGATCAGGACTCCATACATACCAAGGATCTGAATTTCCAGTCTTCCCTCCCAGATGAATGACATCAAAGTTAATAGGACAATGTGAGTGATTAAAGCCTTTAGGGCTGGCTGTCTGTGCAGATTCCATGTGTAAAGGAATCCCAGCCTTCAGCAGGTTAGCCTGAGGCAAGCAGTGCTTCCCACAACCTCCACCTCATCCCTGGCTTGTCAGCTCTGTGCTTGCTGTGTCTTGGTCACTTGAGTTTGCTGGCTGTGACACCAGGCACACGTGTCAGGGGGCTTCCTCTCACTACTTTGGGTCATTCAAGCCAAATTCTGTGGTTTATTCTTTCAGGTGCGGCCCAAACTGCCACTTCTGAAGATTCTGCAGGCTGCAGGCGCCCAGGGCGAAACCTTCACCCTGAAGGAGGTGGGCTCAGCTTTGGGGCACTTTAAGTGTGCCCTTCCCTGGTTGTTTGGCAGATGGCTCTTTGTGGGGAAGGGGTGGGACTGGCTGCTTTCAGTACTCTGAAGCCCTGTCTGCAAAACAGGGAAACCCATAGTGCTGATCATAAATGGCTTTTAGAGCCCCTGGAGGAACTGGAATAGAAGAAAATGATTTATCGTGGAAATCTGTCTTTAGAGAAAGCAAGGATTGGATAGCCACATCCCTGAGGGAGCACAGGAGATGCTGTTCGATTGTCTTGCTCTCTGCTCAGTGCATGAAAGCCTCAAGAACTGGATTCCTGTTGACATTTTTCTTCCAACTTTCCTTTGAAATGGCCTGTGAGCTAAACCTCAGAGAATTCATTTCTTTTCAGCTTAAAATGCAACATGTGTACAAGATTAAAACCGTGACACTGTAATTTACAAGAGTATTCTGTCTGCAAAGAATTAAATGCACAGGGTTTTCATTATGAATGTGTCAGATATTCCTGCAGAGCCCCCTGGCTTAGTTTAAATACTTAAAGGCATTGAAATAACTTATTTAGCTCCTAAGAACTTTGCAAAACCAAATTGAATGGTTTAAATGGGGAGAGTTGAGTATTAAATGCAGGTTACTTGTATAGATTCATGTTTTAACTTGGTTAAGTCTGATCTGTTGTAGCTGGCAGTGTCCCCTGGCTCTCAGAGGATGTTTCCTCTCATCCTTCTTTGTGATATCAACACACTAATTTTTTTCTTCTTGTCAAGTGTTAATAGTTACAAACCTTATAGCAATATGGTAAAGCATAACTTCCCCTTGGGGTTGGTTGACACCAACAACTTGCAGATGTGCATAAAAAGCAGGTACAATTTTACTCACACTCTCTATAGGGTAGAAGGATACAAGTATCAGAAACTAAAGCAAATTTACAGGGTCTTCTGTGTTTTGGTTTCAGCTGCAGATAGGGCTAATGGTATGTTATGTGCTCACAGGTTATGCATTACTTAGGACAGTATATCATGGTGAGGCAGCTATATGACAAAAGGCAGCAACACATGGTCTATTGTGGAGGAGATCAGCTGGGAGAACTGCTGGGACTGGAGAGCTTCTCTGTGAAAGATCCAAGGTAGGAAGAAGTCACCTTTGTAATGTTGTATTACAGAGGTTGCGGTGACAGGAAACTCTTGGTGTCACTGTTGCTGTTCAGCCTTGGATAAACCTTGTGAATACCAAGTGTCCTGCTCAGTGGCTTATTGATAATGCTCTTGACAAGTTTTGAGTTGAGCTCCTTTGTTATCAAGAGCCTGTTCTGAATGGTGCAGTGAGCTGCTGAAGGTGACGTCTTTTCCCCCTTTTATTTCTGCATCTTCTCAGGCCCTTGATCTCACACATGAGTAAAAGTCCGTTTCCTTGAGTTAAGTTCTGAGCTAAACTTCTCTGTAGCAAGCTTTTAGGAGTGGCAGAAAAATCCCCTCTGCAGTTTCCAGTGTGTCTGGAAAATAAGAAGAGAGTTTCAGTCCCTGGTTGAAAAGTGGAATGCTGTTTGGGATTGTGGATGTACTCAACTGGCACCTTCTTTCCCCCAGCCCAGTCTATGAGATGCTGAAACGGAACCTGACTTCTGCTGCAGTGGCAGGTAGGTTTGTCACAGTATGGGCAAGTATATTCAATGTAGTGTTGATGTAACTTGGGTAAGTAATGATATTCAGAAAGAGAAATGTTTCTGAAGTTGAAACAAACTGCTGCTGAAGGCTTTGAGTAGACAATCTTGTTGAGTCTGTCTTTTCTGTGTGCACCATCAGTAGCTGTGATACGACATCAGTTAACTGTCTGAGTAATGTGGCTGCCTGTGACTTCTTTCTCTCACCTCATTTCATAGTTGAATAGTCTTGAGACAATATCAGAGTGCTGGAAACCCAGCCTGATTCTTCAAGCCAAAGAGGGCTGGACTTTAGTCAAACAGTTGAGCCTTTAAAGGTGACTTTTATTTTCCCAGCTTATAAGAGAAACTGAATCTATCTACACCAAAAGCCCTTTAGTCATAAATTAAGATTTATTCTTAACTTAATCTCAGCTGATGACTTCCTTGCAGCCAGAGCCCATTGTATGGGTGGTAATCTTCACTGGCTAAAAAGACTTCTGATGAAACTACAAGTATGCAGATCATGAGGGAGTTGTAGAGTTTTGTGCCCTACTTCCTGAGGTCTCTCAGCAGATAGTATGGACTTGGTACTTCATAAGGGCTTAGTCTGTACTTGCACATGTATACAAAAGCTTGTGCAAATTTGGAGACTGAGAAAACACCCTGAAGTGCTCAGTCCTCTGCTTTGAGCCACGCATTGGTACCTCTGAGGTCCCTCTCTCTGCTTATGTAGGTGGATCTTCCTAAATGGACTCTGTCTAAACATGTTACCTGCAGGATAACTGTGTGAGTGCTGTTTCCTTCACTGGTGATGCCCTGGCCTCTTCCCTATAGGCAGTGTATGCGGATCCCAGTGAAACCCTCTCCTCTGCTGCCCTGTCCCCTTCTACTTGGTGTGTGCCTGTGGCTGGCTGCGTGTGGCTGCGTGTGCGAGTGTGCTCCAGTCCTGGTGTAACTACCTTGAAACCTGCCAAAGGAAGCACTGTTCCTTCAGGGGAAATGGTCGCTGAGTTATACCACTGTGTCTGCTTGTGTGTGTGTATGTGTGTGGGTGACTGAAACGAAACACTCTTGGCAGACCTCTTGACAAATACGTAGGTAAGATGACTCTAGGTATTGTTTTACCTTTGTTGCAGCATAGGAATAACTGGCAGTGCCATAGAGCTTGAAGAGGTCTTCATGTTCCATAATATCTGCTTGTATTCATTAGTCAAATTAGAGCTTATGAGCACAGCATTTTGCAGGTTATTTCACCCCCTTTTTTTAAGTACACTTGTAGAAAGCAAGGGACTGCAGAACATCTTGATAAAGAGGAAGCTCTGACGGAATGCTCTCTATCAGATGGTGCCCTTACTTGGCAAGCTTCTACTTAAGTGACTCACCTGAGGTACACTCAGGAATATCTCACTTTAAGGACATTTTGTATAGTATGTGTTGGCTTGAAGAAAGGAAGCCTTCCAGTAAGTGGTGTGTCTTTCCACACAGTATTTAAGTCTAGTTTGTATTATTGCATTATAGTTTGTCATGTTAGAAGGGTCAGTCTTCACCTCTTCTAACGCCCCTGCAGAGCCAAACCATTTATGGATGAGCCAGTTGGCTTCTGGTTTCCTTCAGGTATTAAATAATCAGTGACTGCAGCAGCTGTAGGGTGATGGAAGGGAAGACAGGGAAGCTGAACTAATGCATGGAGAGCAGAGCATGTGAGATAGAGCCATGTCATGTGGTTCTGTGTTCTGTTCTATTTTATGGATACTTTGAGGTCCACTTTTCTTCCTATAGCAGCAGGTTTCAGTATCAGTGCTATGATTCATGACTGAACAAGACTGTTCCTGCCAGCCTGGTATTCAGCAGGCAATTGCCCTGCTGGATTAAAAGGGGATCAAGCAGGAGCCATGCTTCAATGGTTTTTTTCTCTTTAAAGGGTAGACTTCAGAAGTGCAGCTCTCCTATTGTGGAGGAAGATTTCTGGTAGTGTGATTGTTCTTGCTGTTGAGGCTGGCCTTTTAATTAACTCTTGGGGCCAGCATAATCATTTGGATTAACTTGTGCTCTGGATGTGTATACAGTTACCCAAGGAAGAGCTGGCTGTGCACGGAATTTTCCCTCCTGTAGTCTAGGAATTGTTCTTCATGCCCAGACTTTTAAGAAAGGTGTTTTTCAGTCTCAGCCTAAGGTGCAGGAGGTGGTGTCCTCAGGTATTTATAAAGATCTTCCTCTTCTCTGTTCACCACCTTCAGCATGGATCTGATCCAGCCTTCGCAAGAGGTCTCCGCACTCTGCTGTTACTCTGGGTTTCTGCTTCCATGCAGATCTTTTGCAGAAAGGGCTTAGAGCTTGTGATGGCAGAAGAGCTGGTAGGAAAAGGAGCAGTTTTTCACCTTGGGAAGAAGGAGGTTCTGCGAGTTTTCATCAAGCTTCATCTCCAAGGAGGCACAGACTCTGGATTCCATAGGCTAATGCCTCTGTGTGTACCTAGTGAAACTGGAGTAATGCCTCTCTAGGAGATGGCCGGCTCTCTTAAGGAAGAAAGAGCTCTCTGAAAGGGTTCCTTTGAGGTCTGCCAAGCCTGGTTCGTTGGGTGCTTGCTGAAGACCCTGTGTTGTGAGAATGGTTATTACCAGGGAAGGTTTTTTCTTTTGTTTTACCTGCCATCTAGATGCTGCACAGAGTCTCGCAAAGGAACAGAGCGTCGATAAGCCAAGCCAAGACCAGCTGAAGGTAAACCCACTGCCTGGTGGTTTCTTTTGTTGTACAGAGTGCCCCTTCTCTGTACCTGTGCATGGTGGACTGCCAGAACTTTGTGCTGCTTGGCTGCCAGGTCCTCACCTTCCTGAAAAGTTCTTGAGTCCACAGAGCAGGGACAGAGTGACCCTTCTCTGTTCTCTTCATAACAGAGTACCAGTCTCTGAGCGCGTTTCTCGGGGTGTAGCACTTCCAGTCCTCAGTTCCTCCAGCGTGCTCTGTATTTTCATGTCTTTCCCTCACTCTCTCCCACCCCTTCTCTGAGTAGGAATTGCCAAATAATTAAGCTTTCTAAAACGTGTGACCAAGTTTTGTGTTTAGGAGGATTGTTTTCAGAAGCTTTCAGGCAGAATCTGAAACCTAGGAAAAATCTTTGCACATTCAATATATCCGGGTATACTGTGGGATTCATTGGGTCTGATCTGGGAGGTGTCTGTTCACACTGGGGGCCAGAGAATCAGAAAAGATCATGGTGTCACTACATTAAGATGGCAACTTTTGAACTTTTGCCACTCTTAAGGTTTTTCCTAGGTTGCAAGTGTACTGTTTGTGCTGATACAGATACATTTGCCTTCTTAAAGGGTTAATAGTGTGTAGTTGTTGTTCAGAAACCTTTCTTAACTTTGTCTTGTACTGCAGCTGGTGACTGGAATGGAAGTGCTACATCCCCTTGTCCCTATAAGCTCTGCTGGACTAACACCTCTTTTTTCCTTCCTTCATGCAGTTTAGCCAGCAAGAAGGTTCTGACCCTGGCATCATGGAAGGTGAAAGCAATCCTGCTGCTTTGTCTACCTCAGAGCAAAAATGTGAGCATTACGAAGGTGAGTGCCAGCTCTTCTGCAGTAACACAGTGTGTGCAGGCTCTCGTGCTGCTTCTCCAATGGGACACATTGAGCTCTGCATCAGCAAAATGCTGGAAGAGGGTGTTGGGAGACTAATGAAAACCTGTTGTGGAATATAATCTTTAAAAATCAGAGGTTTATGCTAAAGATTGAGAGAATTGCAAACGCTCGCCAGAGGGCTTTCATGATAGATGTGTATTGTAGCTTGGCTATTTGGTCTCATAAATAAACAAACACTTTGAATAAAATGGCAGGTTAAAGCCCAAAACCACATCTGTCACTAAACAGTGCCATGAAAAATCTCACAGACCTTGCTGAAGGGTGTTGTAAATGTTGGAATTATACTTGCATCCATTTATCTTCCCAAGGGACTCTCTGCTCTGATTACACAGAACACAGCCTGAGCAGGCTGCAGTCATTACCTGCAAACCAGTCAGGGAACTGAATAACAACGGAATGTTTTTTCTCCCCAGCTTAAGTGTAATACAGCTCCTTCATATTTAGACATTTCCTTTGTTTTAATGTCTGGGGATTTCTTGCTGGTTCACTCATATGAATTGCTGGATGTTATGGAAGCAATTTTCCTGTTGTTCTACTTTTCTGTTCTCATGTCCTCATATCAAGGAACCTAATTTGTAAAACCAAATCTTCTTTGCAAGAGTGGGTATTTCCAGATCAAATGAGAGTGGTAGATATTTTCCTGGCTGCAAGCACAAAAGAGGTAGGAACAGTCCTTGTCTGTGCCTTTGAAACTCTTGGCACTGGACAGAGGTAGATTCAAGGTTATCTGGAAATTCAGACTCGTGAGTTTAGGATCGTAGACTAAACTACATGGGCTAAAAAGGAGGCTGAAGCATGGGGTTATGGAGGATGGATTCTTGCCTTCCTGCTTCATTTGGGGCAAGTTTGAGAATTGAGGAGCTCCCATCATTGGGAATTTGAACTAAATTCAGAACAGTTCTGTCTGCATCTTAAGTCACTCAAGGCTCAGTTTTGACTTGGTTACAGCTCTGAAAGAAGTGGTTGTGGTTCTGTGTTGAGTCTTAAGGTAAAGCTGAAGAGGACCTGTACTGTTCTAGAGACACTGGGAGCACTGGGATGGATCCGTGCCTCTGACAGGCACTGGCTGTGCAGTGACTGTTGGAGATGCATGAGTACAGGTGTGTTGCAGATGTAACGTCCCAGTATGCTCATGCAAATCCCAGAGCTTGTAGAGCAACTTGTTGTAACAAGGAGCAAGAAAGATTGCTAAAATGAGATGGGGCCCAATTTTGCTCTGTTGGTCTCTTAAATAATGTAGGTGTGGCATGACTTAGATTCTACTTGGCTCTTACAGACAAAGACTTAATAGAAAACCTCTCTAAAAGCAAGAAGCCTAAACTGGACCTAGTGTTTGAGGAATGGGATGTAGCTGGTCTTCCATGGTGGTTTTTAGGCAACCTCAGAAGCAATTACAAGTCCAGAAGTAATGGATCAACAGATATTCAGACTAACCAGGTGTGTAGCCATTTTAAATAGGTGTGCTGTGTTTTCTTCCTCTCCTCTTTTGGGTTCCAAGTAAATAAATGATTCTTGTTCTTTCTTTCCCCTTCCCACTGTAGGATTTTCAGCCTCTCCCTTGTGTGTTCCTGTCCCAGCCTTTCATATCAGGTGGATGGTTACCTTAGTGCTCTGAAATAAACTAGGTGCTCCTGGGAGGCTGTGTTCAGCCCTTGGAGGTCCTTCTGCATTCCAGAGTACTGGTTGTATGTCAGGAGTTGCCCGTCTTCTGGGTTGAAAGTTGTGTGCAGATGATTGTAGTGTGGTGGCCAGCAGCTTATGGCTAGCAGGGGGAATCCTCTCCTTCCCAGGGGTGACTGGAGAAGCTGTCCAGGGCTGAGCAGGCTCTTAGTGAGGAGAAGGGGAGAGGTGTGATAGCTGTGGTGCTGGTACTGCTGCTGAGCTCAGAGTGGTCTCCCCTGTTTCTTTTCCAACAGGACATAGACACTGCCATTGTTTCGGATACTACTGATGACTTGTGGTTCCTCAATGAATGCCCATCAGATCAGAGCAGTGCTGCAGTCAAGGTGGAAGAAGCTGACTGCGAGGAAGTGAAAGAAGGTGACCAAAAGGTACCTCTTCAAAGAGCCACAGTGCATGGGTTTACAGCCTGGCCTTGTTTAGTTGATCTCATGGTGCTGTGCCTGTTTTGGAGGATGTAGATCTATAACAATCTGGAGCTGAAAGGGTGAGATTGGTTATAGGTGTTAAAAGGATTGAGTTTCTTCCATGGAAATTAGTAGAACCACTCAGGTGTGTATGTATGTGCATTTGTATGGTTCTTGTGTGCATCAGGGAGACGTTTGAGTTGACCACAGGTAAGCATGGCTGTAACTCAGCCTAGCAAGACTTAGTAACATTTTGGAATAGATTCAGTATATAAAATGGCTTTTGATTCACTTACAGAAATTCTTAATTATCGCAGTGATGATGTATTCCTTTTAGTTTTGGTGTACAGTGCCACCATAAATAGAGATGATTCCACCTCTTTAACAATGCTTTCCACTCTTTCCAGGTGACTGAAGAGATCTGTTTGCATGACTTTGAAGATTCTCAGTACTTAAGTGATGACACAGATACAGAAGCTGCTTCTGAGGTAGGCATCCTTTAGGTCAACATTCCTTGCTTGGAGTGGGCTGCATCCTTGTTGTAGTGGTAAAAACCTCATCCTACAGCTGCTACTGGTTGTGGTAGGAGAAGCTGATTCTGGTATCAGTTTCAAAGGCCAAACCCCCTCCCCCCAAAAAAAAGAAAAATCAAGCCAAAACCCAGCTTTTTTTTATAAGCTCCATTGAGGAATGTAGAGAAGTTGGCTTGACCTTTGGGATTAGAGAATCCACTTCTCATCTCACCCCATTTTGCTGAGATATTTTGGCCACTGTTAGGAGGAGAACCTGTAATGGTCTTTGCCCTTGCAGTGCCTCTCTAAGGACAGACCACAGTTCTTTTCCCCATTTAAATGAATAAGGTGGAAAGAGAGAAATAAGCAGTAATTACTGGATTGTCACCTCTTTCTACTACCCCGTTCCTCACTTGAATTCCTTCATACTGAGGGACATAAAATGCGTATTCCTCCATATGTCCTGTTTTAATCCAAGTCTTTTCTTCCTGCCTTTTGAGGTTTTGTTGTAAGTCAGCAGTGGTATTTCA
Organism: Melopsittacus undulatus; assembly: GCF_012275295.1. NCBI lineage: Eukaryota > Metazoa > Chordata > Aves > Psittaciformes > Psittaculidae > Melopsittacus > Melopsittacus undulatus. The sequence continues at coordinate 1,476,680 of NC_047542.1, forward strand.
TAATGCTCTTTGCTGCTGATGGCACCCTCAGTTTTAAGCTTAATTTTCTAGTCTGTGCACCCTTGACAAATTAAGATGTCCCTGGCATTGGACAGCTGAATCACAGCTCTGAACTTGGGCAGCTCTTGCCTTGGCTATGTGGGGTAGTAGAGTAAGCTGCTATTAGTTGTACAGATTGAGCAGATGCTAAGTGATTAGTGAGTCTGGGAAATGTATTCCTGACTGATTCCAGGAGCTCTACCCTTGAATTTAGAGTGAGATACTGAAAATTCAATAAACTGCACAGCTTGAGAACATTGTATTCTTCCAAAGTGCTGAAGGCTGGAGGGAGGAAGGGCACATTTTAATGCTTAAGAGATCTGCATCTGTAAAATGCACAGGGGTGGCCAGATTCTCTTCAAGCTTTTGAGCTGGTGATAATCAAACCAGCAACCACACGATCACCAGCTTATGCTTGGTATTAAATGTCCTTTTTTGGTGAAGCTTCTTAGCTGCTTTTCCTATGTAGAGGAAATGAGTTGTATGCAGGAATACTCTAACTTCTGCTGTTTTTGTCTGCCTCACTCATTCCTCAGGACTGTTGGCAATGCACCAAATGCAAGAAGTTTAACTCTCCAGGCAAACGGTACTGTTACCGCTGCTGGGCCTTGCGGAAAGACTGGTACTCAGATTGTCCCAAACTGGTTCATTCTCTTTCCCTGTCCAGCATTGATGCTATCCCAAACAAACAGGATGATGAAGGGATCGATGTCCCGGACTGCCGAAGGACTATTTCAGCTCCAGTTGGCCAACCCAAAGAGCTGTACATGGTAGAAACCAAATCATGTATAGGTCCTCGCAGCTCTATTGAGTCTTTGGATTTGTCACAGGAATGTGAAAGCCAGGAGTCTTTGTTGCATTTCACTGAGCATAAAAAGGAGGAGGAAATCCAGTCTTTAGAGAGTATAAAAAAATTGCTGAACCCTTGCTTCCTGTGCCATCACAGACCACGGGATGGGAATATTGTCCATGGAAGGACTGCTCATCTTGTGGCCTGTTTCAGGTGTGCAAAGATGCTGAAGAAAAAGAGATCACCTTGCCCAGTGTGCAGGAAAGACATTGAGATGGTGATCAGGATCTTTATGGGGTAGTTGTGCCAGTTCAGGCTTCTCCCCCAAAAGATTCCACACAGGTTTCCTTGCACTCACACCAACCCTAACCTCAGAGCTTGGACAGGGAATACCAAAGAGAAGTAAGATTCAAATCTGACCAAGAGCATGGAGAAATCCTTTACATTCAGTAAAGCAGCATCCACACTTCAAATGTCCATTAAAATTAAAGCCCATGGGGAGCAGGGAGTGACTGTCACATTGGTATCTCAACACCCCAGCTCTGAAGTTGTCTAAATGTTGTGGTTTCAGCTCAGTGCTGTCACTGGGATGCTCTGTTCTGAAAACTGGCTCTTGAAGAAAGCAAGTTTTGGAAAGAGTTAAAACTTTGGCTGTTAGAGTGGTGTTCTTCAGTGAGTCAAACCCTGTGCAATGCCTTTGAAGGGAGGAGCCTGCAGCTGAGATACGTATATATAGATATATGCAGGAGTGGGAAAGAGGGTGGGAGGGTGGGAAAGAGGGTCCAAGCATCAGTTCTCCTCAGGGCAGTGAGAAGTAAACAACCTGGCTTCTGATTCTTTTGTGTGGTATAACGTAGGTTTGTTAGACAAGGTGAAGGTCCTTCTGCTACCAGTCTTGAAATAAGCCCTCCCAGATTTTTAATCCACAGCTATCTCAGGTCCCAGATCAGATGGCAGAAGCATCTGTTACATTTTGCTTTGATACTGGATCTTTTCATTGCTATAGATTCTTCTTTTTGCCATTTAAATCCAGGTCTATGTCACCTAGCATAGCTTTGCTGATGCCTGTCCAGCATTAGCTCAGAATCCGGTCTGCCAGCTGGATTAACTGAGAGCTCTGTGCGTGTTTGGGGATGTTCTCATAGCTCTGTGCTAACAGCACTGTCACAGCTCCTGTCTGCCTCATCTTGTCAGATAAAAGATGCTCAATTCAGAGTATGATGTGGTTTTAAAGACAGGATATGAGCTTTTGAGGAAAAGTGATTTCTATAAAGCACTGACTGCATCTGGTTAGTTTGTGGGCTATGCTTGGTGTCAGTCTGAGATCATATTCTAGAGTGTGTGCTCAAACCTTTCTGTTCTGCAGGGCTTTGGAGGGCCTATGTCATGCAGCAGTAGCAATAGTGCCTTCACCATTCAGGTACACAGGTGTTTGCATTCAGTGCAGTGCATAGAGTAAACCATGTTTCATCATCTCTAGAATTCCCTCTCTAGTCTAAGAAACACACTTGAAGACAGAAAAAGAGAAGGTGATGCTCATACCTTGGTGCTTCTCCAGGCTGTTCCCCTTGTCTCCACACTCCATGCATGGGTCCAGCCCCGCAGGTTAGGGGTGCAGTGGGACACCCGGATCCTGCCCAGCAGAAGGTCCTGATGGCAAAGTTGTTTCTCTGCAAAGATACCAGAGTAGGTGCTATATACAATTACTGCCTATCACTGCCAAAAGTCAGATCTACTTCATGTTTTCATAGTGTTGTGATTTCTCTGTTGGCTGTTACTTACAGTTGTGTTTTAACTGTTGGAGGATAACTGGTGTTTAGGTGTACTATCTGTAAGTCCATGGGAATTGATCCACATGGAAAAGCTGATTTATTGCTCCCTTAACTAAAGGGCTCTTCAATTGCTGGTGATGCACTTTAGTCATGCTGAGATCAGCAGCGTGGAATCACTGAAGGGAGTTCCTGCTGGGTAATTCCTGTCCTTGGGAGGCTCTCGGGCTCCGCAGGGCACAGGGTGGCACTTTGTGGCACTTCTGAATGCTGTGAATTCCCCCTCGCCCCGATGGCTTCTAAGAACTAAATGTTGTGCTAAAAGCAGGTTTAGGGGCTGCACTGAAAAGCAGGTGATTTGTGGTGACCAAAATCCAAAAGTCCAGAGTGTTTAAGTTCTGATAATGGGATGGAATGTCTCTACCAAGCCCCTTCTGAGGGCTGTGTGCACTTCCCATTATCAAGTTGTTTTCAGGATAAGGAGCAGATTGTAAGATAAGTTTGAGTGTAACAGTCTCTGCGACTTCTTGTTAGTAGAACCACGGTGTTTACAACCTGCATTTGTCAAGTTCTTAATTCTTTTTAACTAAAACAGTAGTGGACCTAAGATGAAGTTAATGTTGATTTTCCTTCCTATAGAAGAATAAGCTATTGCAGTGCAAGCACACCATGTGTAGCTGTAACTGCCAGTTTGTGGCTTTGGCTTGGAGACTGAGGAGAGGTTTAGTGCAGGGAAAGGAGAGAAGAATGTTCTATTGCTTTAACTTAAGTCTAAATAAGTAGCAATGTACCCAGAGCTGCTCTTCTGGCACTAGTTAGGAAGGGCAGACTTGAGGTGTGGGTGAAGTAGCTCAAAGCATGCAGTGGCCACCCTGACCTGATAGCACAGAGGGGACATTGGCCAGGCAGTGTTGTCACCTCTTCTCCAGATGTGGCAGTTAATGTGGGGTCCCAATTCAGACTCTTTTTTTCTGGAGGTGCTGAGCATTTGCCTGTCTCAGGTGGATGAATTCAGGGCTTCCATTGGTGTCTTATGGCAGATGAGTTCTTCTCTCACAGTGGGTTTACTATGAAGTGCAATATGAGAGGAGAGCTCCTTGGTAACCTCCAGCAGTGGTTGCAGCACATCTCCTAGGAGCAGTGTTGAGCAGAGCTAGCTGGCAATGCGCAGACTAAAAAGGTTTATCTGTTTCACTGCTCTTGTCTTCAGAGACATTGGTTGCTGTTCCTCAGGAGCCTGCTGAGGTCTCTTGGCACAAGTGTACTGTAGATCAGGTGTCACTTACTGATCCCCCTGCATTTCAGACACTTTTGCCTCCAGTTATCCCCAGAGCCAGCAAAATTCTTCCTTTGGTGGGTACTTAAGTTCGGTGTGGGAACTGTAGAGTGCCACTGAGCACATGAAAGTGCTCTACAGCGTGAAACCACATGTGTAGGTAAATGCTCTGTATTGGCAGCCAGAGGGACACACATCGCATTTACTCTTCTCAGTGACTGCTGACACACAGCAGCCTTTGCTTCAGCTCTTCACAAACCTCAGCATCCCTCTGCTGAATGTATTGTGGAGCCAGCTTACCCTACAGAAAGCCGTTACATGAGGTACAGAGATCCTTTGGAGCAGCCCCCTGGAGTGCTTACTCTGAACGGTGTTATCACGAGGACAGCTATGAGCTTTCTGACTGTGTTATGTATCTATTGTGGTGCATGGCTGTGATGGAGACCATAGTGCAGCTTCCCAGGGGCTGTTCCATCCTCCTGCATCCAGCATAGATTATATCTGGTACTGAGCAGTCTTCTCAAGAGCAAGCATGAGGCCCACACATTATACAGGGGTAATAAGTTGTGTTTGGAACAGCTCCAGAATCACAGGTGACCTTTGGACAGCAGCTTTTCTGCTCTGGAAGCCCTGCTTCAGTTACCTGTCTGCAAGGACTGGACTTTTCCTTGCTCCTCTGAAGAGGTGGAATTCCGAGTCCATGGTAGTATCTGGCCATCTGCCACAGGCTGGTTACACATCCCATCCACTTGCTCTCTGCACCTTATTAACAGGCAGCTTTGTGATTGCAGTCCTGTTTTCCTGTGCTCTTTTACCCTGGGCACATGCACTTGCTGCCCACCCGTGTGTGGGACACCCCATGCCTGCTACACAGAGTGGGTGCTTCAGGAAGATGCAGCCCACTGAGCTCTGCAGTTACCTTCAGCATCTCCACCTCTTAGAAGACACAACCACATATGAGGAGCAAACCAGAGGCAGGAACACGTCATACATCTGGCTTAAAGACTTGCTGGCTGGAAAGGGGGATTTCCTGCAGGAGCTCCCCCGTTGTTCCAGATCTTGTGTAGAACAGGGTACCATGCTGCACCCGCAGGCAGTGCTGTAGTCACAAGCAGGAGTGCTTGCTCCATCAAACAACCATCTCTGTGTTTGCACTATTGAAAGTAAGGCATGAGTTGCAGAATGAGCTGGTTTTGTGTCCTGTGCATAATGAATTGAATTAAATTGAGCGCGTTCTATGATAATTTGGCTTCTTTTGTCTTTAATTGATGCTGTTTCAGAGAAAACCATCCAGTCAATGCCTGTTCCCAGTTAAGGACCCTGTGATCTTCCTGCATGCCCAAGTTCCAGGGAGGAAGGATGGACCTCCCATCCCTCCCAGGACATATCTCCCTACAGGAAGGTAGGAGATGGTGGAAGCTGTCAGGAGCCACAGCAGGGGAACAGCTTTGGCTTCCTCTCCTGAGCCAGGCTAAGTACTTGCTGGATTGCTTCCCAGTTGGTTGCCAGGGCCCATCACCACCACAGGAGGGCCCCCACCAGCCGTGCAGGGCACAGAGCAGGGTGCTGGCAGCTCCGGGTTCACAGACCTCCCCTTTCAGCTGGCCCAAGTGAGGGACACGATCCCATGGGTTGTGTTTGGCTTTCCTTGGGTTCCTCCTGGCTCGCAGTGCTGGTGGAGCCCAGGAAACCAAAGTGGGAGACAGATGAGTTCTGCCCGTCTGTTGTAACCCAGCCCCACACAGACCCAGCAGTGATTGACCCCTTGCCAAGGAGGAGATGCTGCTTCACAATGCAGAGCACTTTGATGGCTTTGTAGGAAAACCACAGAGCTCCACCTGCGGGGCCAGGAGAACCAGAGCTGGCTCCTTGCTCCCTGACGTGTGGACACCTCTGGCAGATCTGGTTGTATTCATTGTCCTGCCTTGCTTGTTTCCTGCCTGTTCCCAGGAGCAGCTTCAGGCAGGGCTGGTGCCTGTTGGCTGGGCCTCATCCAGCACTGCAGTGGCTCTGAGAGCAGCAGCTGGACTCTGCCAGGCTTAAACCTGCAGCAGGGCAGCTCCTGGCTCTGCCCCAGCAATGCTCAAAGCTGCTGCTCACCCTGGGGGGTTTCCACAGGACCCTGACCAGGGCAATGGTGCCCACCCCATCTTTAACCATTTCCTCTGGCTGTTGCCCCCGCCTCCACACCTGCCCATATCGAATCCCTACCAAAACCCTGTATTCCCTGAGCTCTCATCCAGCCCTGGGGAAAGCCCCCAGATGGGTCCCTCCTCACCCCACAGCAGCCCCGCACTCACTGCCTGCTACTGCTGCCACTGAGCTGAGCTCTGCCTTGTGATTCCCTATTAATACAGAAGAGAAGGCTCCAGAGAGGCCTTAGAGCAGCTCCAATGTCTAAAGGGGCTGCAGGAAACCTAGAGAGGGGCTTGGGACAAGGGCCTGTAGGGACAGGCCAAGGGGAATGGCTTGAACCTGACCCAGGGGAGACTGAGCTGAGCTCTTAGGCAGAAGCTCTTCCCTGGGAGGATGCTGAGGCGCTGGCACAGGGTGCCCAGAGAAGCTGTGGCTGCCCCATCCCTGGCAGTGTTCAAGGCCAGGTTGGAGCAAACTGATTTGCTCTGGGAGCAGAGCCAGGATGGGAGAAGGAGGCTCCCACACCCTCACTCACTGTGGGGTCAGACCCCAATGTGCCCCCCATGCACACTGGGTCCTGAATCAATGATTTAAGCCTGCCCAGACAGGAGGAGCAGCCCCAGCAGCGAGCACCCACCTCAGCAGCACCTGCAGTACCCATGGTCCCTTGGCATCACTGATGGCTCCAAGTCCTTGCTCCTCCAAAGGCTCTGGTGCTGTGGGACAGACCCGGCCCACAACAGCATCCCCTGCAAATGGGGATCACACCAACAAGGTCAGTGCTTTTCTAGCCTCATGCTCCAAACAACACCATGCCACCACCCCTCCCACCCTGCTGCTTCCCATCAGTCTGAATTTAGTCCCAATTACCCATTTGAACACAGCTGAATCCATTTCCTTGGTGAGTGATGAGCTCCAATCACCTCTGTGCCATCCCCTCTTCCTTCCCGTGGTGACTTGTGGATGGAAAGGCTGAAGTGCTCGCTCCTGACCTCAGGGTGTGCTTGGAAGGGGAAAAGGGCCTTATGAAGACCATAAGTCACTGAGCAGCTCCGTGCCTCAGTTTCCCCACCTGCAGATCAGCACTAAGGGTGGGAGGGGGTGCAGCACTGGGGAGAGGTGCTTGCCCTGGGCATTGACAGGTAGATTGTCCTAAAGGTTTTGAAAGCTGCTTCTTCCGAATGGCATCATCCACAGGGATCACCCCACTGGCACTGCCCAAGGGGTGCTTTGATTTCAGTCATTCCTGAGGAAGCGCTGGTGAGGAGAGGCTTGCTTTGATTCCTTAATGCATTAATCAATAGGTGCCCATTGAGCCTCTGGAGCAGGCAGGGAGGGCCACTGAGGACTGGGCATCTCCACCATGGGACCCTCAGCAGGTCCAAGGGCTCTGTGAAAGAAGGACACAGGGATGGAACCACTCCAAAAATCACTTTTATTGGGTGCTTAAAATAGAGCCTGGCACACAATGTTCTTGCTTGGCTTTGCTGGGAGAAGCTCAGTTGCATGAGATCCACGATGCTGCTTGCACTGAGGAGGAGGGAGAGGGGCAGGAGCAGGGGACTGAGGGATTTTCTGCCTCTCCTCAAATGAAGGCAATAAATACATTACGAAAGAAAAACAGAGAAGTTAAACCTGAGGAGCAGCTCAGGAAGTGTGGATCATGGGGGAGGAACCTGTGCCCCGAGGGGGGACCTGGTGGCACAGGCTGGAGGAGAAGCATTTCCCAAACAAGCTGGTGACATCCTGGATGGATGGGAGGGAAGGAGAGGACAGGAGGTGATGGAGCCACCCCTGCTCTTCACCTGAGCATCTCTGAGAGCTGCGTCCCTGCACGGTGCCCTGGGGTGGAGCCTGCTGCTCCCTGCGGTCAGTGAAGCTGCTTCAGTGCTGAATCCCTTCTGCTGCTTAAACCTTGTTCTAACTGGAGCCGCCTTTTTACTGTGTCAGGGTCCTCTGGACCCTTCAAAGCCCCAGTAATTGGGCACAAGCAGCTCCACCCCAGAGAGTTCACATCTACATAGAGACACCAACTCCTGGGGTACCTTCACCCCCCCACCCCCAGGGCTGCCTGGGATGGGCCTTCCTGGTCTTTCCCACGAGAGGACCCTGGGTAAGGTGCTGGCTGAGCTCCGTGTGCACTGTGCCAACACCACGGGGCTGCACCAGGCTCTTGTGTGTGTTGGAAAAGGCACATTGTGTTTGGGGCTGCAGCAAAACCCAGCCCAGAACCCTTCCCGCTAGCAGACAGGGATGAGCTGCAGGCCCAAGCAAAGGGATGGCTCATTCACATGAACCAGGGAGAGGAGCATTGCTGCAGCATCACATTTGGCTTCACTGCATCCCTCCGTTTGGCACATCCCAGGGGATACCGGTGCATCCTCCCCTTCACAAGCGCAGGGATGCAGAGGGTGCAGGGGCTGTTCCACAGAGCCCTCAGTGTCTGCAAGGGGCTCCCACCATGAAGCCCTCCAGCCACACACCAGAACACAAAGGATTTACTTCCTTTTTTTCCCTTAAACAAGACCAGAAAAGCAAATTCCTCCCCCTCCCTTTATCTTCCCAGTTTTCCGGGTTTTATTCTTCAACATCACCCACAGGTTCACAGACCAGCTTTGAGCTCACACCAGGATGCAGGATCCCACCCGCTGCAGCCAGCCCCATGGGGATGCCAACTGAGACATGTGTCACCATCAGCATCAATCTTAGTTTACCCTCCTCTCCCTTCTGCTCCCCTCCAGCCAGCAACAGGGCAGGGAGGTGCTGGGAAGGTCGTGGCTGATTATCTCAATGCTCAGAAAACAACCCAAAAAAGGAACAAAGAGGAGATGTATCCCAAAGGAAAAGGCCTTTTTGTATTTCCAGACCAGGGAGTGTCCAGGGGAGGAGCCGACGCCGCTGCAGTGTCTGTGGTGCCAGGGGACATGGGACGGAAGGGGTGATCCTCTGATCACCTCTATGGCTCTTCCACTGCTCAGGGCATCGTCCCTTTGGGCCCCACTGAGCCCTCCCAGCTGCTCCGGAGCCATGCCCAGATCCAGACCCTGCACAGGGATCCGGACCCCTCCAGCGCCGCTGCTCTCCCATCGACCCGAGGTCACATCTGTGGAATTCCTGGGGGGTTTGTTCAGTTCTGGAGGTTTTGGTAAAAAAGAGTTTCCCCCTCCCTGCCTCCCACCCCCCCCTTCACCCCCAGCAGCTCTCAGCAGTCTGGGGGGGCTGCCTGCACCTCCACAGCCAGGAGCTGCCCCCCACACTGCCCCCGAGCCCAGGGCTGGCTAAAGGGGGGGTAGATCACACGCATGGCCATGCCCCCCCGCGGTGCTGCCCCGGTGCCATAGCGAGCCACGAGGCCGGCGGCGAGGAGCAGGAGGCAGAGCACCAGCACCATCAGGATGCTCCGCCTGCCCTCCAGGAGCAGGTAGCGCGGGGCAGCCTCCTTAGTCCTGGTGCTCACACAAGCCACCTTGGTCTGCAAGTCTACAAAGGCCACGTGGAGGCAAGCCCAGTACTCGGTGTCCTGGTGGAGCCGGGTGATGTTGTACGTGTGGGTGCCCATGGGGATCCGCGCCACGTTGGTCATGTCCAGGTTGGAGCTAAGCAAGAAGCTGGACCAGGTGAGGTTGGAGGAGATGGTGTTGAGATGTGGCTTCCAGGCAAGCAGGACGTGGTAGGCCTGGACGTCCACCACCACCAGCTCCAGGCTGTCCTCGCTGAGGGGGAAGGAGTGGTTGACCACGATGCTGATGCTCTTGATGTCTGCCCCGACAAGGTTGTGAGCCACGCACGTGTAGAGCCCGGCCTCGCGAGCCGAGAGCCCGCGGATCTCCAGCGTCCCTTCAGGGTGCACCCGGTACCGCCCCTCCTCCGTGTAGGGGAGCAGCTTCACCCCCAAAGGGGTGACCCAGTAGATCTCTGGGTCCGGCTCTGCCAGAGCTCGGCAATGCAAGGAGATGTTGTCACCATCGGCCGCCTCCAGGCGGGAGGGGAAGCTCTTGGTGGAGATGAGCGGCAGGCACTGATCCGTCATCTCCCGGAAGGGCACATCCCGGATGTGCCTCCTCTGGAGCTCCAGGGGCTCTGCGCACAGCGTGGACTGGGGCTCGATGAAGCGGATGTGGTTTTCTGTGCTGTTGACCCAGCGGATGACGCAGTCGCAGCGGATGGGGTTGCTGTGGATGCTGATCTCCTGCAGGTTGGGCAGGGACTCCACCGTCTGCTTATGCAAGGCACTTAGGGCATTGTTGTTGAGCATGAGGGTTTCCAGCTGGGGAAGGTGGTGGAACGCATTGGGGTGGATGAAGGACAGCTTGGGGTTGTTGGTCACATCCAGCTTGGTCAGCTCGGGGAGGTTGATCAAGGCAAACTGGTCTATGGACACCAGCTCCTCCATGTTGTTGAGCCCCAGCTCCTTGAGGTGCAGCATGTTCGTGAAGTCGCTTTGTTTGACCCTTTGCAATGGGTTTTTGTTCAGATCCAGGAACTTGAGGCCAGGAACTTGCTGCAGCGCCCGCTTGGGGACATCCACCAGCTTGTTGTCATAGAAGGAGAGGCTCTCGAGGCTCCTCAGCCCCTCCAGAGCATAGTCCGAGATCTCCCTCAGGTTCATCCCGGCCAAAACCAGGCTGCGCAGGTTGGCCAAGGGCCTGAAGTTCATGTCCAGGATCACATCCACCTTGTTCCCCCCAATCATGAGGATCTCCAGGCTGGGCAGCGTCTGGAACCAGCGGCTGTCGACGGCTCGCAGCAGGTTGGAGTTGAGGTGGAGGCGCAGGAGGCTGCCGAGCCCGGCGAAGGCGCGGGGCGCGATGCTGCGGAGCTGGTTGTGGTTCAGGTAAAGCTCCTGCAGGTTCCCCAGCCCTGGGAAGCTGCTGTCGGGCAGCTGGGAGAGCCGGTTCTCCTCCAGGTGCAGGCTGAGCAGCTGGGGCATGCTCCGGAGGCTGAAGTCCCGCACGTCAGAGAAGCTGTTCTGCGACAGGTCCAGCTCCGACAGGTTCCGGAGGTAGCCCAGCTCGCTCTGCTCCAGCCTGGCGATGTTGTTGCTCTGCAGGAGCAGGGTCTGGGTGCCCTCGGGCAGGTCCTGGGGCACGGCAGGGATGAAGAGGTCATTGCAGTCCACAGTGGCAGCCTCGCGGTACACGGAGCGTGGGGTGTACCAGGGCCGGATCTGGCACACGCACTGCGGGGGGCATTTCACCTTCCAGGGCACGATGGGGATGGCGGCGGCGGCAGCCACCATGCAGAGCAGGAGCGAGCTGCTTGGGAAGCGTCTCATGTTTGGCTGGAGGGAGCAGGAGCGCTCACAGGGCAGCGCCGGAGCAGGGCATGGGACCACAGCAGGGGGGGAACAGCATCTGCGGGAGGGGATGCTCCATGCGAGCCCCTGGCAGGATCAGCCTCTGCTGCCGCCTGCCCAGCCTGGTCCTGCCCCCCCGGAGCACATCACAACCAGGGCTGGAGCCTTCACTCAGAGCTTCGCCTCCTCTTCCTCCCCAGATGGTTCATTTTTGCAGCCGGCTGCATCCTTTGGGCTCCTCCTCAGGGTCATTCCTGAAAGAGGCCCCACAACAAACTGTTAGAGGAGACTTCATACCTGTGGCAAAGTCCCCCCAGCACCCAGCCCAGCCTCAACACAGACCAGCACCTCCATCCGGTCTGTTTTGTACCCATGGCATCAGCCATGCCCTCAGCTTCGAGTGCAACCAGCCCACAGATGCTCTGCCCAAGGCCACCAGCACATGAGCAAGCACAGCCCCTGCATGGTGGAGCTGCAGCACCCAAGGCAACCACCCAAACCCCCCAGGACAAAGCCTCCCAGATCCTTCTACAGCAGTGGCCCAAGGTGGGGGCAGTTTCCAGGGAGCAGGAAACTGATTGGGCTCACTCAAAGCTCCTGGGGAATGGAGAAACCCCTTAAACACCAACACCCCCCGTGCTGGGTGCAGCTCGAGCTTTGCCCCATTTCCTAGCACCTTTTCCAGGGAGGAAAGGGCTTCCAACCAAACGTTATTGAGCACTGCCTCATCCACGCCTTGTGCCAGAATCGATCCCGCACATCCCCTGCTGCGAGGGCATCGGCTTTTAAAGCATCTCCTGGAGAAACAGCGTTGAAGCAGGGGAAGGCTCTATTGATTCCTGCGTCCTCCTGATGGACCCACAGCTTTCTAAGTGCGCAGGCACTGCTGTGGCTGTAAATCCCTGCGGCCATGCAATATTATAGGATCTTTTCTCCCCAAAACAGTAACACAGAGGAACGTGAGGGTTTGTTTCCTTAGGGATGTGGGAAGAGCCCAGGAAAAGCACCTTGTTCCAAACCCTGTGGTACAGGATAGAGGCAGGACAGACCTCAGGAGGGATGGAGCTGACCCCTCATAAACCCTTGGTTTCTCCCCAGACTCAGAGCAAGGCAGGGAAGAGCAGGACTCAGATTTGAGGCTAATGAATGGAGCGATGAGGCTGGGGCTGTGAGGGTGAGCAGGGGACATCTCCTCCCCAGGACAGAGCCACTGCCTGCAAGGGAGTGGGAGATGCTGCCCAGGATAATGGGAGCCTCGGAGAACAGGAGGAGGCAGTGGCAGAGCAGGAGGGCTGCTGGGTGAGGTGGGACCAGGACACCCTGTCTGGGCTCTGAGAGCTTCCATGTCCCAGCTCCCCACCAGCCCCCGGCTGCTATTCCAGGCTCTTCCTTGGCGTGGGCTCAGTGGCAGTGACAGCAGGAGATGGGTGAAGCTTCTGCTCTTCTGCTGTTTTGCACCAAAAATACAGCTCCAGGGGGTGTTGGAACATTCCCTGTGGTGCCCCAGCACATGGGGAAGTGGAAAATACCCCCAATGCCTTTTCTTGCCCTGATCCCCACCCCAGGGATGCGATTTGGCTCTTCCCTCCTTTCCCAGCATGTACCCAATCCCTTCACCTCCCCAGGGCATTTCTGTGACCTCAAGGCTGTATTTCTCCCATCCCCTTTCCATGCAGCTCACTGCCAAGTGGGATTGCAAAGGTGCTGGAGCCCCAGTGTGCCTTTGGTGAGGGTTTTACCTGGGGAAATGAGGCACAAAGTGCCCAGGGCCAGGCTCCACGTGGCACCAGCCTGAATTTGCCATGATATTGTCTGTGGTGTTACTCGCTGATGAGGAATCTCTGTCCATCCCAGGCAGGTGTGCTCAGGGATGGAGAGGGGGAGAGAGTGGAGAAATATGGAAGGAGAAGGAATAAGGGGGAGCCTTGGTCCCGGAGCTCTCACCCGCTGCCTCTCTCCCTCTGTCACCTGTCCAACAGCCCGGATCTGGAGATAAACGGCTGCAGCTCAGCCCGGGGTGCTCCTGTCCTTCCCTCTCCCTTCCTGTGCCAGCAGAGCCGGATGCTCCCATCGAGTGCTGCCGGGCAGGAGGCGATGGGCGCCCGGCACCCCCAGTGGGACCCCACTCTGCCCGTGGCTCTGCACCAGCAGCGTTCAGGTCTGCTCCAGCCACGGGAGGAGGAAGTGCAGGATGCCAGGATGGGAACGTGAGGATGTCCTGGGCATCGCTTCCTTCGCACCAGGGACATGCGCACGCTGCCAGTCCAGCCCCTCTGCACACTGAGACAACACGAGGCCAAGCGGCACAGCCTCACCGTGACCTCATCCCACCTCTCAGCCCTGGCTGCTCTTAGGTCAGGACCTTCTCTGATGGCACATAGCAAGCTTTGTCCCCAGGCTGAGGTCACGTTTCCCCCATTTAAACCTTTGTGTGAAAGCTTCACTTTTATAGGTGATAAAAGCAGGAAGTAAATAGAGTTCTGTAACAATTACTTGTAAATGTTAGAAATAGGGTGCACTGCTGTTACCAGAAACACTCCTACATCATCTATCTGAAGGAAGATGCTGCATTAAATCCTGGTCCGCATCAATGCCTGTCCTGGATCTCCATCACTGCCTCCTCACCACAGGGCTGTATCCTATACAGCCTGCCTGATCTAGATCCCCAAGTACAGTTACAGTAGGACAAAGCCATTGTCATCGCCACGAGGGATCACTCCATCACATACATCCCGGAACACCAGAGGCTTCAATGCAGCTGAAGGCCTCAGTGGAAGCTTGGCTGAGCCCTGCTCTCCTGTGTCCCGGGCTTTAATTTGCTTCTACTGCTGATGGCAAACTGCTCCATGCATAGGCATGGGCAGGGTAACCTGTGGGTCAGGGTTTCTGGGCTCACCCCCTCTTAGATCCTTGCTGGGAATGTGGCAAAACAGTTCAGGCTTTCCTTCCCAAGCTCTCACACCTGCAATGCAAGGCAATGGCAACGCAAGTGCTTGCTGGATTTGGAAGCCAAACACATCCCCTACTTCCCACCGATGAAAGCACCCCGGGATGTTTCCCAGTTGCTCCTATCTCTGTGCAAGCACCTTCAAAGCACCGGGGTGGAAAAGAGTTTCCTCTGCTCGGAGCAAAGATCCCGACACCGGGAGCAAGGCCCCCACGTCACACACCAGGAACCAGCCCAAGATAAAGGAGAGACACCGAATCCTGCCCGTAACGTGGCAACGGCTCCCCCGGCACCCAGCAGCATCCCTCATCTGTATGCTCCAGCGCAGCCCCGCACCATGGCAACACCCTGCTCCGCACCCCGGGCGTGCTGCGGCCACACAGCGTCAGGCAGCTTCATTCAGCGGCTGCAAGGGGAGAAACTTTGTCTGTTTGAGGCCGTTCATTAGATCCGGATGCATTGCATGGCTCTGCTGCCTGCTTCCAGCGAGGGAGGCTGTGCCCCTCCTGCAGCTTCCCCCCTGATTAAAGCAAACCAGCGTGGAGCATGGGAACCCCTGCACAGAGACCCAGGGATGCTGCCTGCGGCCTCCTGCAGCTCTGCTGGCAGGGGGGAGAGGGCGTCATTTCTGCTTGTCAAGGAGGCAGGCAGGAGATAAGAGCTGCCGGGAGCGTGCAAAGCAATCCGCTGCCTGCACCTCGCTATCGAGCCCATCTGCCCGAGCCTCACGCAGCAGCTTCTTATCTGGATGCTGTTCTCCCTCCCTTTGGATGGTTTTTAATGAGGAAGGCTGGGAAATAAGCCTGTTGTTGCTCTTCTGTTGCTCCCAGGCTCTGGAAGGGTTGCAGTGGCTCTGCCTGCTTCCAAAATGCTCCCACATCTCTGGCTTCCCAGAGATGCTGCTGCCATCTTCCAGCATAGCCTCCAGCCTGGAATACGGAGGATTTGGCTTTGCTCAGTCACAATCTGCCCATGCAGCTGCTTTTTGTCCCATACTCATTGCCTAGGAATAAACAGAGTCCCATCCTGCTGGGACAGCAGGTGCCCTGTGGTCAGGGATGCTCAGGAAGGAGCTGGGGTCCCTGCGCAGCAGCTTCTCCAAAACCCGGCTCCCACAGTGGAGCTGAGGCTTTCTGGAGGTTTATTCCTCACGGGGCCCATTCCCAGGACTCTTCCCTACTCCTCATCTTCCTCCTTCCCTTCCTCCCTGGTGGCAGCAGTTGATGCCACAGGCTCTCACTGGGAGCAGCGCTGGGGACTGTGCTGGGGTGGGAGCCAGCTCCCCCTGTGACCCCCAGGCCACGGCAGTAGAGCCTCCAGGCTCTGCTCCCATCACTGTCTTTGCTCCGCTGCTTTATCAATTCCCTGATAATCCCTTGCCTGCCAAGTGCTCTTCCCGGCAGAGCCACTGCTTCCAGAGCTATCTCCAGGGTCTTCAAGCCGCTAATTTAGAGCTCTTCCGCTGCAGAAGCCATTGCTGAGCCTCTGAGAGCTCAGTGCAGGGTTTCAAATGGCATTTGCCTCCTTAAGCTCCCAGAGGCTTTAGAAAACGCTGTCTGTGATCAGTGAGGTCGCAGTCAGGTGGGTGGGCAGCTCCATGTGCCAAGCCCCAGCACCCACAGAGGGGTCCCAGCAAGGCAGGATGCCCCAAGCATCCCGAACCCATTCAACACCCTCATCTACTGTGCTTCATTCCCACTCCCCAGCTCCGCAGACACCACCAGCTCACAGGCACCACCTCCCAGGACCTTCCTGGCCAGGCTCAGCTCCACACGGCCCAGGTCAGAGGCACAGAACACATCTCCCATGCCCAGAGCAGCGAGCCCAGCAGCAGGATCCGTGCTGGCCCCACCATGCCGTGCCTGAGAGCCATTCCCAGCCCTGTAATGAGCTCTCCCGGTTCCTCCTCCCCGCTGGCTGCAAAGTGTTCAATAATTCAGGTGAGCTCTTGAAGGGTCTGGAAAACACCTCCAGGTCTTTCCTAATGAGCTCACCACAGACCTGCCAGCCAGGACCAGGTCCCTCCACCAGGACAGACACTGAGCAAGCACAGGGAATGGTGCACTGTGGGGTCCCCACATTCCTGACCCACACACACAGCACCGAGCATCTCCCAGCAGGATGGGGGTGGCCAGAGCCACATCCTGGCTGGTATGAAGCAGCAGGGACGCGAAGCAGCAGTGCCAAAGCTGGGCAGATTCAAACGAAGTCACAAGAGCACAACCTGGTGCAAAGTCCCCTGAGGGAGATGGGCTCTGCTGGTGCTTTCCAAGCCAAACCCTTCCAGTGTGGCCCATGCTGGGGGTGAGGTCATTGCTCTTGGTGGCAGGGTGAACATCCCTGCCCTGCTGAGCTCCTCTGCACTCTGGGAACAGCTCCCATCATTCAGAACCACCCGGGAAGCAGGAGAATCCAGGGAATCCCCACCCTGGAGGCACTAGCCCCAGCCCTGCTCCAGCAGGAATCTCTGCCTGCTTTAGCTGGTGGGACCGCAGGGATGGAGGCACCCATGGGTGACACCACGGCTCATCCCACTCATGGGTTCTGGCTGCAGGAGCACATCCATGAGCTGAGCCTGAGCCCTTTGCTCACTGCAAGCTGGAAACTGAGTACGATCAACAGAGGCTTGTGGGGAGAGCCCCGGCCTGGGGAGTGGAGCAGATGTGATTCCCAGATGGCCCTGCCAATTCCAGCCGATAACTAGGATGTTTCACACATCCAGCACACCAGAGAGCAAAAAAAGCTTAGTGATGCAGATGAGGGGCTGCATGGAAGCAGCTCTCAGGGTGGGCTTTGCCATCCTGCTCCTGGTGACCACGGCTACTCCCCAAGAGCAAGAGGAGGCAGGATGCCAAGAAGCCGTGGTCTGCATGGGGCCAAGCATTGCATAAATACAAGGGAAGGTGAAGGGGGAGCCTAAAGCACCACCCCTGCCCCTGCCATATAGTCCAATTGTGGGGAGAAGGCAATGGACTTGCCCAGGATGCAGCACATCCCACCTGTGTGCAACAAGTATGTGAGTGAGGAGAGAAATCCAGTGGCTGTTCTCACAGGGCCAGTGCTACTGCAGAGGACCATGATCCAGGATCTTGCAGTTGTTTCAATTCCAGTGACATGAGGAGTTTTAAGTGATGGAAATGCCACACTAAACCCTGGTTTCCCACATGGAACACACAGAGATGGGAACCTCACTGGAAGGGTTAATCCCCCCTTCCTCTCCCTTTGCTAAAGGAGAGATTTCATGCCATGCTGTATAAATAAACTAATGTGATATTACAAAGGACTGCAGCTCAGTATATTAGATACCGCAGCACTGTTGCAGGGCATCTGTCAGCACCAATCACAGTGACTGATGACTTAGCAAGAATGGACCTGACATTTCCAAATGAGCTGTTTGGAGAGAGCTGTCATTCAAAGTGGAGCGAAACTGAAATAATAATGATAAACCCCAGATAGGAACAGGAAGAGGACTGGGAACATTTGCTGCCCCTGTCCCACCTACTTAAGGGGTTCCCAGCTTGGCAGCAGGACAACTCGGCACAGTGACTGCTGAGTCCATAGGGTGGGAGGGAAAGTGGCCATGGACTCTCTAGAAGCAAAGCTTTGCTAAGGCACAGCCCAGATTCCTCTTCCGGACCCAACCCAGAGCCTGGGGATGCAGCATCCCCCATGGCAGAGGTGGGCAGGAGCACACATGCAGCCGGTGGGTGCATCCCTGGGTGGGTGCTGCTGCAGTCAGGGTACCTGAGCTGCATGGGCAGGCAGGGGGGACGGGGGACAGGACACAGACAAGCTGCCATCGCCTTGTCTCGGAAGGAACTGACAGAACACTGCTTTCCAAACAGGCACAGAAGCTGCTCTCCGCATGGCTGAGCCCCGAGTGGATCTTTATCCCTTTCCGGCGCAGGAGGAAGGAGAGGGGCTGTTTTCAGAGCAGCTTTCAGATGTGTCATTACAGGTATACAGAAGGGCTGTAAAATGCCTGATAAGCCCAACACAGGCTGCGGGCGTGTGTGTGCCTGTGCACTGAGAGAGAAGGGAAAGGCAAGAACCATTTTCAAGCAGGAGCCCCCAGCAGCAGCACCACAGCAAGAGCTCTGCACAGCACAGAGCACAATAAAGGACTTCACCTTTCCTGTGCCTCCTCTGCAGCCACCTCCAGGGTGTTTGCACCAAGCACGGTAGGGAGAGGAGGGAAGAGCTCAAGCAGACGCTGCTGAGGGGACAAAAGTGGGGACAGGCTCCTCTGAGGGTGCAGATTTACAGCCCCAAGACTCCCCAGAATGAACCCACTGCAGGGAAGAGCTCTAAGAAGAGCAGAGGGAAGACCCAGAGCTGCTGAACCCTCCCTCTGCCTGCAAAACACCTGCAGCGATTATCCTGGGGCTTAATGAGCACAGAGCTGCCCCTCCCCAGCCAAGCACCATCACTCAGCACCGAACAGGACCCGACCAATTAAACAGGCTCTAACGGGCTCCTCCTGGCCCTGATGAGGCCCCATCATTACGTGATTGCTGCCAAGCCCAGCGCTGAGTGACAGCTCCAGGAGCTGCCAGTCCCCATCTGGTGACAGTGGGACCAGCGCTGGTGACCCCGAGCTGCCTGCACCGGGTGGGCACCACTGCTCGGGGCAGCTGAGGGGGGATGTGGGGCTGCATCCCCAGAGCATGAGGGAGGGGAGACACCCCCCCCCCCCCCATCCTGCATCCAGCTCCGGGGACAGCACCACAGGAGGGACGTGCCCTGCTCCTGCTCTCTATCCCCTGCCTGCTGCTTTTGATGGGGTGAAGTAGCAGAGCAGCCATGTCCCAGCATGGGGCTCGAGGCCACTCAACCTCATGGGGTTTGGAGAAGTTATGAAACCAGGTTTCCATCCATCCATGGGTCACAGAAAGTCCATTCCCCTTTAAAACAAAGCTATCAGAGCTCCTGCTCCACTCCCGGTGATCACCACCTGCCAGCGCCTCGTTCCCTCTGCAGTTTCAATTGCTGCTATTACAGAGCTGCAGTGCTTCACCCCAGAGGAGGCTCAGGCTCCCCATCAGGCCGAAGGAGCCCTCTCCTTAGTGCTTGTGTTAGAATTACCTGGCCCTTGGTGCCGGTTGGGGGAAGCTGTGCAGCCCATGGCACAGCCCCTGCTCCCTGCCTGTTGCTTTGCCCAGTGCTCAGTGATGCACAGAAGCTGCAGAGCAGGAGGGGGCTGGGGCCGGGCTACTCGGGAGTGGAGGATGCGATGCGTGAACAGATCCAGCGCCTGGGGCTGCTGTATCCCAGAGACAGCTCCAGCATCCACTTCCTGTTGAGGAAGAGGGGAAGGGAGGCTCGGGAGGCTCGAGGTGGTGACACAAAACTCACCAAACTTGGGCAGTTTTGCTTCTCTGGCATCAAGCAGCTTCTGACCTGAGCTCCGCCAGAGCCCCACTTGGTATTCGAGCCCCAGCAACCACCTTCTTCAATCTCAATGAAGTATTAAGTGAAAGGCAATTCGGTGAGGCCGTGAATTCATTAGAGACTACAGCGAGATGTAAGAGGTGCTACGGGTGATGATGTGGTGGGGAGGTGGGGAGAGCAGGGGGCCGGCAGACACCTACAAGTAGCAGCGAGTTAAAGCCAGGAAGGGGGAACAAAACCACGTTGTTTTAGATGAAGATTAAATGACAGCCCCTGCTTCAAAGGGCAAGCGCAAGAGGCAAACGGGCTGTGACAAACCAGAATGCATGGACACAGGCAGCCAATTCCCTTAAATACAACTTTTATTGGCCATGAGATCTGAAACCAAGCAGTCCTCAATAGGGATTAATGGCTTTCCTTGGCCTCCCCCAGCACTTTCCAGCCCAGGAAGGGCCCAGCTGCAGGCGGGGATGCCCAAGGGCCGTGGGAGGAAGAGCGAGACGGAATCACTTAGCCTTCATTAGGGCAAATTAAAATCAGAAGCGAGATGACAATTACAATTTGTGACCAGTTAATTGTTCTCCTCAGAACCTGATTGTGCGCACAGGGAATTCATTGTTCCAAGTCCCAGGTGGGTTGGCTTTGGACCCTGCTGAGGAAGAGGAGTTCCAAGCAGGAATGCAGGCTGCACTGCTGGGCATCACCAGCCCAGGGACTGCCAGACCCCCTCACTGGGCTCACCCTGTGTTACTCCCGGCTCTATGGCACAGCAGTGCTGGACCTGCTGCCTCCATAGCACCCATGGTCCTCACCCTGCACTGGGGCACAGGGGCCTTGCCCGCACCCCCAGCCGGGGGGAGCTCCATTCACACCGGGGTGGGTGAGTGCTGCAGCCGCGGCGGCTCCGGCATCCATCCGGCACCGAGCGTGCTGCGTCAAGCCCAGCTCCCATCAATCAGCCTCCCCCTTCAGAGCATCCTTCTTGGTTCTCATCCCCAGGGTGCTCGGGAAAGGGTGTTGTGAGTGCTCGGCTGTATTTATAGCTGCTAATGGGGCTGCCAGAGAGGGGGAAGGTGCCAGGTTTCAGCGGAAAGGGAGACCTCCCGCTCCTACCTTCGCTCCAGCTTCCCACCCGCTGGGTTCCTGGCAGGCTCCTGTGTGCCACGGTGCTCACCAGCTCTGCGGGGGGCTGCAGAACCCAGGCTCGCACCAGCCCCATGTCCTGGGATGCAGGCTGGAGCGTGGCTCTCCCGCAGGAGCTCATCTGCTGTGATGTGCCCCCAGCGATCCCCTCTCCATCACTGCCCAGCAGAGGGGCCTTCCCCTTCCCACCTCCCCATGTTGCAGGTTAGCTGAGAGGTTCATGAGTGTCTCTGTGGGAGCAGGGGATATCTCAGCCTGGTTCCCCACCACGGTACCACCATCACAGCCCTGCTGCTGCCTCTGTTCCCTGCCTGACCCTTCTGCATCCCACACAACCAGCGATGCAGAGCTACAGCATCTCCCACCGGCTGCAGCTCCTGTCCCTGCAGATGGGTCCCCAGGAGCCAGGGGGGTCCTTATCCCTGGCTTGATTTGAGCCACAAGCAGCTCCCGCTGGCGCAGAGGACGGAGCGAGGCGGCTGCCAGGGGCTGGGATGTGGTAGCTCCTGTGGCTGTACACGCCTGTTGAGCTGCGACATGACAGCAATAGCAGCTCATAATCCCCGCAATTGTGTGTTTGTGCCTTGCAGCACTGTGTGTGCTGGAGACACAGGTGCACGCCAGGAAATGATGATCTACATTGCCATGACAAACCATTTCCCTCTGTTGTACGTTGCAGAGACAGGGAAAGACCCCGCAGATTGTTGCGGTGGGAGGGAACGCCGCCGCCGCAGGGAAACAGCTCCTTGTTAACCATTTGGGACAGGGGTTGCAAAGGAATCATCTCCCGTGGTCTCATCTACAGGATACAGACAGCTCCAAAGCTCTGGACACTGAGTCCTCTTGAAAAGCCAGTCCTGCAGAGGAGCTGTGGGTGAAGAGAGATGCTCAGATCTCTTCCATTCATTTCTTCATCTCTCCAGTCAGACAAACAAGGAGCATGCCTAGAGCTGCAGCAGGCTCTCTTGGAGCTTTCCTCTCTCAAGATGTTAAAGCCCAGACGAATGTGTCCATCTCTGTGTTGCTCCTGGTCGCTTGGACACTCCGGGGTCCTCATCCTGTCCAGCACAAAGGCTTGGGCGCTGTCCCAGC
This sequence comes from Melopsittacus undulatus, assembly GCF_012275295.1. Classification (NCBI taxonomy): domain Eukaryota; kingdom Metazoa; phylum Chordata; class Aves; order Psittaciformes; family Psittaculidae; genus Melopsittacus; species Melopsittacus undulatus. The sequence goes on from NC_047542.1 coordinate 1,498,559, forward strand.
CTGTGGGCATCTCGGGCCCTAAATCAGGCAGACCAATGGCCAGATGCTGCCTGTGCTGCATCATCCTGGGTGACATTCCCTGGCAGACCCACTCAAAAACAGGGAGGATGGACACCCCTTGGCACAGCCTGGGGGTGGTCATTAAGGCTGGCTCTTTTACAGAGCAGCCCCCAAAGACTCCCCCCCTTCATTTACCCACACCAAGGCCAAGGGCAGCATCCTCTGAGTGAGGATGCTCTCGGCAATGTCAAAGGATTTTGAGCTCTGGTACCCACGTGGTGCTGCACAGACCAGCCTTAAGCCACCCAGGGCTACAGGCAGAGGGGACAGAAACCAGGGAGGGCTCATCCATGTCCTTCTGCTGGGCAAAATCCCTGGAATAAGGCACTGACTCCCAGTGTGACAATAGGAGCGCTGGGGAAGGTGGCTCACAGCAGCCCAGGGTGCTGGGTCCAGAGCACAGGAATGGCAGGAGCTGCTCCAGAATGTCCCTCTGGGATATGCTAGGAAGAAATGTTTTGCCATCCCAGTGTTAGATGTTAGTCCCTTCAGAGGGATAAATCACAGCTCTTTAAACTTCCTTCAGCAGGGAGGGGGTGTGGGGAGGAGCAAGTTATTAAACAAGGCTTTAGATAGGGAATGAATTCCTGGGTGTAATTAAACTCTAATCCATGGTGGGATCTCTCCTGTTATTTCTCTGGAGGTGCCTGTTGTTGGAAACAGTATTTCTCCAGCTCAGCAATCCTGCTGCAGGCAGGGAATGCTGCACAGATAGTGCTGGGGAACCAGGGACTGCCACTGGGGAGCTCAGCTCCATCTTTCCTGTCCACACATGGCTTAAAGTGCTCTTCCAGGGGTGAAGGGAGCCTGGGACATCCTGCAGGGACACTCACTGGTGGCAGGGGCACAGGCAGGGTTTGGTACCACCGAAGTGATGGGCAGGTGACTGCAGCAGCAGTGGATGGGTGCAGAACATGGTCACATCACACATGCAACAGGGGGAGAGCCCAGCCCTGCTCTTAGGCCAGGTGGCTGTGATAATGGGCTGGAGTTATAAATCACCTCCTGAGGGCTTGAGGACCCCGTGGGGTGACACAACAGAGCATACCAATGGTGTCTGTGGATGCAGAATGCTCCAGAGGGGCTGAACCTGCCCTACAGAGGCCTGGATCCCATCCTGCTTCCCACCACAGACCACATCCCGAGGAGCTCTGCTCTGTTGCCAGGATGACCCCAGAGCTGCCCAGGGACAGCTCAGTTCTCCCTTCCCTGTGCTGCATCCAGCAGCCGAGCTCTGTGCCTGCAGGACAGGGCGAAGAGGAGGGAAGCTCCAGCAATAACAAAACAAGAAGAGCAGATCCAGGCTGGTGACAACCCATCAGGCAAGGGGGACAGGCCCCAGCCCCTGTGCTGCAGCAGCTTCTCACTGACCCCGAGAGCTCCCAGGACTTTCCATGCTTTTATGGCTTAAACAATTCAGCAGGAGTTGCAAACCCAATGTTTCAGCCAGAAGGACATGGGTGACAATAAAGGGGTGGACACGAAGCTGGTCCTGGCCATGCCAGCAGCTTTGTTCCCTGGGTCTCTGTTTACCCTCCATGCTATTTCTCCTGTGCAAAACACAGGGGACAGCCAAGGGCCAAAGCTCAGGACCAGCAACCAGGACCTGGCCCTCAGGTGAAGGCACAAAGACCCTGTGCTGGGTTCACCCAGGAAGAGCTCAGATCTTCACCAGGGGACATCTTCCCAGCACCAGGGGTGCTGCTCCTGAAGCTGGAGGCACCACAGTGGCACCCCCAGCCCAGCCCAGGCTCTGGCCCCACTTGGGATGTGCCTGCTCTTAGGGCTGAGGGGAGAGGAGGCAACCTCCAGCAGTCATAAAAGCAGATGGAGATCGGTGCAAATGGCAATAAGTCATTAGGAATCATAAGAAAAATGTACAGTTGCCATAGCAACTGCCGGCACGGCTTTGGGGATGCTGCACCCCCTCCTCAGGCACAGAGCTGCTCAATGGGGATGGAGGCAAAGCCCCGGGTGTTCCCAGAGAACCCCCTGCTGAGGAGGGCTTGAGAAGTTGGGATGGCTCCATGGCACTACCCTTATGGGGCCTGGGGATGCTGAGCCCCTCCCTGGAGAGCAGAGGGGCTTTGGCACCAGCAGAGACCACAGACGTGGTTTACAATGGGATGGGGATGATTTATTACTCCCAAACCACAGTGGTCCTTCCAGCAGCATGAGCCAAGGGGCCTGCACATCTCTCACTGCACCCACCCATGGGAAGGACCCAACACCCAGCCCCCAAATCTCCAAGTTTCCTACACTGGGGTCCCACCACCCATAGGTGAATTCCAGGGCCCTCAGTGGCTGCTAAAGGTCCCTCTCCAGAATGAAACATGGAATGGTTTGGGTTGGAAGGGACTTTAAAGCTCACCCAGTTCCAACCCCTGCCACAGGCATCTTCCACCAGAGCAGCTGCTCCAAGGGATGGAAGAACCCTTCACAGGCGAGGATTTGGGCTTATTCCTGGCAAACCCCACTTGGGTTTATTTTAATTAAAATCATCTCAGTGGCTGCTGAGAGCCTGAGGGCAGAGGAAGGGAGAAGGGAATTACTGGTGCAGAGGGAATTATCCTGCAGGACCAAGACTGTCAGGAGCTGGGGTGACCCAGCCCCTGGCATTGGTGCACTGGAGCCAGAGCTTTGAGCCAAGAAGTGACCCTCGAGTCTCTTTGTTCCCTTTTCCCATGTTAATTCCAAAGCCCCCAGTTCCCAGGGCTGCCATGCAACAGGAAAACGTGGTCCCTGTCCCTGCCGGCTGTCACAGGATGAAACAAGCTCCGAGCACGGGCAGAGCAGAAGATGCTGCTCTCCATCAGCTGGGAATCACAGCCCTCGACGGTCCCACGCGTGTCCCCCCTCCCGCAGCTGCATGTGACTGGCGGAAATGTCACCCACTTGTCTTGGATTCGCACACAGCATCTCCCCCCGGGAGCTTTCTTCCCGATTATTCCCAGAATTAGCTCTCTTCCGATGGGGATGAGTGGCTCATTGCCTCTTAGTCATCCTGGGCTGCTGCGGAGAGCAGCGAGCAGCACCGTGGGGCAATCCTGCAGCAGCACGGGCTTGGGAGAGGCAATTCCTGGCTGCCTGCAGCCCCAAGGGCAAGAGGGGGATGAGGGGCTGCCTGTGCCCCAGCACAGTGGGGTGTGTGGGGCCTTCAGCAGAGTGGGCTGTGCCCTGTGATGCATCCAGCTTTGGGAACAGCATCTCTGGTGCTTCCCTTTGCTAAGTCACAGCTTGGTTTTTCCCTGGAAGGCCAAGGAGGGCCATGGGGTCTGGGAAGGAATGGCTTTTGGGGGGCAGGAGCCAGTGAAACAGGGAACAAAAGCCCTGTGAGGAGCAAGAGGGGTTGTGTGAACCCCCTGCTCGGTGGGGTCTGAGATACCACTTCCATGCTGTGCTTTCAGCCATGCTGGTGGGACACTGAGCTGCTCCTCAGTGAAACTCAGCACAGGGAGGACTCAGCCCGATCAACCCTGGCTGCAAACTCACCCCTTCCTGCTTCAGAAACCACTCAGCTCCTCAGGTATTCCCAGGCACCGCCCGAGGAGAGCATCCGCACCAAGGACACCAGGAAAAATCAGATGGCACCAAGCATCTGCATCAGCCCACGCCATGCACTGGGAGAGGCTGCTCCATGAGGCCAGAGCCCATCGCCCCTTCCCTGCACACCCACCATTGCCTTTGGCTTTCCCTGCCCCATCCCTGCTCCTCACCCTTAGAAATAGAAACTAAATCAAAGCACAACATGGGGCTGCTCAGCCAGGGAGGACAACAGCAGCCAGGGAAGGGGGGACAAAGGGGTCTGCAGCTTCCCAAGAGGGCTTAACCAGCACAGAGGGAGTCAACAGCATTCAAGAGCCATGAAGCTGGAGCATCACTGAAACCCTTCTTCCCTCTCCAGCAATAGCTTCACGGGAAGGGAAGAACAGTGGTGCTTCCAGCACGGAGCAGGACTCGGGCACAGTGCTCCAACCCAGCAGCAATGGAGCCCACCCTGGACCTGCTCCTCGGTGCTTCCAAGGGCTGGCTGCAGGGATGAGCCCTGCCGCAGGGTGGGAAGCAGAGCAGCCATGGGCTGCAGCTTGGTGCGGGTGAGCTGGAGCTGCACAGAGCCCTGCGCCAGCGCAGCGCCGGGACAACGAGCCCGGCCCCAGCACTGTGGCAGCACGTGGGAGGTTGGGAATGTGACTCAGAAATAGGACTCGGCAGGATTTTCCATGGGAATAAAGAGCTACACTGGGAAATGCAGCTTCTGATCAACCGCGAGGATTTGCGAAGCTGGATCAAACGCTGCAGATCCTCTTTGGGACAACGAGTCCAAAGTCCAAATGGGCTTTTCCAGCCAAGGGAGAGGATGGGATTATGTGCTGCCAAACAGTGGTTTGAACAACCAAACCGTTTGATTAAATGTGATAATTTTACTATAACAACCGACCGACCCCCAGTGGAAATGCTGGGTCCAGCACACACCAAACGGGTTCATTTTTATGTTGCACACATAGGGAAAACCCTCAGTTTTTCATTTTTAGGTGGTTTTTCTCCTTTGCCTTTTCCCCTCTGTATTCCCAGGCTGTTGATCTGTAGCCACAACAGGAACACAGGACAGAGCAGAGATGAGCTTCCCTGGGCTCTGGGGCAAAGATGCTTTCTTCCTTTGTGTCCCCAAAGGAGGGAGCTGGAGTTGGCTCATCTCTGCCTTTGGGAAAGGCTGGTTCAAATGGGAACCCCCTGTAGCTGGTTACAGATTCCTTGCTGATTAAGGCTTTTACGGTCTAAGCAAGCAGGAAGCGTCACAGGACCCAATGGCAAAACCAGAACCCAACCCCAGGCTCAGCTGTGGCCAGCAGGAAGGACAAAGCTCCGACCTCACACACGAATTTAATCTTGGAGTGATTTGTTTTATGGCTGGTTATAAATGCCACCATATAGGGTTTTCTGATAGCGCTTGGGATAGGCTATGAAAACTGATGGGAGCCTGGATGGGGTCAGGAGCCATTGGAGCCGCTCTTCGCTGCTGCAAGGGGGGAGCTGGCATTAATTCCATGTAGAGCCAGTGAATAATTTATCACAAGTAATTTATTGACTAAGTTTGTTCCTTTTCCCTGTCTGGGTGAAAAGCACCCCCCATGCACAGAGCCAGCACCAGTCTTAGGCACCACTTAAGTCCCAATTAAAGCCCTTTGTGAATTGTCTGGGAACAGATCCCAATTTTCCCGGTTTTTATTTGTTATTCAGCATTACACACCAAGCGGAGCCGACACAGAATTCCTGCTCGGCAGCGTGTTTGCAAACAGTTCCTGGGGAGCACCCACCGCAAGGGCTCCATGCTCTGAGGGGACAGGGTGGGTACTTGTGCCCTCATCCCTCCCTCTTGGGGATGGTGACTTTTGAGGGACCTCATTTCCCACATCCAAGAGGCCCAAGTGCTCACCACTATAATGGATAGGGAAAGGCAGCGGGTGCTGGGGCTCTCCCTCCTGCTCCGAGGTGCAAGCAGAGCTGTTTTCTCAGCCATTTATCGCCTTCCTAAAACCCACTCACTGGAACAGCCTCTTACAAAACCCACTATAAATATATTTATCACAAAATACTCTCTGCCGTCAACAGCCACTAACCCTGCACATATCCCTCACCACCTATGAGCTGGAGCAGCTGGGCATTTCAGCCAGTCCAGCAGTGAGGGGTCTGGAAAGGACACGTGTGGGGATGGATGGAGGGGGCCATATGCAGAAGGGCAAAGAGGGGATGTCCTGGGTTCATAACTCCAGAGCATCAGCAGCCAAAGCCTGAGCTCAAAGGCAGAGCCCAGCGTGGGGCCGTGCAGACAGAGCCTGGCTCCCATCTCAAGGAGTAGTTTTCAGCTCATCTCATTGTGATGTTTCTCCTGATGCTCTTCTCCAGCAAGCAGCAGACAGCACTGAGCTCAGCAGCAGCTCCCATTCACCTTCTGGTGGCTTTCCCCAGCCAGGGATGGGCAGAGCCGCAGCTTTTGATGCAGAGCGCAGGGGAGGGAAACAACAGTTCCATTTCCAGGAGGAAAACCAGAGCCATGGGTGCCCTCCACCCCATGCAGAACAGAGGGAGAGCAGCCAGGGGTCAGTGCCGGTGGCCTCCTGCTTTGTCTTGGGTGGAGGGCAGCGAAACAGCCCCTTAAGGTGCTTCCTGGCCAAAGGCTGTGAGAGCCATAAGGGAGGGTGGTGGTGAGCTGCTGTGTGCACAGAGGGGATCACACGGGTCCTGGGCTGCCATCTCTGCTCTTTAGGAAATAAGCCACGTGCCAACAGGAATGTTATCCCATGGGCAGCTTTTAAGACAGAAGGGAGGAGGCATTCAGGGACCAGCACCAGACCTGAAGGTGGTTTAGGTGATTCATCATCTGTTGGGAATAAAGCAAGCAAGAGAGCCCTGTGCTCACATTCCCTGTGTTTGATGCTGGCGGGGTGATGGAGTCCCTACCTTTCAGTTGCCCCCTGGAATGAGCTCTGGACCTTCCTCCATCCCTGTGTTCTAGCCAGGAAATTCAGGATCACATCCCTAAAAGGCAGCAACCAGCTCCAGCGAGGAGCAGGGCCGATCCCTCTGCTGCTCTTCAAAGCAGGAGCAGCTACATCTGGTGCGAGCTGCTGGAGCTCCATTGGGAACCGGAGCTTCCCCATCACCGCCTTTGAAGCGCTGAGCAGAGGGGCTGCCCCAGTTCCCTGCGGAGGCAATTACAGAGCTTAATGTACAGCACTGTGGGGAAAGAGGATTCCTGGCGTTCCAGCACCCGTCGTGCATGGGGATGGGTTTAGCTCCCGGTCCTGCCTAGCCCACCACCCCCTTCCCCTGCACCAGCGGGAGCTGGCAGGCTCTGCGATGGGTGTTGGCACAGCTCAGCCCTGGCAGCTGATGCTGAGCTCCTGTTTTTACACTGCAGAAGATGAGAAAGGTCCCACCCAAAGGAAGGGGTTTAAAATGGCTGAGGAGCAGGGATTCACCCCCAGATGTGGGCTTCAGCCCTGCCCTGCACAGCCACAACCTGCCAGACCAGCCCCTAGTGACTATAGAGGGAGAAAGGAGAGCCATGCACCCAGCAGAGGCTGAGCCAGCAGGACCAGGGGCACAGGGAGCCAGGGTGGGAGCTGGGTGACAGCACCCCACATCCCAGACATGAACCAGGGACTGATGGGCACCCACAAGAGGTAAAGCCCCATGGCAGGGAGCAATCAGTGCGCTGGGAAACTTGCATGCAAGCCATCCCATCATCCGAGGGCTGCGCTGTGCTCAGGCTTTGAGAGACAGAAGCAAGATGTTTGTTTCTCAGCCTTGCTATGAGCTCTGCCAGCATCCGTGCTGCGGGAGCAGGGATGCTCATCCCCAAAGCAACGGCAGGGCTGGGTCCTGGCTCAGCACCGGCACAGCAACAAGAGGTGGGTGAGACAGGCAGCGTCTGTTCATGGTTCTGACCTCCCAGGCTTCCTAGATCATGGCTTCAGGAACATGCCCAGAGCTGGCAGCAGCATCTGCCTGCAACTCCCAGCAAAAGCCTCCTGGGAAACACTGCTCCAAGGGTCCTTTTCCCTTTTCCCTCTGGGGTCTCACTGCCAGGCTGGGACAAGCCCTGGGTGGCAAAGGGCATTGCTGAGAGCCCTCAGATCTCTTTTTCCAGACTGTGGAGTGAAGCGAGAGGATGTGAGGAGAGCCGGTGCCTGTCCAAACACCAGGGAGAGACGAGGACAGCCACACACAGAGCCATAGGGTCCCCCAGCCCTGAGCACCCTTCCCAGACTGGGTCAGCACAAGGGTGCACAGCGGCCCTTCCCTGATCCCCGTCGCTCCCAAGGGCACAGCCACACACACACAGTGGAGGTACGAGGGATTCCAGGGGTGCAGGTGGGTGCAGGCAAGAGGAGGGGATCGGGAAGGGTTGGGGGTCAGAACCAGCACATTACAACGACACGGCTGCCCCCGGGGTTTGCTTTGCCATCACCCTTCGGAGGAGGGGGAAGACCAAAGGACCAGGCTGGTTTATTTAACGCAGCCTCTTCCCTGCACTCAACTTCGCTCCTTCCACACTCCCCCGGAGGGGTTCAAGCACCGGGAGCTGCTCGCAGCCGCTTCCGTCTCAATCCCCCCCTCCGGCATCGTCACGGTCACCCCACGTTCCCATCGGTGCCTCGGTGGGGATCGACTCGATCCCAGAAGAGTTTCCAGGACCGCGCACCCGTCCATGCCAAGGCAAACCTGCTCTCCCCGCTGCCTCCCTCCCGGAGCGCACGGCTGCGGGGCGCATTCCCCTTTGTACCGTCTCTTACATCTCACACGCACCATTTCTCACCCCCTTCCTCTGGGAGGAGAAGGAGAAAATGAACCCAAACAAAACCCTGACCCCGCAAACTGCCGAGCAGCGGCTCCGTGTCGCAGAGCACCCCCCAGAGCCACCACCGCCCCCCAAACAGCGCTCACTGGGGCTGGAGCCTCACTTACCCTTGGGCTCTCCTCCCGTCCCCCGGCGCCACTGGCATCGGCCTCAGCTGCCCGCACATCTGGGTCGCGCAGAGTCCCCCCCGACAGACAAAGGGCCGGGGTGCGCTGGACCTGCCCGAGCCGGGGGGGGGGGGGGGGGGGGTGTCTGTCCTTGTCCCTTTGTGGTGGGGATCAAGGGACTGGAGGCCGCCCCTGCGGCTGCCCTCAGCTCCGGAGGCAGCGGGGAGAGACCTCTCCCTCCCCTCGCTCGGCTCCTTTGCAGCCGCTGCCTGCAAAGGCTGCCCCCTCCTCTTCCTCCTCCTCTCCCCTCCCTTTCCCAGCCCTCCTCCTCCTCCTCGCTCGGCTCCTGTCGCCACAACGAGCCTCCCACCTGAATCCGCTCCTGCCGGCTGCGCCCTTAACCCCTGCGGCTCTGCCCAGCACCCGAGGGGCACCCCCAGCCCCTCTGGGTGATGCTGCCGAGCTCCAGATAGGAAAAGCTCCGGCAAGGGCTGAGCTCGCAGCCCTCGGCACCTGCAGCACATCCTCGGGTTCTCACCCCACAGGCTGCTCTTCCACGATGCTGCATGGTCTGGAGGGAAGTGGGAGGCTCAGCAGGGTGGGCTTGTGGGTGCCCACCAGCACCCAAAGGACCTGCTTTGCCTTTGGAAGGATCTGGCTGTGCAGGGTCTCGGGGGTGTTTCACACCTACCCTGTCCCCAGTGCACCCAAGCTGACAGAACAGATGCCCCATGGGTATTGCAGCACCTTGGGGTGGCTGGGTTCCTAGGTCAGACGTGCTGCCCCCGGTTCACCTTCCCTGGAAAGGGGAGCTCAGAGGCTCTTAACCTTGAAAAACATTAGGGAAAAGCTGCCTCCTACTTTGCTGTGTCTCAGAGGAGATCTGTGGGCCTGGTTGCCTGTGACTCATCTTGAGAGGTGAGGGATGAAGACCCCATCCACCTTGGCACCCAGTGTGACGATGCAGGGTGAGGTGGCTCAGTCAGGCACGGTTGTGGGGCTCTGACCAAGGCAGGATTTGGGGGGGGGGGGGGTGCAGCCCAGCTTCCCTTTGCTTTCCAGCACTTTCTCCCCACAATTGCTTTTCCCAGCCCCATCCAGCAGTGCCAGAGCTCTCTGGATGTCCCCACCACTGTGGCCATTGAATCCCCATTTCATGCTCAGGAGCAGAGCTGGGCTCTGCCTCATTCCCAGAGCAGTTGCCTGTGGCGGTGGGCTGGAGCGCAGGGGTGGAGAACAGACACAAACATGTGAGAGAGCCAGAGAAGCAGAAAGGAGAGATTGGAGTGACCTGATTTAATTGGCAGGACTTCAATAACATAAAATCCCTGCCCATGAGCCCAAACCAAATGGGTGATGTTCTGGTGTATTGGCCCCCATTCAGCAAAGCGTTTATGCAGATACTGACTGGGAATCTTAGCCTCACTTTGCAGCATACACTGAGCCAGAGAGGGGGCTCAGCTGGAAGATCCCCTCCTGGCTTTTCAAATAGCACAGGGTGAAACGTGAGGCTTTATCCAAGTCCTCAGAGCACAGGGCCATGCCCCTTCCTTCTGCAGAAGCCCCAGAGGAACCCAATGAAAGGCACTTCTCCTGCATTGGAGCTCCTGGGCAGCTGGAGAAACTGATGCCCACATCCTGCTGCTCCAGGATCATGGGTACTTACAAGGGACAGGGGCTTGGGTAGCTTCTGGGCAACTGCCTTGTACACATCACATTCCCCCCCCTGCCCCAAACTCAAGGTCCAGGGGCTGAGTGGGCCCCCAGCCACCCCGAACCAGTGCAAACCATTTGGTGGCCATCCCAGTGCTGCATCCCTGTGTGCGAGCAGCACCACCCGCACAGCCTGCAGCAGGACAGGGGGCACCTTGAGCCCTCCCAGGCTGCTGCATCCAGCACGGCTGCTCCGAGGGCACAGGTAATCACTGGGTACTTGATAGCGGCTCTCAATCCATCTGCCCCAGGGCTCAGCCACAAGAGGAAGGATTCAGCTCAGGGAGCAGCAGGGAAAGCTTTGCCAGCCTCAGCCACACGGCTGCAGGATGCTCCTGCCCTTGGCTGGGCCCCTCTGCAGCACCCTGCAGCTCCTGGGCACTGTTCCAGGGCACCCATCACCCCCAAGCATGGGCCTGGAGGAGATGGGGCAGCAGCAGCAGCAGCTCCCTCCCCAGCTGCCAAAGCAGCATCGATCGGAGCAGACGGTGCTGCAGAGACCTCGCTCCGGGCTGGAATAACAAGAGAACTCCATAGAAACAGCTGAACCCAGATGAACTGCTCAGGGCTTTCATCCAAGGCTTGGTGGGAGCTTGAACAACGCTGTTAAGCCCAGGTCATTTAATCACTTCTCATTCCAGCTACAGGGGGTTCAAAGGTGCTTGTTTGTTCTTAAGACTAATTGAGTTTTTCCTCTGCCACAGACTCTCTGTGGCCTCAGGCAGATCCCTTACTCAGTGAATGTGTAAAGGGGCTGCAGGAAACCTGGTGAGAGGCTTGGGACAAGGGCCTGTAAGGAGAGGACAAGGAGAATGGCTTTAACCTGCCAAAGGGGAGACTGAGATGGGACCTTAGACAGAAGCTCTTCCCTGGGATTCTATGGCCATGTGTAGGAAGGGGACACTAAAGCCACCTCACTCCTGGTGACACAGGACAGTGTCATGGTTTAAGTGGCTTTCCCCCTTTGTTTTAGGTGCAGGAAGAGAGGTATTGCTGTAAACACATCCACTGAGAGCAAAGGAAGAGACAAGGAGATGGAGACATGCATCCCCCTGCTCCACACATGGGTACCATGCTATGGGGAGGCTGGCGCCGGTGGCCCTGAGCCTCCTGTGTCTAACACCTTGCTTGTGAACAGGCTCCTCCTGTGCACTAGGGCAGCTCCTGCAGATGATGAGTAATGCACATCACCCTTGAGATGCTGTCTTCGGGCAGATGAGTACAGCCTGATCCAGGTTCTGATTGCAGCACTTGCTCATAGTCCCTGCTGCTTCAGCAGTTCTTGGGCCTCTCCTGTGCTTGAGGTCACCTGGAACATTATCCCCATGGCACGAGGGGTTAAAAACTTCCCCTGCAGGAGGGCTCCTTGCAGGCTCAGGTGATGTTTTACCTGCAGCAGTTACACACAGAGCCTTGGGAGGAGCTTCACATTCCCCTTCTTACCCCTCCAGAACTGGGGAGCAGCACTGAGGCAGTGCTATAGAGAAACAGTAGATTTGGGGGGCACCATCACAGCTCGTGGGGTTTCTCCTTCCTTTGAGCTCAGCCTGCTCACACACATCCAAGCACCAAAGCATCTCCCCTTTGTCCTCTCCAGCACCTTTAATCCAGGGCCTGTTTCACCTCATTGGGTTGCTCCCATCCCACCCCTCCAGCTCTCATGTCCTGCACCTGGAGCAAGGAGCTGGCTAAGGATGGATGAGGTTTCACATCCCAGCATCTCCACAGCCCCCAGTGCCGGGGCAGGCAGGACCCTGCTCTGACCTGCCTGGGGACACTTGGAGGGTTCCCCCAGTCCCTGGTGCTCCGTGGCAGGGCTGCTTTAGGCGGAATCCATTCCCAGCAGCAGTTTCCTCCCAGGCATCCTCTGAGCCAAGCCTGACTCTGGTACCTCCCAGTGGGAGCAGGAGCAGCTCCCGTCGGCATCATTCATAGATGGGAATTGGTTTTGGTGTCACGGTTCTTATTATTCTTTAATGATTTAAGGACATAACAGCAGCTCCCCCAGGCAGCGCGATGGAGTCATAAACCCTGGAGGTGTTGGGAAAAGCTGCTGCAGCCCCTTCTCTGGAGCCAAAGAGGAGACAGCCCTTCCCCCCCTGCATCTCCCCTGTGCAGGATAAACCCAATCACATCCTAGCGGCAGGCAGTGAGTTATGGCTGGTGCAGGACAGAGCCATAACTCAGGCTGACTCCGGCTGCTCCTGAGTTACAGCATCCCTGCTGCTCGAGGCAGGGCAGCCACACATTACCCCCGATGCCCAGGGCTCTGCTGCTCTGTGCTGCTGCATCAAGGAGCCTTCTCCTTCAGCAGCAATGCCAACTAAAACCCAACCCGCACGGCCTGAGCCCTGGAGCTTCCCTGTGAGGGTGCTGAGGCGCTGGCACAGGGTGCCCAGAGCAGCTGTGGCTGCCCCATCCCTGGCAGTGCTCAAGGCCAGGTTGGACACAGGGGCTTGGAGCAGCTGCTCCAGTGGAAGGTGTGTGAACGCTGACCTCACTTGATCTGGATCCATGACTCCTCCATGGGGGTTGCCCTGTGGTATCAAGCACCATTAACATGCTATTATTACTATTATGTCTCTAATAATCTTTTAATGTGTTTTTACAGTGTCTTTTAGTACTTGTTTTGGGATAATATCCAAATCCTTTGAGATCAATCTGTGCCTGTTAAACACCACCCACAAACACCCCCATCTCCCCCCAGTAAGGGGGAGCAGAGATGCCACAGCGTGTGGGGACAAGCCCAAAGCCATGGATCAGCCAGTGCTGGGGTGCTGGGTCTGGGGTGCAGCAAACCCCTGCACTGCTCAGCCATGGACAGGAGGCCAAGCTTGCTCCAGAGCCAGGGAAAGGAGGCACAGTGAGGGCCAGATCGATAAAGACATTTAAGCATCCACCTCCGAGCCCCCATTGATTTTGGTATCTAAATGCATGTGGAGTGCTGGGTCTATACAGCCAAGGCAAGGTCACACCAGGAGTCTGCAGCAGCAAAGGAAGTTGGACTCTTCAGGACTCCTTTCCAAGGCAGAGGCGAGTGTCCTGAGCTACACGGCTGCCCTTGTCCCTACCCACCGGAGCTCATTCCAGGCTGATTAAAGAACATTCACCCCCGGCCTTGAGCATCCTTTAAGAGATCAGTGCCAAGCCCCATCCTCTCCCACAGGCAGGAGCACAGAGCCCTGGGTAACCCCGCTCCCCATTCAGAGCCAAGCAACATCCCCAGCCTGCCCTCTCCCAGTTGCTCTCTCGGCTGCTCTCACCCCACGTCAGGTGGGAATGGGAAATGTTCTTCTGGTTCCTTTCTTTCTCTGCTTTGGGGCTGGTTTACAGCTGCTATAAAAGCCGATTGTAAATCAGGGGCCATGCTATAAAGATGCAGAAACAGCCACAGTTAGAGCCCAGGGAAGACTGACTCCCTCTGCCAGCCCCAGGAGTACAGGAGGAGCAGCTCCCTTTATCTTCTTCATCTTTACAGCCCTCCTGGGAAGCGAGTTACAGGGGGAAGTGAACCTGATGGAGTCCCCATTGTACGAACAGCGGCTGAACGAGATGGCCTTTAGGTGGAATGTGCTTTGCATGGCAGGGATTTGATGTGACTCCCTCCCTCTCCCGGCTGGCTTCACCCCCTCCCACTCTCCAATTTACAGGCAGGAGATCGGTCTAAGGGGAAATAAACTTTCTACAGAGAACAGTGTTCACTGGTAGGGAAAGGAGGACCCAGCGCAGCAAAAGGGAACTCGTGTGCTGTGTGCTGCTCTAAGAGTCAGATTTGTTTCTTTTATTGCCAGACAAGGATGTAATTAAAAGGCTGCAGCATCAGCCCATTGCAGCTGAACTTGTTGCATTCGTTAGCGCATCATTAACACCTTTGGTGTCTGCATGTTCTCATCTCCCAGGTCCAGCTACCTCTTCCACTGCCTCCTCCCAGTTGTAGAATAATTCTTGGAAGGTAGAAGGGATGTTGTGCTGGGAAGATGGTGCTTTGGGAGCTGCTTTGGGAGCTGCTTCCTTCTGGACTGCAAAATTAACTGTGTGCTTTCAGTTTGCTTTCCCAACATTCTGCAGGGAGATAGGAGTGGGGACCCTTCCCCATGCCCAGCTCCTACCCCATGCAGGCTCATGCTGGAACCCCCTACCTGGGGACATCAGCCCCAACTAGCAGCACATCTCACCTAGAGGAGAGAAACTCCTTTGGACAAGGGCCTGTAGGGACGGGGCTTGGAGAAGCTGCTCCAGTGGAAGGGCCCCTGACTATGGCAGGGATTGGAACTGGATGAGCTTTAACTTCCCTTCAACCCAACCCATTCCATGATCCTATGATCTATGAAACCCAACAGAAATGAGAGGGGATGAGCAAGACGGAAGAACACAAGTGATGGTTTGTGTGGTCCTGAGTGTCCACAGATGTCACCATCACAGGGACCCCGCTGCCCCTGGTGCATTTTGGTGCTGCTCAGGGGGAGGATTCCAGCACGAGGCAGAGGCAGTGCCGTGTCCCTGTGTATTGTGTTATTTGTCACCGTTTCCATGGCAATGGTAGCCACCTTCTCTCCCCTTGTGCGCACATGGGTGCTGCTGACACATGCATGGGTCATGTATGAGCTCACACGCACACATGCTCAACGCACACGTGTGTTCACCTGCAGGCACATGTGTTCCTGCACTCACATGCCGGCAGACATGCAGATGCGTGCACATTCACATGCATGCACACACACACACACACACGGAGCTTTTCCTCCCTTTCCCTTTGTCTCTCCATTCGAGGACAGGTTCCACAAGGCTTTGCTTGCTCCTCAGAGGGTGCTGTTTCCTTCCCACCTTCCAGACTGGAAAACGAGCTGTGTCCTGCTGTTGTGTTTTCCCAAGATTCTGCAGGGACATAAAATGGGAATTCCAGGGGAAACAACCTGCTCCATCCCCATCCCCAGGCCATGCATAGTCCTCACAGGCTGCTGACATCACCACTGATGATGGCCCAGTGTCCCAGCATGGGGCAGAAGATGGACATTTGGCCACTGAGTTTGCTGCTGGAAGAAGAGAGAGAAGAGGAGCAGGGATGGAGCTGGGGGAGCCTCTGAACAGCCCAGAGGGTGTCAAAGCCGGATGATGCTGGGGTCAGCGCCTGGCCCCTCGCAGGCAGGACCCCATGGGCCCGGTGCTGGGTTTGCTGCATCGTGACCCCGCAGCACTGCCTCCTTCACTGAAACAGATCCCTCATCAGCCATGCCCCTGGGCTCTGGGCATGGTCTTCAGCTTCCCTATTCCCACCTGTTTCAGCCTCCCAGCTCCTCCCTGGCTTGTGTCAGGCTTACCATGAGCCCCATGCAGAGATGCTGCTCCCCTTGCATTGCTCCATCCCCAAAATAGCCAGGAGGGGAGCACAAGGCTTCCTCCCATCTTGGGTTGTTTTTAAGTTGGAATCTCTGCTGAATCTGCTAATTGAGTTCTTTGCCTGCAACTAATATTGTGCTGCTAATTCCTCCCCGGAATGATTCCTCCAGCACTCACAGAGGTTATGTTCACTGGCATCCTTCCACTGCTCCTTTATAATAAAAGAGCCCTTTTAATCACTGCAAATGACTCATCTATGAGCAGCCCTTGTCCGTCCTTGTCCTCTGCCTCACCATGGCCCCAGTGTGAGAGGGAGTAGCAGAGAATCATGGAATGGTTTGGGCTTGGGAAGGGACCTTAAAGCTCCTCCAGCTCCAACCCCTTCCACTGGAGCAGCTGCTCCAAGCCCCTGTGTCCAACCTGGCCTCGAGCACTGCCAGGGATGCAGCAGCAGGGTGTGATGGGTGGGACTGGGCTGTCGTGTCTGTCATTGCGGTGCTGCTGATGCTCAGCTCCCTGCACCGATGTCTGGAGTCCTCCGAGGGGCAGGAGGCTGTGATCTGCTCCCAGCGGCTGCATCCTCGCATGAATATTCAGGAGCCTTTCGGGGCTTCCCCTCTCCCTGTTTCTGCTGTTCTCTGATCTTATAAATAACACGTGGCTTGCATGGGGCAGAACCCAAGAGTGCAGCGAAACCCCCGAGCCCGGCGCTGCCTTGAGGAGGGATTCATGGCAGCTCTTCCCAGAGGCAGTGATGCCACAGCAAGGCCGGAGCTGGCTCAGACCCTGCCGGAGGAGCAGCAGGGCATGACCCTGCTTCAGCTGCCTCCTGAGCCAGGCACAGCCCTGGATGCCCTTGCTGGGGAGAGGGTTGGACCTGAGCATCACCTCTGAGCTGCACCCAGGTTCTCCCAGGCCCAGGGCTCCCTCCCTGACATCTTTGATCTCAATTTCCATTCATGCCAGTGAAGTGGCGTTGGAGCAATTGCTCTCCCTGCCTGTTGGGAGCTGGTTAAAGCATGGCTGGAAGACTAAACCCCTCAGAATTAAGACGGTGATGCACACTTCACATGTGCAAAGGGGGGAGAGGAATCCTGGGACTGAGGATTTTTGGTGCACTAGAACATGCTTGGGCTGCTTTCACATGTCTCAGGGGGCTGATTTCTACCCAGAATGGGCAGAATGAGCCCTTTGCTCCCACTCTGCTCCCAGCTCCTGGTAACAGAGGGGCTGAGCACAGGGCAGAGCAGGGGGTGATGGTGACAGTCATAGCTGCCTTAGAATGCATGGGATGCATCCTTGGATGTGTCAGTGCCCAGTGCCAAGGACCAACCCCAGCGACAGCGTGAGCTGGACACAGAGCCAGAGCTGATCCAGGGGAAGGGGTGGATGCAGCCCTGGAAAGCAGATGGGAGCTGGGGGAGCTGGAGCCAGCTCCAAGGCTGGCAGGCAGCGCAGGAGGAGGAGGAGGCTGCGCGGTTGCCATGGCAACCAAGCATCTACAAATTCTGGGATTATTTATCCTCAGTTTTGTTTGGGCTGAGCAGGAGTGGATCCTGCTGCTGGGCTCAGGGGGCTCTGCTCTGATGCCATAGGGCGCACAAGAGAGACGATGTACAACCAAAGCCATGCCTGCGAGTCCTGGGCTCAGCTCCCAGAATGAGACCTTCACCAAAGAGAAGAGCTCACAAGTATGAACAATACCCAAACCTGCTGAGTTTGGGCTGGTTCATTTGCTGTTTGCCTTCCCTCCCAGACGCGCGGTAACCCCAAGTCTCTCACAGATCTACAATTACCTGGCACTATGAGGCCATGCTGTTAAATCTGGCACATGCAATACAGGCTTGGGCTTCTTTATGCAGTTAGTTTTAGGGTTGGATGTGGATTGGGCCCTAGGTTTGCCTGTGGGACCTGAATCACTGCTGGTGGCTGTCTGCTGGGAATGCTGTTTCCCAGATTCACGAGAGGTGATTGAATGCTACCCTGATCCATGGCATTTCACACCACCTCCCTCACTCCCTTGCTGGAGCACTGGAGCATCACACATGCTTGGAGCCATATCCAGCTGCAAGATCCTTTGCAAAGAGCCAGCCCACATCCTCCCTCTCTGGGGCTCACTGGCACTTGCAGAGATTAAAGATGCTTAATGCAGAGCCCTAGCTCTTGTCTCTCTGCAAACCTGCTGTCACTCAGGCTATGGAAAACAAGGGGCCATGGGGAGGTTTGGAGTTGCTGGTAGCTGGGAACTTCTTGGCAAGGTGTAAAACAGAACAAGTGTCATTTCTGGAGCTGTTAGAGCATTTACCAGCTCATGTCACCTGCTGTCAGCTTCCAGCCTCATCCCCCCTCATAAGAGCCATTGCTGTAATTGCTCCTAAATCTGATAAATGATTCTTTTTGATGCCTTCAGTGTCAGTGTTATGTAAATCCCTGTGTAGGGATGCTGTATATTTTATGGATCGTGTGTTTGCTGACATCCTGGTGTGTGTGTGCGCAGCTGAAGGGATCCCTTTGATTGTCAGATCAAAGAATCATGAGAAATACTAAGGACAACGCTAGCAAAACCTCCAAAACCTCAAGGAAATCAGGAGCCTGTGGGTAAATTGATTTGATTTTGCCAATAGAAGTGAGTATGAAGTATTAAAGCTCCTGCAATTGTACAAAGAATGCCATTATTTAAGGAACAGATGGGCTATTTTCAAAGGGGAAATGATGGGGGGGAGAAAGCGAGGGAAAGGTGGCCAGAGACAAGGAGCTCAAGGTAGTTCAGAAGGAGATCTTGTGCTTCTAAATGGAAATGGTTTGGGAGCAAGCTCCAAGCTGGCAGGGCCTGAGCAGTGCTTTGCTCAAAGGGGCTTTGTATCTCAGATCATCACCCAGCTCACTGGGTGATGAGATGTCAAGAAAGGGCCATGGCAATGCCTTTGTTCAGCTGGGTCTGATGGCAACGCATCAAATGCAGCTGGTTTCAGGGTACAGGAGGAGAGGGCATCCATATGCAAACCCCTTTCCTCAGCTCCTGGACTCAAGTTCCCCTGCTTTGACCTCATCTCCCAAGGACTCCCCTGCCCTTCTTGTATTGCTTGGAGCAGTGTTTGATTTCCCTGGGCACTCCAGAGTGAGCTCTGCTGTTCCAGATGGGGACTTGCTCAGCTATTCCAGGCATCAGCTTTACCAGGCTTCCCCTGCCCAGGGCTCACAGCCACCAGGGTCCTTGCTGCAAGTGGAAGCAGCTGTGCTCAGAGCCCATACATAAGACGTGGTCCTGCCAAGGGCAGCCGTGCTCACACGAGCATCGCTGAACCTTAACACAGAATCACCACGAGCAGTGCTCAGCACCCAGGCATGCAGGCACCTGCACTGGGGAGATGTGCCTGCCTGCACACGCATGAACACGTGTGTGCTCTCACAGAGATGGGCTCTGCCTGATGTGCGCACACGCAGCATCCCTGAGGTCTCAGCCCAGGACACGATGAAGCTCAGTGAAGCAGAATTGGGAGTGCAGGAGCGCTGCCAGCGAGGGCAAAGGCAGAGCCCAGGTATCTGTCAACGGTCGGGCAGGCTCAGTACATCAGGCATTAGCCCGTGGCAGAGCTCCACAGGGCACTTGGCATTTAATCCTTCTCTCCCCAGCCCCTGCTCAAGGACGGGCTTGCTTGGACACGCTCGGACAACCACAAATGATTGCACACTTGTCCAAGCACCCTCAGCACAGCTGTGTGGATGAGGCACAAGCATCCCCTGGCTGCAAAGGAGGAGTTAATGGGAAGGTGTTTTTACAAGTGCTGGACCAGATTGATCTCTGGACAGGTAACTCAGCACCTTCCAAACCCTCCACGGGCAGCGGCTCCGCATGAGTGTCACCACCCTAAGTGAGAAGGAAACGTTTAGTGGAGTGCATTGAACGGGGGAAGGAGAGAGGAGGAGAGAGTGCAGAGAGGACACGGATCAGAGGTGCATGGCGGGACAAAAAGGGCTCTGAAATGGGGGAGTGTGCAGTGGGGAGAACAAGGGTTTCTGCTAGTCTAAGGCCCAAGGTTCTCTATGGGGAGGAAGCCAACTGATGGGTAAAGCATTGGGCAGGATTCAGCTGATCTTGGCTGATCTCCTCATGTGACTTTGGCCGAGGCACTGTCAGCACGAGGTGTTCCACAGGTTTTCCCCAAAAGCTGAGTGTGGAATCCAGCGGGATCCTCCTTGCATTCATCTGTCAGGCACCATTGGAGCTGAGCACATTCCCACCCGCTCTGGGTAGGAGCCCACGTCCCACGGACTGCGGCTGACGCTCTTCTGACAGTCCCCGCTGTTGACATCCTTGGGAAGAGCAGCAGCAGGATCCGATCACAAAAATAGATCCCAGCTCTACATCTATATTTAACACTCTGTGTTCTCCTTGGAATGGACTCAGTCTACGGCAATTAACTAATGATGAGGATGATTAAAGCTTGCTCCTGCGCTTTACATTTATAGCATCTCTCCCACTTCTTTTCTGAATAATAACTCCTTTCCTTTGCAGCACCAGCAGAGCATTCCCAGGAAAGCAAGAGGTAAAAGGCACAGGAAATTAGAAAGGTGGCCCACTAAATGGGTCAGGAAAATGAATACATCTGAGGTTTACCTATCCTCAAACCGGGAGAGCATCAGTCCCAACCAGGATTTCCCCACTGCTCCCAGGTGAGAGTGGAGCTCCAGCATGGGCTGTGCAAGCACAAGCTGCTAATGGGGCTTGAATAATGACCAACTGGGATTGCTCATGGGATGCATTCTGGTTCTGCCCCAGTGTCCCTTCAGCAGTGAGCAGCGCTGCTCATGTCCCTGCGAGCGGAAACAGAGCATAAAATACAGAGAGAATCAGCTAAAATAATGACAGGTTACCAGAAATGAATGGGAGCTGTGTGAAGAACCGTGAGGAAGGTGCGAGGAGCAACATTCATTACTTCACATGCTCTGTGCTTGCTCACTTCTCTGGGTGCACGGATCAGTGATGGGATGGGCCAGTGGCAAGGGCTCCCTGGACACTGCAGCCATCACTGTCCTGAGGTTACATCATGAAGAAGCTGGGGAAGGTTGGAGGGAAGGGTCTGATGTTTGCTCCTCATAGAACCATGGAATGGTTTCTGTTGAAAGAGACCCTAAAGCTCATCCAGTTCCAACCCCTTCCACTGGAGCAGCTGCTCCAAGCCCCTGTGTGCAACCTGGCCTTGAACACTGCCAGGGATGGGGCAGCCACAGCTTCTCTGGGCACCCTGTGCCAACACAGTAAATGTCTCACAGGAAATCATTTTCTGGACAAATCTTGGCTTGAAACTTGCTTTTGAACAGGTTCCAAGCTTCCTGGCCAGGTCTTCTCTTAAAAATCAATTGTGGAAGAACCCCTGCACCAGCTCAAACAGGGGCTAATGCACAAGCAGCGGATGGGAGGTGTGCAGCATGAACCACCTCGGTGAGCTGGGGTCACTCCTCCTGTGCCCCTGCTCCTCAGAGGGATGGCTCTTTGAATGCCCATGGTAGTGAGCTCTGAATGCACCTTCCAGAACCATCTCTGAAAGTTGCTTTGAGTTTGGCTGTTTGCTCGCACACATGCGCCAAGAAGTTCATTAGTAAACTATTAATGGAAAAGAACACAAAGTCTGAGCTCTGCTTTCATCAAGATTGACATCCAACACCTGAGAAGTGCTGGAAATGAAGATGCTCAGCACCTGTGGGAGAGCTGCTCTGCAAATAAAGCTGCTGCACAGGAGAAGCTGCTTCCCTTAATGATGCTGCTGGACCTCTGGAGCATCAGTGCAGCACTGGGGGAGTGTTGGGTTCCATGTTCCTTCTCCTGAGCATGCCAGCAATGGCTGTAAC
Source organism: Melopsittacus undulatus (assembly GCF_012275295.1). Classification (NCBI taxonomy): domain Eukaryota; kingdom Metazoa; phylum Chordata; class Aves; order Psittaciformes; family Psittaculidae; genus Melopsittacus; species Melopsittacus undulatus. The sequence goes on from NC_047542.1 coordinate 1,519,988, forward strand.
CACAGCTTTTGCAGAAGACTGAGGATGGGAGCTGCAGAGGTGATCCTGGGCTGCCCTCTGCATGTGTGTGATGTGGTAAGGAGGAAAAGCCTTTAGGAGGGAGGGAGGGTGCGGTGCTGTTGCTCATGCACAGGCAGGAGCTTTTGGGGAGGTGCAGCTCCAAAAGGGCTCATCTCAGCATGTTTGGTTGGATTTGGGAGCAACCGGTAGCCACCAGGTACTGCTGCAAAGTCTGGCTTTGGGACACCACTGAGGAAGGTGAAGCAATGAGCAGAGAGGCATCCTTATGGCTAAAAGCAGCAGTCAATGCCTGCAGCACACCCGTGCAGTTGGGGTTGTGTGTCTGTAGTAGGTGGTCCTGATTTCTTCAGCTCTCTGCTTGCTTGGCTGGAGCTGGTGCCTGATTGCGTGGGGTGTCCTCGGAGGAGCAGGGAAGGACTGCACAGTCAGTCCTAGCTGAGGTCTGTCACCTTCGGTGCCTGGAGGTGCATGGTCCTGCTCTGCTGAGGAGGAGGTGCCCAATGGGGAGCACACAGGTGTCACTGGGGAAGTTGTAAATGATATTCCATGCTTTGCAATGTCAGCTCTGTTGTCTCTGTTCATGCTATATAAATATTTATGGCTTTTAATGTAGAGGTTTGTCACATGTAATGACGTGAAGCTAACGTGATGCTGTCTATAGGTGGCAAGCTGCACCACAAAGGGAAGCAGCCAACATCCTCCCTCCTCCTGGGGAAAGGGCATTAGCAATGCTTTCCATGTAGCTGGAGGACCAGGGAGCTGGGGATGGGAGAGTGATTTCCTTCCCAGCATGACAGAGTAAGGGAAGCTCTGGAAGTTAGTTTAGCCTTTCTGATGGCTCCAAGATGGGAGCTGGTGTGAAGCCTGCCCCATGAGCACCCCTTGCTGCAGGCCCAGGGCACCAGTGAGCATGCTCTGCAGTGCTGCTCAGAGGGTCTCCAGGTTTGTCCCCCAGTAGCAGCACTGGGCCACTGCTGCCTCGGTGGGTGCAGAAAGGTCTGTCCAGAGCTGTTCCCATCCAACCCTGCTCCGTGCTGGCCTCTCGGGTGGGGGGAAGGCAAGAGGGATCCTCAGCAGGGGATGTGCAGGAGAGGGGCTGATATTGCTCGGTCAGGGTGAGCTCAGGGTGGTGACACCCTCCATGGAGAGCACTGGGCTGCAGGCACCCTCTGCAATGATGCTGAACCCCTGGACCACATCAATGCATGTGAGCCATTGAGGGCATTTCAGTGCCATGCAGTGGGGTGCAGCCCTGCTCACACACCACCCACTTATAACCTGCTGATAATATCCCTGTGCCTCCTTCTTGGCCACACCAGGTCCTTCCCTACTGTTCTGTGTGGTTCAGCTGCTGGAGGCACTGGAACAGGCTCTGTGGTAGCATCAGCATTGTTCTCCTTACCTCCTGAGTCATTCTGCCATCGCACAGGGCCAGCACAAAGGTCAGGAGATATCAGATGCAGCCCAGCCAGTGTGTTTGCTTGGGTTGTTTTGCATCTGTGCTTCATCTTCAGACAAGTTGAGGAGTGGGGGAAGGGAGGGAGACTAATAGGATTAATCCTCTGAATTCATTACGCAAAAGCCTGGTGCTCTGCCAGTCTTTCTGCCGAGCAAATGGTCAATGCTTTTCTTTAATAGCATTAAGCAAAATTACAAATCACAACGTTGGTTAATCAATCTCAATGGGTTTCTCTGTGTTTTAACTGTCTCCTGGAAGAGTGTGTAGCAGCTGCTGCTTCTCGACTCCTGGATTTTGGCATTAACTGAGATTACTGGAGAGATCCTGGTTATTTCTCCTCTTCTGAGGGCCTGGCCTGGATGGACTCTGTAGTGGGCTCATGTCAGCAAGGACCAGGGCTTGCTTCAGCCCATCTCAGAGCCCTGGAGCTGGGAAAGGCTCAGCACCATAAGCAAAGCTGAGCATGGTTGTGATGGGCGACAGGCATGGCAGGGTTGCTGCCTGAGGAGATACTGAGCTTTAGAAGTAAATACACACTGCTAAGTGCAGGCAGGCATGGGTTTTATGCTAGGCAGCAGTTTGGAGCCAAAGCAAGGCAGGCTTTGGTCTTGGTTTTATTTCAGTATTGCTTTATGTGAGTGTATCGATGTATGCATTAACAGTGATGGCTTGCAGGCAGTGTGTAGCTGTATAATAAACACTAACACATGACTGTCTGCATGTACCACATGTATAGCTGTATTCTGCACATCACCAGGGGGATGCACCTCTGTTTGCCCACCCATGGGTCTGCAGGATGCCTGCTGGAGGAGGTACGTGGCTCTTAGGAAGCCAGGCTGTGGGGTGGGTGCTGCTGGAATCAGTACTTGCAGCAAGCGCCTGTGTTGGGCAGTGAAGAAGCTTGGAGTGTGCTGTGCTGGGACTGAGCGCAGGCTGGAACCTGCAGCAGCTGCCCCTCCTTTGGGTTCTGTGTGGTTACGTGGGGGGAAGAGCCGAAATGATGAAAAGAGCAGCCCAGGGAGGAGATGTTTGTGCAGCAGGGCCCCAGGGCTGACTGTGTGGGTGCTCCTTGGATGGCGCAGTGTGGGTGAGCACAGGGAGCCAGGAACATCGCAGGAGCAGGCAGTGAAGAAGGCAGAAAGCCCAGAAGAGCCAAGGAAGCTCTGCTAACCTGGCCTTGGCATTCCAGGGGCTTGGTGGGGATAAGACTTGGAAATCTGGGCTTGGAAGCTGCCTTGTTCTGCTTGCTGCCTGCTGTGCTGGAGGAAGGACATGAGTAATAAGCAGGTTTGCTTCCAGGAGCTGCCCATTTACCACTTACTTCATTCTCTTGAGAACAACCAAATACACTTCCTGAGTCCAAAGTACTAATGAAGTTTAAGGACACTTCTAGCTTATTTATGGGTTTTCCTGGCTAAGGTATGAATATTCACATCAGTTAACAGATGGACTTCATCTTAAAGGTCTCTTCCAACCTAAAGTATTCGATGATTCTATAATATATGTAAGTGAGTGCACTGAGCTGGGACATGACCACCCAGGCCTGGGCTTTTAAAGACATTTTTGACCCCTTTATTATATGCCCAGAGGAAACAATGTCAGTGCTGTATGCAGTGCTGGAAGGGAAGGGCAATCCAGCCTACCCTGGTTAGGGATGTACCCTGGGATGCGAGGAGCCACACCATCTGCTTTCCCCTCTCCCTGTGTACTAAGCTAAGCAGAGAAGGGCTGGCTGCAGGAGAGGGATCCAACCAGTGATGTGCTGGTGCCTTGGAGGGCTTATGGATGAGTGATGGACTTGCACGTGGCTGCTCTGGTGCAGGGATGCCTGAAGCGTGGCATTCCCAATGGGGATGTGCAAACCCTGGGAGCCTGGTGCATGACTACAAGGGCACAGCAAAGGAGCTGGCAGGCAGAGCCACTTCCATTAGAGAAGCTGAGAAGTGGAATGGAGCTGCTGAGCTTCCCTTGGTGCACCAGCTTCCTCCTCACCTCATCTAAAATTAACTTCACTGTTCAGCTGCATTTAAGCAAAACCAGTTGCCATGACCACGCCAGGGGCTCCTAGATATAACGAGTGAGGTAATCAGTTGAAGTGAATAGCCACGGAGCTGATGCTTGCTGTAGGTTACATGTGAAGTTCATTGACTTGTTAAACCTAATGGGCTGTATTGCCTAGGAATTGGAAATGTAAATTCTCCCTTTCGGTGGCTGGGGTTTGAATCGGGCTGGGGAAGCTGGAGGAAAATGTCACATCCAAAGAGGGAGTGCTGTGGATAATGGGAGCCCATCACTGATCAGAGGGGAGTTATGTGCAAGTTTAAGCCTTAGGTTTGCTGCAAGGCATCTTGCTGAAAGCTGCACCCCCTTGCTTCTGAGAGGGACACTGATATTTATAGTGCCTTATTAATGCTTGCTTTGCTGGGTCTTATTAGCTCTGCTATCCTGCTCTGAATTAAATGAGGTATCTGGTTCTGTTGGTGCCTTGCAAGGCTTAAAGGCAGGAAAAGAGACCTGTTTCTATAGTGCAGCCTGTGAACATTCATGAGGCTCAGGGCACAGTGACCTTTCTTTGCTTAGCTTACTGTAAGCCTGCCTTGAACCTACTCCATAGACTGTGAGCCCTACGCTCCCACTTGCCCCAGTGTGTGTGCTTGTTCTCAGCATCCTCAGTTCTCCAGGATTCCCTCTGAGAAGGCTGCAAACATGCAGGTAGGCACAACATCCCCTGCTTGCTCATCCTGCATCTCCACTGAAGTATGGAGGAAGCTGAGTCATCTCCTGCCATCCTCCTCCTCACTCCTATGCCACGTCCTATCTCCTGGAGTGGTTTGCGGTGCTGCTGGAAAAGCTGGTCCAGGCACTGGAGTGGTTTCTGGGAGGTCTGGATTCAGGTCTCTTGTTCTGCCATGTGTTTCCCAGGCAGTAAAATCACGCTTTGCTTTGCAATGCCTGTTCTAACCTTAAACTAAGGTGTCCAAGTGCACAATCAGTATGTGACACTTCTGGTGCAGGAGTGTTCTATTTATTAAGTTAATCTCTCTCTAATTCAGCTTCAACCAACTTACAAAATTAAATGGATATTATTTAGTCCACTTAGGGCATGCAGCCATTGGAAAATTTGACTCTCCTACTAGCCTGGGACTTTTAATGGGCATCTAACACATCACCAGCCTCTTTTATTACCTTGGTTTGTACCAGCACAGCAGTGGCTTTGTGCAGAATGTCTGTATCTGTCCATATGGATAATTATGGACCCATATGGGCATTATGGACTAGTTCATCACCTGGCATAAATCAGAGCTGCCCCATTCTCAGCATTGTTACCATGGTTTACATGGAGCCAGAATCCACTCTCAAAGCTTCTGACATTGAGTAATAAGCCTTGTTGCAAATCTAGGTGGCATTCGCTTTGCTGTGACATGGCATAACCTTCAAGTTCTCATTGTGCTGGCTCATGCATCCGTAATGCTACCGATTATTCATACAGTGAGGCAAGCTAATGCGTTTATCAGCAACTTCACTGAGAGTCTACGATCGGCCAAGTAGCACCCGTTGGAATACTGCAGGGAACTGGCCACTCTGTGGTGGCATCAGGTGTGTCACATAATGAACAGGAACTGTGCCTTCAAAGGGGGCCTTGCTAGAGCTGCTGCTGCGGTCTGGGGTCTGCACCTCCATCTGTCCCTATACAAGTGGGGCTGGATTTAGATGTGAGTTATCTCATTCCTTCCAGTTTAGCCTCAAAAACCCGAGGTGGAGCAGGTCCGTTAGCTCGGGACTATACAAGGGACAAGAGCAGCAGCATCCTGCCTGCAGCTCCTGGCTCTGGGCACCAGGCTCCTGGTACCCCTGTGCTCACTCATGGTTTCACCCTGGCTGGTGCCACACAGGGATAAGCTCGTTTTAAAACACGGTCGTGCTTCAGGCCAGGGGGGCTGTTGTTTGTAATGAAGGGAGTGTCCGCACGCTGCTGCCTGAGGGCACTGAGAGCAGATCTCCATCAGCCGCTGCCTTTAAATCCCATCAGCTGCTGCCTATCAGGGGACACTTAAGGAAACCTTTTAGTCAATACTGCCTTGAGAAATGCTCCAGTTGAGAGCCTTTTAATGCCTGCTCATCCCCAGGGTGTGGAGGAGGCCAAAGCAGAGAGGGAGGCCCAGAGAAATGCTCCGGCTCTTATATCTCCCGCATGATGAAGGCAGGAGGATGAAAACCCAGACGGTGCCGCCGATTGGAGAAGTAAATGACTCCTTCCTGTGGGACAGGAGTAAGGATCTGAGCGCTGCTCCTCTCCACGGGAGAAGTGGATTGGGAAGGAGGAGAACCAGGACCCCGAGCCCTTTGTAACTGATCTGGGAGAGCGAGGAGGTGTCCTTGTGAGGGGCGGGTGGGTGCCTGTGTCAGCGCACCCACGCTGAGGCTCCGGGCACATCCAGTGTACGCCAGCACAGATTCCTCCTCCGTGACCAGGTCCCAGTGCCTGAAGTGGGGCTCCCGGACTCACTAATCCTTGCAGTGATTTAGCTCCTGTTTGCAGAGCTTAGAGACTGGAGGTACAGCCCTGGGGACCCGCATTCCTTCCATGGGGAAGGAGGGAGAGGAAGGATTTGTCTGTCAGTCTGTCCTGGCAATGGAGGTTCCTCTGGAGGACTGCCCCGGAGCCCTGGGGGGAATCCTTTCTTTAGCTGTTGATATGCAGAGCTGTGCTGTGCATAAATAAGGGAGAACAAGTTGGCTTCTATTTTTATACAGACCTCTTATCTGTCTCTCAACTGTCTTGGTCTTTTGTATTCCCCTTTTCTTCCCTCTCCCTCCCCCTCCAGTCTGTCTCTTCTCCTTTCTGTGTCTCTCCATTTTTCTTCCCTTTGCAGCATCTCACGAATTCAGCCTGCTGCTTCGTGTTTGTGTATACATGGAACGAATATGCCATGGTAGGAGTGCTAAATATTAGACATTCTGTTGTCATTGAAGCCTTGGGGACCAGAACCCATCTGTATGAGTAGGAGTGAGTGTGTGATGTGCACCAAGGTGTGCAGTCCCTGCCTGGGCTGGCATCACGCTGTGGGTCCACACTGGGTGATGTAAATGAGTTTACTACAAGTGGGAGTTGTAAACTCTGTGTATCCTATAAATACAACCAGGTACAAGCTGACAGCTCATGGCTGAATGCTCTCCAAGCATGGGTTTGGGTGTATGCATGTAGGCACCTGAGGTGGATACTGTGAGACCTGGGGGTGGGGGGTGAGTTGGTGGCACCAAAAGATCCAACGTGGGCACTTCCAGAGCTTGATCAAAATCCCTGTGTCTGATGCAAGTGTTCAGGAGGTTTCTAACAGGACTTGCTTCCTGATTCAGTGCAAGAACTTGCTCTTAATCCTCATCCACCAACTGCCTCTGAAATCACTTTGTATATGGGCCAGAGTATAAAATAAACTGGGTTGTTATCAATAATGAAGCAGTTTGTTATGTATTTACATTCAGTACGACCGCCTCAGCATCTTTGCCATTGATGTGGGAATAAAGTATCCTCTCCTGCATGAACAGCAATCATGGCTGGCCTGGTCCCTCTGTCCCAGACCCTTTGTGCTCTGCAGCTCCTGCACCAGGCTGGGGAGATGAGGATTAATCCATGCAGAGGATCCGGCCTGCTCAGGCAGTTTATCAGCAGCAGGACCATGAACTCCTTTTCAGATCCCTTCTGCAGTTTGCTCACAGTGCAAGGTTTTGACTTTTCAGTGCAGAAACCTGTGCAAACATCCTCCAAATCCTCTGAGCAAACAGAGGAGCTGCCACTGTTGAAATCCCTGTCCCTGCTGCCCAAGTGGGAATCTGCTCACCCTGGGCTGTGCTGAGCACAGGTATCAAGATGTGAATGTTGTCCTGTCCTTGGGGCAAGCTGTGCTCCCATCCTGGTCAGTCTTAATCTCTATTCTTTAACTGTGGAAACCAGTTATGTGCCCAGCTGCTGGCTCAGGAGAGGTGGTCTGGGTGATGAAGCTTCCATTGCCATCTCCCCAGGCTTTGCTAGATCATTTTCTTTCATTATGTCACTGTGTTGGAACCTATTGGCTGAGAACACATGGGGTCTGATCATCCCAAATGGTTCCTGCAGGACCAAGGCAGATGGACACCAGGGAGCTGGACACTGAAATTCCTGCTGACCTGCACTTTAAATGCTTCCAGTTAAGAACCAGGGAGCAGATGACTTGGCAGTGCCACTGGAAGCTGTTAGGACCTTGGCTCTGAAAAAGCCAGCCCTGGAGCTACATTGCATGCACGGCACATGCCCGAGGTGGCAGGATGCGCTGCAGAGGTCTGACGTGGCCATGGTCATCAATAATGGATGCAATGAGAAGGGAAAAGCCATGTGCAGTGTTCCCAGCAGAGATCCGGAGCACAGGAGGGCAGGCTGGGGAGCAGGAGAGGATTTCTGCATGGAAAGCAGAGCAAAGAAGAGCCTGGGGAGAGATGTGGGCAGGGGGCACAGGCAAGATCCCCACGGGGACTGCATGGGTTGTGGCTTGGCTTTTCACTTGGTACTCGCTGCTTTCATCAGCAGCCTAATGAAAGGAGAAGGCAGCAGTTGATTGACATCTGCAAAATGAAACATTTCCTCTGGAAAACCAAGCTTTCATTGTTCTGTTTGTTCTAATGAAGGAGCTGCTGCTTTTTCCCAGGGAGAGCAAATTCCATGAAAATTTTCATTGAGTTGAAAGTTGAGATGGGAAGTTTGAGATGCTCCTTATGGGAAGGTCTCCAGTGAGGTTCCAAAGGAAGCAAAGTAATTTAGAATGGAATTTTAGCAGAGCCAATGGAGAAAACCAAGTGCTGATGGAAGTGATGCACCCAGATGGTTGGGTCTGCATAGGGAAGCATGTGGAAGGGACAGCTGCAGAATGAGAGATGCCTGTCTGGCTCTCCATCCTTTGGGTGCAGAGCTGAGAGGAGCTGTACCGCATCCAACGCTCCCCTCCAGCTCAGGCTGTGAGCTTTCTTCCAGGAGAAACACTTGTGTCACCAGCCATATGGGATATTGAGGCTGTAGGTGATGTTTGTGAGCACTGAAGGAATCACGGAGTTGGGGAGGAATGTGCCTGATAGCCAAGAACATTCTTGTGCTGCAGGGAGCCAGGTGGGATGATCACAACAAGGGGCTGGCAGTGATTTGTACAGCTCATCCCCAAAGCGGATATCAGGGATAAAGCCCATCTGAGCCCATGACTGCTGGACATCAAATGATGCTGGGAACTGCAGATGCTGCTTGGGAGGGTCTGTGGTCTCCTGGGAAGCAAAGATCTGCTCAGATTCACCTCTCCTGACCTGAGATCTCCTGTCAGAAATCATTGCGCTAATCTGAAAGCTGGAGAGCAGCAGCAAGGGGGAAAGAAACAGGACAGGGAGAGCATCAGCTCGTGGTGGCTGATGCGGGGCTGTCAGGTACTGCCAGTGTAATTATGGAACACTGCTGCAGATAAACCCTGCTGCATTGGAGCAGGAATTGTGCAGCAGCCTCGCGCTCTCCTCGCTGTGTCAGGGAGGCACCACTTTCAGCTCCTCACGCCTTGACAAGCTCAGATGCTCGGATGGAGCTTGCTCCATCCTCTCCTCTCTGCCTCCAGTGACAGCCAGTGAGTGCATCCCTCCTCCAGCTCGTCCTCTACTCTGGAGACCATAAAACACCATCCCCCAAGTGCCAGTGCATTCCAACAAGGCCAGAGCTTCCCTTTTCCTCACGGGAAGGAGCAAACCAGTGTGTGCGGTACAAGACCAAAGCCTGAGCCAAAAGCAGGCTTTATTTTTGGCAGGAAAATGCAGTCTAGCAATTTTCTCATAACTTGGTATTTTTGCCATACATACTTGGTAGTAATTGTGGTAAATAAAGAGCCTTTTTGTAGAACTGTAAACAGTTTGCTGCTGGTTTACAGTGAAAGCCTGGCTCTGGCCTCAGCAGGGCTGCAGGAACCCGGGGTTTGGTGTGGGGCTGTGCAGTGTGCTGTGGGGCACCCTTGCTCTGAACAGCCCCAATGTTCTCAGCCTGTCTCCATACGGGAGCTGCTCCGGGCCCTGAACATCCTTGTGGCCTCCTCTGGACTGGCTCCAACAGCTCCATGTACTGGCTGTGGATGCTGTGTGTGCTCGTAGGGTGCCTGGTGTCTGTAATATCCTGAATCCCAGGGGCTGGGTTTGAACTTGGGTTTTGCTCCTGGTCTGCCTGAGCCTTGGGGTGAGTTAAGGGGCTCCTGGGCAAAGCAGGAGGAGGAGAGGAGGCACCACTGGGAAGAGCAGTTGGACTGAGTAGGTGCGTGTTGGTGTTTATGGAGAGCAAGATAAACAGAAATGTGGATGGATAGTCAGGCCATAAACCATCCTGGGTGGATAATTACATGCTGGCTTGATATGTCACTGAAAGATGATTGGTGGCTGTGTGGAGATGAGTGGATGGAGAAACCTGGGTGTACAATCCTGCTCTCTGCAAACTGGTCATGGTGGCAGAGGGGCAGGGATGGGGTTGCCTTAGCTGGAAGGATGCCTGCCATGTCCACCTCCCTGGCATGAAGCTGAACTTACTGTGGGCACAGCTGGAGGAATAACAGCTCTGGTTTATCCTGGCCCAGCTGAGAGTAAATGGAATGAAGAGGAAACGGAGTGTGATGTTTATGGACAAGATGTGGTAACCTAACAACAAAAAGGGATGCCGAGTGCTGTAAGGTGGCTCTGGAGGGGGACCAGGGATTCTGGGGCCATCCAGGTGCATGTCAGTGCAAATTGTCCTGTGCAGGAGAGGAAGGAGCCTCATCCTGGGAACCTGTCTATCAGGGCAGCCCTATTATGCGTGCTATTGACAGAGATTAATTCATTGTTGGAGATGCCTCTGATTCCATTAAGGGAAGCGCTAAGGCACAAATGTGTTGACCCTGTTCAGGCTGTTTGCTTGTCAGTCAGACTAATGCACCCTGGCACTTCCCAAGTCCATGTGCTGCTCAGGTTAGCCAGCCTCGCAGCGAGGGCACCTTACACATCATGTTTCTTACAAACTGATACTTGCATCCACCTATTAGCAACAAATCACCCGAATTCCACATCCTCTCTGTACTTCAGAGACTCCAAATGTGAGAAGCCTCAACAAAAGCAGGTTTGAGGGAATGGCAGAGCTGGCCCCTGTGCATTGGGGGCTCCAGCTCATCCCAGCGACCTCCAGTTAGATATTTGCACAGTTTCGGGTCATCTCTATAAATTTCTCTAATCTCTTAATCTGTTTCTTTTGTGAAATTGATTAAACCAGGCTTTGTAGGATTGACTTTATAAGATTGCAGTAGAAAGAGAGGATGTGCCCACAGCAAGTCTGTTGGGAGCAATTACTACAGAGGAGTTGAGCCTTCATTTGTTTTAAAGGGGGTAAAAAGCCAGCTCAAAAAGGAATCTTTTCAGCCACTGCAGGGGAAGCAGATGCAATGGCTGCGAACTGGGATGGGGGGGAAAGAGCTATTTTGGTATTCAGACAAATCAGCTTCTTAAAGAGCAGTAATCAAGAGCACTGCACATTGATCATTATTGCGATGGTGGGTGGGAGTGACTTGGGGAGAAGAGTGAGGATGCTGGTGCTCAGTGTGTGGTTTGGTGCATTGCTTGCAGAAGCAATGGAGATTTAAAAGAATGATATCCTATAGAACACTGGTGGTGTAAATCGGTCATTATTAGGTTATGACAATAGGATGAGTATACTTATCATGGAATGGTTTGGGTTGAAGGGACCTTAAAGCTGCTCCAGTTCCCCTCCTCTGCCACAGGCAGGGACACCTTCCACTAGAGCAGCTTGCTCCAAGCCCCATCCAGCCAGGCTTCCTCTGGATTTGCTCTAAAGTTCCAACATATTTAGGTTTGTTTGTTAGAAAAGATGAAAAATGGCACCCCTGCCCTGTACAGGAGGTTACAACCTCCTCTCTGTGCTCAGCCCCATCTGATGGACCCTGCGAGTGCAGAGGAGAGGGTGCTCTGGCTTCCAGATGGCAGAGTGGGATCAAGCCCATGTGTGTGACAAGGGATTATAGCATTTCCCAACCCCAGCACCCTTCCCCACCTTTTTCCCTAGTGTCTGAGCTCCTGCCCTCCCAACCCATCCATTACACCCCACGCAGACACCAGCACCAATTTACTTGATAAATCCTGCTGCTTGTTCTCGGAGGGATGGGGCCTGCCCCGTGCTTTCAGGAGATTAATTTTTGATTTATTGTTGGCCCCAATGATTTATTGTGATCCTTCCCCGGGGAAAAGACAGGGCTGTAAATATTTTACATGCCGCTGGCTGGTGACAAGAAGCATTGCTGGCTGGTAATGGGGCGGATGGGGGATTGAAATCATAGCAGCCTCTCTACTCAATTACTTGCAGGCAACTCCAAGCGTCTGCTGGTCTGTTTGAAGGGAGGCAGAGGAAGGGAAAGGATCCCCACCTCATGTTAAATTGTTACCTTATTAACTGAGACAATGGGCTTGGCTTTCTCCACTTGCCCTCGGTGCTGCTGCTGATTGCAATGAATTGAATTTCAAAGCATGGTGCAGCCTGGCTTTGTGCACCCAGTGAGAAACAGAGGCAGCTAATAGGAACTGCGTTTTAAACCAGGCTGAATAACGACACAGCAACCCCAGGCAAGGCACTGTTGGACCCCTTCTGCTTCTATGCGAGACCCCAAGGTGTTTTACAGCAAGAGGTGAGCATCCTGCTTGTCCCCATCTCACTGGTGGGCAACTGCAGGCCATGAAGGGCAATTGTGAGGCCATTTAATGAGCCAACAATAGAGCTGGTCTTCTGACCCAAGTGTCCTGGCCCCAGGGACCCCGGTTCTTGGGAGAGGACGCAGGAGTCCCAAAGGGGCTTGCTTCTCTCAACCATTCAGACAACTCTGCTGCCAAGGAAATGCCCCAAAGCTTCCTTACTTGTCCCCTGCCTGCGCTGGCCTCTGTGCTGGCTCCGTGGAGGGGTGTGAGGGATCCCAGGGTGGTCTTGAGCACAGGCACAAGCCTGTGGGGCTCCCTGCTGCTCCCAGGGAGATCCACAGGGTGCTCGCTTGATGCTTGGTGACGCTGTGAGGAGCTGGATCAAAGCGAAGCTGGATGCTTCTCTTCGGGAGAGCAAAACCAGGCAGCACCTCCTGCTAAGCTATGCAGAGCATGCAAATGGGTTTCCTTTTTCCTTCGTGCCCCTCTCCTAAGGTTTGAGACAAGTGAAAGTGTTTAGAGCTTGGGTGCCCCTCAGGGTCCCTCTTTCTGTACACATAAAGATGATGCTTGCACACACCAGTGATGATGCAGGTGGTGGCAGCCGGCTCCTTCATGTTCCGTGATGCAGGATGTGGTTTGTGGCTCTCAGTATCCCACATCCCAACCCAAAATCCTCCCATGGTCTGCAGAGATGCATGGTCAGTAGAGGGAATAGCTGGAAATAGGGTCTCATCCCTTTGTATTTTGAGAGCTTTCCCATGGATTATCCTTTCTTCTCTGCTGGAGCTGCTGTGCTCAGATCCCTCAGCCCTGCTTGTCTGCAGAGCACTAATCAACAGCAGCTATAGGGAGCCCAGCTGTGTCCTGTGCTTCCCCATAAACTTAATGGGGTGTGAAGAGGAAACACGCACAGCACTCGAGCAGGGCTGGGGGAAGCCTTGCCTTGTTCTCATGCCCTCAGTTCACTCCAGTGCTAATTCCTTCACTCCTTTTCATAGACTCAATCATGGAACAGTTTGAGTCGAAGGGACCCTAAAACTCCTCCAGCTCCAACCCCTGCCATGGGCAGGGACCCCTTCCACTGGAGCAGCTGCTCCAAGCCCCTGTGTCCAACCTGGCCTTGAACACCCTGAAGATTTCCATCAGTGCTTTGAGATCCTTGAGGAAGACAACAGACTTCCTGTCCTTCTCCCACGGTGTATCCACAGTGCGATGCTGCGGGCAGGGGGATACTCAATGCTGGGATATTTTTGCTCCTACAAAACCCTTCCTCTTTATTCCTGAGCAAAGCCACCCAAATCCCCCTGTCCCCAGCTCCCTTTGCCACCTGCCAGCAAGAGGAGGCTGTTGGCAGTTGGTGACACCAGGGCTGACGATCATCCACCAGTGCCACCCATGCAGCGTTCGTCCTGCTCAGATACCTCACTGCAAGGAGCCAGCGCTGTGCCCATTGCACACAGAGACCCCCAGGTTTCCCCTGCAGGGTGAGGAGGATGTGGTGCCATCATCCCTTCTCCTAAAATCATGCTCAAGGGAACGTTGGCTCCAGCACCATCACCCCCCAGGTCCCAGCTCATCCTGCACTGGAGCATGGTGAGGGCTTTGTGCCTTCCTTTGCTTCTCACTTCTTGCCTCAACAGCAAATAAACCCCTTTCCTCCTGCTGTTAGACTGGAATGAAAGAGGGGAAAAAAGCCCAAACCAAAACAGCCCTCCCTAACAACAAACATCTTGGAGGAGAAAAAAACTACCTGGAGCATTGCGGATGAAAGAAGGGCTGATAAATGAAAATGTTGAGGCAGAAAGGCATTAGACAGCACTAGTAATTGTTAATTTGTACTCGGATTTAGCACGAAAGGGCTTTTATTACTTCAAATATGCATTTATTCTGGGTTTCCATTTGGAGCAGTAGCACGCAGCTGAGCCTGCAAACCCCCAAGGGACTGGGTAAGAGAAAAAAGAAATCCTTTAATGGATTTTCAAGGCTCCAGTCCCAGCAACCGCTCTTTTTGCTTGTTGTTGGTACTGGTTAGAGCAGTAGAGCCCGGATCACAGCAGCACGATGGGCTCGCTATTAACTCCCTGAATTCCCCGGGGAAGAGGAGGCACGGCCATGGGGGCTGTTGGAGGCTCCTGGAGCCTTCCTTGCTGTATGGGGAGAGCAGAGATGCACCAGAGCCAAGCTCTGCAGCTGTTGAGCCCCACGTCAGGAGACAGCCCCAGCCCCTGCAGGATGATGCTGCACACACCAGAACCAGGGAAAACCCTGGTTATTTGCTCTCTGCCACAGGTGAGGAGGAGGGAGTGAAGGCAGGAGCTTATTTGGGTTCAGACTTAAATAGGGGAGGTTTAGGGTGGATCTGAGGCAGAAATTCTACACTCTGCAGGTGGTGAGGCCCTGGCACAAGCTGCTCAGAGAAGCAAGGGGCAGAGGGCTGGAACTGGAGGAGCTTTGAGGTTTCCTCCAGCCCAAACCATTCCATGACCTGATTTGGAGCAACAGGAGCCAAACACCCAAACCAGCACCCCAGGCCCCAGCTCACTGTGACTCCAGGGCTATTGCTCCCCATCCACCACCTTATTTTTGGCTCTGTTACCCCCCCACCTATTCATGGGTCGAATCCCTGCCTGTGCCAATGAAGAAAGCGGGACCCCAGTGTGCTCTCTGCACCACGGCCACAGCGATGCTTGTGGGTGGCTGGACCAGAGGGCTATGGGGCTTCAGGGGAGGTTTCTGCCATGCATGGATATGTTTTTCCCTGCAAGAAATATTCTGCTTTAAATGGGAATTGATCTGGGGAAGTCTGACAGACAAATACCATAAACAAGATCAAATGAATTTGTGACTGTTGTCCCTTGCAGCCTGATAATCAATGAACAGTCGGGGAAAAGATGCTGGAGTGGCAAAGTGCTGGATCTGTATCAGCAAAAGTAAAAGTCAAGCCAGGCACCGCCGGATGCTTGCAGTTGCCTTTGAGACATATGCAGGCTGAAGCATGATTTGATTTACTGACTGCACCCCAGCCAGCCCTGTCTGCACCTCCTCCTGTTTGCAGGTGGGGAGATTGATGAGCAGCTCTCTTCCTGTGGCATTTGCTTACACTTTGCCTCTTACCTCATTATCTGCGTTGCTTTAACATACGCGTTGCCCTCCATGTGTGGCAGCATCTCCTCCAGGATGCTCACGCTGGGAAGACTGGACCAGGGAGCTGCTGCTACCGTGTTTCTTGCCTGTTGCCTGTGCAGGCTCAGCCGTTGCCGTGTTGTTAATGATGTGTGTATGTCCTGCAGCTTTATGAGCTGTTATTCTCTCTGAAGTTCTCTGTTTTCTTACAAGTGTGTGGCAGAGGTTCCCAGCAGGGGGGGTTTTACTGCCTCAATTGCAGAGCTGGGACAGCCTCTTCTCAGGCTGGCCCATTAACAAGTAATCACTTTCTCTCCAGCCCAGACGGTTGTGTTGGCTTCTCCTATCATTTGCTTTAGCTCAGAGTGAGCTTTGAACAGTGTTATGCAGTGTTGGGAATCAGGAATAGAAACCAGCCCATTCCATTGCTGGTTAAGGGCTTTCATCTCATTCAGTCTCACATGGGATGGGGTTGAGCTTGGTCTTTGGGGGATGTGACCCCCTTGCTCTCAGTTGGACTTTTAATTCCCATTCACACCCATGGTGCTCAGTGGCTGCCAAGGGGATACCAGAGTTAATGCCTGTGCAGGTGATCAGACAACCAGAACCACATCTCCTGGCCTTGAAATCCTATCGGTTAATCCCAGCCTTCACGCTTGCTCCACACCAGAGCTCTGGGAACCTGGGAGCACACGGGCCCTGTTGTGAGCATCCTTCCCTGTGCCCAGCCAGCAATAAACATGTCAGAGGCACTAAGCTTGCAAGGATCGATTCCCTTCACAGGAACAACAAAGCAATTTGCTGTCTAGGTCTTGTTCTGCTGTGAATAATAAGCAGTCATGGAAGCCTGGCCTCTGGAACACCTTGTGCACTTGGAATGTGGAAACCATCCGGGACTGTAAAGGCAGGGAGCAGAAAAACAAGGAAAGGGGAAAGGAGGAGGATTCCAGGCACTGAAGGTCAGCATCATCTCAGGTACCTCAATCCATCAGTGCTGCAGGCAGGTAGCAGTAATTCTGGGGGCTGTAGAAGTGGGGAGAGGGCAGTGCAGGCAGCGGTGCTCCCCATGGCCAGCCTGGGGAGCCCAGGTCAGTGCTGGGGCCAAGGAACAGCTCCAGTGGTTGCTCATAACCTGATCTTGTGTGGAGCTTCTCTCCTGCAAGGCTTTCTTCTTTAATGCTCTCTCCTGCACCAGGACACACACAGGCTTGCAGGGCAGGGGATGCTGAGTACGGGGCAGGACACCTCCATCCCTGCAGCTCTGTGGGACAAGGACGAACTCCCAAGGACAAATCTCTTTTGGCCCTCTCCAAAACCACCCTCCTCCATCAGCTGGCCTGTGGCTGGATGGTGCTCAGCTCTGGCCATCTCCCCATGCACAGCCCAGCCTCTGGTCACTGGGAAGGGTGTTATTCTTCCCTGGACCCAGCACCACCCTGCTAGACCACCAAGCACTGCCAGATGGAGATGCAAGAGCTGTGTCCTCCTTAAGCAGCTGCACAGCTCACCAAGTGCCTGCAGCAACAGCCCATGCAGAGGGCAGCTTTGGCCTGGGGCACCCAAAGCCTTGCAGATCCCCCTGCCCCAGGGATACATCCTAAGCCAGATGCTGGTGCTGCACGCACACAGCCCAAGGCATGTGCTCTCCCTCAGATCAGATGCAAAACCAGTTGCTGTTTTCACAAGGTTCTGTGATTAACCCAAAGAGAGAAGGAGAACAAGGAGGGACTCATGCATGTATCGAGCTGTGCATGTTCCCAAGGCCAGGAATATGAGCCCTGCCCAGGAGCCACGGGAGGCACACTCAGCTCTTTGACAGCAGTATTTTGTCCCTCTTGCTCCCTGGAGTGTTTTCAGCATGCCAACATCGGTCCATTAACATTGAACCCAGCTCTCCTTCCCCTTAGCAACAGCATCAATATTTATGATGTGTAGCTAATGCAGTCTACTTATATGATTTCTAGGATTCCAGGTGGGAATTCTTTGTCCAAAAGACCTCCAGTACCTTTCAGGCTGTGATGCTGCTGTTCCCCTGCAAAACAAGCTCTGCGGATCTGTAACCTTTCTTTTACAAGCTATTTGATGCTGTAAAGACCCAGCCTGCAGCTGCTTCTCAGTCAGGGAGAGTTGAAGTGGGAATATAGGTACCAGAAACCCACCCAATCCTAATGGCTTTACTTGGGCAGGTTTCTGTAAGTGCCTCAAAAGGATCAAGCCTATTGATTAGTAAAGAGATGACCTGATAGGAGGTTGTAGGGAGATGGGATCAGTATCTGCTCCCAAGGACAAGGCGAAATGGCCTCAAGCTGCACCAGGGGAGGTTTAGATGGGGATTAGGAAACAGTTCTTCACCCGAAGGGTGCTCAGGCACTGGAACAGGCTGCCCAGGGCAGGGATCCCTTTGGGATTGACATGTGCCAGGCACAGTGCAACCAGTGGGATGTTCCCCTCCTGGCAACAGTGATCTGAGTGATGGCCCCGACACTGACAGTTCCTCCATGGAATTCCCAGCCCCAGTAATGGATGTTTCTATTGGGGCACATCCTTTAGACTCAATGCTTCTCACTGCACTTTTCTGCCTGGGGCTTCTAGCAGCCAAACCCCAGACTGCTGGTTACTAAAACCAGTTGAGTGATGATGATGTTCCCTCACTTTTAATTAAAAGCCTGGCATTTACAAATCAAAAATAGCCACACCGGGAGTTTTCCTGCCCTGATATTTTAAATAATACTTGTTAGTTATTAATTATTCATGATTAATGAGGGCTTTACACATCTTCCTTCCACACAACCCTGGCGAGTCATTTGCTATAGCTGTGAGAGAGCTGCTGGGCTTAGTGACAGCACTGAAAGTCCTCATCCTTCTGGGGCACCAGGGCAGATGCAGCAGATCTTGACTAATACGGCCAAGCTCATCCCCAGGGAGGGGACCTTGGATGGGAACAGCAGCAGGAGGGAGAACTTCACCTCTGGGGTTTGAGGCCAAAATGTCCAAGTTAAGAGCCTAAAGATCAGCTCTAAAACATTGACCCCAGCCCAAGGTCTTGCTGGGCTGCAGTTCAGGAGTGCTTGGATGTTAACAGCCCTCTGGACTTGACTCTACAAGGAGAACTGCTGAGGAGCTGCCTGCTGAGAGCCCCTTCAGCTCCAGGAGCACATTGTCTTTGTCAGCTCATTTCTTTCTTCCAGGTCACCTTTTCCTTCTGGACTCGCAGCCAGGCTTCACCTTTGCCAAATATTTGTGCAGACTCAGTAGGAAACGATGCTCCAGTTCCACCGGTGTAACGTGGGCCTCCAATGCAATGCAAAGCTGTGGGCAAACTGCCCGAGAGGCAGCCGATGCCGGGTGCTGCAGCTGTGGATTGTGCTTTCAGCCCAGCCAAGCAGCGGGATGCTCTCGGTGCATCCCAAAGGCAGTGGCTTTCTCTGCTGCAGCTCACTTGCTGCACGGTTCCTCACCTACATCTTTGCTTTTGTGGTTGCAAGATGTTGCACTCCTGTTGCTGTTTGCTCCATTCCTCTTGTCCAGCGAGTGTGCTGGCAGCAGAAATTGGTGTTGTGCTGCAATCTAGTGGTGTAGTGCATGGAACAGGTTCACAGCAGTCATTTCAGGCTGAAGATAGGCTCCCAGACAGGTTTTCCAGGCTTTAACAGGTAAAGGCTGACTTCTGCAGAAGCTGGTACCTGTGTTCCTGTGTTCTGTGCTAACAATTCCTCCATCCAGTGATGAAAACCGAAAATGATGTCCACTATTCTTTATAGTAAGCAATAGAGATGGATGCTGCACAAGATACATGATGCAGAAAGGTGTTTTGGGACCCATAACCTTTGAATTGTGCCATCTGGAGAGTGATGGAAACCTTTAGGGTTATGATGGGGGGATGTTACTGACTTTTTGCATCATGAGCTGTCTTGTGTTAGAAATCAAGGTGATAGGAGCTCACCTGATCTTTCCCAGCTGAGCAAGCTCCTAATCCTCTGGCAGTAAATAAGTACACTGGGGCAATGAGTGACCCTCATTTTAATAGGGGATTTTGCAGGGTGGGATGTGGAGGGGAAAGGTAAAGAAGGTTTTTTGGGGGATTGTTCCCCTCTTCATCTCCACCCCTGCTTGGGACCTGAGGAGGTACAAGGGAATGACATGATTCAGCTTTTCTTTAGCTTCGTTTTCATCTTCTTTCCATTCCCTTGTGCAAAATTGAAGGCTTTAAAGGACAAGTGAGCACAGGGATGTGATGGGAACCTGCCTGGCCCTGGAAGCTAATGCTCCTGGGGAAGGGAGGGCAAACACTGGGCAGAGCTGCCTGGACTCTTGTGTGTGTGATTGTGATACCTGTCCGGAAAGAGCAGGATCAGAGCAAAGCTCTGCTCACATCGAGCTGCTTAATATTTCCTGGTAAGCTAGTGTTGGACACCAGGTTCTCCAGGAATGCCTGGAGCTGTGCAGCAGAGGTTTCAAAGAGGGGGACCTGCCATGCTCTGCTCTTGTCTGTGCTGATGCCCGTGGGCTCCTCTCTGGGCTGCCCCAAAGTGGGGTCCCTGCAGGGAGCATCCCAGACCTGGAGCCTGGGGCTGCCAACGGTGCAGAGGGATTTGACCCAGAGTGGGGGTTATTAGAGGGAAAACTCAGGGAAACAGCTGCTTTGGGATGCTGCTTTGCAAAACCTGCTGGAGGATTGCTTGGATACGGCTGTGGCTGAGTGCTCATAGAGTCCCAGCCTGGTTTGTGTTGGAAGGGACCTTAAAGCTCATCCAGTTCCCACCCTTGCCACCGGCAGGGACACCTTCCACTGGAGCAGCTGCTCCAAGCCCTGTCGAATGTGGATTTTTGTCCTGGTGCAGGTGCTTCCCCCTCAGACCCGGCTCATGTTCGCTGGTTTCTGTCCTTCACTGCACCCATTGACTCACACGCTGCGGTTCTCTGCTCCTGAGCCCGTGGTGCGCGCACACTGCGCTCTGCGTGAGCCACCAGCGGCACCGCCGGGGGTTGTGCGCTAAACCCCATCCTCTCCGGCAGGGAAGCGCCGTTGGGCTGCAGATGGCAGCACCGGATAACGGACTGGCTGCGGCCGCTCCTGGGCATCGCCGTCGGGGGCAGGGGCTGGGGCGTTCCTGTGTCCTGCAGGCGCAGAGGTGCGGTGCTGCTGGCAAGGGAGCACCGAGGCCTCTGGGGTTGGATGCTCCTGAACGGGATCATGGAATCCCAAACTGGTTTGGGCTGAAAGGGACCTTAAAGCTCCTCCAGCTCCAACCCCTGCCACAGGCAGGGACCCCTTCCACTGGAGCAGCTGCTCCAAGCCCCTGTGTCCAACCTGGCCTTGGGCACTGCCAGGGATGGGGCAGCCACAGCTTCTCTGGGCACCCTGTGCCTCAGCACCCTCTTAGCAGAAGGATCCCTTCCCCTTTTAATCGTTAGCTACCAAGTCTGTGCTGTGCCGTGCCCTTGCAGTGGCTGCAAAGGCTGGAGTGTGTTTAAATGCCAGTCCTGGTTTTAAATCCTCTGTGCCAACACTGAATAAAAGTGCAGGGTATTAAGGAGGCAAGATGGGATGAGGTCCGTGTCCTGTGCTCTTAAATAGGGAAGCACAGACTGGCTTCAACAGCATGGTGATTTATGTCCCAGGGGCAGTGAAGCTCCATTAAAACCAAGTGCCTGGGCTGTGCATCCATCACTAGCTTTTCCTGAGAGGCTCAAGTGTCATAGCAGGGAGCCCACGAATCCATCTTTCCAAGTACAAATACTTTAAGGCTAATCAATACTTTTTTGTCCAAAGAGATTGGTTGGAGGAGAGGAATTCATCTAATTTCTCCTCACTGCCCATTCCCTGGTTAACCACATTAATTTGATTGCAGTGGATCCCTAGGGAGACAGCAAAGAAAGGGACCCTCTGAGCTCTTGAGTGAGGACAAATATCCAAGTGGATCAGGCAAGGAAGGAGCACACAAGGGCTGTGTCAGGAGCCAGCCCCTCACCTCCCATGGCTGGGCTCTGCCTTGCAGGAGGTCACAGATGTCTGTTTGTATGTGGCATCTTTCTAGTCCAAGCACATGCTTGCTGCAAAACTCCAAGCACCCAGGCCCAGCTTCATGCTGGTTTTAACCATTAACTGTCCCAGTTGTATCTTGCAAGTAGAGGGTGTGATTTCTACTGCTCTTGGAATCAGATTTAGTGCTCCTGCGTCTCCTGCTCCATGGGAAACCTGCATTCTACAGCTTCTTTTCCAGATCCATGCAGGAAGGTTCTTTTCGCTGGTGGTCCAGCATGCATGTTTAACTTCTGACATATGAATTCTTCACTGGCTTTCATGGGATGGTGACATATGCAAATGTATCTTTGGGATCTCAAAGCTTTCTTTGATAAACCCCTAAAGGGCTTGAATATATATGATGTGCATCAGTATGTTTGATATGTGTTATCACATGGTCTAGGGTGAGGTGTCCCTGCTCATGGCAAGGGGGTTGGAACTGGATGATTTAATGTCCTTTCTAACCTTAACTATTCTATGATTTTATGTTGTCTATAATATGTGCTCAATCAACACGGATCAGTGTGTTGCTAGAGCAAGTGCCTACATAAGTTTAAGTTTCATAGCCTCAGCAGAACATTTGCTGTGCAATAAGATGCAGGGTGAGGGAAGTGGCTGCTCTTGCTGTGAGTGCTTCCTACGGGGGGAGGCTTTAATTAAACTGACATTCCTGATAACCAAGTCACCGATGAGATGCCCGGGCTGGGATGTTGGCAGGAGCTCGGTCACTCCATCGGGAGCGTGCCCACGGCAGGGAGCCACCAGCAGGCACCTTACCCGGGGCTGAGGGTGATGATGCTGCTCCTCTGCAGCGGCCCCGAGAGTGCGGAACCCCCCGGGATCGGTGCTGCAGGCGGAGAAGGGCCCTGACTGGGTCACTTGTCCTCTCCTGCCCCAACCCCCTGAGCTGGGCTTTACCCCCCGGTTTATGGCCCCGGGTTCTGCTTTGGTGCCCGCGGGAGCTTCCTGGGGGTGGCTCAGGCGGAGGGCGGAGCCGAGGCTGCAGCTGCTAATTACCGGCACCGCTAATGAACCTCTCCCCACGCCCCGCTCGCTCCTGCCTTCCTCCCTGCCTCCTCCCGGGGCGCGCCCGCCCGCCCGGGAGCGCGCAGTGCGGCGCGGCCGCGCTCGGGAGCGCGCAGTGCGGCGCACGGAGCCCGGCTGCGGCGAGTCCCGGCGCTCCCGGAGCAGGTAAGCGGGGAAGGGGGGTACAGGGATGCGGGGCGCTCCCGGGGGATGCTCGGGTCCATCCGGCAGCAACACCCCCGGGGCAGGGCTGGGTGAGGGGCTGGCTGGCTCAGCACCAGCAGCATCATGGGACCCGCTGCCTGCAGGGTCTTCCCCTTATTTTGTCCTCCGCGGCAGGAGCCGCATGCGAGGGGGAGCCGGGAACGGGGCTCGGGCATGTGATGGGATTTTTACTGTTACGTCATGACATCGTGTCTATGTGTGGCGATAATATCCCGATATGTCAGCTCGGGGAAGGGGGTCGCATCCCGGGTAGAGACCCTGGTGGGACAGGGCACGGCTCCGTCCACTGAGGGGGAAAGCTGGCGCTGCGGGGCGGCCGCACACTGATGCTTCCCTCTCGTGGCTTTTTTGGGGTGGATTCGTGTTCATCTGAAACATCTTGGGCTGGGAAAACGCATCCACGGCCTCGTCTGGAGGCCCCTAGGGAAGCACCGGGCTGGGATGCTGCGCTGGAGGGAGCCGGGCCCTGCCGCGGGTGGTGACTGCGTGTTTCCCATCTGTCTGTGCCCGCAGAGCAGCTCCCGGCCATCGATCAGGCTTCTGGAGGTGGGGAAAGTGCTGAATCATTTGTACTCCCGGCTGTCCGGGCGGCTCAGCCTTTCCCGACCCCAGGAATGGGCTGCAGGGTCCGAGGGGTGCTCCGCGGGGGGAGCGAGGCCTGCAGGAGGTACCCGTTGGCTTGAGCGCGGTGTGGCATCTTCTTCCGTGGCCTTAGCTGCTCCTTGGAGGACGGGGAGCAGAGAGGATGCAGCGCTTGCGGTGAGACGAGGCCTCCGGGCATGGGGCTGTGGGGAGGGACTCGGGGACAGGGAGCTTTTCTCTGGAAAATCCCGTCCTTTCTGCCATGGGTAGGACTCGCTTTTGCCTCTTCTATGCTGCCTTTGAGGTTCTTTTTCAAGGTCAGGTCCTTGGAAGTGCTCCTGTGAAGCACTTGAGAAAGTCAAATGGGGATGTTTCTGAATGCTTTTTGACAGGGGGCAGAGGAAAGGGGCAGGGGAAGGTGAATATTGCAGGAAAACCGGGATGCTGACAGGCGGAGTGGATGCCTGGCTGGTTTAAGATGGATACTGTGGCGCTGTCAGAGTTTCAGTGTTTCCGGGGTGCTCCCAGCAGATGCTGAGGACAAAAGCAAGAATCCAGTGACTTTTATTGCGATGCTGCCTCCTTTCTTGTTGCCTGCGTTCCTGAGAAATACCCCCCTTTGGCAGCAGGGCTAAACTGATCGGCAGCATGACTGCTTTGTTTCCCGAAAACTTCTTTGCAGGGCCTACCTTGAGAGATAATGGCTCCAATTCAGCATCCAATTGTATTTAATGGCTGGGGCTGGGCCCTTGCTGACTTCCCTTTTTGTGTAGCTGTAACACGAGTACTACATAAATAATGCATGGAGGGCTGCGGGAGGATGGGGTTGAGGTGTTAAATTTGAGGATGGACTTTGCTCATAGGGGTTGAGGCCTGGGGACCGGCGTTGTCTTGCTTATAGGATGGAGCTGGTAGTAACAAAGCTCCATCATCATCCTCAGCGTCTCGCCAGGGGTTACTGCTTTGTGTTGCCTTGGCTGTAGCTCGGGGCCTGATTTAAACTTAAGTCAGTCAATCCAATCATCTCTTCTCCCGGCTAATGATTAAATGGGAAATATCCCAAGCTCTCAGAAGGTATTAATTCATAATGAATTCTTTGCTTTGCTGTGATCTAATTGTCTTCATCTTCATGGGTCTTGTGTAGAAAATCGATGCTGCTGCTGGCAAAGTGCCACTGCAAAGGCTTTCTGCAATGCCCAAGCATCAAAGGTGGTCAAATAATGGGAATAACAGCAAGAAACAAGATCTGTCTTCATACCAGAGCTCCTGCCTGAGATCCTGTGGGAAGGCTGCTCACATGAGACCCCTGTGTGTAGGTTTTCACCTGGTTGTACCCCTCTTGGAAGGACGGCACTGAGTCCATGGGTGAGCTGTGAGGTGTAGCCTGTGCAGGGTGAGCAGGGAAGTTGCTGAGATCAGGTGTGAATAGTAACGCATCGGAGACTAGAAAAGGAAAGCTGCAAATGCAGACTCAGCTGCTGGTGATTCCTGTGATTGCGAGGAGAATCAGAGTGGGCATGGACAGGAGGCAGAGACCTTTGCTGATGCCTGGTTCAGGTAGATGGGAAATGGTAACTGCATGGCTGTTAAAGTAGTTTTACTGGGGGCTGGAGCAGTTCTGACCTGGAGCCAGGCTGAGAGAGCTGGGCTGGGGCAGCCTGGACAAGAGAAGGCTCCTGAAGGGGAGACCTGAGAGCAGCTCCAGTGCCTAAAGGGGCTGCAGGAAACCTGGAGAGGGGCTTGGGACAAGGGCCTGTAGGGACAAGACAAGAACTGGAACTGGATAAGCTTCAAGATCCCTTCCCAAACCATTATGTGATGACTCTCCACTCAAAGGATTTTTACTTCCATTGCTGTGTTTCAGGCCTGATCGGGTGACCCAGTGTCCTTGGGAGAAGGCTTGGTGGGCAAATTACTCATAGGTATCAAGTACATTGCCAGACTTGAATGCTCTCTCCATTCCCCTCATCCGTTTAACCCCATTGAGCAGAAATGTGGTAGTTATGGGGGGTCTCTACCAAACAGTGTCTTGATAAACACCAATGCTTGTAGAAATGGAGCCTCCCTGGGCAGAGGGAAGGTTTGGGCAGGGTATCCAGAGCTTCAGGCAGTGCTGGCTCCATCTTGTTCTTGGTGGGCTCTAGTAAGGGGCTCACAAGGAAAAGGTTTGCACTGCTTGTTCAGGTGAAATAAAGATGCAGCTGAGTTGGGAAGGTTTGAATCCATCCCAGTTTACACTGAGTGTCTCCATGTCCTGCATAAAAAAAAATCAGTTTTTACTTGAATGTGAATAAAAGCAAAAGCTGGGAGGAGATTTTAAAAAATCCAAGGAAGGAACTGCTGACAATTCCTCTTTGAACCTTCCCT
The DNA here is from genome assembly GCF_012275295.1 of Melopsittacus undulatus. Lineage (NCBI taxonomy): Eukaryota > Metazoa > Chordata > Aves > Psittaciformes > Psittaculidae > Melopsittacus > Melopsittacus undulatus. Next base: position 1,545,535 of record NC_047542.1, read on the forward strand.
GTTCCTTGGGTTTAGTTTGCCCTTCCCTAGCTATTCCCTTGTATCTCAAACTCAAGCAGGCAGCTCAGACCCAGCATTGCAGAGGGGTTAGAGCTGTTGGAAGGCTCTGGCAAATCTTGTTGGGGAGGCCTCGCTTGTCTGCCTGCCATGGGGTAACTCCACTCAAGAAGAATTGTAAGTGCTGTGGGATGACTTCTGCTCTCTTCCTCCTGCTCAAAGCAGCTCAGACCTTGGTTCTTTTACCTTTGCTGTCCAGGATAATTGTGTAATTGTAGGGATCCAGCTCAGAATGAGCTCGAAGTTGTTGCCACACAGAATAATCCCCCTCCTTTTTCCTTTTTAAATCCAGATCTGCAAGAAAGCGTTCTGTGTTGTCCTGGATTAAAACAGAGGAGGATTTAGACCTCAGCCCTGCTTATAGGGATCACCATCCCTTGTTAATAAGATAGGAGGAGAAGGATTAACAGCTGAACAAGCAGAGATGCTTTTGTGTGGCTAAACAAAATAGAAGATCCCAGGGATGCTGGGCAGGGACAAGTCTTTCTTTGCCTTGCTTCTTGAGCTCACCTCAGTTCAGGATCCTTTGGATCCCATCCTCTTGCTGCTGTGGCATCCTGGTGCTGTTCTTCTCACTGCACAAGGTGAACCTGAGGGTTTGCTTGAGTTCTTGGCAGGTTTTCTGCTGCTTTATGCCTCTTTGGCAGTAGATTTTGCTGTCTTCCAGCATGAGGGCTGATGGGTTCTTACAGATCTTCTAAGTCACAGCAAGCAGATACTGTCTCACTGTCAGCCTGCATTCCTCCTGACATGCCCTGGCACAGATGGGCAGGGCTGGCAGCTCAGTGTAAGCTGGGAGGTGGATGGGGCTCACCTTGAATCTGAAATCCCCTTTCTGCTGGGAAATGTTCACTTCTCCTGCTCGTCCTATTAACCTCAAGAAGCTCCAAGTTAAAAGGGACTGGGGGGTTCCCGAATTGAGGAGACCACCAACTAAGGCACTGACCTGTTGCTGTTTTCTGCTTGTATTAAGTAGTAGTTCCTTGAGGAGTGGCTTCTGCGTTCCAGGGGTTATTCAGGGAGCTGGGATCTTGACCAAACATCCAGGCCCTCCGTTTAATTTGCTTGGTGTCCTGCATGTGTTGGGTGCAGCAGTAGGATGGACATTCCTCCACTTGAAGGCTTTTCTTTCCATATAAGACTCAGGAACATGGTTTAGTGGTGGACTTGGCAGCATTATGTTTATGGTTAGACTCGATGATCTTAAAGGCCTTTTCCAACCTAAATGTTCTATGTGTATTTACACTGGAAATGCAAACGAAACCACAGCTTCAAGGTCCCTTCCCACCCAGACCAGGCCGGGGTTCCATGGTGCTGTGCTTGAAGGGTGATTTACCGCTGAGGACGGGAGCGTTGTGGGTGGGAGGACGCAATCTGCCTCTCTCCAGGGTGCTGAACCCCGCCTGCGAGCTCCCTATTGTCCTCGGTAAGGAGAAGGGACAACAGGCATAGACTGAAACAAGAGGATGCAAGGGAGAGGCGTGAATCCCCCCTATCCCCAGCGTGGCTCTCAAGCAGTAGTCTAGGTTACTCAGAGAGGCTGGGGGGTCTCCACCCTTGCTGGATGAGCATTTTAAAGAACCATCTGGATCGAGCCCTGAACAAGGTCTGACCTTATAGCTCATCCTGCTTCCAGCTGATGGCTGTACTCGGTGACCTGCTGTGGTCCCTTCCAGGCAGAAGCGGCTTGTGATCCTGTTACCTTAAGGGTTTCATCAGCAGGAAGCAAATCAACCTGTGCCCTCTCTGCATTGCTTTGTGAATCCTTTCTGATGTACAAAGATCAACTTCCCATCCTGGGAAGCTGCTTTTCTTGGATGTTCACAGCAGTTTTTATTGTCTATTCACAGGGGGCAGGAGGGAGGGAGGGAAAGAAACTGCAGCACTCCCTTCTCACACAGCAAACTGAGAGGGTGAAGGCCAGACCTGACTCTTGGCTTGCTTCTGGAAGCTTTACCCAGTCTGCTCAGTTAATGAGGAGCTGCCTGTGCTCTGGTGTGTGAGTGGTGGTGAATGTCATTCTTCCTCAAGCCATTTGGCTGATTAGGACTTGGAGCCAGCCTGCATCTTGTTCCACAGGCTCTGAACAGTTCCACAGTAGGGTATGGTACCACCAGCCACCTCATGTTTAATTACACAGCCCTGTTTGTGCTAGCTGGGAGAGTTACAAACATGCCTAACAGCACAGCATGGCCCTGCAGTTGATAAAGACACATCTGTACGCTGAGCTGCACCCTTATTGAGTTAAGGGTCTAGAAAGAGCTCTCTTTCTTGCTGTCACTTAAATGGTGTCAGGACTCGTGAAATCTTGCTTTCAGATTCTTACCAGACCCAGCAACAAAGGCTGCTTGTTGCAAGCTCATTGGTTTCTGTTCCAGTCGCTGTGACGTGTTCACAGATGTGTGCAGGCAAGTGGGAGGGAGGAGAGAGATGGAGAACCAAGGCTTTGTAGCCATGCACGTGTGGCAGCATGCATGGGACCCCTCAGGCCAGCCCTGCTTTCATGATACATCTGGCATGGCCCAGAGCATGCTTTGGCCCTGTCGTTCTGAGCAGTCGGTAGCCAAGCTGCAAGCCTTGCGGCACCAGTGGGCACTTAAACCTCGGGGTATTGTCACTTCTCCCATGGCAAATTGAAGGGAGTGTAGCTAAGTTGGGTTTGATGCCCTCTGCAGTGAAGCTGTGAGTGTGAGTGTGCATTAGGAGCAACCCCTTGAAAACCACATCCAATTGACTCAGTAAATTGATCATCCTGTTTCCTTCCTCCACTGCATCTGTAGTAAATCTGGATTCTAATAAAGAATGCCTCAAGACTGAACTTTCTATCAAAGCAAAGTGCTCCTTCCCTTATGCCAGAACTGAATTGGAGCTAATTCATACGTGCATTATTGGGCTGCACTTATTAGGAAACAAATATGTGTACAATAGAAGTGTCCTTCAAAATGCTGTGTTGCATGTCACAGCCTGACACGTTATTGACAGCTCTGCTATCCAGATGCCAAGGCCTACAGGGGTTTATTTCCCAGCCATAGCAGCAGCTGGGTCCACAGCCATGTATTTTTGGTTGACCTCACCCGAGTTCTCCTGGCCATGGTGACAGCTGTGAGGCTAATCTGGCTTGAGCCCAGTAGGGCAGGCTTCTCTCTAACACTGGGTTTCATGGGCTCTGGTTTCCTTGTCTTCCTCTCCAAGTAGACCAATCTCCCTATAGAGCCTTGGGTTTGGGATGGAGGTGGGACTGGCTTCTGTGAGCACCAAGAGCTGAGCTGGGGGTCCTGGGCTTTCTAAGTATCCCTGGCAGGCTTTTTACCCAGGAGATGGCTGTGTTTGCTCAGCTGTGCTGCTTCTTCCTCCCCCCTAACCTGCCTTGCAAGACAAACAAAGCTGAATTATGATTATGTTCATAAAATGGCCCTGGTCCATGATGCACATTAATATGTTTAAAAGACTTCTTTATCCCAATTAAGAGAGGAGTTAGAGGCTTGTATGAAAATAAATGAATCTCTGATTACAGAGCTTGGATCAAGCGCTGCAGAAACAGGTTAGTTAAATCCAGTGGGGTGATTGGAATTGTCCCTTCTGGGCAGGGAGGGCACTTTGAACTGCATAAATAGGAACTGAATGCAGCGAGTCTCAGCTCTCTTATTGGCATCCAATTGTTCCCAAATCCCTTTTATCCTGGGAATTCACTACCTGCTCTAGATGCTTTCCCAACAGCAGGTTCATGATGGGAGCTATGTAAATGCACACACAATATGATGGTCCTTGTGGAAATCAAACTCACCATAGCACTGGGAGGTAGGGCTGGGGGGAAGGACATGGGTTCCTGATTGAAGCAACCCGTCAAAGCAGGAGAGCCTGAGAATGAGCTTTAAATAAGTGTATTGCCTCCTAGACTGAGCAAACGTATAATTAACAATAAGATAACAGGGTGGCTCTACAAGGCACCTAATTGCATTTTCAAATGTCAGCTTGTCGGCTCTGCTTTAGTCTTCATTCAATCTGGGCTTTGCCAGAGCAGTGTCTGGTTTTAAATGGCATTTCCCTCTCCTGGCAGCAAGGAAAGACCTTCTCCTTCCTTATCTCTGGAAATCGCCGCTAGCCCAGCTCCTGATTTGCTTCACCTTAGATGTGGCTGCATTGCTAGAACCTGCTATTAGTCCACTGGGTAATACAGGCAGTTTGATGGGGCAGAAGGAATCACACCCCAAGCAACAGGAGACTGTCCTGCAGGCTGCAAGGCCTGAGAAAGTCTTGCAGGCACTTTCCCCTTGCTGCAGGTGATATTATCACGGTGAGTCCAGACATCTGTGCCCTGGGCTGGATCGAGGTGTGATCAGTGCAGATGGCTCATGGGGACCGGAGTTTCGCGTGCTTTATGACGTAGGCTTCCGTTTGCTGATGTCAAGGCAGGAGCTGGCTCTCACCAGCTCCATGGGGACAACGGAGATTGCTTGATGGGAAGACAGCTGTGCCACACTGGCAACTTGCTGACTTTGCTGATAGGTGGCTGAGTCCTGTGCTCTGCTCTTAGTGCTCTGTGTGTTTAAAACTGCATCAGTTTAAGGTGAATGATGATGAAGTGTTTTGAGCTGCTTTGCTGGGGCGTTGATGTGTATCAGGATTGAACCAGCCAGGCAGGAACCCTTTGGACAAGACCTTCTCCAGCAGAAGGAGTGGATAAGAAGGAAAGGAGAAACTGAAGTTCCCTGTAAGTGTTTGATCTGTGGGTGCAGGATATCACTGCAGGTGTGTGGGTACCTTGGCAGCCAAGGCTCAGGCTCTGTGAAGGCTGGCGTGTGTGACCACAGGAGTGGAGAAGGAGCACAGGGATGAGGAGCTGCTTCCCTGTGTCCCTGGTTCCCATCGTGCAGGGAGCAGCAGCACACAGGCTGCTGTCATGGGAGGGAGCTTAACCCGCCCTGACCAGCGTGGCTGTATCATGGGCAGGGATCAGCATCAGGCTCCTGTTGGAAGCAGGCAGCAGAGCTGCGGTGTCAGCTCCAGGGACAGAGAGCGAGCAGCAGTGTGTCACTTGTACTCAGTGCAGTCGGGGACAGGGGCCTCCCTGCTTGACCAGCGAGTCACCAGTGCTGCTGCCCCCCCCCAGGCTGTGATAAGTGGGGAAATGGCACTAATGAACTTCCAAGTGTCTAATCCCTGATGTGCTCAGGCAGGGGTGATGTGGCTTGACTCAAGGATGGCTTTAGACTGCCTGCAGTGGCAGAGAGCATCCATGGGGCTAACGTTACCTAATTCAGGCTTGGAGGTTGGAAAGTGCTCTGCATTAATGTGTGTAGCTACCCTGGGGGTGGACCAGTCATTTAGATGCCCTGCCTCAGTTTCCCTATAGGTAGATAAGGAGGACTGCCCATGCTGCAGGGACTGGTATGTGTGTTCTCATGTCAGGAAACCTTGAGGCCCTGTCTAAGCACTAAGTTATTTTGTGGGCTACTGAATGCACTAAATCACTGCTGTCACCTGGTTCAAGTCAACAGATGTCCATCAATTTGCAGTAAGTCCTGGTTCTCAGTCAGGAGCTCTTGCAAAATAAATCAGTGCAGGCAAACAACAGGGATGTGGTGTGTGCTCAGCTACAGAACTTACATGACAGAAAGCAAAGCAAATGCTTATCTACAATGGAAATGCAGTTTCTGCCTGTTGTCTGGTAAAAAGGGGCTTGTTGAGCTATGCTGGAGATGCTCTTGGTATTGATTCCAAGCAGATGCTGCGATGGGGAAGGCAGATGGATCCAGTCACTGCTGCCCACAGGGGCAGCTGCATTATGGGGCTTCATGTGGAGTGGGTGCGAGGGCCCAGGTTTAACCTTTCTGCATAAGCCTGTGGTGGGAGAGGGGATGTGCCTTGGGGATAGTGCAGTCCTGGTCTCTGCAAGTGAATCTGACACCTGCATGAAGTCCTGATTGCTCAGTGTAAGCCTGTAAGGAATCAATGGGATTTCAGGTGTTCTGAAAAGAGAACACAGCTCATCTTCCTTGGAGAGCCTTTATTCATCCTCCTTATTCCCTGTATCCCAGACTGGCAGCCTGTGCTGTCCCCATCTTCAAGCAATAGAGGTGTTGGACCGAGTTAATCCCCAGTGACCCCATTCATCTCCAAGCAGGGCTGAATTGTTGCTGGCAACCAGCCCTGTTCCTGACCTCCTGCCACTGTTTTCTGTGGCACGACTGAGGCCATCCCCTCTGCCAGGCTCTGCATCTCCTCCTCTGTGCTGCTGGAAGGTGCTGGCAGCCAGCATCAGCTATGACGGGACACTGCTGCCTGCAGTGCTGGCAGTGCCCTGCTGCTGCCTGGAGCCCTTCGGAGAGCAGATCTCCAGGGTGAGAATCCCTTTGTCCTCCTGGGTTACCCTGTGCTGTTAAGGTGAGGAAGGAGGGATGTCAGCAAGGGTTTGCTGTCTCACTCGATGTGCTCAGGGTAATGTCACTGGGAGGTACCACACGGGTTCTGCAGCTCCAGCAGCCACAGCCCCATAGAGAGGTGCAGGCAGAGCCCAACCTGCTCCAATCCTCCACAGGGAAAATGAAGATGCTGGGCACAGGGGCAAGACCAGACCTTGCAGTCAAGACACCTGCTCTGGGTGTTGTTTTAGGTGTATTCCTGCTCCTCCTTTGGTCTCTTTGGTATGTTGATGGCTCAGTTGATCTGCAGTAGGCAGTCATTGCAGATTAGAAGTAATTCACTTTTTAAACTCAGATCTTGTATTTCTTTAGTGTTTATTTCTTAAGAGGCTGAATCATGTTTTAATCACCAGATAGGGAAAGCATTGCTTGAATACAGGGGAAACCAGAGAGGAGTAACTGGTTGATTAGTAGCAATGTGGCTTATGGCTTCAAATCCCAAGGTCTGGTCCTGCTCACACAGTCCCATTACATCTGATCACTTTATCTTTCTCCCTTCCAGCCCCACTCTAATTTTCGAGTGGTTTGAAATCTGTTTGGCTCGCCCTGGGTCACTAATCCGGATCAGCAGGGATGGCTCTGTCCTTATCCTTGCAGCTGCTCTGGGTTAATGAGAAACAGAGACAGCAGAGCCGAACTGAAGTCAGTTTGTGGTGGTTGTGATGCCCTTCCATGGGGGAAACTGAGGAGCGCCATGCTTCTGGTGAAGTGAACTGTCACCAGGATCTTGTGATGGGCTGTTTGAGGCTTGAAGTTGTTAGAATGCTAATGGTTACTAAAGGGACTTCTGCAGCGCTGGGGGGGGGGGGGGGGGGGGGGGTGTGAGTTGTGTGTTCTGTTTGGGGGACAGAAAAACACACCCCTTGGCATACACCATCCAGTGGGCAATGGCACCAAACCCTCAGGAGCCAGGAAACAAGGGGGATGTTGCTGTGTTTGCTCTGAAATATCAGGTTCTGGGTCCATCTGATCCTTGGAGGGCACCTTGGGGAGCAAGAGGCTTGAAGAGCTTGCTCAAAAAGGTGTCATTTGAACCACCCGTGGGGCTTAGTCCTCTTGCACAGAAGCTCCCCCATCCCTGGAGGGCAACCAAGACAAAAAGATTTCTCCACTCTACAGCATTTAATCAGGAAAATGGAGACAGCATTTTAACAGGATAGTAATGAAGTTGTGGGTCAGAGTGGGCAATCCCTCATTTGAAGCTACAAAGGGGATCTTTGTGTTTTAACTTGGGTTTATCACTTCTGTTCTTACCTGATTAGTTGTAATCTTTCACCACTCTTCACTGGAAGCTCCCTCTTTGATTCTCTGCAAAAGTCTATCCCTAAGTTTATGTAGGATCCTCCAGGGAAATCAGGACACCTCTATTTCATTTAGTGACTTCAGACAATTAACCTAACAAAGATTCCTCCCATCCCTCCCCTCCTTCCCCATCTGTTTCCTAATTACCACTGGATCTGGGATACACGCACAGACTGTGCCCATCTCTTAAATCAGCTCTCTGCAGTGTTTTGGGGTTGCCTCTTGAAAAGCTGGAAAGCAGTAAAGCCCAGGATGTACCACAGGGGTGAGCGGGCCCTGGAAGGGTCTGAGGTTCAGACTTGGGGATGTTTTCAGGTCAGAGCTGGAACAGCAGAGTCACCTCGGTCCTTCTGGACCAGAAAGTCATCCGGGTGACCTGCATCCCGGAGGTCTCACCACTGTTCATCCATAAGAAGTCTTTTGGACCAGGGAGTGTTTCTGGGAGGAGAACAATGTCCTGTTTAAGAAGGACCACCTACCCCCCCCCCCCCCCCCCCCCCCCCCCCCCCCCCCCCCCCCCCCTTGTCCCTCTGTCCTTGGACAAGCTGTGGGTCCTGCCTGCCCCATTCTGCTTCCTCTGGAGAACTCTGGGATGCCAGCAAGCTCTCCCTTCCTGTAAGCACAGGCCCTGGGTGCTAATGGGGGACCTGGTGCATCTGTGCTGGGGTTACTGGGAGGAGAAGTGCTCTGCAGTGGGGCTCAGGGTCTGTGTGGGAGCTGATGCCTGCTTAGTGCAGGGTTTGCTGCAGCCTTTGGCTCTCATTGCAGAGCCGCAAAGGACCGCGTGCTCCAGGACCAGGGCTCTGCTGGCAGTGCTCAAGGCCAGGTTGGACACAGGGGCTTGGAGCAGCTGCTCCAGTGGAAGGGGTTCCTGCCCATGGCAGGGGTTGGAGCTGGAGGAGCTTTAAGGTCCCTTCCAACACAAAATGCTCTGTGAGCTTCACTCCCATTCCCCCCTCTCTGCCCTTGTCCTCACCCTCTCCTTCACCTCCCTTCCCCTCTGCCCTGTGCTCTGAGCCGTTGTATCTGCACCGGGGGGACACAATGGGGAAAACCTGCTCCCGTCTGAGTGCTCAGCCCACGCTGACAGTGAGTGGGAAGGAGCTGAGATGCGTCTGCTTGTCCCCATGCTGGGAATCACCCCAATTCCCCAATGCCACGTCCCTGTGCACCCCGGAGCCGCCCTCCCTGGGACCCGGAGCCTGGCTGGCAGAAAAGCACTGAGCTGCTGGAGACACAGTTAATTACATGCAGGGCAGGATGGCTCAGGCTCTGCTGGAGCCTGCTGGGAGGTGATTGTCCTCTGCCCGGCTCGGGATGCCTTTGGTGCCCTGCGATGCTCCAGGAGTTAAACCCGCAGCTGATGCTGCTGGGCACTGCACAAGGTTCTGGGAAGGTCCCAGCAGCGGTGCCGGCGATGCAGCAAGTGATGCAGCAAGTGATGCAGTAAGTGACGCAGCAAGTGATGCAGCACAGCACGAGGAGTGAAGTGGGGCTGGGGAGGAGGCTGCTGCTTTGCTCTGTTTGCTTGTGCTTGGGTGATGAGGGTACAGGATGGATGGGGGGTGTTCTGGGGGGCTGGTGTGAGCCTATGCAGCTCCCAGTGTGCAGCAGCTTGAGGCAGGGCACCCTGCACCCAGGTCTCAAGGGTGGTTTGGGAGAAGGCAGGGTTTCAGAGACACTGGGAGCTGCTTGGCTCTGCAGTGTGCTCTGTGCTGTCTGCACTGGGACCAGGCTCTGGGAACTCAGAGGGAGTTTTCCCTTTCTGCTAGCAGAAGGGAGGGAAGCCCATGCGATTCAGATGTGTTTTCTCAAACGTGGGCCAGATCCTCCTTGGCTTGGACTGGAGGGGTTTACACTTCTTGGGCTTCCTCTTGTACCTTGCACTAAGTAATATCCTCAGCAGAGTCTGTGTTTGGGGTAGATCGAAGTCTGCGTCTGGGGCAGATCAGGACTGCGGCTACAGCACAAAGGGGAAGTATCTTTAATTAAATCACACTCTTGCACTTCAATTTGGTACCAGCAGAGCTGGCACTCGAGTAACCTGGGAACCACTCAAATGAGTGTGGTACATGAGGCTTCCTCATCCTTCTGCACCTTTATTGCCTTCGTTTCCATAGCTGCTGTCGGAGAGGGGAGAAACTGTGCTGGAATACTGGTGCAGTGCTTAGGAATCCCTGGCTGGGAAGTGCCCATCCGCGGCCTGGCTCCGGTGTCGCTGAGGTCTCTGCTTTGCCGCATGATGCACGGGGCTGTCTCGCCACCGTGAATGTTGCTGCCAGCAGGGCTGGAACAAAAGGAAGCTGCATCTGGGAACAAAACCTTGTTGTACCGGCAGTGCTGGCACCCAGGACACAGGGACAGGCCCTGGCTGGCACTTGAACCCACTCCCTGCTGGCTCGGGGACCGGTGGGGGACAGAGTGGGCAGTGTCCTGAGCCACAGCTCCTGCATTATTCATGAAGGAAAATCCAGCAAGAGCAGGGAGAAGAAAGTTGGAGTTATTAATAACAGCCATTGTGCCCCCTTCACCGGCCCGTGGGGATGGGTGGGCTGGAGATAACGCAGCCTTGCAGCAGTGGGGCAGGGGCAGGATGGGGAAGGGTCTTGGGCAGCAGCTCAGTGATTTCTGGGCTCACCCCAGGGGATGCTGACGGAGCCAAGGGGGCTCAGCACATCCCCCCCCGGCACATGGAGACACCTTGTGTTTGGGATAGAGGAGATGGAGAACCTTAACCCGGGCTCTGGAGAGGGGAAACTGTCTTAAATGGGGAAGGCGAAGGTAGGAGACTTCCTTTGGAGTAACTTGTGAGGAGGTGGTGGCGGAGGTGACTTTGGATGTGGAGGCATTTGCAGTAGGATGGGTGGGAAACTGCTGCTGTGTCCTGCTTGGGGGCTGCCTGCATGTCCCAAGGGCATGGCAGGAGTCACCTTGGGATGAGGCTCTGCCAGCAAGTCCCGTGGGTCTGGCTGCTGAGGAACCCCTTTGCTCTTTGACTGTCCTGTTTTCCATGGTTGGATGCTGCCCAGGGCCAGTTAACTGGGGTTTGGTCTCCATTATCACTGCGTCTTCTGACTTTCCTGCTTTCCATTCTTTCCTGAGTCAGGCTGGGATGACGCGTACATCTAACCCCTTAATTCCTGCTTATCACTGAGATGGGAGGTGAATAACGCTGCCAGTGCTGGGCTGGAAGCAGCCCATTTCCCTGCAGGGGGTTGGTGCTGGTGCAAATACCAGCTTCACCAGAAGCATATGAACCTTTTGATTTAATTAGGATACCTCTCTTTTAATCCAGAGAGCTTTAGGGCAAGATGTAAAAGTGCTGTCCTGACTTCTTGGGTTACTAATAAGCTTTTTTCTTGCAAAAGGAGTTGCAGTAATCTGGGTGTAAGCTGATTGTAGCCTCCTGCTCCTCGTGCTGTGGGTTTGTTTGGATCCAAGCTGCTTATTCCAGAACACCCATAGATGCCCCTCCCTTGGCAGATAGGGAGCAGAGCAGTTACCATGGTGGGCTCTGCCTGCACCCCTGCACCGCAGGCAGCTCCAAGGCAGGAGGCACTTGCACCAGGCACAAGGAGATGGAGATGATGGGGGTGAGCTCCCTGGGGAGGTGATTAGTGTCATCTTCCACAAACTGTGCCGGGTGTTTTCATTGCTGTTTAGTGCAGGCTTTGTCTGTTGTGCTGAGATGCTTCGGCTCTTGAGGACCTAGAAAGCTCCATGCACAGAGCACAGCCTGCCTGCATGAGCTGGTGACCAGGAAATCTGCCTCCCTGCTCTTCCCCTCTGCCCAGGTGGGTTTGTGAGCTGTGTGGTGCAAGGAGGATGCTGTGTCTCCCTGATGGAGGATCCCAGCAATGGCTGGCCCATCCCAGCACACAGATTCAGCCCTTAGATGTCCCTGTGCTGTGGGGATGGGAGCAGCTCAGAGAGCAGGTTCTGACACAGGCAGAATAGTCAGGTGGTTTGGGTGTAATTACAGCCAGGTTGCTCTGGAGATGCTGTGTTGGGTTCTATACATGAGTCCTACCTGTCTGCTGTAATTTGAGCTGATTAAAATGAAAACCTCTTGAAAGATTGAATGGGAAAACCTATCTTGAAAGTGCTGATAGCAACAACCGGCTTTCAGTGCAGCTGGTTTGCTCTCAGAGTATGCTCCATCACACATCTGTTCATAGGATCCCAGACTGGGTTGGGTTGGAAGGGACCTTAAAGCTCCTCCAGCTCCAACCCCTGCCATGGGCAGGGACCCCTTCCACTGGAGCAGCTGCTCCAAGCCCCTGTGTCCAACCTGGCCTTGAGCACTGCCAGGGATGGGGCAGCCACAGCTTCTCTGGGCACCCTGTGCCAGCGCCTCAGCACCCTCACAGGGAACAGCTTCTGCCTAAGAGCCTCAAGTCACATTTTGGTGTGAAATCAGGTTTGACATTTGCAATAAACGAGTAATTGTAACAATAAAAAAGTAAAAATAATACTTAAAAAGTAAAAATAACAAAAGCATTCCAAATGGGGTCAGAAATCTGATGGGAGCAGCTCATGGGGGCTTGGGCTGCAGCAGGAGCAGAACTACAGGAGCAGTGATGGGGGGGGACCGCTCTGCCCACTGCTCAGAGACTCCCTTCGGGGGGGGGGCCTCATTAAGACCACCACCAACAAAGGCACCGAGGGGCTGGTGCTGCAGGGTTGCCAGCACTGGAATGGTCTCTTTCCCTCTTTTAATAGCATCAGAACAGCCTTTTGCCAAGGGGACCAGGGAGGAAGGTTCTTGCTGCCTGCTCCCTGGCAGGGCTGGAGGGGAGCGCGCTTCAGAGGGCTCCCACTAGTTCCTCATGAATAACTTTTGAGCTCGGGAGCAGCTTCTCCCCCTTCTCTGCTCCTGTGGATGCTCCTGCACATGGCTGTGGGTTGCCATGGCCACAGGCTCCCGTGGGATGTGAGTGGCTGCGGGAAGTGCTGTGGAATTGTGACCCCCAGAAAGGGATCCAGCATCCAGCAAGGGTGCCTGCTGCTCCAAACTGCCCCACTTGGGTCTCAGTGTGGCACTCGCTGATGCTCCAATCCTAAATGCCTTCATGCCTCCCTGCGTGCTCCCAGGCAGGGCATGAACCTGCCGGCTTCATTCCTGCTGTGTGGAAATCCTCGGTTTTCCACAACTAAGCACGCTGCTTCATGGAATACAGAATTCCAGGTTGGAAGGGACCTCAAGGATCATCTGGTCCAATCTTTCTAGGCAAAGCACACAAAGGGTTACAGATGCCTGCAGGCTTTGTCCAGCTTCCTAGGCTGGGAGCAGGGCTGGAAGGCAGATATTATGGGAATTGTATGCATGCCTGAGCGGGAGGGAGGCTCGGCTGCTTGGCATCCGCTTGTCACATGGGGCTGCTTGGATGCCAAGGGAAGGATCCTGAGGTTGCCACCCAGAATAGATGCTTGTTCTGGAGCCAATTGCACCCTTTTCCCCCGTGATTCCCAAATGACAGAGCACCAAACTCACCTGCTCTGAAAATTCCTGGAAAATGCCTGATGCTGCATTGGAAGCAATGCTTCAGAAGAGCCAGCTAGGAAAATAAGGAGCTGCTTGAGAGGCTAAGATCATAAAGAGCAGAGGTTTATGGGCAGTGAAAAGGATTTCTAGCTTTATCAAGCTGCTTCAGCAGGCTTGGTTCTGATGGAGAGAGAGCAGGCTGAGGTCCTCAGGGAATTGGGTTTGGGCATCTTCCCATGTCCAAAATGGTGCAGACCTGGTACCTCTGTCTACATTTGTAATAGTAATGTTTCAGTGATGGGTTTGCAAGTGCATTCCCTCCTCAGAGGGTGATAATTACTGCACCACCTCCTGCAGCCAGTCAGTGATGCTCTTCCTCTGACAAGAGCACCTGGAAAATGCTGTTATTGCCTCTATGTATATCTATCTATATATACACATATATATATATTCAGGTAAGAAAAACCAAGTGGTGCTGCTTGGAACCAAGCCAAAGCTCATCATATGAAGCCCTTTGGTCCCTTCTGATGGGGAACAGTATTGCTTTACCATTTCGCTTGTCTGCAAGTGAGCATGAAAATCCCATCCTTAAATTAGAGCGTAACACTTGGGCCTGGAGCCTGGTTGAAATGGGGATAAAGATGCAGCTGGGGAGATACAGGATGAGCCCAGAAGTGATGAGGCTTGTGGCCAGCTCTCCCTTTGTTCATGCGGGCTTTGAAATAAAGCTGCTCGTGTGATAAACGCATTGCCTTGAAGTGCAGCTTGTTAGGAGTGGAACCAGCAGTACGGCTGGGAGGCAAAACTGAACTCTCATCCCTCGTTGTAGCTTCAAGACAATTGAATCTGGCTCTTGCCCTCTGTTCTTTGAGGGGGTGTAACAAATGAGCTGTGAAGATATCTCTGGGGAGGGATGACTTTATCTCTTAAGCATATGCTTGCCTTATCAACCCTTCTAACAGAGTATTGAAGAGGGGAAGCATCGAAGTGGGTCAGGCTCTAGTGCCGTCAGCTCTCACTGGGGCTTTAGTGCAGCTCTGTGGTAGTCTGGAAGAAGCCAGGCTTAACATCCAAGCCCAGTGCCTACGTTATGGTACTGGCTCCTGGGGACAGGCAGGACCTGGACTGGCCAGCCCCAAGGCTGGTGCAGGTGCTGTCAGTACTATACCAGCAGTGGAACATTGGCAGTCAGTGTATTGCATGTTTTGGGTCCTGTGCAGTGATCCAGCTCCACGTGGTTCTCTCTGTGTGTTTTGGCTAAGAAACTCAAATTTACTCAATCTTCCAAATCAGAGGTCGTGTGTAGTGCTCTGGATTCTGTTCCACCCTTAAAGCCACCACTTGCATCATTTCTTCAGTGTAGGAATAACGTTGCTTGGGAAATGTCAGCGGTTTGTGCTAGAGGAGAAGGGGAAGAAACTCCCCAAACCCACGTGAAAAACGTTTACTATTTTCCATATTGCTTCAGCCAGTGTGGGACATGCTCTGCATTCCTTCATCATCTCCTGTTCCGAGGGAAGGAACTCGGGAACAGGGGTTTGAAAAGGCCAGGGATGGGTCATGTCCTGAGCCCAGTGCCTGGCTTAGCACTGGTTCCTCCGAGCTCTATTCAGGCAGCACTGCAGGCAGGGCAGGCAGCCCGCGTGGCTGGAGCCTGGCCGGGATGGGATGGAAACACTGGGATGCTTTGGCTGAGCGGTGCTGAGCACCAGCAACCCCTGTAGCTCCTGCCAGAGGTGATCCCAGGTCTTATCCAGTGGGATCATTTCTCCCTGAGTACTGTGAAGGGGAAGATCCTTCAAGTGTTTTCCTAGGAAACCGAAGCCAGATTTCAGCTCAATCTCAGTGAGAGATTTGTATTGACAAGGGTTTGTAGGACACGGGTTTCTGGTGTTCCGGGGGGGGGGTGTTGGGAATGTTTTGCAGCCCGGAGAAGGCAGGTAAAGGTCTTTACCTCGTGTATCCCCAACTCAAACTGAATCAATACAGCATCTAGTCTCAGGAATGATGGTGCACAGCAGGAGATCACAAAGTGATGCTTACTCCCGCAGCTGGTTGTGTGTTTTCTGCTGTTACTTACCTACCATCCATCACAGACACCCACACTCTTCCTGTCTGTGCATTCTCAAGGCATGAACCGGTTGCTTTGTGCCTTCCCATTTTCACAACTAGTGCCAGGAGCACTGCAGCTCCTTTCTCCAGCACCGCCTGTGTAAGATGCTCTGCAGCAGAAGGCCCAGGGTTGGGCACAGCCTCACTTCCTTTGGGTCTTTTAAAGGAAAAGGGAGTCCAGAGGAGGCCATGGGGATGCTGCGAGGGCTGGAGCAGTTCTGACCTGGAGCCAGGCTGAGAGAGCTGGGCTGGGGCAGCCTGGACAAGAGAAGGCTCCTGAAGGGGAGACCTGAGAGCAGCTCCAGTGCCTAAAGGGGCTGCAGGAAACCTGGAGAGGGGCTTGGGACAAGGGCCTGTAGGGACAGGCCAAGGGGAATGGCTTTAACCTGCCTGAGGGGAGACTGAGATGAGCTCTTAGGCAGAAGCTGTTCCCTGGGAGGGTGCTGAGGTGCTGGCACAGGGTGCCCAGAGAAGCTGTGGCTGCCCCCCCATCCCTGGCAGTACTCAAGGCCAGGTTGGACACAGGGGCTTGGAGCAGCTGCTCCAGTGGAAGGGGTCCCTGCCTATGGCAGGGGTTGGAGCTGGAGGAGCTTTAAGGTCCCTTCCAACCCAGACCAGGCTGGGATCCTATGAAATACAAAGCCCCAGCCTGGTCTTTCAATACAGATACACATGCCTTTTGTTTTCCTTTTCAGCGCAGTAAACAAGTAATCCCCATCCTGCATCCTGTATTCAGTCCTGAAGGTTAAAAGCTGGTTTTGTGCCAGCTTCGTTATGTAGAAGCCAAATGCTTCTACCAATTAACTTATTACTGCTTTGGAGGGGGCTCAGGAGGCAGATGGAGTGGCTGTGCTGGCAATATTAATGACTGTGTGGCAAAGGGTGAGAATTTGATGCAGAGTAATGTGCAAACTTGTGAAAGCACTGCTGAAATACCGGAGAATGGTGTTTCCCTTCTGAGCCTGGGGTAATGAAGAACGTGTGATTTTGCAGGTCTCTGCTATCCCAGGCTAAGACACAGTCTGTTGGCAAAGGCTGTTGATGCCTGGCTTCTGAAGAACAGGCAGCAAGGATGGGGCTACTAAAACATTATTGAGGCTGATGGGAGACACGTGGACCATTGACTTTGGGTTGCCAACTGCTTCTGTTGGGAAATGAACTACTTGCAAGTGTTGGACTGAGGGAGAAGGGACCCAGCCTGCCCAGGTGTGGGTGTGAGGCAGGGGATGAGGTGGAGCTGGCTTGATTTGAACTGTAACTCATCAGAGCATCGAGGTCTCTCTGCCAAACTTCCACTGAACTTGGAAGAGCTGAGTGTCTCCAGCAGGAGCAAAGGGATGCTCAGTTGGGTCTGAAATGGGATTTGTGAGAGGAATGCAGATGACAGGTAATGATGTCCTTCCTGTGGAATCAGGGGCTAAGTAAGCATCCACAGTGCAAGGAAAGCCCACTTCAAAAGCGAACCCAGTGCCCCTGATGGAGCCAGACTTGCAGACAGCCTTGTTTGCAACTTTATACGAGGTCCTGAAGAATTACCTGAGCATTCCCGGTCCTTCCCATTTCTCCAACCTGTTCTGGGCTGTCGTTCCGTTTAAAGGCTGTCCATGAGATGGCTCAGGGAGGAAATGTCAGATCTGCTGCTGCTGTGCTCTGTCACGGCTGCTGAAGCGCCTGGGGTTGGATATGAAATGTCAGAGGCATTTTGCAGAACATGGGAACCAGATGTGCTCCAAGCCTGTGTCTGGGAAGAGCAGAGCAGTGTGATCACATACAGTGACTCTCGTTGGGAGCTGAATCCCTGGATTTGGGCTGATACCCAGTGTAAGGATGGGGAGGAACGCTATGCTCCATGCAGAGGGGGCTTCCTGGGCTGCAGGTGGTGGATGGAGGGCAGCATCTGGCAGCTGCCTGCATGTGGTGAGGAGCTGTAAGGGGATAGAGAGCCCTTGGCCAGGCTCCGGGGAAGAGCTGGTGCCTGTGAGCAGAGCTCGCTTACGGGGTCGATCACCAGGAGGCATGTTCCTGCCTCATCAGTGACACCTCCGTGTTTGATCCGGTTACAGACCAGGGGCAGATGGTGGCTGGAACCTGGCTGGAGGCTGGGGTGACTTTGGGGGGTGCTGGTTGAGGGGGACAGGTTGGGAATGTTGCAGCTGAAAAGATGGGAGAGGCTGTGAAGGGGGAGCAGAGACTGCTTGTACCTGGGGATGTACATATGGGGTTGCATTGGTGGGTCCTCATGGACCTCAGCATCTCTGCCACCCATGCCCTGTCCTGCTCCTGTGTGGTGTTCCTGCTGGGAATGTGGCATTCCCAGCTCTTTGGAAGGTGCGGGGGGGGGAGAGCTGCACCATCCTGCTTTGTTTCCTGAGCTCTGTGATGAGGTGAGGAAGGACTTGCCCTGTGATGCTGCCCAGTGGCTCCTCAGAGCTGGTTGCAGAGCTTGGTGCTGTTTCTGCCTCCTGTTCCCCAGGACAAACCCTTGCTGGTAGCTCTTGTCAAAGCTCTTCTGGGCTCATCCCACCCCACGAGCGTTAAAGCTTTTATGCTCAAGTCCTTCACCTTTTGAATGCTAGAATTTCAGAGAGTCCCAGCCTGGTTTGTGTTGGAAAGGACCTTAAAGCTCCTCCAGCTCCAACCCCTGCTATAGGCAGGGACCCCTTCCACTGGAGCAGCTGCTCCAAGCCCCTGTGTCCAACCTGGCCTTGAGCACTGCCAGGGATGGGGCAGCCACAGCTTCTCTGGGCACCCTGTGCCAGCGCCTCAGCACCCTCCCAGGGAACAGCTTCTGCCTAAGAGCTCAGCTCAGTCTCCCCTCAGGCAGGCTAAAGCCATTCCCGTTGTTATTGCAGCAGCTCAGCCCGCTGCAAGCCCCCAGTGTGTGATCCCCCTCAGGGCTGTGCCATGCACAGGGAACCAGAAGGGGCAGGGCAGCTTTTCCAGAGCAACTGCTGCCTGATCCCTGCTCCGGTTGCTGTTTATAGCTCACGCTCTGTGATTAGCACTTGGCTGATCACCAGGGGCCAGATGCTGCTGTCCCTGAGCGGGGTGGCCAGGACGGGCATTACCCCTTGCTGTCAGCTGGGTGCTGCTCCCCCTGTGCAGTGTGGGATGGATGGGCCTTGGGAAGGAGGTTTGCTGGGAGGGTGAGGGACTGGTCCCTGTCACCACTGGTACTGCCCAGGGGGGTTGGCAGCACCAGAGTTGTGGTTGGGTTGGCACAAAGGTTCAGGATTGGGAAGCTCCGGGGCCAGCACTGGTATCACGGGTGAAGTGCCCATGGGCAGTGTCCTGTGCAGCACTGCAGACACGTGCCATCGTTGTGTACTGTGCCCTGACACTGCCTCTTAAAGCTTCTCATTTCCCACCACACAATTCCCTTCCTTGTCCCTCTCAAAGCAACATCCTAATGCAATAGATGGCCATGTATTTATCCAAGCAGGTTGCAATATAAGAAGAGTGGTTAAACATCCTTCCCCCCCACCCCCAAGTAACAAGTGAAACCGATTGCTTTCTCCTCTTAGCTGTACCCCATATCTGACACGTTAAATGTCACATCACAGCCAGGATACAGCCCATGCAGAACCGACGCTCTGGAGCCCTTTGTTTTTAACCAGGGATAACTCCAACTAATCCTTGTGGGTTTTCTCCCCCTCGCTGGTGAAAGCAGGAGCTGTGGGAAGCAGCAGCTCCCCGGGAGGGTGGGAAGCTGATTAGAGGGGCTGGTGTGACCCAGTGCCCCGCGGATCGGCTGTCGTGGGACCATTTCCCAGCTGCTGCGGGGGCATGGAATGGGGTTGGGGGTGATGGGCTGGCTGGTGCAGCCACGCTCTCATCTTCCATGGGAAGCTTCATGCTTTTCCCTTATCCCCCCTTGGACTATGAGCAGTTTGTAAAGGTTAAATGGTATTTTCTGATTAAACCAAATGATCTCAGCTCATTTCCCACTCATGCTGTATCTGTTGTCTGACCTTGGGGTAACACTTGACCTCCCTGGACTGGAGTCCCTTTGTGTGATAGAATGACAGTATTTCCTTACATTATCAGAGGGACAGGATGATAAATGAATTCACATTTATGTAGCACCGAGATATGACCGCGATAGATTAAGAGTCTGTCCCTGGAGTTCCCTGTGCTCTCGGTAGTGATACACAGCTCTGCAAGAGAACAACGACCTCCTGAAAGCATGACCACTGTTTGCGGTCAAACCTGAGAAATGCAATAGCACCAAGAGCAATTATTCCCTTTAGCCTGTATTTTTAAGCATTTCTGGAATTCGGGGCTGGCTGCAGCTGGTCCTGCAGAGGAGGCTGGATGAGCTCTGGCTGCGAGCTGTCGAGATAAGCTGAAGTATAAATCCCCTCAATGCCAGCTCTAAAGTTCAGGGATTGACAGATTCATTCCCACCTCCCACATGCTGCCCCATGCAGAGCCACAGGGATGCTGCCGCGGCTCTTCTGGCCATGTGCTGGTGGGTGACTTTCGGAAGCCATCCCTATTCCTTTCTCTCAATGCCTGTTTGCTCAGTCCTTTTATAATGCACACAGCCCATGGGGCTCAGGATTGAAAACTCACCCACGAGTGAGGCGAGGCAGGAGGGGTGCAGGGAGTGAAAGGAAATTGCAGCAGAGGGCAAAAATCCCATGGAGGAGTGAGACAAGAGACAGGGGTTGAGAAACAGCCTGGGCTTGTGTTCCCTGAGGATGTAGTTCTTAAGGTTGTGCTGCAGACCTGATGGGAGGAGTGTATGGGCAGTTATCCTACCCAAATCGGGCTGCCTGGAGTGTCTGTGGAGCATCAGCAGTGATGGGACAGAGCCTTGGTCTAGTGTAAGGTGTCCCTGCCCATGGCAGGGGGTTGGAATTGGCTGATATTTGTGTCCTTTCTGACCCAGACCATTCTTTGGTGTCAGCTGCTGTGGGTTGTGTTTTGAGAAATGTCCTTTTGTGCGGTGGACAGGAGCAAAGATGTGTCTGGGGACTCCAAGGGGACAGAACAGGCACAGAAAACAGTTGTCAATAGACACTGGACCATCAGTAACCTTAGCCTAGGACCTGGTTCCCACGAGAAGCCTGACTTCCCTTCTTGCCCGTGATGAGAGGGGCACAGGTTTCCGAGAGGAGGGGACCGGTTCTGCTTTAAGGGCGAGGAGATGCAAATGGGTTTGCTGGTGTTGGCTCTGGCAGTTGTTTCTCAGAACAATTGTGCAAGCTGTACCCAACCGCAGGTGCACACAAAGCGCTTCTCTCTCCTCCGAACAGAGGCAGGGGGGAAGCACTACGGCCATCCCCAGGGCAGGGCACGGGCTGTCCCTTGGGGTGGAAATGCCAAATCATCCTGTCCTTGTGATCACTGCCTTGCTGCTTCATAGAAAGGTTTGGGTTGAAGGGGCCTTAAAGCCCATCCAGCTCCAACCCCTGCACGGGCAGGGACTCCTTCCACAGAGCAGCTGCTCCAAGCCCCTGTGTCCAGCCTGGATTTGAATGATTCATAATCATTTATTTCCTTTGACTCCTGTGCTGTAATGCAACGTTTGCTTGGAGCTTGTTTTCTTGTGCGTGTTGTGGGGACACAGCTGTGCATACAGCTGGTGGGTATCTGTGCATGACCAGGGAGATAGAAAGGTGTGTGGATGTGTCCATCCCTGCCACCCGGGTTTCATGGCACAAGGTGGGTCCCTGCTCCCTGCATGGATTTCAACCCCATGGAGCCGTTCCACTGATGCAGTGTCAGGATGGGCTGGCGCACACACGGTGGCTTCCACAAGGTGTGACAGAAGGTTCTGTCGCTGCCAAACAAAAGGGGGGTGCAGATTCACGGCCTGGAAGTCAGCAACCTGGAAACCTCTCTGATGTGTTCCATATGGTGTGGGAAGGCCGTGGAGAGCCTGAAGGGAGCAGGAGCAAAACAGAGCCTTTAGTGGCTGTTAGGGAATCCCACTAATGTATTCCCTCTAAACCAACGTTTTTCATTCTCTGAAACCAAAAGGGTTTTCTCTTTGTGGAAATGTTGCTCTGTGCTGTTCAATCAGCACTAATTAAGTGGTTGAAACGCATTAAATGGTGCTGTAGGAATCTTCTTGGGAACACTAACAGCTCGAGTTTTACTGTTCCTCTTACAACCGTAAATAAGAATAAATGCCTAATTGCTCCTGAAAGCATCCTGCTGGACCCAATGAGCTGACTAAAACCAATCCTTCATTGCAGAATGGTTTAATTTCATTTAACTTCAACCAGAGATTCCTCTTGCTTCCTGTTCTTGCATCTGCTCCACAACCCCCTCTCTGCTGCAGAGTTCATCCCTGTGGTCATTCTGCAGGAGCAGGGCTACAGGGATGGGATTTGCTTCCATCATTATTCTGGAAGATCTCATTTCATTAAGATGTTGGGAATTAATCTCAACCCTTCCCCAGTGCTCTTTGTGCCCCCAGGGGAAGTCGTCTGGCTCTGCTCAGCTTCCCTGGGGCAGGATGAAGCTCAGTGGGGTTGGAGCAGGACATTCCGTGTGTTGTGGTTTGCAGGGATGTGGTTTTGGGAATGATGGGGAAGAGCCAAGTTTTGGCCAAATCAGCCTGCACGGGGCCAGGGTCCTGGTTCTGCTGCGTGGGGTCCTCACGGGTGAGTGCATTGCTGCAGCAGGAGGTATTTGCCTGTCTCCTTTGCCCTCCAGCGCCTCGGAGCCCGGCTGGAGCAGCAGCAAAGTGGATTACGTGGCATGTGGCTCATGTCCTGCTAATGAGCGAGCGTGTCCAACCCCAGCCAGCCCTGTCTGCTGGGAAAGAGCCTGTGAGAGGCAAACCTTCCCCCTCCCACCTCTCCTGGCCATGCCAATCGAAGCCAATGGGAAACCTGTTGGTGCCAAGCAGATGGGAGCTGTGGCTCTGCAGCGTGGGGGGAAGCAGGGGTGCCCCGGGGCTGGGAATGGGGATGTGCTAGAGCAGCTCTCCGCCATCTGTGGAGAGGAGAGGTTTCCCCCATCCCAAGGCTGGGAGGAAGCAGTGTGCTGATGGAATTAACGTGTGTGGAGAAAGAGAGATTCCAAGTCCCTTCTGCATGGCTGTGAAGGTCTGTGGCTCTGCCAGGCTGGTGGACACATGCCTGGTGCCCCTTGGGAGCTGTGAAGTGAGGAAGGAGGCAGTGTCTGTAGAGAGCCCCTCTATAGCGGTACCATCCACAGCATTCCTGGCATGGGAAGGACCTGCAGGAGTCTGAACAGCTGATTTTTCATAGACTCATGGAATGGTTTGGGTTGGAAGGAGCCTTTAAGCTCCTCCAGCTCCAACCCCTGCCACGGGCAGGGACCCCTTCCACTGGAGCAGCTGCTCCAAGCCCCTGTATCCAACCTGGCCTTTTCCCCCTTTCACTGCAGGTTTCACAGTGGCTTCCAAAGTGCCCAGAGCTCTTTTCTGGTTTAATTATTGGTACGTGAGTGTGACTTTACATAAGGAGAAACTTGAGAGTGTGAAACTTGCAGCAGAGCCGGGCAATGACCCTGGAGCAGGATGTGGGGGCCAGATCTGCTTTCAGTGCCATCCCGTTCACCACATGGCTGCTGAGATCATCAAGGGGTACTCGCCTGGGGGGGTGCTGGGGTCATCAGCACCTCATGGGGGGTTGGTAACTGCTGGGGACCTCATCCCATCATGGGTGTCTCTATCATCCCCGTCGTGGGTGTCTCCATCATCCCCTGGGGTCTGCGCCTTCTCTGTCTTTCTTGCATTTAAGCTTTTCCCCCAGTGCCTGTTCAGAGTGAGGAAGGAGGCTCCAAATGGAGCAGAGTTAAGGTCTCACATCCACCTCTTACAGAAATATCTGTTGCCTCTGGAGGGAGGTTTGGACCAAGGCCTGGGATGTGTTTTGCAACCCAGGCTGTTTGTTGGGAGGGTGCTGCAATGGGTCACAGGGAGAGGGAAAACACCAACAAGTCTGGAAACCATTTCTGAACTCTGGGGAAGTATCTGGGGGAAAAGGCAACCGAGTCTGCCCCATTGCCTGGAGCTGCAGGAAGCAGCGGGATGTGGCTTTTGCTGGTGCTCGGGTGCAGGCTCAACACTGGGTGAGCTTCACACCTCTGAGCATCCCCACATAAGCACATTCATGCCCCTCCTTCAGCTCCAGCCTCTGTGCTGGGGAGATGTCCCCATCCCCGGGCGAGGAGCACCCGGACAATGGGGGCTGTGTTCTGTACGGGCAGTCCCCAGCACCCACCTACATGCGCAGGCACGTCTGCAGCGTGTTCCTGGTGCACAGTGCACCCACATCTGCCCCGGACAAAGGGGCCCTGGAGGAGCCTGGTGTTTGCTCTCCTGAAGGTGGGGATGTTTTGTGCCTGCTCTGTTGGGCTCATTGTTTGCTCTTGGTTGGAGGATGCGCAGTGCTGCACAGGCAGCCCTGTCCTCCCTGCCTGGTGTCCCAGCACTGGGACCATCCAGGGCATTCCCATGCAGACAAATATCTCTCAAGCACCTGTGCCAGGAGTCTGCTCTTTGCAGTCACTCCAGTTTCTTTCACGTGAATTAGACCCCGGCTTACAGAAACCAGCACATCCTTTGCTTTCCAGGCTCCAGCAGCATTTAAATGTGTGCTATTTAAATGCCTGCTGTCTTGCACCCTTCCTCCAATACTTCGTCTGCGAATGAAGAAGGGTTTAATGCATTCTGTGGTAGTGATGGGGAGCACCAGTGTGTGAGCACATTGAGGAGCCCAGAAACCTCACAAACTCCCTGGTTGCAGTATTCAGGCTGATTCAGTTCTGAAGTCGGACTCATAACAGAAGGGCATAAAACCCCCTGACCCATTACTCACGTTAAGCTGTAATGGAGAAATGAGCCGCTTTAAAAGGGAAGGCTACAGATCAAAATGCCATTTTCCCTTGGACAGAAAGCTAAAGAAGTCATCAGAAAGGCTTTGTTCAGCGTGACCTGCTCACAGGGCTGCACGAGGTCAGGACATGACTTTAATCACTGCCTCGTTCCTATCATTGTTCTGTCCTTTAACTCTTTTATTGCAACAGCTGGATTGGAAAATCCTTGGAATGAGCAGAAAAGATCAAAGCAGCACTCCCCTCCAAGCCCCTTCCCAAACCAGTCTGTCATCCAGTGTAACTGGGACAAAGGTGCTTCAGGCCTGGGGACCCTGCTCACACCCCGGCAGGGCTGGATGGGGAAACCATCCAGCATGTCTGGCTCCCCATAACAGTAACAGGGAAAAGTGTCCTTAAGAGTTGCCTTGTGCTGGGATTGAGCACATCCAGGGCTCACAGAGCTTCCTGGGCCATGTGTCAGGGCTGTTTGTTCTCTGTGACATCTGGCTCCCAGCAGCATTCCCTGCAGGACCCGGAGCCCCCCAGCACCCCCTGTTTGTCTGTTGTTCCCAGTGCCCCCTCCCTCCTGCTCCACACTGGGCTTGGGAACAGCTGAAGGGGCAGCAGCAGCATCCAAAGCTGATTTATGTGTGATGGAGACAGGCTCTCCTTGCTTGCCAAATGGCCTCTGCACTGCTCCCTGCCTGGCCACATCCCACCTTGGAAGAGCAGCACGGAGCGAGGCTGGGATTTTCCACTGCTCGCTGTTCTGGCTCCATTCTTGCTCTGAGCTGAGCTCTCTGCACGGCTGATGTCCTTTTTATAACTCTGTTGCAGAGGGATGTATCTCAGCCGTGATGTGCCACAGCAGTGTTTCTAAGGGGGTTTTATGGTACAAATGGGATGATTTCTCCTCCTTTTCACTCTTTATTAATCTGCATTTAGTCTGTGGGCTTAACAGCAAAATAAAAAGTACAGGGATGTGTGTGATAACCTGGCAGTCCCCGGGAGGTGAGGGTGGTGCTGATGCACATCTGGCACAGGGAGCGAAGCAGTTGGAAATGGGCAGGGACCCCTTCCACTGGAGCAGCTGCTCCAAGTCCCTGTGTCCAACCTGGCCTTGAGCACTGCCAGGGATGGGGCAGCCACAGCTTCTCTGGGCACCCTGTGCCAGTGCCTCAGCACCCTCCCAGGGAAGAGCTTCTGCCTATACCAATGAGGTAGGGAAATAACAAACAACCCCAAAAGGCCAGTTTTCTGCCAGCGGTTGGGAGAATCCATGAGCATGGGCTTGTACCTGGGTCACCAGAGCCTGGGGACTGTTTTCCTGGCACTATTCACACCCCTGTCCCTTCACACCTATATCTTTGAACTGGAAACACTCTCTCCAGAGTTCCCAACAGGCAGAAGGCAGAGATGGGCTGTGACTGGGTCGGTGATGCTGGCTCTGTGTTTGTTTTGCAGCTGAGGATCCGTTTGTGCCTGCCGCTGCTCTGCTCACCCTGGGGGACACGACCAAGGTCCCAACGCTGCCCAGCATCCAAAATGGTCATGCGAAGACCCCACCTCACCCGCGCAGGAATAGCATTTGCTCTCTACCTTCATCACCTCGTCAGCACCATTGAAGTCCCTCTGGACTGTAAGTTGTGGTTTACCCCTCTAAAAGCTCCTGCTGTGGAGGTGGAGATGTGCCCAGCCCAGGTCCTGTTCCTGCCTCAGCTTCTCTTCACTGGTGCTTGTTTGGGGCTATTTTTCTTGTTATAAAGCCCCGAGATTGTCTACATCAAACAGTGATTTATCTCAAAAGCTGAGCAGAGGGCTCACAGCCATGTACCAGCACATTGCTAGTCTTATGAAGCACGAGTAGACACCTGTGTCCTTGAGGATAGTGCAGACCCAGGAAGGTCCTGCAGAGCAATGTGGTTTTTCTCTCTCTGTTGGGACTCTGAGCTGGGAATTAGGTTTTATGGAAGAGCTGGGGGATATGGAGCGAGGAGGAAGGGGGCCACGGGCTGATGCGTCTGCTGAATGGGCATCTTCAGGAGCTGTCTGAATGCACCTGAGGTGGGGTTCATGTGAGAGCCACTGCTCTGGAAACCACTTGTGCCATTTCTTTGTGGCCCAGCTCCCTCCCGTAGCTGCTGCTGTAACAATCAGGCCAACGCTGCGAGGATCCTCTTCCTTCTGCACACTGCAGACATCCCCCAGCGAGCACAGTGTTAGCAGGGAAACACAGCCCTGTGCCGGGTCTGAATCCAGGCTGAAGCAACAGAGGTGTCCTGATGGGAGGAATCTCTGCCCTCTGGGTTCTTGCTCTGGGCAGCAAAAGGGGGAGGAAGAATCTGAGGTGGTGGCTTCTGGCTGACATTTGGAACAGATTGAAGAGAAAGGGTGGGAGAGCTCTGGTTTATGGAGGGGAATAAAGCCCTGTGGTACCTGAGGGCACAGGGAACAGGTCCCAGGCTCGAGTCCAGATGAAAATACCCTGGGGGCAGCACTCTTATTCCCAGCAATGGGAATTTTGCTGGATGCACACAACGAGGTGGTTCCTTCAGCCCTGGCTTTGTTAACGTCAATGGGACTCTTCTGCAGTAGATGAGAACACACTTGGATCATGAAGTGATTTGTGTGCAGTGTTTGCGAGCCCTACGGTAACTCCACATGTTTGTGTATGTGACGTGTGCAGGGCTGCTCCTCAATTAACCTTTTCTCTTTTCCTCATCATGCTTGCACTTTGGGAATAACAGCAAATATTCAGAGTGAATGTAAGTGTTCCCCTCACCCCCCTGTGCATGCCTGTCCTGCATGGCCCAACCAGGGTTCGAGGGGTCTGTGCCACGCAGGGGCAGTGGTGGCTGTGGCTTGGCACATGGTGACTGGGTGCACTGCACACTTCTGTGGTCAATCCAGCCCCAGGCATGGCTGGGAGAGACAGGGAGGTGCTGGAGGAGCCTGGGAGGAGTGCCTGGGCTCTGCTGCTGTTCCTGGAGCAGGAGCTGGGCCATCTTTGCAATGCAAAGGTTGTCTCTGCCGGGGCTTGGTGTACTGCTGATGCTCAGGGGAGAGGAGAGCAGGTGCCTCTGCCTTGCATGGGTGCGTGTGCCCAATGGGCTCCATAGGCTGAAACGTGTGGGCATCACTGTAGCTCTCAGGGGGCGAGCAAACAGCTTCAGACCTGAGCAGCTTCCTGCCAGCTCAGCCACAGGACTGAGCTCTTCAGTTCAGGAGCAGAGCCATATCCTGCCTGCACAACGCTTCTCACACACCCGGCCCTTCCAGACCCCAGTGCTGAGCCCCTCTGGGGTAACCCGGGGGGTTTGCACAGGGAGAACCTGTAATGGTCCTGCTGTGGGTCTCAGGCTTCCAGTCCCTGCTGCAGCCCCTCTCTTTGGGGTGTGCAGCCAGGATGCCTTTCGGTCTGATTCCGTCTGTGGTCACAAGGAGATGTGACTGTGAAATTCCTTAATGACACCAAGATTCCAAGTGAGAAACAGGAGATTTCTGGTACCCAAAATGCTGATGGTTCAAGAGGTGATGAACAGCACTCCCATGGGAAATCCCTCAGCTGTTGGAGGTCTTTAAAGCACAAATTGTCCATCCAGCCTGAGGAAGAAGCTGAAACCCCATCAGGATCTGCTGCAGGATGGCAAAGAAGGGATTCACCCTCTCCACAAAACCCTCCTCATGGCTTTTCCTTTGCTTTGCAGTGCCTCAACCCCCCACAATCACCAAGCAGTCCGTGAAGGACTACATCGTCGACCCAAGGGATAACATCTTCATTGAATGTGAAGCCAAAGGGAACCCTGTGCCCACGTAAGTGCATCCTCAGCCCTGTGCTGCAGCTCTACTGCTCATTAGAGCTCAGGTAAGGACCTCACCAGGTCCACACGGTCCATGCTGACAAACCCAACCTGTGATTGCAGCTTTTCCTGGACACGGAATGGGAAGTTCTTCAACGTGGCGAAGGACCCCAAGGTGTCAATGCGGCGGCGGTCGGGGACACTGGTCATTGACTTCCACAGCGGGGGCCGGCCGGAGGACTATGAGGGCGAGTACCAGTGCTTCGCCCGGAATGACTATGGCACTGCTCTCTCCAGCAAGATCCACCTGCAGGTCTCGAGTGAGTAACAGCAGAGCCAGCAGCCTGAAAGCCCCGAGCATCGCGTGAGAGCTTGTAAAAGAGGCATTAAATGCTCAAATATCTCATCCTGCCTCATGTGTTACCTGTGCTGGGATGTGTCCAGCAACAGGGCTGAGACGAAGGCATGGGGGTGATGGCTGCAGCTAACAGGGATATATTTGGAATCTTGCGTGTATAGCAATGAAGTTTGCATTGAGGCCACTCCATTGAAACCAGGCCAGGTCCAGTGGGAAGAGATCTGCAGTGCTGCCACCCTCCCTTCCTCACATGCTGTCTTTGCTTCTAATGGCAGAGTCTCCCCTGTGGCCCAAGGAGAAGGTGGATGTGATAGAGGTGGATGAAGGTGCTCCGCTGAGCCTGCAGTGCAACCCGCCCCCCGGCCTGCCCTCTCCCGTCATCTTCTGGATGAGCAGCTGTGAGTTGGCAGAAAACCCTTTCCCCATGGACCCCCTGGGCAACCTTTCCATCACCTGCAGTGGTCATTTCAAATAGCTCTGTTGAACATTGTTGCTGCTCATTCAGAGCTGGAGGCACTCGTGTGGCACACATGGCTTTAACCTGGCCAAGGGGAGGCTGAGCTGAGCTCTTAGGCAGAAGCTCTTCCTTGTGAGGGTGCTGAGGCGCTGGCACAGGGTGCCCAGAGAAGCTGTGGCTGCCCCATCCCTGGCAGTGCTCAAGGCCAGGTTGGACACAGGGGCTTGGAGCAGCTGCTCCAGTGGAAGGGGTCCCTGCCTGTGGCAGGGGCTGGAGCTGGAGGAGCTTTGAGGTCCTTTCCAACCCATTCTATGATGTGCAGCCTGAGTCCTGGGTTTGCTTTCCTCCTTTACCACCTGTGGGGGTACCTGACTTGCTCTCAATGCCTCTCCCCCCTGCAGCCATGGAGCCCATCCACCAGGACAAGCGTGTCTCCCAGGGCCAGAACGGGGACTTGTACTTCTCCAACGTGATGCTGCAGGATGCCCAGACTGACTACAGCTGCAACGCGCGCTTCCACTTCACCCACACCATCCAGCAGAAAAACCCCTACACCCTCAAGGTGAAAACCAGTAAGTGTCATGGTGACCGCCCAGGGTGGCTCTTCCCTGGCCTCTCGGGCAGGGTTTTCCTTCCAGACACCTGATTCCCATCCTTGACAGCACTGAGAGCTACCAGGGAGAAGTGTGGCTTCCTGCGTTTCATTTAGGGTACAACAAGAACCAGTCTGGATGAGGGCTGAGGGATGGTTTCCCTCCAGCATCACAGCTTCATGGGTTGAGGGCTGCAGAGGCAGCTTGGTGTGGGTATATCTGTGTGTCTGGCATAGACTGGGAAGCATTTCAACACAGATGGGGCACTGCTCCCATCCTGAAGGAAAGGTATAACATCAAGTGATGCTTCCCTAGTTTGAAAAGCTGGGAGGAGCCTTGGTTTGCTCCAGGCTCATGTGCAGGTGTTGCACTGGGGACTGAGTGTGTGTGAACATTGCACAGCTCAGGATTTACCTATGGGGCAGGAGCTGTTCCTTTGCTCTGGAATGTGATCACAGGAGGCCTTGAGCCTCTGGGCTCTGAGCGTGTACTCATGAGAGCAGGAGATGCAGCCATCTCCGTTTCACCATGGTGAGGAGCATTGGCTTGGGGAGCAGGAGGAGCATGTGTGTGGCTCTCTCCAGGCATACTTGAAGGCAGGTTTGTTCCTGATGCTAACGTTTCGTGCCAGAGCGCTGCAGGACATAGTGCTCTGGAGTTGGTCCTGCAGAGCGTGGGCTCTCCTTTAGGGTCTGTGTGATGGGTAGGGCAGCAGTCAGCACAGGAACAGCATTTGCACCCCAGCCATCAAGCAGGAGCCATCTCCTGTTCCCAGTACGTGTGTGCTGGCAGATGCAAGGCCTGGGGAGAAGACTTTTGTGCAAAGCAGGCACAAGGTGCTCCCAAATCCTGGCGTTAGGAGCTTAACTAGATCTTGTAGCAGCTTAACTGAGAAGAAATGTTATTGAAGTGAGCTGAGAGTGATGTGAGAGCAGACAGGGCCTGGAGGGTTTTGCACTTTTATTATAACAGCTTCTCCTTGGTGCAAAGCATGAGTGGAGAATCAGCAAGACAAAGAGTATCAGCTCTTTGCTAAAGGTGAGGGATGTGTGCAGGTAGTTAACTGTGAGTATTCCTTATGGGTGCACAGGGCTGCCTGTTGGGGAAGGACTGAGCCCTGCGCTAAGTGTGAGCTGGGGAAATCCTAGCAAAGACCTGTGGTCACTTGAGCCTCCAAAGGCTCCATCCCGATTTGTGCAACTCTAGAGAACACATGGAAGAGATTCTGGTTCCTGTGAACAGATACGAGCTCCCCTCCTGCACACTCAGATGCCACCAGAGCGGTTTGCTCCCAAGTGCTGTAGAAATGGCTTTCAGTTCTCCTGGATCCTCCCTTTAAGCTTTCCTTCCTGCTCTGTTATCATCAGATGCAAACCCCACCCCCAGAGCTGCACAGAGGCCCCTGTAATGTAAAGAACTGAGGGTCTTCCTCACCTGCTGGGGTACAAAAAGTTCTTTATGATGTTCAAAAGAGATGAGCTCGCGTTTGTCTCAAGCTGCTCCATCATCTCAGCCTTAAGCCAGGAGCATTGGCTGTCCTTAAAGGAAGCTTACCAGCTGCTGAGAAATCATTACATGGGATTGCCATGCCCTGGGCTGCCAGAGGAGGAAAATGCAAAGGTTTTGGGGAATGATACAGAGAGTTCCTCTGGTGAATCTCAGACTCCTGGAATGGTTTGGGTTGGAAGGGACCTTAAAGCTCCTCCAGCTCCAACCCCTGCCATGGGCAGGGACCCCTTCCACTGGAGCAGCTGCTCCAAGCCCCTGTGTCCAACCTGGCCTTAAACACTTGGTGTCCAGGTTCAGGTACCTCTTGGGCATCTGCGGGGCTCTCCTGATGCCCTTGCACAGAGGCATGGTGTGTGGCTGATGACTTAAGGCTCACAGCGACAGCTATATGGTAGCCAACGCAGCCTCTTCCATCCCTTGTTGGGCAGATGACTCCATAGCATGGCTGTGCCACATCCAACGGGGAACCAGGGTGTTCTTGGACACCAAAACTGTACTTTGGGTGATGGTGTGAGCTGAGGAGGGCAGGTCCTCAGCAGCTGTGGGCTTTCTTCTTCAAGCAGAGGTGGTGGTTGTCACTACACGAGAGCTGTGTGCTACTGAAAAGCTGTTGGTTTGCATGTGGCACCATCTACTTTAATTGTCTGGAAATTAAAAGGGATTTTCCACCAGATTGTGCTTTTAGGACCTAATTATTATTATTATTTGTTCATCTTCCCCATGCCCTTCTGCACTGCTATGCTGCTGCT
The DNA here is from genome assembly GCF_012275295.1 of Melopsittacus undulatus. NCBI lineage: Eukaryota > Metazoa > Chordata > Aves > Psittaciformes > Psittaculidae > Melopsittacus > Melopsittacus undulatus. The sequence continues at coordinate 1,577,181 of NC_047542.1, forward strand.
TGGCTGGGTCCAGCCTGTGCCTTATGCTGGGAAAGAGGAGCTGGAATGCACTTCCTTCATAGTTAACTGAGAGAAACCCCATTTTCTTCTCCAATCTGAACTCCCCCCATCCCCAAAGATATAAATGTCTTTATAACAAAGAGTAGAACACCCCAAGGAAATGTTTATGATGCAGTTTTCACCCATTGATGTTTTCCCATCCCATAGCAGGGACAGAGTCCTCTTTGCCTCCCCTTTATTGCTGTGGTGTCTGTCCTGGAAGGCAGCTGTGCTCAGAGCCTGTTTGTGTCCCTGCTCTTCCCTGCCTGCCTTGCTCTCGTGCTCTGGGAAGCGCTCTGGTCCCTGTCCCTCTGTGGCCCTCGCGATGCTCACGGTCTTTTGTTTATTGCAGAGAAACCCCATAACGAAACGTCTTTACGAAATCACACTGCCATGTACAGTGGTGAGTCAATGCTGGCTTCTGGAGACCTCCACGGGTTAACCCCTCCTGCCTAACCTGACTGACTCCTGCTAACCCCCTGCGTGTGCCCGTGTCCCCACTTGTGCTTGTGGCATCAACTTTGCCAGAACAAGTGGGGCAGAATGAGCCAAAGGGTGATAAACCCCCCCTGAAGTTCTCGCTGTTCCCAGTGATTGAGTTGTAAGTGAATTAACCGGATACACAGAGGTTTGAGAGGTGTTTGGGTTAATAGGGTCTGGTCTGATTAAGCCTGGCTTGCTGCCTTGCTGAAGAGGTGGCTTGTCCTCAGCAAAGGCTGTGATTTAAAGCTAAGACCCACCATCCCTCTCCTTGTCTTCAGAAAGGGCATCTATTGTGTTCGCAGCTAAACACAGGGAGAAAAGGGGACAAAAAGGAGGATTTGGTTCCTGGTGCTTTGTTTCTTTGCGGTGAGGTTCTACATGTGCTGGATGCTGTCATGAGGCTCTTCTCCTTTGGGCAGGGAGATCACCTCCGGAGCCTGTGTTTGCTGGGAGAGCCCATCCCAACCTCATAAATTATGCTTCAGACACAAAGCACGTGGCTGCCGTGGTGCTGGGAGCAGCCTGGCTGTGTCATGGATGGGGTGGGATAATGCAGGCAGCAGCAGGGGGTTGCATGGGGGGCACGGGGCTGTTTGTGGGGAGCACAGACACTACCAGGGGTGTGAAGCAGAGACCATCACAGAGCCTGACTGCCCCAGGCCAGTACTGGTGTGGGCAAGGGGTTGCTTTGTGCCCCCCCTTGCTGCTTATGGGGACACCATGCTGGTCCCCAGCCATGTCCTATAGTGAAATCTTGCTCAGCTTCTGACCCGCAGCCCCAGCTTGCTTTGTGCCTTGCAGAACCCAGGGTACAACTTCTTTTCCATGGAGACTTTTGGGGACAAGAAGTGCTTTTGCCAGCTTAGAGCGGAGAGAGTTGGAGTGTGAGGAGAGGAGGATGTGCCAGGTGAGGGCACTGGGTGCAGTGTCCCCATGAGAGTTGAAGGAACTGGGATGCAGCATCTCACTGGACTGGGAGGTTCCTGAGGATGCTGAGGAGCACATGCTGGTGGCAGAAGAAGGGCTGGGTGTAGTCTGAAGGTATCTGTACAAATGGCTGTGGAAAGGGATTGCTGGCAAAATCAGCTTCAATGGGAACTGCAGCAGCCCAATGAGAGCTGAGCATGGGTGATGCTTCTGTCACAGGCATGTGGGGCCAGGGACCAGAGAAACCCAGTGGTGAGCATCCCTCTCAATGTGTCATGCACCTCACAGTGTACATGGTGTTTGCATTTCAAAGACGTCACTTTCATGCTGGCTGGGCACTGCTTTGATGCTTGCAGGCTCATAGGCAGAGGAGGGAGAGTCACTGAGGTGGTTGTGGGCTTCTTGATCTCCTGCTCTGCATCTTTGTGCAGGGAAAAAGGATGCTCAGTAGTCACCTAGGTAGGGAAATGGGATCTTATCTGCACAGCCTCATAGGTCTCTGTTCATAGGTGCAGAGCTCTCTGGTATCTGTGTGATATGGGCTATGTGCACTTACCATCCCCTGGAATGCTTTATGGAACAGTGGGCTCAGATCACTCACACCCCTGTGCAAACCTGAGCTCCAACCAGCATTCCTTAATGATATGGTGATAAACTTCTTACCCTCAGCCCTTTTTCCTTCTTCTAAGCCTGTGTTTCTCCTCGGAAAGCCCTATCCAGCCATCCTGGCCACTGGAACCAGCTGCAGCAAAGCAAGTTCTTTGGGGTGGGGAGTGGGGAACAGGGACTTGTCTCCCACATGGTTTAGGCTTTGGGAGACTTGGGGCTCTTGGACTTGGGCTGCTGGTCCCTGTGGCACGGGCTCAGCTCCAGAGCCAGCAGGCACAGGGCTGTGCAGGGGTGGGCTGCAGTGGAAGCTGCACGTCCCCTTCCCTGCCAGCCTGTGATGGATGTGCCTGAGCTCATCTCAGGGATGTGGGACCGGCTGGCGTGGATGTGGGGCACGAGCAGTTTGTGGGACACTTGAACTGCACAAGGGCCAGGCCAGTTGTGGGAGATGCATCCGGGAGACTCATCCAGGCCCCTCTCCCCGTGTCTCATTATGGATGCAGTGATTTCCTTGCTGCAAAGCTTAATTGCCTGGGCAAACTGTCTGCAGTTATGAAAGAAAAAGGATCTGAAAGGATTAATTGAATCCTTTATTAGCAGAAGCTTCTCACCTTGTTCCTTTATAAATGGAAATGAAAGTCTGGTTTGTTCTTTTTCCCTTGGCAAACCCGCGGGATGATTTAAAGCTGGTTACAGTGTGCAGGAGGGAACAGATGGGATGTGCCTCGATGTGCTTGTTCCCATTATTGCCTTTCAGCAGCAACAGGAGTTGATGTTCAATCTTAGATGCTGTGGGGAGGGGTAGGTGAGAAGTGCCCATTCCTGGGATACCTTGTTCACAGCTGAACGGGTCCAGTTTCACAGAGACAGGGGCACAGCAGCAATAGGTTGGAAGCAGAGCCTATTTTTAAGCAGTAATAAATAGCCACAGGATTTATTTTTCCAGTTCTGTTCCATCCAAACACAAGTGAGACATTGCTGTTTGTTTGACAGCATCCAACTGGAGCGGTTCCTCTGCCTGGGAGAATCCTGGCTGCTCCCTGCTCTAAACAGCAAAACATGGATTAGGAATGCTGTACTAAGGCAAAAAGCTGATCAGCTCTGCAGCATTGCTGTTGGGTTTCTTAAGCAAGTGGATAGGATACTAATTTATCTCCCTTATTTTTAATTGTCATCATTAATATATGGCTTGTAAACTTTGGCTTGCACTGCTGCTTATCTCTTCTAGTTATGGCTCCTGAGCAAATGGTTCATTGTGGGGGTGAAATGCACAGCCTGATGGCTAAGAAAGGCCAGTAGTGACTTATGGAGCATTATCCCACTCTGCTGATGGTGTGAGAAGAGAGAAGTTCATGAGGCTGGCCAGAGGGATGGGAGCTCTTGATGAGCACCAGCTCTAAGCCTAGGCGCTGGCTCTGTCCTTCCCTTCCCAGCCCCAGCATGGGCTGGCTGGGATTAACCAGGATGAGATCCCATCCAGAAGCAGGGGAGCAAACAGCCTGGTGGTGCCTGCCCCAAGAGCTGGCCCTGCAGGATAAGGGCAAGATTTGTCTTCCTGGTAATCCATTAATCCAATAATTGACTAACCCACTGAGGAGCACGCGCTGGCCGGGATCTCGTGGGATCGGGGTGCGGAGCGGTGGGGTGCGTGTGTGCGGCTGAGCTCCGGCTCTGGGCTCGTCTCAAAGGCACAGTTCAACTCCTGGGGTTGGGTTCATCCCCACTGCGAGCCCAGCCCCAGCCTTTCCCTCAGGCCGCTGATGGGAACTCCATGACCATCCCCTGCCCTCCCTGTTCTCCCTCTTCCCAGGCCTTTGTCTCTACCAGAGCGCATGGGGAGGCTTCCCAAATAGCTGTGGGCATCCCCTCATGGTGCTGGGCACCCCTGGCTGCCTCCTGCTCATCGAGGAAGCAGGAAAGGGCTTGTTCTGCACCCTGAGATCCTGCTCCATGAGCTCTCCCCACAGATCCATTTGGTATCTGCAGTGACCCTGTGCCAGCCCACTCCATTCTGTCCCCTCTCCTAATCTCGTAACCTCCATCTCTGCTACTGCTGCTTTCAAGCCCATCTCATCCTGTTTTGTCCTCACTGATCAAGATCTAGTTTAATAATTCCACTTATTAATGGAATTTATTCCATTAATAACGCATTTCTGTGCCCTACAAAGAGACCTTCGCTGTGTGTATGTGTAGAGTCATCTCGTGTCTTATCCTGGTTTTCTCTGTTCCTAAGTTGCTCCTTCCCAAAGGACACTGTCCTTCCAGGCCCAGCAGCTCTGTGTAAGGTGGGAAACCTCCTTGGTGCTGCTTGAGCCCCAGACAGTGCTGGGATGCTCCATACTGTGGAGATCCCTGTTCCAAAGCAGCTCAGTTGTCCAAATAAACCCTTCCTGTGCCCATTTGTTCCCTTTGTCTTTCACTACGTGTTGTGTCCATCAGGATTTCCAAGTCTCATCTGATTTCAGACCATTTCTTTGTGCTAGGGGCAGGGGCGGGCAGGAAAGCACTGCCCCATTGGGAGCTGATGGTGATGGGTCCATTCCTGCGCCTCAGCTCCCTTTGCCCATCCTTTGCTGCTCCTTTTCCTCTCTGCCTCCCAAGCATCCCCTCTCCACCCATTTTTACTGTATTACCTTGAGCCCTCCTCTGCTTTCCAGGTGAGTTCAGGATCCCAGGCTTGATCAGGAACCTGACAGCTCCCCCTGCAAGCACTGTGTATTCCCACCCCATACATGAGCTCCCTGCTGCCGCAACAAAGGAGAGTTTAAAACCACTGTGTTTTGTTTGTGTGTTTGTTTTCTTTCTCTCCTGCTGATTTCAGCCCGAGGGATTACGGAAACGACCCCCAGCTTCATGTATCCCTATGGAACCTCGAGCAGTCAGATGGTGCTCAGAGGAGTGGACCTCTTGCTGGAGTGCATCGCTTCAGGAGTGTACGTACTGGGGGGGATGGGGAGAGGGTGGCCTGGGACCAGGATGATGAACCATAGAACAGAATCCCAGACTGGTTTGGATTGGAAGGGACCTTAAAGCTCATCCAGTTCCAACCCCTGCCACAGGCAGGGACACCTTCCACGGGAGCAGCTGCTCCAAGCCCCATCCAGCCTGGCCTTGAACACTTACTGGCCCCTTTAGGCACTGGAGCTGCTCTCAGGTCTCCCCTTCAGGAGCCTTCTCTTGTCCAGGCTGCCCCAGCCCAGCTCTCTCAGCCTGGCTCCAGAGCAGAACTGCTCCAGCCCTTGCAGCATCCCCATGGCCTCCTCTGGACTTGCTCCAGCAGCTCCACATCCCTCTTATGTTGGGGGCCCCAGTGAATCACTGGTGGAGAAAGGATCATTCCTTTCCTTTTAGCTGCTATTACCAATACTGTCATAACCTCCTTGGAGTGTAAGGACATGGAGGAACAGAAGAGCTGAGTTGTGCAGCCCTGTTCACAGGAGCAGGGTTCTCACTGTCCAAGGGTGGTTCCCCACTGAGGACAAGATTCTCAACTGTTTTCTTAGGAGTCATTCTCTTGCCTTGCAAAAGGGTTTATCTCCTCCCCCCTCCTTAGACCAGCACCAGACATCATGTGGTACAAGAAAGGAGGAGAGCTCCCAGTCGGCAAAACCAAGCTGGAGAACTTTAACAAGGCTCTTCGTATCTCCAACGTCTCTGAGGAGGACTCCGGGGAGTATTTCTGCTTGGCCTCCAACAAGATGGGCAGCATCCGCCACACGATCTCGGTGAGAGTGAAGGGTACGTCACCTTTACCTTGCTGTCTTTCTGCCCTTCCCCACCAGCAGCATGGAAGGGGCTGCTTCTGTGCTGGATCCAGCCATCCCTGCTGCTTGTCCAAACTGACCCCAAAGCAGTGGGAGATGTGTGCAACCCAGCAGGACCCTGCTGGTATCAGTGGTTGTGTGTTTGTGTGGCTGTAGATGGGGGGAAAGAGGCTTTCCCCCCTTGGGCACCCAGGGAAGCCTGTGTTAGCTCAGCAGAGAGGGGGTTTTGGGTGAGGTGGTGGTGCTGCTGTGGTTAGAACTGGTGCATTGATGTGTTTTAAAGCTGCTCCATACTGGCTGGATGAACCCCAAAACCTCATTCTGGCCCCTGGTGAGGACGGCAGGCTGGTGTGCCGCGCCAATGGGAACCCCAAGCCTGCGATCCAGTGGCTGGTGAACGGCGAGCCTATAGAAGGTGAGCAAGGAGAGTCCGTGCCTCCTAGCCAAGGATCGGACCAGGAGAGCCGGGTACCCGCTGAGCTGCGTGCGTGGGCTCCAGCATCACAGCACATAAACCACCTGCTTGTCTGAGCTGAGGCCAATGGAGCCATGTCTCTGTAGGCTGTACCCTCGCCTGGCTCGGTCTGCAGGCACAGGGATGCATCAGGATGCTCTCTGATGAATTTGAGCTGAAGGAGCCCTCTCTGTTTTGAAGGTTCTCCCCCCAACCCAAGCCGAGAGGTGGCTGGAGACACCATTGTATTTCGAGATACCCAGATCGGCAGCAGTGCCGTGTACCAGTGCAACGCATCCAACGAGCATGGCTACCTCCTTGCCAATGCCTTTGTCAGTGTCCTGGGTAAGTCCTGATGGAAGATGAACCCTGCTCATGGCAGATCAATGCCCCATACTCAAGTTTTCCCTGCAGAAGTTCTCTGTGTGCTTTCCTCTATGTGTTAGCTGCTCTGAGGCTAATGCACAAAGGTCCATGGAGCAGAAGTCCATTGCCATGAGCCTGCAAAGCCAGGCAGTGCTGAGCAAGTCCTGCTGATGCTAAGATGAAAGCAAGGTTAAAGAGGAAATGGAGAAGCTTTACTGAGTCTTGAAAGTGCCAACATGGAAGAGTGACCAAAAGAGAAGGGAGGGTGAATGGAAAGGGAATGGCAGAAACCAGGCACTGTCTTTTCTTTCTCAGTGGCTGTGATTTTTTGCTCTTTGCAGATGTGCCCCCACGGATACTGGCCCCCCGCAATCAGCTCATCAAAGTGATCCAAAACAACAGGACCCGACTTGACTGCCCCTTCTTTGGCTCACCCATCCCCACCCTGAGATGGTAAGAGCTGCAGCACATCCCTTGCCAGCCCAGAGGGTTAGGAAGGGGAGGTTTCCTCCTCTTTCTTCCCTTACAATAGCACTCTGTGGTGTTGTGAGGTTTAAGAACGGCCAGGGGAACATGCTGGATGGAGGAAACTACAAGGCACATGAGAACGGGAGCTTGGAGATGGAGATGGCTCGGAAGGAGGACCAGGGCATCTACACCTGTGTCGCTACCAATATCCTGGGTAAAATAGAGGCCCAGGTTCGCCTGGAGGTTAAAGGTAGGGGCATGAAGGGCTCTGGGTCAAGATGGTCTCTTGGGTATCCTGGAACTTGCAGCAGAAAGAACAGTTGAGGTTAAGGGAGGGTTGGCCATGGGCTCCAGCAGCCTGTCAGCAGGATGGGCACTTGTCATTTGAAGCTGGAATCCAGAACATGGTAAAGATTCCCTTTTAATGTTGGAATAATGCTGGACAGTTCACTATAGGAAGCTGGCCGTACCCTTGACGTGCCTGCTTGTCCTTCCCAAGTGACCCCACTCTTTCTTGATTCCTGAGCCCAGCAGTCTGGTGCCTGATGCTTCCTTCCTGCCTTGCTGCAGACCCAACAAGGATCGTGAGAGGCCCAGAGGACCAAGTGGTGAAGAGGGGCTCCATGCCGCGCCTCCACTGCCGCGTGAAGCATGACCCCACACTCAAGCTCACCGTCACCTGGCTGAAGGATGATGCACCCCTGTACATGGGGAACAGGTCTGTGGGCAGCAGTGTGTGGGGCCTCTCACCCCCCCGGATGGTGAACACCTCAGGAGTCACCGGGGATAATATGGATGAACATGGGGGTCTCAGCTAGGCAGCCTTGGCTGTTCTTGATACCTAGAATGTTACCAGCTCCTTCCAACAGCTATTGCCTAGCAAATAATATTGATTTATCAGTAAATCAGGAGTTCATAGGTTTTATTTACAGCTATTTCAGGACACCTTTAGCAGAGGGGTGGGTTAATAACACCCTACTTCAACAGGAATGTTTAGCTGCTATAAGGTCCAGTTATAATTTCCTTTTCCATAGCTGATTCCCTTCTCAAGCAGCGAGATGTGATCCCAGGCCACAAACCACTGAGAGGTCAGACTGCTGTCCTGAAAGTGTGATTATTCCCTGTACACAGCAGAGCACATCCACTCATTCCTTAGAAAATGAGGTTTCCCAGAATAACTCAACACATCCTTAGCTGATACCATCTTCAGACCAGAGACGTACTCGTGTTCTGTTTGGGCTTTTATATGCATTTTATCAGAGAACACTTAGACCTCAATCCTGCTGCCTAATGCGCTTGGGCACAGTTGTGTGATTATCATTTTCATCCCTTTCAGGATGAAGAAAGAAGATGATGGTCTGACAATATATGGTGTGGCTGAGAAGGACCAAGGGGATTATACCTGCGTAGCCAGCACGGAGCTGGACAAGGACTCGGCTAAAGCCTACCTCACTGTACTAGGTAAGGCTGTCCTAAGTGCTTTGTATTAATAGAACAAGCTGAAGGTCGGATGGAGAAGGTGATCACAGGATTGTCCTCTGAAGCAGAGATGTTCAAGGAGATGCTGGCAAAGCAATTGTTCCATTGCTGCAGGACTCGGCAAGGACACGCTGCCTGATCTCCAGCTCAGACAATGGCATTGAATGAGAGTTGAGGGAAACTTGCATTTGAGACAAAAAAAAACCCCAGAGTGGTTATTACAGAGCTAAAAATACCCAAATGTGGACGCTGAAGCTCTGGGAGAACAGCCCTAAATTTATCACTGAATTGAACTGAATGTCAGGGTGCTGAGCAACACTGCAAACCCAGGGGTGACCTTGCAGATCCCCTTTGCAATGTAGACAGTGACAAACCTAAGCCCCATCCCATTCCCATTTATGTACCCTGTAAGTTCTATTTGTACAACACAGTTCATCAACCCCTGCTCTTGGCCACCTCAGGTCTTGCTGAATTCACAGAGGGCCCCAAGCTGCCAGTGCTGCTGGTACAGACCCACAGTGCAACATGAGCCCACATGCCCAATGATTTGACAGGGTTTGAGTTATTTCCCTTCCTTCTCCCCTAATAGCTAATCAACTCTATAACAGGCTGATGTCTCCCTTTGCTGTGTACTACAAGGATGAATAAAGGTGTGCAGAGCTTGCCTGGAGATCTCTGGGCTGTCCCTACTCTGATCCCCACGCAGGGCTGGATCCTTCTGTAATCCATGATTTTGTGTGTAACTTTCTGTTTGCCAGGTGCTCCTCTGGCCACTCAAACTCAATGACCAAACTAACCCTGTTAACAACCAATGTCTTACCTTGCAGCCGTCCCCGCTAACCGTTTGAGAGACTTACCCAAAGGTAATCACCACTAATTCATGGGGTTTGCTTTACTTTGTGAAATGATTTTCTTTTGCCTTGCCAATAACACCAGCAGAAAACAGCTGAAAAGTTGGGAGCTGAAGCTTCCAAGTCCTGCCCAGGTTGTCCTTGAAAGCCCATCCAGATGGCCGCAGGTAGGAAGGTCCTGTGTGTCCCACTTGCTGAGTGCAAGAATGGCCTTACCCATACCTGGAGATGGTGAGCCCTGATGGGAGAAAAGCAAATCACTCTGAATCCCTTGACCTTTGATTGGAAGGAAGTTCTTACTTGTTATTGCATGAGCTGGTTCTCTATGACCGTGTGGGTTGTGAGCAGATACAGAAACCAGGATTGGTGTCCCCAAGCATTTATAACTAGTTTTCATTGAGGTTTTGTGTCCTTTCTATTCCATTTGTTCACATTTATTTCTTGGACAGCTGCATGTATTTTGTTGTAAGCTCCTCTGTCCCCCTGCTCAGCCACTGTATTGTGCTTTACCACCTGAGAACATCCAGGGTGCTGGCAGGGTTTCAAGGCATGGCATAAGCATGGCATAAGCGCGTTTGCCCTGGTCCACCAAGAGCTGCAGGATGTGAATCGAGTTCATGTCCTGGGTGTGGGCTGGGGCAGCCAGGGCGAAGCAATGGGAATGGGACTCGCTCCTGGGACAATCCCAGCCTCATTTCTCTTGTTACTGGACCACCAGAACGACCCGACCGGCCCCGGGACTTGGAGCTGACGGACCTGGCCGAGAGGAGCGTGCGGCTGACGTGGATTCCGGGTGACGACAACAACAGCCCCATCACAGGTGCCACGACACCCTCTGCCCATCTCCATCCCATTCCTCCTTGCGAGCTGAGCCCTTAACCCCACTCCCATCCTCTCCCCCAGACTACATTGTCCAGTTTGAGGAGGACCGGTTCCAGCCTGGCATGTGGCACAACCACTCCCGGTACCCCGGCAGCGTCAACTCGGCCATCCTCAGCCTCTCTCCTTACGTCAACTACCAGTTCCGGGTGATAGCAGTGAACGATGTGGGCAGCAGCCTGCCCAGTGTGCCCTCCGAGCGCTACCAGACCAACGGGGCACGTGAGTACCACCCACCCGGTCCCTCTTGCTGTGGTGACTTCTTGTTCTTAGCTCCTGGCCACCACTCACCATGTAGACTCCTTCCTCCTGGTGCATGATCCCAGCCCCTGTAACAGGAGCAGATGCACACAGGTGAGGGAATGAGCTGGTCCATGCAGCACTACTCAAATGGAAAGACTGGTGCAAAGTCATTCCAGCAGAGCCTGTGGAAGGCAAGGCCGGTTCTGTCATACAGAGAAGCTCCCTAAAGCGAGGCTTTCATCCTTCCTGACCGCAGGAACCTCCAAAGTCTCTTGGAAAATGAGACTCGAGTGTAAAAGGCATTTTTGTTCCAAAATTGCTGATTCCTTGTCCACTGCCAGAGCTGGCCAGGAGCCCACATCAGCACTATGAGGGTGCCCAGAGAAGCTGTGACTGCCCCATCCCTGGCAGTGTTCAAGGCCAGGTTGGACACAGGGGCTTGGAGCAGCTGCGCCGGTGCAAGGGGTCCCTGTCCGTGGCAGGGGCTGGAGCTGCCTTTAAGCTTTACGGTTCCTGCCACCCCAGTCCACAACCAAGACTTTTGTCTTCAGTTTTCGTGCCCAGTTCTTTGTGTTGTGGAATTCCTGGGAAAACTCCTATGAGGAATTCAGCCTTGCAGTTGTGCGGGGCTACCCACTGTAACCGTTGCAGAGCCTCTTCTGCGGTATCTGCTGGCATCTAGTGTTCGGTTTGGACATCACTCTTCCTGTTCCGGATGCCAAGCGCAGGACTCGGCTCCCGGGGCACAATGGCTCTGTCAAAGATGTAGGACATTCTGGAGGGAGAAACGGAAAGAGGCTCCTAAATAAATGGCCTGGTTTTCACCAGCTCTGGGAGGCTCCTGTTCCATTAACCTGAATGGGAGCTTCTGGAAAAATCAGGCCGCTGACTTCTGCCTTGGAAGTACTTTTGGCTTGCACAGCGAAGGGGGTTTCACCACTCCAATGGTCATCCCCAACATGATGAACTGCTCTTTATTTTATTTCAATGTGAATTTCAGGTCCTGAAATCAACCCAACAGGAGTCCAAGGTGCAGGGACCCAGAAGAACAACATGGAGATCACCTGGACGGTGAGTTCTTCTGTGCTGCTGGGCCCAGCATCTTAACGTCAGGGTCACAGATGCCATGAGAGAGAGAACTTAGCATCTGTAGCACGTGTGAGGTACCACACGGAATACCAACACCTTCATGATCAGAAAGGGAATAAAAAGCAGAAGATGCATCTATAAGCAAGGCCATTGTTAGTGCCTAGGAGAAGGTTTGTGATAAAAACAATCATTTTAACTATGTCAGCCAAAGAAAAGATGCTGGATCAGAGATGCAGGTTAGGGAGGATGCTCAAAGGGTCTGATCCCTTCAGCAGTACATAGGGCTCACAGAGCAGCTCTTGCTTTTCCTTATGGACCACCAGGTGTCACCCACAAACCAGCATCTGTAAGGAGGATAATGACTAGTAGTATCATGAACTGGAATATAAGGATATGGTCTTGGTCCTGCCTTGGGTCTGGAGGGCAAGGGCTTAGGATGTGACTCTCTGGGAATGAACGTATTGACCTCCTTTGAGATTTGCTGAGGGAGCATGAAATGAGAACCAGCTGCTGAACAGAACATTCCAGAGCTCCACAGCAGTTGTCCAATGCAGTTCTTCCTCCTCCTCACTTTCTTTTCCTCTTTTGGTCCATGAAGCCCCTGAATGCAACCCAAGCTTATGGGCCCAACCTCAGGTACATCGTGCGATGGAGGCGAAGGGACCCCCGAGGGAGCTGGCACAATGAGACAGTGAAGGCGCCCAGGCACGTTGTCTGGAACACCCCCATCTACGTACCCTACGAGATCAAGGTGCAGGCAGAGAATGACTTTGGCAGAGCACCGGAGCCTGACACCTACATCGGCTACTCTGGAGAAGATTGTGAGTACTTCCTCAGGCAGAGATTTCAGTGTTTCAGGGCAGGAGCCCACCCAAGCTCAGGGAGCTGGCGCCTGCGCCTGGGACCTGTTCACAGCACTGCTTGAATGGGCACAAAAACCCAGTTCTGTGCATGGGAAGAAAGAGGCTTAGCCATTGGATTCTGTTCTGGGTCCTGCCTGCATGACCCAGGTCACTCAGCATCTCCCGTGCTCTCTGGAACACCCAGAGAACAGTTTGGATTTGGGAGATGGTCACATTTCCCTTAGGATGAGGATCGCTGTATTCCAGCTAAATCCCCATTAAATTACTTGCCCTGACCTCTGTAGAGCGCTGAGCTTGCCTCAGATGAGAGGTGCTACCCATGACCAAAAGGGCTTTGGTTCATCCTGGACTGAATTCTTGTGCCTCTTGATAAGGCCCTGGCTTGGGCTCCTGTTTGCAACACACACTGGCTCAGCTTATCCTAAACCTCTCTGCCTGGTCCCACAGGACAGCCCTGGGTTGTTTAACTCTTTTCACCTTCTTTCTGGGCTCCTGGTATCACTTTCTGTGCCTGTAGCATTGAGCTCCTGAACGACTCTCATCCTGTGGGATAATGTGATTTCCTGACAACAGCTTTACTTTTAAACAAATAGATGTTAATTCCTTGCATTGCAGCATCAGTGGGGGGTCCCTGGCTGTGTGACTTCAGGATTATCAAGAAGTAAGGTAGATAAGCCAGGTAACTATAGAATCCCAACTCATTTAGGTTGGAAGGGACCTTAAAGCTCATCCACTTCCAGTTCTCCTCTTCCCATGCTAAAAACCCAACAGTCAGCTTTTAAAGCATACACGTGTCAGTGAGAAAGAGTGCTGGGCAAGGAGGTGATGCTATTCTGTGTATCTGCATGGTCACAGGCTCTGCTCACCCCAAATGAGGGCAGCAGGGAGGTTGAAGATGTGCCTGTCACTGCTGTTCTATCAAGGTTGGAAACCCTCAGAAACTGACTTTAAGGAGGGAGGAAAGGAGATGAACATCCTCATGAAAACAGGAATGGCAGAGCCTGACAATGGAAAGATGATGGGGGGCAGAGGGGCATCTGTCTGTCTGTCTGGTCTTCAGGTACCACTGGTACCTAACATACACTCTGCTTTATCCCAACCGCTCAGATCCCAAGGCTGCGCCTACAGATGTTAGGATAAGAGTTTTAAACAGCACTGCCATTGCTCTGACCTGGACCCGAGTGCACCTGGACACCATCCAGGGACAGCTCAAGGAGTACAGAGTGAGCAACCCCAAACCTCTCCGTGCTCACCGTTAATACAGCTAACCTCCTCACAAGCCACGGTGGCCCCAGGGATGGAGCTGCCTGCAATGGGGATGACAGAAACCCCTCTTGGATGGCTGGGTGCAGACCCAGCTCTGCTCCAGAGCAGCACCAGCAATGAAGGACTTTGGTTTGGTGCCTGGACAGGCCAGGGGCTGCAGGATTTGAGGTGCTAAAGGCAAGCAGGGCTGCCCTGGTTCACCCAGAGAGGGATGTGGTGTGCTGCACCCATGCTGGAAGGTGTCCCCTGCCTCTAGAGCTGCCCATGGGGTGGCTGTGGGAAGAGGCACCTCCAATGGGTACCAACAGGTTAAGTTTTTGTCATCCCCAAAGTTCCTACATCGTCTTTCATGACCACCAACCCCTGCAAAGCCTAAACCCAGCGGTTGTACTAACTGGCAACTAAAGACAGCTTGGATCCTGTTGTGTGGTTTCTTTTAATGGTGAATATTTATTGCTAAAACCCTTAGAGTCCATTTCCAGAGGACAGACCCCATTCAAAACAAGCAAAATCTGGACAGAACCTCTTGTATCAGAGGTTAAGCCATTACCAAAAGCACGTGTCCTGCAAACAGAGCATTTCAAATCCAGTGATGCATAAAGCGAGCTCCCTGATACTGCTTTCTTTTTTCCTGCCTCTGTCATTCTGGTCTATTTTCTGAATGAATCTTATTTCTGTGTGAAATAAGATTTACAGCCAGGGCTTCAAATGGGAGACTTTCCAAATGCAGGCTCTCCTTTGTGCCTGGATGTGACCCACCTCTCCTTGTCCATCACTAGGGCGCTGCTCCGGGTAAAAAGGGACAATCACTTGATGCCTAGAGCTTGGGAAGTAGAAAACAGCTCTTTGTAGTCTGAACTGAGTGTTGTGTGACCTTTGGCAAGCTCCTAACCCCCTGCTCAGTCTCTTCCTCGGGTAACACCACTGACCTGCCTTGCCTGGGGGGACGTGGAGCTTCATTAACTCCTCTAAAAGGCTTCTTGAAGCCACGAGATGCTCTTTGGAGAGGCAAAGTTTTGCTCTGCTTTTGTTAATGAAAGAAAAACAACCCAATTGCACTGACATAGGAAAAGCTTCACTTGCCATGCATGTTTCTTGAAGGCCTATTTCTGGAGAGACAGTAGTTTGCTGAAGAACCTGTGGGTCTCCAAAAAACGGCAGTATGTGAGTTTTCCTGGAGACCGAAACCGGGGCATAGTGTCCCGGCTGTTTCCTTACAGCAACTACAAGCTTGAGATGGTTGTAACCAACGGGAGAGGAGATGGGCCACGCAGTGAAGTTAAGGAGTTCCCCACACCAGAAGGAGGTAGGTTCCTTCGGGGGGGGTGATGTAGGGAGAGGTTTGGGTGGTTCAGCTCCATGGAGAGGTGATGCTGCTGGGGAGATGTGCCAGAGATGAGATTTAACCGAGCATCTTGTGGGCAGCATCATTGTCACACGGCTATGCCTTTGTCACCACGGGAGAGGTGACATCTCCACACCCAGAGCCAACTCTCTTTGCCACTCTCAGCCATGCAAAAATGCCCTCCAGGTGCTTCAAACACATCAGCAAGTAGCTCTCAGGTGGAGCAAGAGAAGTTTTAGCATCACAGCAAAGCGCCGTGCCCTGGGTTTGCTGCCTGACCTGAAAATGTCCCCACACCTTCCTGTGCTGCAGGTCGGTGAAGAGGAGGGAATGCATTCATTGTGCTCAGTAAGAGGCAGTCAGATCTTCCCAAGACCTGAGTGCTTTTCTCCTGAAAGCCCATCACTGATACCCTGTCAGGCTGTTAAGGAAAGAGCACCTCATTCTTCTGGTTAAAGAGCTTGTGTCAAGGATGAACCTGAGATTCTCATTTCCTTGCTGTCACATGAGCTATTTATAGGCACACTGATACCTTTTTGTTGGAGCTGCACTTTCTGAGGCTGGTGAGGAATCTTCCTATAGCACAGATGGTTTGGGCACAGAACAGCACAAAAGCGCAAGAGGAGAAAAGAGCAGAGGCTGGAAGCAAATCCTGTCTCAAGTAACACAAAACATCGTGGTGGTCTTTCTCACCTTCTTCATCCCATTCCTGCTGCACAAGGAACAGCATCTCTTGTTCCTGTTTTACAATTTCTAAGGGTTTTCACTTGATCAGCCACAATCAAGCTTGTCCCAAGAGAAGGGACTGTTTCAATAGGGTGGTTTTGCAGTCAGGGGCATTGGATGGAGCTGCTTTACCTGGGGGCTAGAGGCACACAGACTTTGAGGTACCTGCATGTGTTTGGGGTAGCTGTATGCATACATGGGTGGCACTGATTGAAGTGATTATAGTGGATCAGACTCTTGCAATAGGAAAACTCGTGATATATTTTTCCTATACCATAAGCTATTTTATTGCCTATCCATTCTATAGAACATATATTGATGTTTAGGAAACTGAATGATACTCTACAAAACTTCTGGTTAAACACAAAGTTCTTTCCCCAGTGAAGACACCACAATAATGAGTAAACCAGGAGAATAACTGCATTCAAGAACGTATAATGCTTTCCTTCCTTTACTAGTTCTGAATAAGCAGTCGTAACAGCAGCTGTCCTCAGGGTAAGGACCACTGTATATGCACTGCACCAGCCCCCTGTTCTGGATCTCTAGATGTCAATAACACAGTGATGCTTTGCCATAAGAGAAGCTATTCTACTCCTTTCCACTGTTCCAACAGATAAATAGCTGAGATGTAGATGCTGGGCTGGGTGGGGGCTGTAAATAAGACCGGTAAAGTGTGTGTATGACATAGAGAAGTGGGCCCTGAACTGTGTCATAGCTCTGCTTCACACTGCAGCATCCTTTGCGGGTGCTGTGCTGGCACGGTGCTGCTGGGCTGCATGCAGAGCTGCTCTGCTTTCTGCTCCCTGCACACACGCTGCTGAAAACCCTGGGCTGGTGCATGGGTTCTGGTGCAGATCCTTGTTCAATCGCTCTCTGACCTTTAGTGTGTGATCTGTGTGTGTATTTGTGAGTGTGCAGCACTCAGCCTGCCCTGTGTACAGTATTGTAAGGTATGTTCTCTTGTGTGTTTTCTTTCCCTCTCCTTCCTGCTCCCATCCTCCTCCCAAGTGCCCAGCTCCCCCAGGTATTTAAGAATCCGACAGCCAAATCTGGAGAGCATCAATCTGGAGTGGGATCCCCCAGAGCATCCCAATGGAGTCCTCACAGGATACAGCCTTAGATATCAAGCCTGTATGTTCCATGTGTTATCTTCTTAGTGATAATAATTGAGCCATTAAACGTGCTCCTTGCTGCTACTCACCCCCTCCCCTAGCACAGAAAGGTCTCCATAAGGAACTGGAGACTTTGACCACAAGGTGAGGCACAGTGGTGCTGAGGGGACCCTGGAGCAGTGCTGGGCAGCTGCAGCACCAGGGAGGGTGGTGGGTGCTCAGCAGTTCACACTCATCAGTGAAGGGAAATAAGCTTGATCTCTGATTTAAAGACCTTCAGGCTCATTCTGTGCCCACAAGGTCCTGGCTGTATAAGGAATGTGCTGGGAGTGCAGAGCCCACAGTGCCTGGGGGGGTCCAGCCTTCTCCAAGACCCTGGTACTTGTGCTGTGCCGCTACAACCCTGAACATCCCCTCTAGCAGGTCCCAGCCCAAAGCCCCCAAGTGTCCCAGCTGAAGCTGTGGCTCTGAGCACTGGGGGTGAGGCCATGAGGGAGCTCACTCACGCAGAGTGCTCTGCACCAAGGCTGAAACCGCCACCGCCTGCCTTTCCTCCCCAGTTAACGGATCCAAAACAGGCCGGACCCTGGTAGAGAACTTCTCTCCCAACCAGACAAAGTTCACCCTGCAGAGGACAGACCCCATCTCGCGCTATCGCTTCTTCCTGCGCGCACGGACCCAGGTGGGAGAAGGAGAAACCTTGGTGGAGGAGTCCCCAGCCCTGCTGAATGAAGGTATGTGCAGCAGCACCAGCTCCTGGCTCTGCCAAGGAGGGAGGGGGCGATGGCACCTGTGTGAGCCAGAAACTGCAGGTCAGAGGATGGGGTGGTCCCAGAGCAACCAGTACAAGAGAGCAACTGGTGCTCAGCTCCTGCAGAGACAGACAGAGAGAGGGATGGATGGATGGATGGATGGATGGATGGATGGATGGATGGATGGATGGAAGAATGGATGGTTGGATAGAGAGATAGATAGATAGATATAGATATAGATAGACAGGTATAGATAGATAGATGATAGATAGATAGATAGATAGATACAGATAGATAGGTATAGATAGATAGATAGATAGATAGATGATAGACAGACAGGCAGACAGGATCAAATGCTGCAGCAGTAACTATTGAGGTGACTGGAGATACTGTCCTGTGCTCCAGGGAACTACATTGCTGCCCCCCAAGCTCTCGGTGCTCCTCATGTGCCCAGGAGCAGGAGAGCATCCTGCTCTGCTCATGCTAAAGGTGACGCTCCAGTTTACAGCCTCTGCATGAGCTAAGTAAGGGGCAGATGTGAGTGATTCTGACGTGGCTCAAAGGGGGTGCAGCACTTGCATCCCCCAGGGAAGGGGCTCCAGGGCCACCTCCCTGCCACCCCATAACCAGCAGCTGCCCTGACCCTCCAAAGCAAAGCCCCAGCTCCAGGTTCATAATCAGATCAAATGCCCATTGTGGGACATTCATCAAACTAAGTGAAAGTTCAGGAGCCCTGAGGGAGCAACAGGAGACAAAAGCTTTCTCTTTCCTCTCCTTAGCATTTGCTAAGAGGCCTATGATTTGGTTAGTGCCCTGATGTAATGGGGTTTCTGTCTCTCTTCCATCTCCCCCTCCCCAGCTAATGGCTCTGAGTAGGAAAAGTCATTTCTCCTGATGACCCAGTGGAGATAAAATGCTTCCTGACACCTTTTAGGTGGGCTCACTGCAGTGACAGGATGGGAGATGGGGCTACATATGCTATGGGAGGGAGAAATCAGCTAAGTTACACCCTGGCAAACATGAGAGAGGGCACAACATTGCTTTAAAATGATAGAGAACAGAATGAAGATAGAAGCTGGTGGTGCTGGTAGTTGAAAGTTGTAGTTGTTTCAGATCCATTTGCTTTACTGGGTTTGTTTCTATATGCTGAGAATAGCACAGCTACATAATACCATAACCAACCTTGCTGCATTGATTGGTATCAGGAAATGGCAGGTAAGGCAAGGTTCCCTGCCAGGCACGTAAGTACCATTAGCAGCTCCAAATTCCCACTTGGATATGAAGCTACCTGCTGGAAAGCTATGCAAAAGATGAGCTTGGAATGTAAAAAAAGCAGCAGATTAAGACAATTGAACCCATTAATGCCTTCAGAGGTTGTTTTCTGCTTGCCAGACTCATTCACCTGAGTTTAAATGCAATGCTCTGATGTTGTGCACCACGGGCTCCAACCCACACAGGGCAGGACAAGCACTGATGTTAGAAACACACCAGCAAAGCACTGAGGGGAAATTCAGAGGGTCACAAACGGCCCTTAGTGGATTATTGGAGCTGGTGTGTGTGCCTTAAGAGGTGATCTCCATTGCCAAGGGGACATCCCTGCTCTCTGCCCACTGCAAACAGCTCTGATGCACAAGGAGGGCTCTACCTAATGCATTTATCCCTTCTCTCTCAAGTCTGGTGCCTGTGTGTAAGTGGTCCCTGAGTCTCTTGTTGGTGTGTTCTGGTTGTTTTTATATGTTCCTCTGTTTTCTCTTCCCTTCTATGCTGCTCTCTTCGCATTCCCCTCTCTCTCTTGGCGCTGCCCTCTGAAGCCACGCCAACCCCAGGTACCGTACCAGCGGAGGAGGTAACAGGCATGGGGCAAGGCTTGCTCGGGGTGCTGGCAGTTAAGCATGCACTCCATTAACCCTTTCAATGGGAAGATGAAGTGGCAGGAGGCTAAATTGGGCTAAATATGAGACGACAGCAGGTAAAAGCAAAGCCCCGAAGGCAGAAAGGGACAAGGGCAGGCTCTGCAGGGGGGGTCTGCAGAGATCAAAATATCTCTGAATGGGGCTTAACAGCCTCCCAGCTGCCTAATGACAGCCACAGACACCAAACACTGCAGCTGCCACTGATGATGAGCGAAACTGAGAGTCAAGATGGCCTATTAAAGAGGGTTTTCATCCCAGGTCTGCACAAAGCCCTCACCCTTTTGAAGCCTCAACATCTCCACCCTGTTTCCCAGCCAGCCCTGACTCAGTGGTGCCCATCCTGCACCCGGGCTCTGTGCTGCAGGGTTTAAGCTGGAAACCAGCTCACGGTTGCTGCTGGAGCTGCTGCCTCCCTTGGCCTCACAGGTCTGCGTCGCAGCGTGCAGGCACCACGAGCCACTCACCTCCCCATGGTTCTTTTAGGGCTTTTTGTACAGGAGAACCCTTTTATTCCCAGGTACCCATTGAAAGGGTTAAGGACAATGTTTGTGCCGCAGCTGTGCATGTCTGCATGCGAGGCTATTGCTGGCTTTGCCCTCGACTGCGGGTTCCTACAGCAGAGGGAACCCTTTTCTTGTAACAGGGGCAGCATCTCCACTGCGTCCAAGGAACCCCAAAGCCCCACTTTCACCCAGTGTCAACCCTGCAAAACCCAAAGCAGAACTTCTGGTTGCCCAAAGGGTGCCCGCCTCTTACAAAAGCTGCAGATGGGACTTCCCCCCCACACCTCCAACACCACCTTTGAGAGTGTTTCAGGACCAGGGACCCTTTGAGCCCCGTGACCAAAACGTGCCCTAAATGCTTTTGGTCTGGAGCATCAGCACTCGCTGGCCCCACACCAAGGGCTCTGTAAGAGGTCCTGCTTTGCCTTGGCTGGACACAGCCCTGGGGCTTCCCATGGGAGAACAGCTTCTTAGGGAAGGCTCTCCCCAAGTGATGCAAGTGCAGGACCTGCTCTCTGCACCCATAGATTTTGCTTTCCTACCTCATAGATGTTTCTCCTCCTTTTATTTTGTTGCAGTGATGTCTCTCTACCCACTATTATTTTGCATTTCCTTTTCCTTTCTGAATAGATGCCAATCTTTTTTCTCGCTGTATTTTTCCTCTTCCTAAAAAGAAATAAAGGGGATAACAGATTGGTCTGCTTTGGGTGGTGGGAAACTGCACGGACGTCACCTCTTAGCTTAGATGATCTCTGTCCTAGGAGTCTAGGATGGCTCTCTTGCTTCTATAGCTCCTATTTCAGCCAGAGTTTAGCTTGTCCACAAGAATCCAGCTTTTCTTTGAGGATCAAGATCACCTTCTAAAGCACCTTTCTATTGCTGAAGCTGGAAAATGCAACGTGATCTCTTTATCCTTCCAGCCTCATCCTATTTCAATTTCTTCCACCAGTGGAAGCTAGGAGAATTATTTGCCATTTAAAGGATAATTCAATGACAAAGCCCACTGCTCCCCTTGTATTTTACCTTCTGACAGGAGAAATAATAGGGAGCAAAGATAGGCCAGAACTGGAAGAAGTCCTGCCTGGAGTAGTAAGTCACTGAGTGCTAAGTCAGCCGTGTCCACAGCTCCTCACTGTGCTGGGCTCCAGCAAGAGGAACCAAGGTGGTGTGAGCCATGGTGAGACCCAGCACACGTCTTTGTCCTGCTCTTGAGCAGGGTCTCATCTCTGTGAGAGCTGTTCCTCCCAAGAGGCTGTTTCTCCTCCCCACAAGGACAGGGTTCAAGTGAAGCACTGCCTGACCTTCCTCGGAGCATCCCTCCCTGCTCAGTGACCTAGATTTTTGTGGATCTTTATGGATTCACAGTGAAAGTTGTCTTAAACTGCAGGAAAATGCTCTTTGCCATGGGCTGCTGGTGCCAAGAATGAGAACAAGGCCTTTTTCTCAGGAGTAACCTCACATAGGGTCAGAGTGGCTTTGGATGTGTATGAGAAACTGGACCAGCCTGATGGAATCAAAGTGAAGTGCAAGGACCTTCCTGGAGGAAAGGCTTTATCTTTCCTGAAGCCAGACCTGGGTAAAGGGAGAAGTGATAAAGGAAAAGGGAGGCCATCTAAAAAGGGATCTCATTTAGGTTATGGGTGAGAAAAAAATCAAAACTGGATCCTAGATTACCCATGTATATGGAAAAACTTCATCAGAGACTGTAACGATCGTTGGTCTTAGACTTTAAGGCAAAAGATGGTCTTTTCTCTGTTCCCTTCTTGTCCCTCCATAATTAGGAACCGGAGCAGAAAGATCCTATTGTTCATTTTAGAAACAGCAGTGGAACAGCGAGAACTGCTGACCCCTCTCTTTCAGAGGCTGCTCAATTGCTCCTTTCTATTCTTGACTTTCTTGGATCTATCAGCAGATTTGGGACACTTTAGGGTAAAGTCTTCACAATTTCCTTCTGTTGTTAAAAGCTGGGAGAGGGCGAGAAGAAACAACAGGAAAATCTCTGCAAATGTCTTTGGCTGCTGATCAAAACCTATGAAAAATTAATCCCATTTCTCCAAGCCTAATTATTTTGTAGACACACCCAAGGGAAAGCTCTTCCTACAGCCCAACAACACATTAAAAGCACCTGTAAATAATTAAAGAGACATATGGCTGTGTGGTGTTCCCTGTACCTTGCACTAAACCCCATGCAACCACTCCCTGCAACACTGGAGCAGGACTCAAGCCGCACTTTCAGCACCCCCCTTTTTGCTTTTACGAGTCTTCCACTCAGGTTTTATTCCACACAGTGTTTTGGGCTCCTTCATCCTGTCCAGAGGATCCAGGCTGCAGCAAGGAGCTCAGCCCTCCTGCTGCAAGCATCTCCCTCATTACTTAGCCTATTAATTGCTGCAGGCAGAGCACTGCCTCCCTGGTCCATTATAGCCACCAATCTCCTCTGCTCTGCGGTCTCCAGTACCTGAGAGGGTAATAATGCATCTTGCAGGCAGAAAAAGCATCTTAGCAAAGATGGGGCCTCCTAATGAGCTGGATGCTCTTTGAGATGGGTCCAGGAAGATGGGTCTGGATATGGTAGAGCAAGAAACTGCTGGTGCTGGCTTTTGCTCTGGGGATGCTGGGTGTAGTGGGGTGATTTCAAGCCCCTTTCCAGCATTTGGGAAAGGGGCAAAGTCCCTCCTCTGCATCGCCTCCTGCTTTCAGGGAGTGGAGACTGTTTTCCCCCCACCACACAAACAGTACAATCCCAGAGGGAAGAGCTTGTGCCTAAGAGCTCAGCTCAGTCTCCCCTCGGGCAGGTTCAAGCCATTCCCCTTGGCCTGTCCCTACAGGCCCTTGTTCCAAGCCCCTCTCCAGCTTTCCTGCAGCCTCTTAAGATACTGGACAGCTCAGTCCGGTATTTACACCTGAGGCAAATGCTGTCAGAGCCCCACGGTAGCAGTGGTGCCCTGCAAGGCTCAGATGTGCCAACCCTGAGCAAGAATTGCAGCCGCTTGTGCAGGGGATGTGTGTGAGGGCTGGATTCACAGCAGTGCTGCCCATCCCTGACCCCCGTGCTGCTGGCAGCAGTGGTCGGTGGCTATAATGAGCCCTGGCAGGGTGGGCAGCGAGGGGGGACCCCAGCACCCCAGGGAAGGGCCGGGGCTCCCCATGGATGGGGCCCTTTTCCTTGGGGGACTCCAGAGTGCTCTGATCTCTGTCAAAGGCTGCCTTCATCTCCTCCCAGGCTGGAACCGGCTCTCATTAGGGGCTGGCTTTCAAAGCCTTGAAAATGCCCCTTATCTTCTCTCCCCCAAATCTCCCAGCTGAGCTTCTCCCCCGCATACATTTCACATTGAAACACAAATGAGGCTGTAGCTTTGAATTCCGGGGCAGCTTAAGACTAAATCCCCCCATGGCTGCGGGAGCCCTGCCCGGCTGTAAAGTCACCTTACTCCATCCTGCAGCATCCTCCCCTCTGAACTATTGCTTCCCAGACTCCCCCATCCCACTTTTTCCCTGCTCCTTGTCCTTCTGGGACCATTTTTACCCCCAGCACTATCACCCTCTCCTCCATCTCACCCAGGGACCTGCTCAGGAGTGAGTTGGCATCATTGTTCCTGTTATATTGTGAGATCCCTGCTCTCAGGGATTGCTTCCATTAGTGCTGGGGTGGTTTGGGCAAATCCTGCCAGCCAGAGCTGAGCAGCACAGCACAGCCTGATGCCGAATGGGTCAATTCAGCATCCAGGAGGGTCTTGGCACTGCAGATTCACCTGTGTGTGTATATCTGCATGTAATACATAAAGATGGTGCCCTACACGAGAGACAGCAAAGCTTTGCCTTATCCCAGATAATCTCTTTCCATCTATGGGCTAGAGGAGCATTAAAGCTGAAGCTCTCCTTCTGCTAAAGCCATTACAGCAGTGCTAGGTGATGCAGACAGTCCTCAAAGGGAGATGCATGATGCAGAGACAGGCCTGGGAGCTGGGGGGGCTGTACAAGGTCCCACCAGCTCCTGCCTTTCAGCAAGCTACTTTGTGCCTTCTTCAGTCTTATTTTCCTTAAAGAGAAGCCAGGGATTCACGAGGGAAATGCTGAGACTGCAATAGCTGATAACCAGTGTCCACGACGCTGTTTGTGTCCATTGCAAACCTATTGAGGAGCTGCAGCTTAATCAGGGTAATGGAGGCATTAACCTGGTGACACCAATCTCTTAACCTCTATGAATTAGCAAAGATGGATAGCAATATTCTCAACCCAAGAAAGGCTTTTGTGACTTATAAACCCAGGGCACAGCAAAGCCCTTCATCAGGAACCAGGTGATGGAGACCACACAATCCCAAACTGGTTTGTGTTGGAAGGGTCCTTAAAGCTCATCCAGTGATGAGCTGGAAAGGTGCAAACCCCTGAGGACAAAGCCGTGCCATTTCCCATGGGAACAGGTCCCCTCCCTGTCCCCAGCCCCTTGTCTGGCCGTGCAAGGGGTGTGCTCTCTTTGGGTGGCTGCACTGCTGCATGAGGCTGGCTGGGTGCTGTGTGGGGCACACCTTGGGGTGGGCTGGTGGGTTTGGGATGTGCTGGTACCCGTGGAGGTGGGCTGAGTGCCCTGCTGCTCTGCTCTGCTGCTGGCTCTGCAGGAGCTGAGGTTTCAGGGCTTCACTGGCGAGAAAGAAAGCTCTGGTTTAGTTCTTTGAGACCTTTTAAAGTGCTTTCCTGGGGCTCTTTGTGTTTGTGGTGATATTTCCAATAGCTGGGTTCATTTGCCTAACAGGGATTTGTAATCCCTCGATCTACAGTCAAGGTAAAT
This sequence comes from Melopsittacus undulatus, assembly GCF_012275295.1. Taxonomy (NCBI): domain Eukaryota; kingdom Metazoa; phylum Chordata; class Aves; order Psittaciformes; family Psittaculidae; genus Melopsittacus; species Melopsittacus undulatus. Next base: position 1,602,098 of record NC_047542.1, read on the forward strand.
ATAACTGAATGCAAGCATCACGGGGTAAATCTCTGCTCATTTACCTCAGAGAGTTCAAGCAGCATTTCAGCTGTATTCTCAGACCCAAGCCATTACAATTCACTTTGGTGGTGGTCAGGACCCTCTTGACCCCACAAAGTGCACACTGAATCCTTTGCTCAGCACAGGTGAGGTGTGGATGGGGGGTATTTAGAAAACAAGTTCCCCTTGGACAGTTCAGGATGCATCAATCCCTTTATCCTAATTCAGATGTAAATTATGAGGGGTGGGGATGGCAAAGTACCATCCAAGGGGCAAAAATCCACCTTAATGCTCAGGCTGCTCTGTCACAGGCTGCAGGATGAGATGAGCCAGGAAGGGAATGGCTGAGAAGCTGCAGGCTGAACTGGCAGCTCAAAGAATTGCTGGAGGTGTAGTCCAGAGGCTGCTGAATTAATGGGATTGTGGCAGGCCTGGCCCACGACAAAAGGGATTATTATGTTTTCTTAAGAGATCAATCCTGTTTCTTATTGAGGGAGAGCTCTGAGTGCTCTCAGCGCCAGCTCTGTGCTGGGGGCTGATGGAGCAAGGACAGCCTGTCCTGTGCCTGCTCCAGACACCCTTCACATCCCTCCTTCCACCCCTCCATTCTATTTAAGACCAGGGTATTGGGGAGCATTGGCAGCAGAGCAAAGGCAGAAGAGAAGCGGGTCCTTCAGCCCTGGGAAAGGGATCAAGCAGAGGGTGCGCAGGGGCAGCCCCTCTTTGCCCCAGCATCATTCCCTGCCTGTGGCTGGCTCCGCATGGGGATGGGGATGGGGATGGGACAAGCGGGTCAGGCTCGTGTTTCCCGGTGGTGTTGTTGCTTCCCACCCCCGTCCCTCCGTTGTGCTGCTCTGCTTCCCTCGTGTGCTGCATGTCCAGCCTTGGGGATGGCGAGTGCAAGCCCCGAGGTGCCATCACCTCCTCTAAAAAGCCAGTGTTTCCCTCTCCCAGCTGCAACTGGGGTGCCTCCAACTACAGTCGATCTAACCAGTACTACAACCACCCCAACTACTACCACTACCACCGACACTACTACCACCACTACCGACACAACTACCACCACTACCGACACAACTACCACCACCACCACTACAGCCGCCACCATCGCCGCAAGCACTACAGCAGCTACAGAGAGGGCTCCGGCAGCCACCACAAAGCAGGAGTTGGGTACTGCGCTTTCCTTTTCCTCTAACCCCTCTAACCCTACTGGGACCTTCCCTGCATCCTGTCCAGAGCCAGGATTAATAATGGGCACAGGGGAAAGTTAAGGCATTCCACACTCTGGGAATGGCTTGGTGTGGAGATGGAGGTGGCTTGGGCTTGGGAATTCAGGTGCACAAGTGGCTCCTGGCAATCTGGGCATCTCTGTGCCACCCTCCTGGTCTAGTCTCAGGGTTAACACAGCTCTCCCTGGGGTGCTGTGGTGCTGAACTAGCACCAGTGCTGGGGAAGGAGGTGCAAGACCCTACGAAAGCTCTCTAAAGTATTATCTCATGTCTTCCTGCCATTAAAAGGGGGTTCTGTTACTATTATAGGAGATGTCACTTCAAATTTAGCCCACCAACTGTTAGCTAAGAGACCTGTCATCACTTATATGAATCTTTTGGATTATGCTCCTGCTCTTTGTGATGGAACCTAACCATAGTCTTAAGTTCCTGCATGCAGGTTTGCACCAGGTCAAGAAAAACTTCTCATGCGATCAGCTAGGGATAGGATGTTCAAACTCTGCTTTGGTGAAGGCATATCCTCCACGACCTGTGTTTTACTGGTAGATGCAGAGAGCTGTATCTCACTGAGCCTTGGTTTGAAAACACTGCTATAATGTGATCTACACTTACTAAATAATTCCGGGCAGTTATACTCAGGTTAGTCAGAAATAAGCTAGCAGAAAAAGGGGAATGCAGTCGAAAGGATACAGCTGCATGGCTGGACAGGATACACTCAGAGATGCAAAAGGTACAGAAACCTTTGTAACTCTTCATTACAAGGGAAAGGAGAGAATAGCAATAAAGAGGATCAAAGTTGACACCCGTTTAACTCAGGAATTGGATTATTCAAGCAGTTCAGTCCCGTTTCTTTACATTCTTGCATAAGATTAGCTCAGGACGGTTAAACCCCCACCAAAATCATGTGCTGAGAGGTCCTGCCTCCACCTGATGCTCTGCAACTCAGAGGCACATTTCCTGCTCTGTGCTCATTCAGGTGCAGCCCCGACCCAAGGAACATGAATTTGGCACCTCCCCAGCCAGTGAAACCATTCCCTGGGCACTGAACCACAACAAAACCACCTGAAAAACTGGTGGAAGACAGACAGAGGAGCTTCATCACTAGAGATGAGGTCCTGGTGATCGCTCCCATGACACAGTCGCTATGCAGTGACTACATGGGGAAGCATTGCTAACTGGAAACAGGCAAAGCAGTGGCGAGGTGCACGCTGCTGCAGAGCAGGGAGAGGAGACAGGAGCACAAGAGGAGCTGCAAGAAGAGCCACCCGTGTCCCCAACCTCCCTGGGGACACAGGGGAAGAGGCTGAGCTGTAATGCAGGCAGACAGGGCAAGCATGTGGCAGCACAGGTTGTGCTTGCAAGAGGGATTCTAGGTCAAGTTCCCAAGCTAGGATGCCCTAAAAGCCACAGCACCAGGGACTGCAGTTATTGATCTGTGTTTTGTCAACCCAAAACCTCAGCTGCACCCTGAAGTAAATAAGAACAGCAATAAAAGCAAGGTGCGACTTATCTGATGCCACTTACGCACACACTAAACCAGGGCATTAGCTCTAGTGACTAGAAATGAAGTTCATCCGCTCTCCAAAGCAACGTCGACAATCCTTAACTTCAAAATCAGAAACGAGTGACTTCATTGCCCCACTGGCTGTCTCTAGACCCAGTAACACGACAATGCTCTCTCCCAGTCTTTCCTCCTCCGTTGTGGCAGTGAGTCCGTGTGCACTCATGCACGTGTCCGTTTGGACATGAGTTTAGTCAAGAGATTTCCCTGCAGACCGAAATCCTCAGGGATGTGCCACAGAAGCTTCCAGGCTCCAAAGATGAGCTGAGGACAGTTGGACTTAAACACCAACACACAATGAGCTTCTGCTGCCAAACCTCCCTCAAAGGTTTAAAGTGAAGGATCTTGGAAAGAACAAATAGATCCTTAGGTGCTTAACTTGTAGATTAAGACCAAAGCATTAACTTCAGGCATGATTCTGTAAGATTTTACCAACACCAGATGCTAGATGGGGTCTCTTGCATGTATAATCCAAAATACTAACTCCTCTTCTAACCTGTCCACCAGCCACCAATGGATCGTCCATATGGGACATAAGAGCTATGGCTAATAGTAACTGGGCAAACATCACCTGGAGCCACAATTACTCTGCAGGAACTGACTTTGTGGTTAAGTATATCACCAGTAAGCATCAGATCGCGTGGGGACTCTACAGGGTGGCGACGCCAGTAGAGATCCTGCCAGCTCCCATGGTTGCACCCTTGATGGTGGTGTGGAATGATGCTCTGTGGCCATGCGGAGGATGGGAAAGGGAAAGGCAGGTCATGGTCTTGGCTGTTGAGAGGGCACCAGAGATAATCCTGGTGATCTACAAGTGATATCCCCTCCTTGCATTGACTGCCACAAGAGAGGGCTGTGTGGGGTCACACCTTAAAGAGCCTGAAAACACAAGTATGAAAGAAAACAATTCTTTAAACAAGTGACATCTATCTAAATTGGAGAGCTGTTTGCAATGGCTTTGAAAATGGGCTTCTTGAACCTGGAGTTGGCAGAATCCTCTATGATCCCAAACCTCCCGTCATATTGGATATCATTGTCTCTTAACGTTGTAAGGCTACATCCTTAGTGTGGAAACTCGAAGCTGGTACCTCTGCTTTTAGTACTTGCTTAGAAAGACGTTTACATGTTGTTGGTTGGTTGTTGGGGGGCGGTTTATAGATAGGCAGTTACAACTACTGCTTATCTCTGACTTTATTTCTCAGCCATTTCAGCCCTCACATTATTTAGTAGACCAGTCTTAAATCAGCATTTATGAACCAAGCAGGTGTAATCATTGAGAGCAAACCACTGCTGGCCATTTACAAGATCACTTAAAAGATGACCTTGATTTCTCCTTGAAAGGGTTTCTAACACACAGCCAGCTCCTGGCCTTGCTCTGCAGCCTGCAGGGCTTTGGTAGCAGCACAGTCTGGGTAACGCTCAGCCTTCCCAAATTCAGGATCCACATCAGCTTCCCAAGCCCTAAATGCCAAGTATCCAAGCTCCCAAAGCACCCACTGCCAGCGCTGCGTCTTCCCCGTCACTGGGAAGCACAAACAGGGGCAATGCCTTCCCAGAGCTGGGTCTGGGGTCAGGATGGGTTACAGCAGCAGCAGTGGATTAGGATACCCTTGTCAGGATCTGGATGAGAGGGAGGAAATCTGGGACATTCCAGCCCTTTCTAATGTCACTTGAAGCAGGCAGCACATCTTCTGCCCCAAAGCCTCCCTTCTCCTGCCCCACAGCCTGGGAGGTGCACACCTCCAGAGCCACAGACCAAAGCCCCACTTTCATCTCACTTAGAATTCAGTGGATTAATGCTCAGCATTAAACTCATCAGCAAATGATTCCCGACACAGTGCAAAGAACAGCTCATCCCTGGATAGAGCCTGGGAGCAACCACCCCATGAGCTGAAGGGCTCAGCTCCTCTCGCCCCCAAAAGCAACAGTCCCACAGCATAGCTAGCCCAGTCTCTAGCTCATGCAAAGCCTCCTTAAACTACCAGCAAAACCAGTGCCCAGGTCCCACCCTCAAAAGCACAAGAACTGGCTCCTTTACTGAGTCCTGCAGCATCTCCATCCAGCTGAGCAGGACCAGGCAAAGGCCATATTTTGAGATAGATTCCCAGCTATCCAGACCTGAGGCTGGGCAGATAAAGGCTTAAAAGTAGTGAGAGACCTGGATAGCTACCAGTCTATCTTCCCAGTACGGCAAGCAGGGATGCAGCAAAACCCACTCCATATTCCTACCTCACTGAGTTCCTTCTCTCAGTGAGTAATGATCACAGAGCTGTTAACAGCTCCTTGCCCACCCAGCTGGGTTATTGCTGCTCAGTGGCCAGGGACAGTGTAACCGTTGCCTGCAGTGTCAACACGGGAATCTCTCCGCGCCTCCTGCGGCTGGGTTTGATGTGCGGTTTCTGTTTCTCAGGTAACAACACAGAGAAATCTATCCCTGTTAAAGCTCAGACCCCTTCCTCTGTGCAGCTGGCGAATCTGACGCCGGGAATGATGTACAAGCTGTGGGTGTTCCCCATATGGTCTAGCCCCAGCGAACACTCGTACATAACTTTTACCACCAGCTCAGGTGAGACGGGCTTCAGCGCTTCCGAGGCATGTCACATCCATCACCACCAACGTCATTCGCGTGGTGGCGGGAGGTGGTTTGACCATGACTGCATGGAACAGCCCTCATCCAACCCCTGGTGGCCCCCTCTCCATCTCTGCCCTTACAAAAGAGCCACCCCAGCATCACCAGGAGGCTGCTCTGTGATGCACGGAGGTGGAGAGCCCCCAGAGGGGATGGGTTCCCTTTGAAGGAGGGGGGAGAACTCCTGTTGCCAGTGGCTCTGCTTGAAGCCCTGCCACTGTGCCTGCACTTCCACACACGCGTTGCTACTCATGATGATGGTGGTGCTTTGACCCTGGAGAACGTGCACGTGGCTGGCCCCAGGTTATGGCAGAGGGATAAGCAGGGAGATCCTGGTGATGGGGCAGAGGCAAGGGGCAGGACCGGGAGGGAGAACAGGGTGTTTGCAGACCGCCTCAGTCCTAGTCATGTATAACGTGGGTTTCCCATCCTCCAGGTACCTTTCCTCTGGCAACTTCACATTTAATTGCACAAGCAATTTCCAGGTTTAGCACCTGAGTGATTTTTACAGCTTTCTAGTGATGGGCTTCACACCCTGCCCACCGAATGCCCGAGAAACCCCCTTACTGCCTTCCACAGGTTCTATATTGAGCTTTATGCACTTATAAACCTTCACCATTCACACTTGATGGGTTTCAGTAAATCAAAACTTCCCCTGTGTTCACCTGAGGCTTTGCTGTAGGAATCTGTGCACGACGTCCTCTCGAAGCTGAGGAACCAAGCGGCAGGCGCCACTGAGCAGCCCACACTGAGAGAGGCGGCAGAGGGAGGCTGTGATTTTCAAAGACCTGCAATTATCTTGCTCATGTCCAGCCGTGTAATGGAAAGCTCAAGCACTGATTAAGTCTCTCTGCTAAGAAGTGCGAAAGGGAAACGCAATGCACAGCAAGGGAGTGCTGGAGGGGCAGCAGCTCCCCCTGCATTCCCTATGCATATCTTATTTGGTGTCCAAAACTTTGGCAAGCCATAGCACTGCTGATTAATTCCCTGATGTGCTAAGATGATGCAGGGACAGATGGCAACTGCTGTTGTTTCTGCATGGCTAATGCTGCCCAGCACTGAGAAACAACCTGCAAGTGCTGACCTTGGCTCTGTCCTGCCCCTGAGGTCTAATGTGACCATTCCAACCACAGACACTAAGAGCTGATTTGCAGCTCAGTCTCTCTCCAAAACAGCTCCAGGGTTGCATCTCCAATTTGGTTTCTTGCTTCTGGACCCTCCCCTGCCTCAAATTGCCACCAGCTCCAGAGCCCCCATTCATACCATGCAATGTGTGTTCCTGGATGAGTATTTCCCAACCCGGACCCGCCTTTTGTCTTTTCTCCCCTGCTTCTCACCCACTTTGGGATGTGGAAGGCAGAAGGCAGAACCCCTGCACAACAGACAGCAAGGGCAGGGAAGCATTAGACAGAGAGGGGGGAAGCAATATCCTTGGCTGATGGATGCTGGCAGTCTTGGCATATCTATTTTCTGTAATTGAGGGGTTCCTACAGATATTATCATTGAGACTAAAGGATGTGGCCACTTTCATCCCTGTGATAGAGGCAGACGGGTGACCTGAGCCCTATCACCGTGGGATGCAGAGCTGTCCCCATCCCTGCATGCATAAACGCTGCAGATCCATTTTGCTGCTGGCTGGATCCTGCTGACACAAGCGTGTGGTCCCTGCTGACAACCATAAACCATCAGGAATGCTTCTGACAAAACAACAGCAGCGTCCGGGGTTTGTGCGTTTGGGTTTCATGTTCTGCAAAGAGATTTGCCAAGTGCTCCTTCGGGCAGGTGAGAAACGCTGCCCTAGGACCCTGCTTCTGATGGAGAGCTCAGTAACCAGAGCTCTTTCCAGCAGTAAAGGACACATCAGAACTGCAACCACAGAATTCGACCATTTCATCCCAGCCTGGTTTGGGTTGGAAGGGACCTTAAAGCTCCTCCAGCTCCAACCCCTGCCACGGGCAGGGACCCCTTCCACTGGAGCAGCTGCTCCAAGCCCCCATCCAGCCTGGCCTCGAACACTTCAAGGAAGAACTTCTTCCTATTATCTAAGCTGAATCTCCCCTCTTGTCAGTTTAAAGCCTTTCCCCCTTGTCCTGTCCCTACAGCCCCTTGTAAAAACACAGCTTAATACAAAGAGATCTGTATTTAAAGAAGAAACAAAACTGCCCAGCGTGTACAGACACGGGGAAGAGGATTGTGTGAGACTTCACACACTTAATGGTCTGCTTGACAAAGAAAGGCAAAAATACTGCTGCTCTCTGTTGGTGGAACACTCAGTTTTGCTATTGGCACACACACAGTGACTGTTAGGTACCATGTCTTCTGCCACAAGATTCTAGTTCATTATAAATGAAGCCACTGCAGTTGCATTTCCAGTCAATCCCTGTTGGATCACACAGCTGCTTTCCACTATTTCCCCTTGATGCTGGCCTTGTGCGAAAGCAAATCAAAACACCCTCTCTGACAGCCACAGATTTAATCTCCCCTTTCTCAGCGCTGCAATGACAGTCACTCGTTTACTCTAAGTACACGATTGCTGGCACTATCAGCTTGTCGTCATGTGTTGCTTTTCTGGGAAGGATGGCAGTTATCCCCCTGCCTTGGTGCTAGGCAGTGCCATGATCCTACTGCAGGATCCCCTCGGTACCCAAAATCCTCCCTCCCCGTAAAACCCAAGCTGCATGGTGGCACAAACTCACTTCTCTGGCATCTCATACTCTGAGGACCCCCTTATTCCTCCTTAGCGGGGGTTTCTGTAGGAACCCCATCCCACCAGGAGCACCAATACAATTGTTTTCCATTTCAAAGCTTCCCAGTAAAGCTTTCCTTCCCCTTCCCTCCCCAAGCACTCTGCTAATTGAATCCAGTTCTCAGCTCTGCTGCTCTAATCTCATTGTCTGCATTACCAGTGCATCTTTGAGGACCTTGTAGCTCAGGTTGTACCAAAGGTAAATATTAAATGTGGCAGCATTAGAAGGAAGGGAAGCAGGAGGGAGCCAAGGCAATGGGAAGCAGCTCCTTCCACAGTGCTTCCCCAGGAGCTCCGTGCTGCTCACAGTGTTCAGGATCTGAGATCATTTCTTTAGCAAAGAGAACTCTTTCTGGTCATTCTCCGCTTCCATCTGATTTTCCTTCTCCCAGTTTGGCTGCAATTACCTGCTTAGATTTCATCCTAAGGAAAGCACCTCTTCTCTTGGATTCAATTTGCACGGAATAAGCAAGTGCTTAGAGCCCCGAGATGGTGTGGGTTAGGAACTGAACCAATTCCACCCAGTTTCAAAGCTGTTCTCTCTTACAAGAACCTTTCATTCAGAATATGTTAAAGGAGGGCTCTCTTTTATGTTTGCTTTGGAAGCAGCATCCTGGGTTTTGTCACACGGGCACCAAAGAGGATGTTCACTGCATCAGTCTGGCCCGTTTCAGGCAAAACCCTGCTAAACCCCAGCTCAGTCCCACCCAGCTCTGCTCTCCTGTGCTCCTGCCAGGAATACCCATCCCTGTTTGCACTGCAGCCTGGTTAAAGTGAGCCCCCCTGCTGCGCTGAAGGTTATTTTCTCCTCTGCTCTGTCTTGCTGAATAAGAAGTGCATGTCAATGAGAGCCAGAACATGGCAGCTTGCTGCTATTTATAGGACACAGATTTGTCTGCGTGACCGTGTATGGGAGCTGCAATCAAGAAGTCAGAGTACGTGAGGGAGGACACGGGTGTTAGGAGCCACAGTGGTGGTTGGGGCACAGGACACCTCCTTGCTTGGTATGAACCATAGTAGTGTTCAATAGCCTCGTAAGGGTGCTGGGAGCAGTGCTATAGGGCTTGCCCAAGGAGAGCAGACCTCTCAGTGTGAGCAGAACACCTCTCGTTACCCAGGACCCAGCTGTCACTCCTCAATGAGCTGTTCCCACAGTGTCCCAACTCGTCCTTTGGCCAAGTCTTGGTGGGCTTCCCCAATCCCCTCTTTTATCCCCCCCGGAGACCACCCGAAGGCAGCAGGACCCCAATGGGGTGGCAGCAGAGCCACTGCCCATCATCCCCGTGACCACTGCATGGGCAAGAATTCCAGTTATTCCCAGCCCTCCGGACCCAGGGTGCTCCTCAGCCCCACTGGACACCAGGGCATGGATCTGCTCAGCACATCTGTTTTAGACCTTGGTACTTCCAGGGCAGTTTTCAGACACAGCAAATGAAAAATCAGACCTGTTACCCAGCTTCTTTTGCCATTATTTGCAATGTCCCTTTCTCTCTGGTCTGTGCTAGGTTTTACTTTACGTTGTGACCCTTTGCTCTTTGTAGCTCCTGCTAAAACGTTGAGTTGACTTAATGCCACAAAAGGAAACAAAGAGCCAGATCCCTGTGCCACAGCCTCAGATAACCTGGTCAATACACACAGAGACACACCAATGCAGTGCTACAGATCATGTCTAAACCAGTGGACTGTGTCTGACAATCCCCTCTGTGCTTCTGGCCTGTCCCTTACAGGTTTGGTTATTTTCCCTTTCCATTTTCCTCCCAGCTTACACCAAGAACCACGTGGACATCGCCACGCAGGGCTGGTTCATCGGGCTGATGTGCGCCATCGCTCTCCTGGTCCTCATCCTGCTGATCGTCTGCTTCATTAAAAGGAGCAGAGGTGGGAAATACCCAGGTAACAGCCTTGCATGCAATCCTTTGTGCTCATGGTTTAAACATGTCCAGGCTTCTGGGGGCTAATCAAACTGGCTTGCTCTCGGATGGATGCTTGTGATTACAAGGGCTTTGCTTTCTCTGTAGTGGGAACTCTTATTAGTGGGAAGCATTTCAGTTCATTAAGGCTCTGGTGAGGGCTCAGTGCTGCGGAGCTGGATCCTCCTGCGATGCTCAGCTCAGCCTCTAACCCTGCAAATTCTCTTGTCCTCATCTAGAAAAGGACCTTTTCAGACCAAAATCTCATTAAAGTTTCGCAAAGCAAAGATAAGGCTTAAGGGAATTCACATCCTCACTCGATGTCTGAGCCCTGGGGCCACTACACAGCAGCACCCCTTGCAAGCCCTTCCTGGCACTGGGGTTCTACCAGGCAATGAAAAGCTGTACCTCAGCCTTCAGGTTTCTCACAGCCTCAACACCAGCTGCTGTTACAGTCCCATAAAGCTTTAACCTCCTGCACAGCTTTTTAATGTGAACATTGCTGATGTGCTTCTTTCCAGTACGAGACAATAAAGATGAGCATCTCAATCCTGAAGACAAGAATGTAGAAGACGGGTCCTTCGACTACAGGTATGCTCCCATTGGCATGTGTCCCCATGGCTCCCCATCAGCCCCACTCCGAGCCATCACAGCCCTCACCTCCTCCTGCCTCCTCCCCTCTGCAAGCCCTCTACCAAAGGCAACATCTCCTTGCCTATAACCCTGGAAGAGGAACCAGGCTGTGAGGATGCTGTGAGGGTCTCCTCCTTTCCCTACCGCAGCCTGGAAGGACCAGTCCAGGCAGGGAGCTGGGGCTCTGGCAGCAGGTACCTGGAGCACAGCTCAGTGTCACTGCTAACACACACAAAACACACAAACTCTGCAGCAGCCTGGGGATATTCCAGGTCTATCACCCTGTAGCTCAGCCTCTCTCCTAACCATAAGAGCATATCCAGAGATAAAAGCTACACTTGGATCAGCAGATGAGCCCTAACAGCATTCAGAGCCTGCATCCCAGTCAATGCTTTCCTATCAGGTCCCCAGGCAAACCCCAGCCCTGCAAGAGTCTGCTAAAACCACTTCAGTTTCACCCCAAGCAGCAGCAGTGCCCATCTCTGCTCCAGGAAAAGTCCCAGGATACATCAGGAAGGGACAAGGCTCTCCCAGTCCTGCTCCTGTGCAATGCAGCACTCACAGCCCCACTGCTGGGGGTGGCTGCCCCAAGGAGCAGGTAATGTGTCAGGTCTCACTGGCACATTACATAGAAGAAGGGGTGTACTGCTTACACCCAGCTTGCCCTTTGAGCCATGAACTGGGCTTTGCTTTCCTTTAGAGAATTAAAATGTCCCTTTCCATGTGAGCTGGATGATCCAGAGCTCTTTCAGGCAGCAGGAATTTCTCTCCTGCCTTCAAAACAGGGGTTAATTAAAGCCTGTACCATTACTGATACCTCTAGCATTACAAATGGAAGTAGCAAAGATGGGAAGAGCTTATTTACAATTCAGGGAGGGCTGTAGCAAGACCCTTGTGTTCCACCGAAGGCTTTAGAGGAAGCAAAAGGTATGCATCTGCCTGCACACAGCACATAAATGGAGGTGGAAGAACTGCAGCCCTCTGAGCGACCACATTGATGTTCTTAGGAGCACAGTAACTCCATTGCAGTAGCAACATTTTTCCTCCAAAGGATGCTGTGAGCCCAAAGCCCCCCACACTTCTGCTGGCATGAGGCAGAGGACAAATGCACCACAGCAGGAACCAGAATAGGTTCATAGAATCCCAGCCTGGTTTCTGTTGGAAGAGACCTTAAAGCTCTTCCAGCTCCAACCCCTGCCACGGGCAGGGACCCCTTCCACTGGAGCAGCTGCTCCAAGCCCCTGTGTCCAACCTGGCCTTGAGCACTGCCAGGGATGGGGCAGCCACAGCTGCTCTCGGCAGCCGAGTCCCCTTAATGCTCTGAGCCATGGCAGGGATGCTCTCAGTGCCCAGGTGTGTGGATGCCACATAACAAACCTGGGAGCTCTCCTCACGCAGGAGGTGCTCGCACCCAACCCTATGGGCTCAGCCCCATCCCCTGCACCTCACACAAGATCTCTGCAGTGGAGCTCCTGGCCGTACCCACTGATTTCAGAGACCTGCTGCTGCAGAGCCCACCGAGGTGGCTGCAGGCCAGACCTCCTCAATGCACCACTGCAAGGCAGTCGCATCGTGGGGACCACTTGCCTAGCATAGAATTAAAACCAAGCTCTTGGCGTGGCTGCCAGCATTGAGACAGTCCCCAGTGCTGCATTTACTGCCCAGGCACCATCCAAGGGCATTGCCTTCCAGGCAGTGGGAAGGAACAGGGTAAATCCCCCATCCCAGCACACAGCAGCTTCTGCTTGGCTGAAGCTCAAACTTCCATTGACAGCCTCATTCCCAAAGTTTGCAAGCTGAAGGCAGAGGTCAGTAGAAGGGCACAAGAAAGCTTCAAGATGCTCCTGCATTTCCAATCACACCATCCCATAGATGTCAAGCAAGAACAACCAAAACCAATCCCCAGCCACCCATGAGCTTTGCCCCATCCTTCTCAGGAGCAGCAGGCTTCATGGGAAAAGTAATGGGAGGCAGAAAGGAAGGTGAATCTGAAGGACTGAGATGAAACCCTGTTGGCTGATTAAGATTCAACCTGATTGTGACGTTAGGCTCAAGGAGGGTAGCAATTAGTATTTCAAGCAAGGACAGGAATTGAGCTGACATGAATCCTTCATTGGTTTCCCTCCCCACCTCCACATAGCATGTCTGATACGCTCTCATCATATCTCACATCCTTAATGCCCCGTGCATGCAACTTTCAAATCTCTGCAGCCTATAATTAAGAGATACTGTCACATCTTCCTGTTCCACTAACAGAATAATGGTTTTCCTGAGCAGAGGCTAAGCTGAGAAGCTTGTTTGCAAAGCAGGAAACCATTATCCTTGGCCAATGTTCTGTGCCAGTGACTGTGCCTCATTATACCAAATGTTTAAGCTGCTCATGGGGGAGTCAGTTGGGCCAATGGGAAGGGAAACTTGAGTGGTTTTAGCTTCTGGGCTCCAGTTCAGATGCAGGATAACCCATGGCACAGGTTACATGGTGGAGGGAGTGCCAGCTTGTCCTGAGTGGACCATCTCAGCAGGCATCAAGACAGGAGGACATGGAGCCACCCAGGCAAGGAGAGGTCTGGTGAAGCAGCCAGGGGAGGTGGAGGTTGTCAATAGATAACACGAGACTCGTGCATGACGATAGCAAGGAAACCCAGCACAAGACTGGAGGGGAAACTGAGCAACCCCCTCACTTGGCCCTTGTCCCGCTGCACATCCTGGTCCCCAGCCACTTGCTAATGGACTTCAAGCACAAGCCCTTTGTGAAGAGCCCACCTGCACCACCCACTGCTGCTCTGCATGAGCTTTCCAGGGGAAGCCACTGAGGCTCAATTAAACCGGCTCCATTTGGTATAACGAGGCAATCAGCTCCATGAGGAATGCAGACGGTTTGGTTTGTAGCACTGCCCCTGTAAATGCAGACCTCATCATATCTCTCTCTGATCAGGCTCTTTCTGCTTCTCTCTGTTTTATTCCCATTCTTTCTTCTCCTTTTCACCTGGTCTATCCACATGGACCATGAAGGTCTCTTGAAAGGTAGGACCACGTGCTGCCAGAAGTCCGGCACATTTAGCTTTTTCTTTATATTCCTTCCTTCGAGCTATTTATTCCTTTAGAGCTGGAACTATTACCTCCCCCTCCCTATTCCCATGCACCTGCCTCCACCTAACACATTAAACAAGATCCCTCCAACTCCTGCTGGCATCGGAGGGTACCCCCATGTCCAGTGATGTGCCTCTTGCTTGGGATATGCTGGGCACCCCCAGCCACATGCTCGAGTAGCTCATCCCTCCTGGTGGAGCTGGACCTGGAGATGATGCCCTTGGTGCACTCACCCTGATGCGAGACACCCAGAAGCCAAAAGCCCTTAAATCCTAAACAATCTGCCCGCTCTTGGTCTCAGCCCTGGCTCAAGCCTCCCCACACTTCCTCAATGATTTATGCAGCTCAGGACAATGTTTCCCACATGATTTTCATCTGGGTGCTCTGGTTCTCTAACATACACATCAGCCACCCCCCTCCACCCCCCAGAAATCTTAATAGGGTTATAATGCATCAAGCTGCTGATGCCTATCTGCTTCACCCTCCTAATGCACTAACAGGACAAACACTAACAGAGAGAGGTAAAAACCAGGGGCATGTGCAAGAAAGGCACAAGCGAACCCCTCCTTAGGGAAAATCTGGCTCCAGATTCAGCTTTAACCAAAGCCCAAACCTTGGGAAAGGTTTGTAAATGAAGGAAGCTGGGTTTTGCCACTCTCTACTTGGCATTTATTAGGCTTTCTAACTGGCAGCCCTGCTTGCAGGCTGAATTCTCTTCCTCCTCACCCCCATAAAAGAAGCTGCTTTTCAAGCTAACAAGTTATGTTTTATTGTGATGCCAAGTTAACACAAGGCCTCAAATATTGGGTTTTGTGATATTGCTTTAATCCACAAAGTGCTGATAGAAGGAAATACAGGAGAAAGCTGCGTGTTGTACTGTGGGATACCAAATTCCTCCCCCACTGTACAGAGCTGATGCCATTAATTAAATGGCATGAGAGAGATTTAATGCCTTCCCCAGCTAAAGAGGGGTTTGCTCCCTGGCCCAAGCAAAGTGCTTCTCGTGCCTCTGTGGGAAGCAAACACCTTTGTGTGGGCACCGACTACCAACGGCTGCAATCAAAGCCCTGCACTCGCACTGGGTTTAAGGGAAATGAAGGAACAGTCGAGAGTCATGCTGGGGAGTCCAGAACTAAACCAACCCCGATAGAGAGTCAGGGATGGAGCGGGAGGACAGATACAAGGTACACATGTGATACCCTGAGGAATAACACACAATTTGCATGCTGGCCCCAGGATCAAAGATGAAGTAAGGACGAGTTGATATGAAAATTACCTTTTATATATAGCAACCCACTCTCATCCTCCACACAATGTTATCTGGATTGATGAGATACCAGCCTCTGCCCTCCAGAGAGAAAACAGCTTTGCCCTGTTTCTTTGGTAAAAGGGTTTATTTAAAGGGTTGGGGATTATTTCTGTGGGTCAGACTATTTATTTTACAGTGGCCTGGGTTAATCTTTTGAGTGAAAAAGAGAAAAGGAGAAAGAATTGAGCAAACAAGCTTTAGATGCTCAGAAATAAGCTTGGAAAGGTAAATTCCCATGAGTTTTGGAAGCTGCACAGAACTTGGCATCCTATACATGCCCCCTCCCAGTGCTTTGAGAGCTCTCCCCATTGCATGTAGCTATCTAAACAGCCAAGTGGGGGGGGGTTATGCAAGAAAACCTGGAAGCAGACCTCACTAAACCAGGTTCCACCAAGGGCAGCTAAAACACTAAGAGAAAGAAAATATAAGCACTGACAAGGGAAGGATATTTAGAACATGCATCCAGTTGGACTGATCTAAGCATTGTATCTAAGAGGAAAAACCCCACAACTGCTTTCTATAAACTAAGACCATGAAGGTTGGGCTTGCAGAAGCACCCACCACAGCACTCCTCCTACATGGAGGATGCCTCCCAGCCTTTATACACGGGTCAGACACACCATGACTCTGTCTGCACCCAGAGCATCCCGCATCTGGGGGCTCTGTTCCATGTATGCGCACACTGGATCTATCTTTTGAATATCCAGACCTTGGACGATGCTTCTTAGCCCTGTTCTCAACCCTTAATGGTGTCTGTCTGTCTTCTGCTACCCAGCGATGAAGACAACAAGCCCCTGCCCAACAGCCAGACCTCCCTGGACGGCACGATAAAGCAGCAGGAGAGTGACGATAGCTTGGTGGACTATGGAGAGGGGGGAGAAGGGCAATTTAATGAGGACGGCTCCTTTATTGGCCAGTACACGGTGAAGAAGGACAAAGAGGAGACCGAAGGCAACGAGAGCTCAGAAGCCACCTCCCCAGTCAATGCTATTTACTCGTTGGCATAGTGCAATGCACTGAACCCACAAAGAGCTGGAGGTGTTTGTAGTGGATGGGGGTTAAACAACAGCCGCCGCCACCTCCAACAGCAACGTGTGAATGAAGCAACCAACAATGATAAGAAAAAACACAAAAAAAATAGAAAACCAAGTTTAAACCCCAAGCAAAAGGCAGCCCAGGGGCTGCTCATGCCATCTTCTCCTTAGCAAACACGCAAACAGCAAGGACTCCTGGGGCACGGATGGGTTGTAGCTGTAGCTGGAAGCTGGGCTGAGCCACAGGGGCTGGAGGAGTGGGATGCTCGAGCTGCACCCCAGCTTCAGGGCTGGTCCCAGTACCCCGAGCCAGCCTGGTGAGGGACATGGGGTGGGCTCAGCTGCCCAGGGCCCCCCCCCCCCCCCAGGCCCCTTTGGTTCTTTCTGGGAGGGAGTTAACAATTGTTCTGTTTAATCCTTACAGGAAGGTTTCAGATACGAGGGGAGGGGGGAAGGGAACCAAAAGGTGACTTTGGGGACGGGAAAGGGGTGAGCAGCAGAAATGTGCGACAGGAGGAAAGCAGCAGCACCACGGCACTGTGTGACTGAGATGTCCATCCCCAAGGCAGCACCTTGCCCACGGCCTCTCCCAAGCTGTCAGCATCACCACCTCCTTCCCAACAGATCCAGCAGCACCTATGCAGGGAAGGGCAGGTTCCCACCACTTCCCTTGGCATCGTAACTCACATTGGTGCCAAGGCTCTGCCATCCATCCCCACTGCAAGGCCCACGGGGAGGACACTCAGCCCCCCGCAGGGCTCCAGAGCATCCTCAGAGACCAGAGGCTGCAGAAGAGCTTGTGGGATCTGTGGAAGGACATTCAGGTGCAGCTCACTCTCCGAGCCCTGGAGAACAGCATCGCTTGCCTGGGTAACTGTAGGCAAACCATTTGGGTTTAGTCTTTGCTTTGTAAGAATTGGGGAGAGGGGAACTTCCCCCAGACCATGCCTGCTTTCTTTTTAAAGGCAACTCCATGTATCTTATGTAGCAAAGAGGGAGTGGAAGCAGGACCAGTATTAACATAGGATGAGGGGACCAGAAATCACGTATTGAAAACCAGATGGAATCAAAGGTCAGGATGAGAAGCACCCAAGGGATTGGGTGGAGGATCCCCCGCAGTTCCCCATCAGCAGCTTGCACAGTTCAGGGATGTGCATCCTTTGGGAGCCAGGGAGGGAGGTAGGACCCGAGGTCCACATCTTCCCCAGGCACCAGGGATGAGCCAACTCTACAGTGTTTTCCACACAACCCCCTCCTCATCTCTGACAGTGGCCTTTCCCCCCCTCCATCAACTACCCTGACCGAGACCCTTCCAGGAGCGAGCACCGGAGCAGCCTCCCCTCCTCTGTCCTACTCACATCCCAAGAGAACTCGCCATGTCCGGTAACGTGCGGCTCGGGTAGGAGCGCTCCTCCTCATGCCTTACACAGCTTCGGACTTCCCGTGAGGTTTAATGAACTGATCCTCTTCCCCCACCCGCTTACGCGCCCCTAACGCTGGGCTCCGAGCCGCAGGAGCAGGATGGGTGCCTGGGCAGCTCCCAGCGGAGAGCGCACGGATCCTTGCGGAAGGCAGTTGGTGACAGACCGTGCTGAGTGGCCAATGCCATGTGTGTTTTCCCACTTCCTGCACTTTTGAAAACCAAAGGTACCTTCGCTGAGAGAGAGCAGATTCCTGCATGGAGCGACAGGCGGATGGATTTTGCTTTCATTCTGTTTCCAAGGAGGGTGTTTTTCTTCGGCAGAATGGATTACACGCAATAGGATTAATGCAATTCCTCTTTTAGCTTTCAAGCTGGTTTGCTCTGAAGACATACTGCTAACAAGAATACTACTAATAGGGATTGTTGAGATGGGACCTTGCCACATTCTTTAAGCTGCTAATGGCACAACTATCCTGCCCTTCAGGGAAGAGCCCAGACCCAGTCAGCACCACTGCTGGACCACATAGAGCAAACAGGAGAGGGCTGGATGCAAGCCCAACAGCAAAGGAGCTACACCATAGGAGCATGGAGGGGCTAGGCTGGTGTTAACAGGCAGACCCCATCCTAGATCCAGGGGTGCTCCTGCTACCCCAGGGCACTACACAGGAGCCCATCTGCAGGGTCCTCCATCTGTGTCACCTTACAGAGCAGGAGCCACGCGTCTCGCTGCTACCATCAGTGTAAACCCATTCATGAGACAAGCCAATTTCTACCGCTGCCACTCACCACTGGTCTGGTTTAAGGAGGCATCTCCCAGCCCATTCCCAGGACATGCAGCAGCTGTATTCCGTTTTTAAGGAAACACACCAGGCCAGACTTAACACAGCCCCTGCTCATGGGGGCAACCACTTCCCAAGCCTTCGGCTGTGCTTACAAGGTTGAGTTGGTGTAAAACCCTCCCCAAGCACCAGTGGAAAGAAGGAGAGAAAGAAACAACAACCTCTGCTGTGGAACAGCCTCCACTGCTGGAGCTGGGCACCTCCATCACACCCGGCACATCAGAGCCTCGCTGCTTTGTGGACCAACCGCTAACGGGGACCACGAGACCCTTGGCTACCACGCAACACCTCCAAACCTCAAGGAACTGGTCAGGCATTCCTGGAAGCAGGACAGTCTGTGTCATGTATCTGTATTACGTGCCATTTATATTAAAGCCTGTGTTTCTGTCCTGTCATTAACCACCATTTTCCTAAGCAAACCTCTCTTGGAAATGAAGTGTTTCACCCTTTGCAGTGCTTGTCCCGGAAGGGAAGGAGCTGACCTCAGCCCAGCCAGTCCTGCCCTTGCCCTCAAAGGCCTCATAAACCAGTGATAGGGTGCTATAACCATGGTAAGTAACCAGAACAGGAAGGAGATGCCTGCAGAGGACCTGGAGAACCTCAATGTAAGTTACGTGTAGCCTCATACCTTCAGCTGGTGTCAAAATGACTCAGAAACCAGAAGGTGCAGGAAAAGGTTCAACATTTCTTTGAAGCTTCCCCCACAGTTCTGGAGCCAAAGGGAATTCCAAGTTCAAAACTCATCCTCAGCTTCTCGTGTTTTACTCCCTTTATTAAAGATGCAGTAGATGTTTGCACATGCAGTTACTGCATCACAGGAGCAAAGCGCTTGGCTGGCTCCAACCACCAAAACCACTGCAGGGTGACCCCACACCACCCCCAACATGCATTCACCCCACAGGGGCATCACAGCCACGCTTCTGAGGGAGCCTCCATTGAGCACTAGGGGAGAGGGATGGAGACCCTGCACGAGGAGCACCTCTGTCTGGGTGTGCTCCATGCCAGTGACTGTGTCTGCCTGTCCCTGCTGTCACCCATAAGAGCTGCTTTGCTTCCTCATCCGCAGCTGCCCCTCTCCAGCAGGTACAGGTTGGTCACCTCCACTGCTGCCTATAGCCTAACCTCCGTGATGCTCAGGAGGGATCTGTACCAGCTCCAAGGGCTGGAGCCCTCCTAAGGGCTCAGTCTTCATCCCAGAGCTGACCATCCCTCTCTGGGATCCACACAGCCTCACCTTCACCTTTTGCAGAAGATACATCTCCATAAAGGGTTTAAATGGGGCACCAACAGTTAACAAACACAGAGACAGGCTCGAAATCAGCCCGGGGAGAGCAGAGTCAGGGTCCAGCTCCCAGTGTGCAAATTTGAGCCTTTTTCTAAACTGGTCTGAGCCAAAAACTCCTCTGGAGACAAGATCCAGACTGTGCCGACTGCATCCGAGCGCAGGGACGCAGCCTGCACCTCCCCAGCACAGCACCTTTGCCTGCTCAGAGCCCTGAGTGTGCTGTGAACCACAGGAGCACACGTGTGGGACACAAGAGGACACTTCTGTGGCCCTGAGGCTGCTCCGATTCTCCCTGAAGTGATGCTGCATCCATCCGGTTGTGATGTCCTGACAACACCTCCCTGCAGCGCTTCCTTCTCGCAATGACAGACCCCAAGTCCCTGCATTACAGTCACTTGTGTGTGGTGCTGGGGGAGCAGGATGGGTGCACAGCACCAGCCATCACTGGAGCCCCTTGCTGTGCCTTACCTTGGCATGAAGCACTGCTCCATCCATGCCACCGGCTGTCCTGGCGGGTCCCAGCACCTGTCCTCAGTGCGCAGGTCCCAGAGCTGCGGGTCCAACCTGCACCCCATCGTACCAGGCTTGATGTGTGCCAGCAGCACCCGTTTCAGTTCAGCAATAAGCAAACCTTGTGGAACATAAAGAGGAGACCACGTTTTAGTTCTTGCACTAAGACCTGTTCTATTAACAAGAATAACGAAGCTTCTCTGGTCCTAACAACCCAACGCATCAGTAGCTCCCCATGCCCAGCAGCGCCTGTCTCTCCATGTCCTTCACGAGTGGGCATTGGGCTTTGGTCGTCAAACCCAGTCTAAACCCCTCATCAAACCCAGAGCAAAGTCCTTCCTTTGTAGTCCAGAGTTCTCAGTGTTCATTCCTCCTGCTCTCATCGGAAGGGAAGCTTTGGGCTGTTTCATTCCTCTTTAATTTGTAAATATCTCACGCTCCATCCATCCTCCCTGTGAAACCTCCAGGTTGTTCTCAACTATTCTATGTATTTATTTGCCTTTTCTGTTTTGAAAGCAAAAAAAAAAAAACCCACCACCTCTGCGTTAACCCACTTGTTCCAATGGGAAACGTACAGCTGCGGCTGTAAAACTAACAGTTTACAGCAAGAGGATTTATGGACTATGGAAGAAAAGGTGTTGAATCTAAGGACTTCTAAACTGACTGCATGAGACGAATGAAGGCCAAAATACTCAGACAGCGTTTTTCGAATCACTGTAACCAAGAACAGACTGGAGTTTTTGTATAGAGAACACTAAACATGAAATAAAACATTGGTCAAAACTCAGCCCAAGCCTCCCTCTCACCTCTGTCAGCTCACATCGGGGGCAGCAGCCCCAGGACCAGCCCGCAGAGCAGCGCTGCCTGCTCTCCTCCTCGCTGACCATCCCTGGGGTCCCCATGGCCCATAGGAGCAGCCGGGTCTAACCCAGCTCCCCCCCACGCATCCCCGCAGCAGTGAGTGATGCCTCCATGGGGCCAATCCTGCACCCCCCAGCCCCTTCCTGCCCCTGAGGCTCCGAAGTGCTCTTAGAGGCTCCCTGGTGCAAAGCCTTGCCGAGAATGGGTTGAAGGAAGGGGGAACCGGCAGAGTCTATCTGGCTAATGAAGATGTAATTGCTGCAGCCCTCGCTAAGAGGATGAGAGCATTAATGCTGCCTCCTCCAGCGCTGCAGCCCGGGCTCCATCCACCCCCTTCCCACTGCTTCCTTCAACAGCAGAGAGCAAAAAGAGCGCCTTTTGCCCCTTGTAGGAGCCCAGGGCACCGGAGGCATCAGCTGCCCTCTGCCCCTGCCCTAAGGAAGGATGAAGAAGAAATTAACTTGACCCTGGATACAGGAATTCAAGCTACCTGGAGCCCAGGGGCCCCTCCAGTACAAAGGCACCATTTCCCAGCACCCATAGCACAAGGTCTCAGCCTCACGAAGGGCTGCGCAGGCAGCTCTTTCCACCATTCCCATAGGACATAGTATTTTTATCATCCAGCAGCAGGCAACAATGGACCCATCCTCATCCTTGCAATCGATATGGGGGAGACACATGCATTAGCACTCCTCTTTTTTATGGCACAGTAATGACACCCATATCTCCCCTGACCTCTGCCCACCTGGGGGGTGGGGGGGCAGCAGCACTGGATCAATGCAGACAGACTCATCCCATTACCCTTCCTCCTCCTCTGAGGCAGCTCCAGCCTCTTGCCCATTACTGCACTAAGAGACACCCGAGGGAGCCCTTCCAGAGCTGCTGCCCCCCCCCAGCTGCCATCGCTGTGGTCTCAATCTGTGCCTGCACCAGGAGGAGCACCCAAGAGGCCACCGATGCCCTTGTCCCCTGCAGAGAGACCCTCAGAGAGCTGCTGACAGCAGAGACAGAGGGGGCAGAGGGCAGGGCCCCCTCCCTCTGCTGGGATCATCACTTCTCCGTTAGTCCTGTAGCTGGGGTCAGGCTCCAGCCCTGCTCTTCCTGCCCAGCAGAAGTGCCTGCTACCCCAGGTGAGGTCTGTGGGAAGGGTTATGGCCGATTTCTCCCAGTCTCAGCCCAAATCAGCAGCAGGAAGCAGAGAACAGAGCAAGCTGAGCAAGGGGAAGGGAGATGGGACCAGCTCTGCTCCATCACAGGCATCCTCCTGCCTGCACCCGTTTGCTGGAGGAGTCTGGATCGCTGGAGTTCTGCCAGTCAATAGAGATCCTAATGCTTTAATTACTCCTCTGTAATTGCAGGCCATTAACCTGTGGACAGCCCCAGCACCCATTGATCTCCTTACATCATTAACAGGTCTGGGCTGGAGCTGAGAGGGATGGAGAGTGCAGTGTGGTGCCTGGAATGCTCCCAGATCTGCTTCCCACCTTGCTGCAGCCTGGCAGCAACCTCCCCACCAACAAAGCCCCACACTGTGGGGACCCTTTGCACCTTGGCTCCCTAAGCAGCCATGGGATCGGCAGAACCTCCTTACCGCAAAGCTCAGAACCTACAGGGTATCCTGAGCATCACCCCCCTAGCACTCAGAAAACAGCAAAGGTGTTGGTTGATGAGAAGACCTCACTGAGCCAACAGCCTAGAAACCAACCATGTCCTGCAGTGAGTAGCAGGTACAGCCTGGACAAGAGAAGGTTCCTGAAGGGGAGACCTGAGAGCAGCTCCAGTGCCTAAAGGGGCTGCAGGAAACCTGGAGAGGGGCTTGGGACAAGGGCCTGTAGGGACAGGCCAAGGGGAATGGCTTGAACCTGCCCGAGGGGAGACTGAGCTGAGCTCTTAGGCAAAAGCTGTTCCCTGTGAGGGTGCTGAGGCGCTGGCACAGGGTGCCCAGAGAAGCTGTGGCTGCCCCATCCCTGGCAGTGCTCAAGGCCAGGTTGGACACAGGGGCTTGGAGCAGCTGCTCCAGTGCAAGGGGTCCCTGCCCGTGGCAGGGGTTGGAGCTGAAGGAGCTTTAAGCTCCCTTCAACCTAAATCATTCCATGATCTTATGGCTACAGATATTCACTGGGAAGGACTCTGGGTGCAGCCTCACAGGGGCCACTGTGACTGTTTGCAGAGCTCTACCAGCACGGGTTACGCGGGGCACAGACACGGATGTATTTAGGCACAGGGGTGCATACATAAAACAACCCAGACACACACACACTGCACGGGGGTTGCTCCTGCCGCGACACCTCCATCTGGGGCTAATCCCTTTCCTGCTTCCCCCACTACTGCCACAGGCTCAGACCCCCCCAGGGCTACACCTGCTCCAGCCCCAGGGACGCAGGGAGCCGGCGGCGATGGGCACGGACAGGGGGGAGCAGCAGGCAGGGGGCTGAGGAGCAGCATCAATTACACACGATGCTGCCTGCGACCGGTCCCCGGCTTGTGGCAAGTGAGGTAACGGCAGAGGAGAAGGAGCCCCCTCCCCAGGGACCAGCGCGGGGGTTGGCAGCGAGCGAGGGAGCGCGCACGCAAGGAGGGAGGAGAGGGAGGAGCACATCCTAATGCAGAGATGCTGCAGTGGCTCCGGGCGCACACATCCTCGCTCGGGCAGCCCCAGCCCAGCACTGCCTCCGAGCGCCGGCTCCGCCGCACGCACCGCCCCGCTCAAGGTAAGCGCCGCTCTCCTTGCTCCATCCACCGGGGCTCCGGTTTGGAGGCACCGGTCCCCATCCACCGGCTCCGCTCCGGCCCCGCTCGCCTCCGGCAGCGCTGGGGAGGCAGGAGCAGGGGGGGGCTTTGGGCTTTTGCCGTGGAGATGGCTTCGCGATGCAGGCTCTGCCTGCGCTGGGGTGGGGATGGGAGGAAGGGGGGGCCGCGCTGTGTCACTTGTGGCAGCAGAAACGTCTCTTGTGGAATAAGTCTGGGATATGGGTGTTATTTATCACTGCCAGGCTTTTCCTGGTGCTTTCTGGCTGGAAGCACTTGGAGAGCCTGCTCTGGGGGGTGTTGGGCATCTCGAATGTGGCGCCTTGAGGGGGGGGCTCATAGAGCTTTTAATGCACAAAACTACTTCGGCATCTCCAGCATCGGGGCAGGGAGCAGAACCCAGAGCAGCCCCAGAGCTTCCTCTGCGGGAGGAAGACCCTGGTATCCCGAGTCCCCCTCCCTCCGCACCCCACTGCGAGGGCTGATCCCGGGTCAGGGGTGGGAGATGCGGCTGCTCCGGGCTCACGGGGCTGCTTCTGTGCCTGAGGCTGGTTGGGGCTTGCAGGGAGGCTCTGGGGCTCAGTGCAAAGCCACAGACAAGCACTCGCCCACCCCAGGCCTGAGCGCTGGGATGGGCGGCAGCGGGAGGCGGGGGCTCCGCTCTGCCCGGGATTGGTGCAGTCCCACATCCTGAAACTTCCCGAGCTCCCTCATCCCTCTGTACCTCACCCACACTGAGCCCGGGCCCCCAGGAGCTCAGCAGGATCCTCCTGGCTGGAGTGGGGAGCACTCAAGGGGCTGGTGCTCTGAGGAGACACCAGTTGCTTTGAGGGTGGGAAGCAGCGGCCTCAGATCCCAGAGCCCAAGGCTTCTGCTTCACCCCAAGAGCAGCTCCTGCTCCTCCCAGGCCATCTCCAAGGGTACAAACCCCAGGCACAGGCTCTTGCACAACACTTAGGAGCAGGTTTGCATCCACAGATGAACCTCTCCAGGCTGTTCGGTCCCGAGCACAGTCCCCAGTTTGGCAGCACCACCCCAAGAGCCCCTGCGCTGGGAAAGCAGCAGGTCCCAAACTTCCTAGAGACAACTGCACTTCCCATAGGGAGATCAGGACTATCTGAAACTAAAGAGAGCAGAAAGCAAGAGGGTCCCATCCT
The DNA here is from genome assembly GCF_012275295.1 of Melopsittacus undulatus. NCBI lineage: Eukaryota > Metazoa > Chordata > Aves > Psittaciformes > Psittaculidae > Melopsittacus > Melopsittacus undulatus. Next base: position 1,627,083 of record NC_047542.1, read on the forward strand.
GCCCAGCTGCTCAGTGGAGCACTGCGAGACAAAGGGATGCTCACGCTCCTCTCCATCACCTGCTCAGTTACTCTCAACCAGAGCAGCCACAACTCCTGTCAATCAAACCCTCGGCAGGGAACTTAATGGCCTGTGTCATTTGCTCTGCATTTACCATCACCAGAGCCTAAAAGGCAGAAACCCCACGGTGCCATTAGGGAGGGGTTTCCCCACCCACACAGACCCAGACCTCAAGTGCATTAAAGCCCAGCCTGGATGCTCAGACACCTGCATGCTTTGTGTGTGTCCAAAGCCCAAGTAATCCATGGAAAGCCATGGACCCCTGAGGGGCTGACACCTCCCAGGTTCCTTTAGCACCCCCAAAGGACTCCTGCAGCACTCTGTGTGTGCAATGACCATGCCACCACTCTCGTCTTTTGAGATTGCTTCCCTGGATGGTGCTGGGCATGAAGGAATCTCACACAGTGACTTAGAAAGAGTCACATCCCAATGGAGCATCCCAACAGCTCCGAAACTGGCAAACCCCAGGCTCGGCAGCCTAAAGCATTGCTCTCCTGCTCAGAATAGGTTTAACTCCATCTCACAGGAGCTGGCTTAACACAGCACTGCCTGTAGTTATCCTATAGCCAGAGGCACATCTCCCTCCTTCCTGCATCAATCCCACGCATCAGCCCTGCTTTCCAGGGATGAGGAACCAAAGATGCCCAGGAAGGTCTGGGGATGGGCTGATGGCAACCCTGTAAGCCCCGGGCTCTGCAGTAACGGGACCACATCGCTGCACACATCCCCTCGCACCAGGGCAGTTTGCAGTGTGGCCACATGAATCTGCCACACAGGAAACCCCAGCATTGAGCAGGGGCTTTCAGAGATGCAGAAAGAAGCCAGAGAGGTGCCCCTGAGTGGTTTAAGAATCAAAACCACAGAGATGGAAGGGAAGAAACATTGAAACCCACTGTGATAGGGATGCATCAGGCTCCTTCTAGACACTTTCTGTCTGTCTGTCCCCCACATTACATGGCTCTTGGTGCTTGTGGAGCTGTGGAGAGGGAAATCAAATGTGCTCAAACTACACAAAAGCTCTTCCCTTGAGCCCAAAATGATTTCTTAGCTACAAGCCTCACTCTTGGTCCCATTGCCCCACTGCCATTGGAGCATCCAGGACCTTAGTGGAGGGAGGTGCAACCCGGCAACAAGGGAGATGTCCCAAGGGAGCACTGAGGTATTCCCACCCACAGCCAGTTGTGGAGCACTGAGCCCAGCCCCAACAGGATTCCATGTGTTAGTTATTGTCCAGCACCCAGGGCTATCAGTCCTGCTCCAGGGAGCCATAAAGCAAGGAGCCTACAACAGGAGGAAGGAAGAGGATCTGGTTTGTGCTGATTTTTGCTTGGCACTCTCTGGAGCCTGAATACTAACCCCACCTGAACCAAGACAGGAGAGAAGTTTGGACCCAGGGATGATGCCTTCCACGTAGCACAATAAATACACCATGATTGAGGGGATATCCTACCCTGCTCCTAAGGGGGAGAGCATCCCCTCAGCATCTCACACCCAGAGGTGCAGTGGGGCCAAGGCAAGAACTGAGGAGCTCGGTGGGGCTGGGGCCGTGCATGGACCCAGCAAGACAAACTGGGCAGCCAGCACCAATGATGGGCAGGGAGATGTTAGGGCTTCCCCATAGACCATGTTCCCCAAGCTCTGCACTTGGTTTCCTAGGAGGATGGAGCTCGGCTCCATCACAGGTAGGGAGCTATTTATACCAGTGCCACATGAAAGAGGTTCTGCTGCTGACACCACAGCAGCACTAATAGCAAAAAGTGGGTGGGTTTGGGAGGCTGACAGTGCTGAGGATGTCCCGGGGTTCAGTGCATGCTCAGTGCATGGAGCTGAGCTGCAAGAGCAAAGGAAAACCTGCAATGGGAAGACTGAGTTGGGAGCTTTATTCTGGGGACCACAATAGCAGCGTGTACAGCCAGGCCCTGACTCACTTCCCATCCCTCCTGCCTGTCCCAGCATCCCCTCCCGTGCAGCTCCAGGGCAATAACCCACATTCCCAGGCAGGTTGGAGAGAGCCGCAGGGAGTGTCTGTAAGAAGGCCCAGTGTTTGGAACTGTAGCATCCCTAACCGGGCCGTTAACATGGATTCCAGGCACATATAGAATCATACCCCCCCATCAATCACCTCTCAAACCCCCCAGTGCTGAACTGGAGCCACTTGTGGCCTTGTTTTCAAAGGCTTTAAGCATCCTTCCAGCTGCTATCGACTGAAACAAGTCTTAAGGGAGAGCTTAGGAGCTGCATGCTGGCGGCCCTGCTCCAGCCCCGTGTGCGTGCCCAGCAGCCAAGCAGCTCAGAGAGCAAAGCTTCCTCCATCCCCTCTGCCCCAGGGCCACAGCCCATGGGGAGCTCTCCTGGCTGCTCCTGTTGGTCTCCTTTGCTCTCCAGTATCCTGTGCTGGTCCCCGTGGTGCTCCAGAGGGCTGGAGCCAGGCTGGGCAGCCTGGAGAAGGGGAGAGCTGAGAGCAGCTCCAGTGCCTGGAGGGGCTGCAGGGAACCTGGAGAGGGGCTTGGGACAAGGCCAAGGGGAATGGCTTTAACCTGCCCAAGGGGAGACTGAGCTGAGCTCTGGGGCAGAAGTTCAAATATGGATCCTCATCGAGGCAGCTCCTCACAACTGAGTCAATCAGTGCCTGACAGACACAGCAGTGCAGCCAAGGGGCTGGGCTCAGAGCACAGAGCAAGGGGTGCCCAAAGCCTCTCCTCCCGCAGCACACGAGGGGTTGGGGACATCAAGCGTGCTCCCCGTGCCCTGTTACATGGATGTGGAGACCCAGACCTGCCCCGGGTACAACCCGGTTTGCACTCACTGAAACCCCACAGTATCCCCGGGCTCACGAGCAGGGCTGCGGCCCCAAACCCACTCAACAGGAAGCACCAGGACCAGCCCCAGCTCACTTCTGCAGCACAAGCAAAGCAGCTTCACAGTGTACTGCCCCCACACTGGCATCTTGCTGCCTTCCTCCCTAAAGCACAGCGTATCCCAGGCACCAGCTCCAGAGACAGGCAGGATGCGAGGGAAGGGACAGGGACACAAAGGCCTCCAGCGCCCACCAAGCTTGCAGCAGATCACACAGGGACAGGGGTCCCTCAGAGCACCCCTCCCAGCCATCCCAACAGAAACCCCTGCTCCATCACCTCCGTACAGGGTCCTGCCACACCACAGCTCCCACCCTCCTCCTCTGGATGCTCAGACACCCCCACATCAAACATGACCCCCCCCCCCCCCCCTTTGCTCCCCCTTTACTTCTCTACAGCACAGGCTCTGGTCTCTGCACTGGGCTGGGAGGGCAGCACCCACCCCTGCCTGCAATTATACTAATGAGGGCTGATTGTGATTGCCCACAGCTGGGGCAGGGGCCAGGGCAGAGGCAGCAGCACTGGGGCTCAGCATCAGCCCTGATGGGGCCTGGGGGTGGTTCCATGCCAGGGCTCAGACCCTCTGCCCCAGCCCATGTCCCCTGCCCCGAAGCCGGGTGCTGAACATCGCAGCCCTGGCCCCGCTCCTCCCCTGCCTGCTGCCTGCCTGGCCAAGGTGCAGGAGCAGCAGTGAGGACAGAGACTGGAACTGCTTCAACCCTCCCTGCCAGGGCTGGAGGTGCCCATGCCCTCCCGCAGGCAGGACTCGTGGTGCTGTGGGTGCTGTGGGTGCACAGCGCATCCCTGAGGGGATGCCTCAGCCCATTGGGCAGGAACAAATGGATCCAGACAGATCCAGCTCCAGTCCCGGCTGTGAGCACCATCTGCCCTGAGCATCCTGCTCCAGCATCCCCGAGCATACAGCTCTGCTCCTCCCCTCTCTGTCATGGAATCATGGAATGGTTTGGGTTGGAAGGGACCTTCAAACTCATCCAGTTCAAACCCTCTAAGGTCCCATCTCAATCTCCTTTCTTTCAGTTTAAAGCCATTCATTTTGTGTGTCCTATGGGACACAGCCCTGCTGCAGCTGGGACAGGGACCAAAGCCAGCAAGTGGGGCCCACAGCACGCCTCTACATCAGGTCCTGGTGCCACCAACACACCTGAACCCAAAAAGGCTCAGAAAGGGCTCAGTGCAGGGCTCCTATCTAAATCAGCCTCCCCTGAGCACAGGCAGCTTTACAGGAGGACAGATACAATAGAACCATGTGCCAGGCACTGAGACTGTTCTGGAGCAGGACAGAATGTACCTCAGCTTGAAAGGGTTTTGCAAGGCAGAACAGCAGCCATCAGAAGCGCATCTTTTCCAGCCTCAGCAATGATCCTCACCAGACACTCAGAGCACTCCTGCACCCCCACCCTCAGCATCCTTCCCTGAGGAATGCTGCAGCATTACATGAACACTCATCACCGAACCACAGGAGATCGGGTTACACTCGTTAGTCCTGGGGACACGGTGACATTTGCTCTGTTCTGGCCATGTCACCTCTTGGTAAAACCCATCTCCTACCAAAAGCCGTTTCTGGCCCTGCATGCCCGGGGTCCTGCTGGAGTCACCTCCTCCAAAGGATGCTCCTCCGCACCCATACCTGGAGCTGCGGGTGCTGGACCAGGCAGCATCCCCTCTCCCAGAGGCTCAGAATCTCTCTGTCGCTCTTTAATTCTGCTTCCATGATAATGGATCCCTCCAGGTCCAGGGGCTCCAGAGGAAAGGGCTAATGCAGGCGGTCTGGAGTGTGCCCATGGCCTCCCTTGCTACTGGAAGTATTAATGACAGCATCCATTAGCAGGGATGACAGATCCCCTTTCAGTACAACAGAAGGCTCCTGAGTGACTGTCAAAATAGCCCATGCAGAGGGGAAGGAACAAGTTCCCATGGGCCCTCTTCTAATTAAGGGGGAGAGTGGGTCTAAATATGAGCTGCAAAGCACAGAACCACACTATGGAGAAGCTGAGGGTTGGGTGCAGGATCCAGGGCTCAGGGTCATGGCTTGAAGGTGCCCACAGGGTCCCAGCACATCCCAGGTGTCACCTCCCAGTGTCAGGGCCTGGAGCACAATTTGATCGTGGCACTTAGGTGCTAAGGCAATCAGGACCACACCAAAGAGGATCCGAGAGGATTAGTTCATCCACTCTCCAATTGCAAACTAACGCAGTGTCAGCACCTGTAGGAATCACTGTTCCTCTCCCCTGTGTTCACTGGACCTGGAGCTCTCCTTGGCTATCACATTCCCAAGGCTTTTACAGAGGAGTTCAAGCTGGGCTGAGGTTGCCCAGAGAGGCACAAAGAGCAGAAGCAGCAAAGCTGCAGCCGGGCAGTGCCTTCATGGGCACAGGGTGAGCACTCAGCGCCAGAGCAGGGGCTGGCGATGCTGGAGCAAGACTTTGAGCTGCCACTGGGTGCAGGAACAGCCTCGGTGCTCTCTGCCCTTCCCAGCGCCGGGCACGGGATGGAGAATCCAAACTGCAGAGACTTGAGGAGTGACCTCCTGCCTGAGTGCAGGGTGAGCCCACAGCCCAGCGCTGCCTGCAAACAGAGCAGGCTAAAGCTGGTCCTTGTCCCAAAGTGCTTGCGAGGGGAGCACAAGACACACGAGAGGGGAGCAGGCAGAGGGGGAACAATGAGGCAGTGTTTGCTGCAAGGCCGTGGGTTCCGGACACCATCTGGGGTATGATCCAAGTGATTTCATGTGACTGAGTCACTTCAGGGCTGCGGGAGCGAGCTGATGGAGCCGCGTCCGTGTCAGCACAGCTCTCATCCGCAGGGACACTGCGGCACCTCAACTCAGCCCCCTTGGTGGCAGTGAAGCACCAGCCCCATTTAGGGGGGCTCAGATATGGGTTTAACCAGGGCAGGAGCAGCTGAGGGCAGGCAGGATGCTCTAAGGCCCCTTCATCCCAAAGCAGTCTGGGATTCTCCGAACATCTTCCCTTTTGGCTGTGGTCACAAGGAGCCCGCGGGGCTTTCCCACCCGTCCAGGGCTCCCTGGCAGCAGGATGTGAAACAAACACGGGGCTATCACTGTTTGCTCAGGTGCATTTCAAGGGCTGCCATTAATGAGCAGGACACTGGGGGGGGGGGGGGGGGGGGGGGGTGTTAAGCAGCCGTGTGCAGGGGGCTGCATCCCACAGGATAAGGAGTTAATCCCTGCTTGGGGGGGCAGATGGGCAGGGAGAGGAGTGGAAGCGGCACCAGCTGGAGCCCGGCTCTTGACAGCGGGGGGCTGTGTGCTGGGAACGTGGGGCTCTGGCTTCATCTCCCCAGCAAAAACAAAGCGAGGGGGGAAACCCGATCCCGACATCCTGACGGGGCCCGAGCATCGTGTGCGGGATGTGGCCCCGGGCTGGGATCAGCCAGGAGAGCGCCGGGACCAGCTCCGTGGCTTTTGTTCTTGGAAGGCAGAGGGTTGGGAATCGCTGCTCCACCGAACGTGCCCAGGGCACCAGGAGGTGCTCGGCGCTCCTTTCATCAGCTTTCCACAGGCACTAAACTTAGGGGAGAAGGAGGAAATGACCCAGTGCTGCGCAGCTGCCTCACTGGGTGCAGTGCATGGTGCTGAGCTGGACCCCAAAGCTGCTCCAGAACAGGGGATGCCACACGGGAATGGTCAGTCCCTGCCTGAAGGGCTGGAATTAAAGGTGCCTTTTCCCCCAAATAACAGGAATGAACAATTCCTGTGTGCTTCTGGCTCCAGTTTTGCTGGGAAGGAAGCACTGTTTGTGGAGCCGGGAAGGGTACGGGATAGGAGGGAGGAGGAGGAACAATTCCCAGGCAGATCTGTCACAAAGCAAACAGCTCCTTCAGCCCCTGTGTGTTCCTCTGGATGTTTGCCCCCGTGTGACTCTCACCCCGGGCCTGTGGCCAAAGGGAATGAGCAGCTGGGTGCTGGACCCTGGAGCCAAGCCGCTGGAATGCTGCAGGCACAGGCTGGGGGAGAAGAGGCTCCGAGCAGCCTGAGGAGGACCTGCGGGTGCTGCTCAATGAGAAACTGAACCTGAGCCGGGTTCAGCGCGCACCCGAGCACAGAACCCCCCTTGTGCTGGGCTGCAGCGCAAGCAGAGGGAGCAGGAGGGCGAAGGAGGCTGCTCCATCCCTGGCAGTGCTCAAGGCCAGGTTGGACACAGGGTCTTGGAGCAGCTGCTCCAGTGGAAGGGTTCCCTGCCCATGGCAGGGGTTGGAACTGGAGGAGCTTTAAGGTCCCTTCAACCCAAACCATTCCCTGATTCTAACTCCTGTGTCCGTGTCTTGCTCAGGGCCACCGTCTCCACGCACGCACCGAGGCTCAGCCCTAACCCGGCCGGAGGCTCAGGATGGGAAGCGCCGCTGGATTTGTCCGCACATCCCTCACTGCCATCACCCTTCTGGGTAAGTGCAGCCCTCACATCCCTGTCCCCTCCCGAGGTTTCCATGGGAGAAGCCAGAGGGGCTGCTGGAGATGCTGATGACCCAGGGCATGCAATGGTCATTGCTCATCCGGGATGCGCCTCTCTGTGCTCTGTGATGCTCAAGCCCAATTCTCTGGTGGTTTATGCAGCTTTGCCCAACTTCCCATTGTTCCACCCAAGGAAAAGGACAGGGATTGAGACACTCGTCTCCCCCTTTCTTAATTCAAGTTCAGGTGAAGTGCAAGAGATGCAGAACCTCCGGCGATGCCTTGGCAGGAACAGCATCCCTCACAGCCAGGCTGCGCTTGCCTTGGAGCAAGGAGGAACGTCCTCCTGCCAGCAGGATGCACTCTAAGGATGCCTTTTTGGCCATTCCCCGACTGCAAAGATTCCCTCATTCGTCAGGGACCATTTCTGCATCCTGGGGTGTCTCAGGCTGCACCCGAAAGGTCCCTTTTCAGCAGGGGGATGTTTCATTTCAGACCGCTGAGACTCAGATAATGCCTTCAAGGTAATTCATCATCCGGGCAGAGGCTGCTCGCCTGTCCTTATAAATATCTAATTACCTTTTAATGTTCTCCGGGTCCCCGAGGAGGCAGAGGCAGGGGTGGCTGCCCTACATGGGGATGCAATTAGCCTGTTTGGCAATTGGTGTGACCCAAATGTGGCCGAGGCAGGAGGATGGAGTCGGGTTCTCCCATTAACCAGCTGAGTTCCTGCAACTGGCTCCTCATCCAAGCTGAGCCCACAGAAAATGACTCAGTGTAAAGCCCGTGAGGGTTGTTTCCTCTCGACCTTTGGCTGTTGATGGGATGGATCTCAGGAGCCAGCTGGGGGACAGAAATGCTCCCTGTAACAGCAGTAACTGCCCAGCTCCCGGCGCGCCACCAGAGCCCAGCACAAAGGGAAAGCAGCTTCCTGGACACCCGGGTTTGCAGCACATTCCCCATCCTCAGAATAATGTCCCACCACCCAGACACTGCCCTGTCCTGTCAGGATCCAGGGCTTTTCCCTCCCAATCAGCAGCACAAGTCACTCCTTGTGCTATGGGAAATCTCCAACCTGGTTTTCCCACTTACAATTCCCACTTTCACCTATTCCTATTTATTTAGGTGTTAACATTTACCTTCCCTAGTAACCAATGTTCTAGAGAGGCACAGCAGTGTATTTACCATCCTTCCTGCTCTCCTCGCTGGATTTTAACACACAAAGTAGGGCTGCATAAGGCAAGGTCACTGCTTCCTGCAGATCTGGCTTGCAGGTTTAAGGACCTTTAGCTTGTGTTTGTCTTCTCCCCACTACCCAAATGACAGAGCCCAAGGTTTTGGTAACAGTAAGAATGACAGTGCTCACCTCACAGGAGCTGAGATTTACCCCTCTGCTTTGCTCTTAGTTCCTGGTTGCAGCCATGTCCTCATCTGGTAACTGTGGAGTGATGACTTTAACTGGTGCTCTGCTTAATGACTGAAATCCAGGCATTTCACCCTCGCCATCAAGCAGACACCTTGGAACTGCAGCTAAAACCTCACCTAAACTCCTGGCATTGATTACATTAGAGAAAATCAATGCCTGACAGTTGTAGTCCATAACCTTGGCAGGGAGAAGGGGACAGCAGCAGGTAACAAGGGGGTGCAGACTCTGGGTGGAATCAGAGGGGACTGTTAATGTAATGTGGCTTGATCTGGAAAGAGCATCCCATTAGAAGCAGCATGTGAGTGTTAATTGTAAAGACACAGAAATTATTTTCCATATGCTACAAATCTCAAAATTAAAGGGGTTTAAACCTTAATCCATTCAGTACCACCTATCAGAACACAATTAACACCCTCCTTTCTTATTATTTCTCTATTAACTCATTATTACTCCACTGGCTGGTCAGCAGCTATTTCCTTCAGACCTGCTCAGCACAGCCATTGCTGAGAGCAATACTTACACACGCTTCTCCTTTGGGAACAGACCTGGTCTAGAAGGGAAGTGGCACCCACACTGATGGGGAGGGAATGAGACACTGAAGACACTGCTTTTCCCTTCTCCCAAAGCATCAGACACAGGCTACAGCTGCTGTCCCCTGTGTGACAGTGGCACCATCGGGTTCCCTTGCAGCAGCAGCACATCCTGCTGCCGGCACCGAGGCCTGGTAATTGCCTGATGCTCGGACACAAGGAGCAGCTGCTCCAAGCCCATGGAGCCAATTATCTCCCATCCCGCCCTCATCTCCACATGCAAGAGCAGCCGGAACATGAGCTGAACCCCAGGAGCTACAGGTAAAGGGCTGCTTCCCCTGAGCCCAGCAGTGCTGAGCTGGCCGTTCCCTGCTGGAAGCTGCTCTTGCATAAAACATCACACTGGCTGGAGTCACTTAATTTAACTGGTGAGCATGCTGAGTGCTGTGGGGAAGGAAGCAGATTGCTGGCTGGCATGGCAGTTTGAAGACAGTTATTCATTCAAATACAAAGCATGGAAGCATCCTGGAGCTCGCTAAGCTCACTCCAGAGGCAGAGGGGAACTGTGCTGGAAGCCCTCTGCCTTGAGGTGGCTGCATCCCTGCTAAGAGACAGGGTGCAGGGAGGGAGCAGGCTTCCTGGTGATTGTTATCCCAACAGCTGCTCCTGCAGTGAGGGATTTCCAGGCTTTGTTCTTCCTTATCTGCAACCCATTTCCATACAGCCTGTGTGGAAGGGGGTCTGCCAGCACTTGTCCCACATCTGAGACGCACAGTGAGATGCTGTGGATAGCTGGTTCCAGTGAAACATCACCACGCCAAAGGTGACACAGGGCAGGAGAAGGCAGGTTCTTATGTTCCTCCTGTGCCTATGCCTGAGCCATACCCAGAACCAAATCTGTGTCTGAACACTACAAAGGAAGCCTCAAGCTAATCCCATTAGTTGAACAGAATTGCTACCAGCAGCACCGGTTTGCACCCCAGCAAGCAGCAGGTTTGAGTCATTGAGAGCTGATGATGCTGCAGACTCGGGGATGGAGGGGATCTGCAGGGAGGCAGGGTCCTGGAGAGGTTTTCACAGGAACCAACCAGCCAAAGTTTGCAGAGACAGAGGGGAAGCAGCACGTCCTCACTGCAGGGACATGGAGGGCATCCAGGGCTCCCAGCTCCAGTCTCTGTGCACAGGTTTGCAGGAGGCACACGTCAGATCTCCTTCATCTGCACCTCTTCAGGCCCATCTGGTCCCTCTGTCGCAGCAGAGATGGTGTGAGATGCTCAATGGGAAATGCACGTTATCTGCCCAGAGCCCCGGCTGGGGCTGGGCTGCCATATGGGTTGTGATTTTCATGTTGCTCTTCTTTGGTTCTGGCGCTGGCAGGGACACCCTATGGAACTGAAAATGACAAGGTTAGAAGCAGCTAAATGGAGCTGAGCCTTTCTTCCCTCCTTGCAGTGTGGTGCCAAGCACAGAGCAGCACAAGGATCTATGGCCCGGTGTTTGAGGAGCAGCCAGCCCATACCCTCTTCCCTGAAGGCTCAGCAGAAGAGAAAGTCATCCTGGCCTGCCGAGCCCGAGCCAGCCCCCCTGCGACCTACAGGTGAGCTCTGGGGCACAACCACCATGGAAAAACCCCTACCATGGGAGCCAGCCTCCCCATCCACATGGGATGTGCCATCCCCCGCAGGACACGGGCTCAATGTAACCCAGATCCCCCCAAAGCACAGCCTGCACAGGGCACCACAAGAGGTGCAATGAGGATTTTGGACCAGGGCCTGTAGGGACAGGACAAGGGAAATGGCTTTAACCTGCCAGAGGGGATCCCAACCCAAACCATTCCATGATCCCATGATTTATACTGCGCTCACTCTCTACACCCCTCTTGGCAGGTGGAAGATGAATGGCACAGAGATAAAGATGGAGCCGGATTCCCGCTACCGGCTAGTTGCAGGTGACCTCGTGATAAGCAACCCAGTGAAAGCCAAGGATGCTGGCTCCTACCAGTGCGTGGCATCTAATCCCAGGGGCACGGTGGTGAGCAGGGAAGCCTCCCTCCGCTTTGGCTGTAAGTTTGTCTCCACCAGGTAAATGAACTGTAGCCACATGGACTGGGGTAAACTGAGCCTCCTGCTCACATTAACAGGGGTTGGAAAGAAGCTTTTCCATGCATGAAACCCAACATCATCCCTGGGCACTTCCCATTACCATGGAAGTGCAGTAGAAAGCCAGTAATAGTTTGGGATCTCCCTCTGTACAACCACATGGACAGGTTTGATTTTCCATGCTTAGTTTTGCAGGAATTCTCTGCAGAGGAGCGTGACCCCGTGAAGATCACTGAAGGATGGGGGGTGATGTTCGCCTGCAGCCCCCCTCCCCACTACCCAGGTAAGCATCACCCTAGCAAGGACTGGCAGCACTGCTGGTGGAGAGGTACAGCAGCTAAAGGGATTCCCAACCATGTGAAGCATGCCGTGCTTTGCCTTGGGAATTCCAGGGAAGCAGGTTTGGGTTTCATTCAGCAACAAGACAGAGGCCGAGCTTCTCACATAGGGAAAGCAAGCACCATCCAAGGACCACCTTGGGCTAGAAGACAGCAAGCAGGGTTTAGTCCCACCCGAGAGGACACAGCCCCTTGTGCACTTGGTTCCCTTTCCCCACAGGCTTATCCTATCGATGGCTCCTGAATGAGTTTCCCAATTTCATCCCAGCCGACGGGAGGCGTTTTGTGTCTCAGACCACAGGAAACCTTTACATTGCCAAGACAGAGGCTTCGGACCTGGGCAACTATTCCTGCTTCGCCACCAGCCACATCGACTTCATCACCAAGAGTGTGTTCAGCAAGTTCTCCCGCCTCAGCCTCGCCGCAGAGGGTCGGTGCTCCCGGGTTATCCTACAGGGAATGGGGAAATGCTCCAGAGGGCAAGAGCAGCCTCGCAGGGGAGTTCAGGAGCTTACAGAGGTGTTACCTGCCTGGAGCCTTCGCTGTTTGTGTGCCCACAAACCCCATCAGAGGGGTTTCTGTCTTTAAGAGACAGGGCACAAGGCTCACAGAGCCCTGAGACTCCTCTGCCTTTGGAGACCTTGCAGAGGAGAAGCTAAGGAGACTTCTTGGGCAGGGCAAAGGGAGTAAACAGGTAGGAAATGGAGGAATAGCCCTGAGGCCAGGTTGGATGGGGCTTGGAGCAGCTGCTCCAGTGGATGGTGTCCCTGCCCGTGGCACGGGGCTGGAGCTGGAGGAGTTTTAAGGTCCCTTCCAACCCAAAGCATTCCATGATTCCATGAGGTGTTACAAAGAGATTTTGAGTCTTTAGTAAGAGCTGGTTTGAAAAGAAAGTTGAGCTCGGCCTCTGTTGCCTTCTCCAAACACAAGGGTTTTGGAAAGCAGCAGAACTTCCGAGTACCTCTGCCCTTTCAGAGCTCCCTTGTGCTGTGTTACAGTCACCCTGAACTCACCGGTGCTTCCCTTTCACAGATGCCAGGCAGTATGCTCCCAGCATCAAGGCCAGGTTTCCTGCAGACACCTACGCTCTGGCTGGGCAGATGGTGACGCTGGAGTGTTTTGCCTTTGGAAAGTGAGTGCCGTGTCTATTGCCCAGAAAGGGGGGGCATGGCAAAACCTGCACCTTCAACAACCCTTCTCTTCAATGGGTCTGCTGGAGACTGGAGATGGAGGGGGAACAGGAGGAGGAACAGTCTAAAGCCATCTGTCCTGCTGGCCAAGGCCCAGCGGGGATGGGAGCGGGGTGGCTACGTGGGGATGGAGTGTGCTGCACTGCACGGGGGACCCAAGAGCTGCCCATCACCAGATTTACTATCCCATAGCCCTGTTCCTCGGATCAAGTGGAGGAAGTTGGATGGCTCCCAGTCCTCCAAGTGGATCGGCAGCGAGCCCCTCCTGCAGATCCAGGATGTTGGCTTTGAGGATGAAGGCACTTACGAGTGTGAGGCTGAAAACATCAAAGGCAGAGACACCTACCAGGGCCGCATCATCATTCAAGGTAACACATTTAAGCACGTGCTTTTCCAGAGCAGAACAACATGCCCCGGGCAACAGACTGAGCCTTTGGAAGTGAAAACACCAGCTCTGATCCTGCCTTCTACCAGCCCTGATTTTGCAAAGCCCTAACAAAGGCCTGTAGAGATCACTGGTACCTCTCCTCAATGGGTACATTTAGGCTATAGCAAGTAGAGAGAGCCAACTTGCTCTGAAATCATTCTAGCAACAATGAGGTAACAAGGGAAGGGAGAACAGTGGTTCAAATAAATCTTGGCTCTCAACCAAGATCTTCTCTAAGCCTGGGCTGCTCCCACAAGGGCTAATGCTTGGAGGTGTCAATCAGATCTAGCCAAGAACTTAACCTGGTTATCTCAGTCTGAATCAAGGCTCTCCTGACGTCCAGGGATAACGGCAGATAGACGGGAACCCCTAAAATTCTCCCTCAGATCTGGATTCTGCCTTAGTTTTGTGCAGCCCACAGGCTGTGCGAGGCCTCAGCCTGGCATCACTGCCCCCAACGGAAGGTGGTTCCTGGGGTGAACCAGGCTGTGCAGAGCAGGAGCCCGCAGAGGACACCCGGAGCATCCTGCTGCCCGTGGGCACCGCACAGCTCCCAGCTGACCCCTGCGCCTCTCTCTGCAGCTCAGCCGGAGTGGCTGGAGGTGATCACGGACACGGAGGCTGACATCGGCTCCGACCTGCGCTGGAGCTGCGTGGCCGCAGGCAAACCCAGGCCTGCGGTGCGGTGGCTGCGGAACGGGCAGCCCCTGACCTCCCAGGTACCGGCAGAGCTGGGCTCAGAGCCTCCCCTGCCTCGCTGCAAGTGCATCTCAACCCCGTCCTGTCATCCCGCATCCCATGTGCCCCCATGAGGCTGCAGAGTCCTTATCCACGGCAAGTTCCCTCTCCCGGCATTACCATCCCAGCCATTGCTTCATGCAACTACAGGGACTCACAGCCAGTTACCAGGGTGGATAAATAGCACCTTGGACCTGTCTTTGTATGACCTGCACATTGCTGCATAGGCACTCCAAAGTCTCAGCAGAGCACAGTGATGTGGGGTAGTGACTGGACAGGCATGAACACATCCTGCGTTTCCTCCTGTGGAAAACCAGGCTGGCTCCAACCTGGCATCAGAGTCTGTAATGAAACTCAATCCTGCACACACGAGGCTTGAGTTCCATTTGTGTTTTTGTCATCTAATGGGTTCATCCTCTTGTTTGCACAGAACCGCATTGAAGTGAGCGGTGGAGAGCTGAGATTTTCCAAGCTAGTCCTGGAGGACTCTGGCATGTATCAGTGTGTGGCTGAGAACAAGCATGGCACAGTATATGCAAGTGCTGAATTAACAGTGCAAGGTAATTCCTCACTTCCCAGTGCTCTGGGTTTCAGTGGGACACTGAAGCATTTTAGATCTCTTCCTAACAACCTGTGCTTGCCATGTCAGAATGAGATAAGAGCAGACAAAACCGGCTTCACTCACCATTGGAATGCAGCTGCTGGTTCAACAAGACACTTTACAACCTTTTAAAATTGAAATCTTGTGTAAATTCAGTAATGCTGAAAGAGAACAAGGGCATCTGTTTGGTACAGAAAGTGTATGGGACAGAGAGCAGCAGCACAAGCTCTAACCCATCACATAACCTCCCTCTTCTGGGGAGGAAAGAGGCCAAAGAGAAGAGTTCAGTATCCATTCAGCCTTTGATGGGTGCTGACTGGAACTTGGCTGATGCCAGCCTTGGTCCTCCTCAGTCTGATCTCCTCCTGGTCAGTGGATGCCAGAGAGAAATTAAAGGCCCTAAGCCTCAATTGCCTAACATTAACACACTGCAACAGATAAAATCCAACTGTCTCTGCAGTTCCAGCAGGAGTCGTGGGCAAGCTGGAAGCCTCCACTGGTGACCTGGGCAGGGAATTGAAGAGAATATCCTCTACATTTTCAAAAGCAGCTGTTCTTGTGTCTCTCAAAGACCTTGCACTTGTTAGGGTCATACCCCATTGCTATTACAACACATGACATCTGCCCTTCTGGTCAGAAACCAGCCGGCAGCCGAGGAATCCCTCCTTCATCTTGCTCACCAGATATTGCCATGCTTCTGTTACCAAACCACCTAACAACAAACGGATGCCTACTTACCTGGCACTTCAATGCTCCCATGGCAGCGTTTTCTAACCATTCCTCAATCCTTTTTTCCCCCTGTAGCCTTAGCACCAGATTTTAGACTAAACCCAGTGAAGCGCCTGATCCCTGCAGCCCGAAGCGGGAAGGTCATCATTCCCTGCCAACCAAGAGCAGCACCTAAAGCCACCATTCTCTGGACCAAAGGGACTGAGCTTCTGATCAACAGTAGCAGGTAGCAGCACAGGGTCAGCTTCTACCTAGAAACCATAGCTAAAACGATGGGGTTTTCTTGCCAGAAGACGGGACTTGATGACCAAAGTGTGCTGCTACGTCTATAGCTTCTTTAGAGAACTCCTATGAGTATTGTGCAGCCCTGTCTTCATCAGCAGTTCCTCTCAGATCAGCAGGTGTTGGAAACTGTCAGATGCACGGTGAACAGCCACTGTAACCTTCCTCTTGTGTGGTTCTTCTTCCTTTTCAGGGTGACTATTACCACAGATGGCACCTTGATCCTCCAGAACATCAGCAAATCTGATGAGGGGAAGTACACCTGCTTTGCTGAGAATTTCATGGGCAAAGCCAACAGCACTGGGATCCTCTCTGTTCGAGGTAGAGGTGTTTGCCTTGACTTGGGCTCAGTTGAATAAGACATGTCTAAGAGTGCCATGTTTTTCCTTATACTCCCCCAAATCCATGCAGTACTCAGGGAGCCAAAGACATTTCAGCCTGTGGAGCAGCAACCCTCCTGCCTGACCCACCAAATACCCCCCTACCAACAACCAGCCCTTGGGAAAAGCATTTCCATTTTGTGACCACCTTCCTCCTGTAAAACCACAGCCAGCAGGAGGGATGACAAGCTGCAAAGTGTTCGCTGGTCTGGATGCTCAGCAGCAGTCGTGTGGAACTGGTACATGGACGTTTGGAGCTAACAGCCCTCCGTGCTCTTTCCCTGCAGATGCCACCAAAATCACATTGGCACCATCTAGTGCTGACATCAATGTAGGTGAAAACCTCACTCTGCAGTGCCACGCATCTCATGATCCGACTATGGACCTGACCTTCACCTGGTCGCTTGATGATTTCCCCATTGACTTGGACAAGTCGGAGGGTCATTACCGCCGTGCCAGCGTGGTGAGTACAGAGGGCAAGCGGGGCAGAGAGAACAGAACAGAGAGCTCATGTGTCAAGGTGAGGGCAGGGAAGGATCATTCATCAGGTACCATCACAGCCAAACCAGACTCAACTTGGGGAAACTGAGTCACTGCCAACCAAACCAGAGCAGAACAGTGAGAGGTAAAACCCCAAACACCTTCCCCTCACCTCTCCCTTCTTCCCTGGCTCAGCTTCACCCCTGAATTCTCCACCTCCTCCCCACAAGGGGCTCATCCAGTCCAACCCCTGCAATGAGCAGAGACACTTTCCACTAGATCAGCTTGTTCAGAAGCGCATCCAGCCTGGCCTGGAACGTCTCCAATGACAGGCAATGTCTCCAACGTGATCATCCATGGGCTTCACAAACTCTTAGAGTTATCTCTGCAGCCCCTCTACTACCAAAACCTTACCACACCTGCCAATACCTTGCTGAATGCCGGGTATGATCATGCATGTTCAAGTGCTCTCCCTGCTGTCTTCTCCCCATGCAGAAGGAAGCTATTGGGGACCTCAGCATCTTCAACACGCAGCTGAAGCACTCGGGGCGGTACACGTGTACAGCCCAGACCGTTGTGGACAGTGCTTCGGAGTCAGCCACGCTGACTGTCAGAGGTAATCTCTCTGTTGTAAAGTCCCCTGCTCCTTACAAGCCTGAAGGAACAGCATGGTCCTTGCAAGGGATCAGCTTCTTTTCCCATGAGACCACCTCACCATAGAATCATAGAATGGTTTGGCTTGGCGAGGACCTTAAGATCATCCAGTTCCAACCCCTGCCATGGGCATCTAACATTTGACCTGGATGCAAGAGGCTTATTGAGCTTTTCCGGAGGCCAAACTTGGAGGCTTCCAGGAAAGAAAGGCCTGATTTAGGACTGGCCCAACATGATGAGCAATGAGCCTCCAGATCTTCCAGATCAGTAACATGTCTGTGTCTCCCATCATCCCAGGCCCCCCAGGCCCCCCTGGGGGGGTGGTGGTGAGAGACATCAGTGACAGCACAGTCCAGCTGAGCTGGAGCCGGGGCTTCGACAACCACAGCCCCATTGCCAGGTACATCGTGGAGGCACGGACCCTCCTCTCCAGCAACTGGAAGCAGATGCGCACCAGTAAGTGTCCTGAGGGCAGTGGTGGTGGCAATGGCCCGCGTGGTGGACACCAGCTGGGTGCCCAGCTCTTGTTCTGTGCTCCTATGCTCTATTTGTCCCCCTCTCGTGTTATTGGATTATATAGATCCTGTAAATATTGAAGGCAATGCAGAGACAGCCCAAGTGGTGAACCTCATTCCTTGGATGGATTATGAGTTCCGGGTCTTAGCAAGTAACATCCTTGGAGTTGGGGAGCCGAGTTTACCCTCCAGCAAAATCCGTACCAAAGAAGCAGGTATGTGCAGAGATGCTCAGGGGTGGAAGGGGGAATCCAAGGTACCTGGGTGCTGGAGGGGAAGGCTGGCCTGCAGCATGCCCTGGTCCCAAATAACCAGTCATCTCCTTGAGTGCTCCTGGAGGTGATGCCATCACATTTATGCCTCTTTGCCCATTTACATGTCAAAGACAAAGTGGTACGAGAGCTGGCAGCTCACTTCACCAGCACGAGATACAGGATATTAAATCATTATTAATTCTAGCCCCAAATCCTGTACCTTCTGAGCAGTAATGCTTAGGAAGAGCCCCGGTAGATCACAGAGCACAGCTCTGCAAAGACAAGGTGAATTTCCCAGCAAATGGCTGTGAATGTTCATTCTATCTTCTGCTCACACGGGCAAGCAGAAGGGATGTAAGAACAGCAGAACTGCTCTTAACATACCAAATGCATATTAAATCCTTTGGTAAAGCTCCCCTCCATATCCCTGCTTTTGAGCTTGATTCTTGCCTCCTCCAAGATGTGCTGCCTCCAATTAAGTTCATCAGGCACTGGCAGACTATGGACTATAATATCTGACATAGTCAGGGCTGGAAAGCCAGCCCAGCACTTTGATAGGAGCTCTCCAGGCCTGGCTTAACCCCAGCCTGTGCAGTGTCTGTGCTCATCTCCATCGCTGCCCTTGCCTTAACCCAACCTGTGCTGTCTGCTTTGTTTGGGGACCCGACAGCACCAACTGTGGCACCATCTGGGCTGAGCGGAGGTGGAGGGGCCCCCAACGAGCTCATCATCAACTGGACGGTAAGGGAGGCTGGGAGAGGGCCAAGGGGAGGAGCACGCGCAGCTCCCTCCGAGCAGTCAGCACTGCCATGGTGCCTGCGAGCCAGACGCTGCCCTGGCTCCAACGTGTGGCTCCTTGGATGGGACCAAGGCTCCTCTCTCTTCCCATTCCCTCCCAGCCGACGCTGCGGGACTACCAGAACGGAGACGGCTTTGGCTACATCCTGTCCTTCCGCAAGAAGGGCACGGAGGGGTGGCTGACAGCCAGGGTGCCGCACGCCGAGTCCCTGCACTACGTGTACCGCAACGAGAGCATCGGCCCCTACACCCCCTTCGAAGTGAAGATCAGAGCGTACAACAGGAAGGGAGAGGGACCGGAGAGCCTCACTGCCATCGTGTACTCGGCAGAGGAAGGTAAAGGGGCTGCAGAGGCTCTGAGTGCACCATGAACCAACCAATGTGTCCTCGAGCAGCTCCTGGCAGAGCCGGGTCTCTCTGGGAGCTCAGCAGCAGGAGGGGTTCCAGTGTAACATTGACCAACCTCACATACACAGGGAGATGTTTCCCTATAACCCGGAGCTCCAGAGCAGACCCATCCTCACAGCACACATCTGTGGCCCTGCTTGTCCTATTTAGTCCCTAAATCCCTTCCTCTTGCTTTACTCCGTGCACATAACACCAGCTGTCTGCCTGCACAGTAACGGGGAGAGCCCCTGGTTTTAGTATGGCCGTTGTGCTGACAGGCGATAGGAAAAGGATTTTCTTCCCTTTTGTTGTCTTTTTCAGAACCAAAAGTGGCTCCATTCAGAGTGAGAGCCAAGGCTGTTCTGTCCTCAGAAATGGATGTATCCTGGGAGCCCATTGAGCAGGGAGACATGACCGGAGTGCTTCTGGGCTATGAGGTACGAGCCTGTGAATGAGAAACACTGAAGCTGAGCCTGGAAAACACAGCAGGGAAAATGCCCCAGGCTCAGTGAGATGGCATTCTGCTTCCAAGGATGGGGGATAATTAATGGGCAGCACCAGCTCTAATGGTGCCAGTGCTGCTGCCCCGCTACTGAAGGCTGTCACCTTATTCCCAGACACATCCTAAGCAGGGGTTGGAGCTGGAGGAGCTTTAAGGTCCATTCCAACCCAAACCATTCCATGATTCCATGGATGGACCAAGTCTGGTATTTGCAGGTGCTTCCACCCTGACTAAACCCATCCTTCCCTTTTGTGCTCAGATCCGGTACTGGAAGGATGGTGACAAGGAGGAGGCAGCCGACAGGGTGAGGACTGCGGGGCTGGTCACATCAGCTCATGTAACAGGCCTGCACCCCAGCACCAAGTACCACGTGTCAGTCAGAGCCTACAACCGGGCTGGCACCGGCCCCCCCAGCCCCTCCACCAATGTCACCACCACGAAGCCACGTGAGTGACCCTGCTTTGATCACTGCCCTCCCTGGGGCTGCTGCTTCCTCCAGAGGATCCCCAGTGACCCCTGGACCCATTGGAGCTCTATCTCGGTGCTCTAACACCATTTAGAGTAGGCCATAAACTCCTGTGCCTTGCATTGCCTCAGGTGAGGCTTGTGCCTGAGATCTGAGCTCAGAGTAACCTCTGCTGGGCTTAAACCAGCCATGGTGGTGCCATGAGCACTGTAAAGCCTCAGGAGGCAGCTGTAACCGGCACAACCTCCTCATCAATCCCTAACTTGTTTGTTTTCTATCTCTCAGCACCAAAGAGGCCACCTGGGAACATCTCCTGGACTTTTTCTGGGTCTACAGTCAACATCAAGTGGGATCCAGTGGTGGCAAAGGCAGATGAGTCTGCAGTTACAGGCTACAAGGTACAGGCAGGCGGTAGCTGGCTTCTCCTGTAGGTGACCCTAAGGAAATCACAGCGCACATAAACTCAGCCTTGCCTTTTCCAACAGATGCTTTACAGGCAGGATTCCCACTCTGCTCCCATGCTGTTCCTGGCCAGCAAGAACCAGCTCGACATCCCTGTCCCTGAAGACTTCACTCATGCCTTTGTCCAGATCCGGGTGACGGGCCCCGGCGGAGATGGGATCCCAGCGGAGGTTCACATCCTCCGGAACAGCGGTAGGGGCACTGCTCTGAGTACACCCCCTCCTTACAAACACCCATCCCCAGGGTGCCGCACACCCCTGCCAAACAAGGTGCCCATCTGCAGGACCACTGCCCTGGCATTCACTGCAAGTGATGGGCAATGACCTGGCCATAGCGCAGCAGGACAGTAAACGCTGCTCTGCTTTAAAACCCCACTCTCCCTTCCTGGGAGGCTCCTCAGGGACAATCCCAACAGGAGCAAGCACAGCTCCAGAGCCACCATTTTACCAACCCTCCCTCCTCTTCCCTCAAGGCATCCGGTTGTTTCTGTGCAACACAACAGTCACTCCCTCCCTGGTCCCTTTCTTGCAGGGACAAGTATGATGGTGGAGGACTCGGTGACGAGGCCGGTGCCGCACGCTGTCACCATCGCAGCTAACTCTCTAGTACTGGTGGCCCTGATCAGGTACCTGGAGCTCTGACGATGGCCCCTGCAGCAGAGGACTCCGGACATGCTCCCTCCCAAGGCAGTGGGGAACTCCTCAACACTTGGCTGCTGCAGCATCCCGTTTGTGCCACGGCAGCACTACAGCGAAAGGATTGACAATGTGGTTTTAAGGCAGGAAGAGAGAAAGAGCCTTTTTTTTTGGTGGTGTTTTGGAAGAACATGAGCTTTCCTACAAGAAATGGGTCTTTAACCGAGATTAAAGCTTTTATACACAAACAAGTGAAGAATTCCACATGAATTCTGACAGCAACTGCCCCCACACTGCACCCAGTAGGTTTTCTGCCTTACGAAGCCATGTACTAAAATAACCAGACTGCTACATTTACCCTTTGGTTTTAAACATGTACAGTGAATTTCTGGGGGGGGGGGGAAAGGGAGGCTGGGGACTGAGATTTCACAGTGATCAGCATGTTCCATGCCAAGCCCACTCACAGCCATCTCTAACGAATCATGGGACGGGATTCCGCTTTCCCCACTCACAGTATGCAGCCCAAGGAGATAAAGCCACGAGAGAGATTGATCTCTGCCCCATCCTGAAGAACACGGAGCTTAGATGGTGAAAAGCCTTTTTGACAGCCCTGGTGTTAACTTGCAAGCCCAGCCTCTTGTTTGTATCGATCGTTCTGCTGTGAGGTGCAATGTTCAACATTACCCACGGCCCTCGTGCTTTGGGGTGGTTTTCTTACACTGTCTGCCTCTTTCCTTAGCTCTTGGGAGGGAGGAGAAGGCGTAAGGGAAAAGGAGACACTTCCTTAGCATTGGCTAAGTCAGAGGGGCAGCCCTGCCTCCTGACAGAGGTGTCAGCATCTCCCACTTCAGTAGAGAGAGGGTCTTAAAGGAGGAATTAAAGGAGTATCAGAGAAGTTAAACAAGAGCTGGAGACTCAGGAGCCAGCCCTGGGGCAACAAAGTTCAATCCGGGCTCAGCTTCGTCTCCCTCCAGCCACAATGCCAGGCTCCACTTGGGACTGCAAGCTTGAGACCCAGCCAGGAATTCCAGCTCCAAGGCTGGTGCAGCTCATGTAAATGGGAGGGCTGATACCCCAGAGAAGTACAGGGGGAGGTGCCCATTAACTAAAATGGCTGGGAATAGAGCTTGCACATTAAAATCTGTCTCCTGGTAAAGCAACCCAGCAAAGTCAATGAGAAGCTGATTTATGTTGCTCCCTGGTTGTCAGACCCCAAGGGCATCCCTTCACCTGCCTCCTTCCCAGCGGATAACACTGATGGCCTGAGCGAGCTCAGCTCCAGCACCACCTGACCCAGGCAGGGCTGTACACGGCAGAGCACTGACACAGGGATTGTAGGTACCAATCCCTGCCCTTCCCAATCAGTTTATGAGGATGGAGAGAGGCTGGCACAGGGTGCCCAGGGAAACTGTGGCTGCCCCATCCCTGGCAGTGTTGGACACGGACCTGGAGAACCCTGCTCTAGTGGAAGGTGTCCCTGTGCATGGAACTGGATGAGCTTTAACAACTCTTCCATCCCAGACCATTCCCTGATTCCATGATTTTAAAACTACTGTGCCTTAGGGAGCATTTGAGAAATTACATAAATCCTGGCCTTCCAGAGTCCTGCCTATGGTATAGATCCCCAGTATCCCATCACAATGTTTTTAGCATCTGGCCCACCAGAAGGTAAATGGGGTAGGTTCACAGCAGGGGATGCACACAGGAGGCCCCGGTGTGCTGAGCAAACAAGAGAAGCAGACAAAGAAAAATAAATTTAATGAATGAACCTAAACATCCCTCATCCGGGGACCTCCCTGCTCCCTTGTAGCCATTGGGATACAGCTGGAAAAAGAAGCCAAGAGCTCCATGCTGATGCATGGCTGAGGCAGGCAGTGAAGGCAGGGACCATCACCCCAGCGCCTGGCCTGAGCCTCCTCCAGCTCTCTCCACAGGTCTCCATGGCCTCCCCCATCCATCAGGACAACAGCTACACCTCAGTTCTATCCTTGTACTATTTATGTTCCTGAAGACTTTAAGATGATTTTACTGATGTTTGGAAGCTTCATTTGGCAAATATTCCCTGTGCTTCATTCTGCATTCCTGTTATCGCCTCCACCTTGCTGGGCCTCAGCCTTTCTCCCCCAAAAGACGGGATGAAAGGAAAACCCAGTGTTAGCTCAACAGCAAAGGAAATGAGGGCTTGGGCAAGGGTTACCTGATCAATATGCAGCACCAGCAGCAGCCACGATGACAGTGTTCAGGAGGCATAAACTAAGAGGACCTGTGGAGCTCCAGAGCACAGCTCGATGATGCCACTGCAGCAGCACAGGCACAGCTCAGGAGAGGACCAAACCAAAGCATCCAGGTCAAACAACCAAAGAGCCTCCATCAAATGGAGCTGCAGGTGTTGGAAGTGCCCCAGGTCTGCCCCTGCCTGCACTCTGCAGTGGGGACCACAACAGAAACCCTCACACTGATGAAGTCTGATACAGGACTTGCTGCCCTCCCAAGGGCTGCCATGCCCATGGACACAGCTGATTCTCTTCAAAGGGTCCCTATATATAAAACCCCTACATATAAAGCCCAGCCAGAGGCACCAACAGGAGAAAGAGATGTGGAAGAAGCCTTCTGTAAAGCCAGAGCTTCCTAAAATGCAGCACAGTTTTAGAAGGTGTTTAGAGCTAGGGGAGAGAAACAGATCTCAGCATCTCCACAGAGCTTCCTGGCTTGGCACCACTGCACTGAGCTGCAAATCAGTTTCCTGTCTTATTAAGAATCCCCTGCATTTAATTGCTGAGTGTCTGCTGTAGAGATTGACTTACAGGGATGAGCTGAGTGGTGGGGGTTTGCTCCCAGCACCTCCGTTCAGGGGGTCCATCCTAGTGTCAGTAGTAGGAACCAGCTCAACAAGGGTGCTGTGAGGATTACATCACCAAGGTGGAGTGTTTGCAGCCTCCCACATGAGAGAAGCTTCACAGCTCTGATTTAGCTTTAAAATAACCTTCTACCTGACACAACTGAACTTGCAAACTGAAGATGGTGTTTCTGGGTTTAGGTTGTCTGGGCTGAATTCAGCTCGCAGCTGGAGCAGTTTGAATCAGGCCAGCTGAACTCCTGTGCCCTCAACAGGAGACACTTCTATATGTGCCCAAGGAAGCAGTTGGATAATGAAGCAATCACATTCAGCTACTGCCTGAGGGGTCTAAATCCCATCTGCTCTAAGCCTGCGCCACAGACACCCCCTGTTGTGAGCATTTTACTCCAGCTTCACCCACTCCACACCAACGGGGCAGTACCTTTATTGTACACTACTCTGGTAAGAAAACCAGCTGTAAGCAGACTGTACTTAACTGTAATGATGGGTATTTATTGGCTCCAGTAGCACGCAGCTCATAAATAAAGGTATCCAGAGGCTTTAGACAGCTACAAGAGTCTGGAGTACTTCTGTCTGGTGTTAAATGCAGGCAGTACCACATGTACTAATCCTGCTGAGGAGCCCAGTGACACCCCACTGCTCTGAGCTGGACCCCTCAGTCAAAGCCAAGTCAATGAAAAGATGGTAAACTCAAATTCTATCCCATGACAATGATAATTACCCAGAAGAG
This sequence comes from Melopsittacus undulatus, assembly GCF_012275295.1. Lineage (NCBI taxonomy): Eukaryota > Metazoa > Chordata > Aves > Psittaciformes > Psittaculidae > Melopsittacus > Melopsittacus undulatus. Next base: position 1,651,910 of record NC_047542.1, read on the forward strand.
AGAGACTGTCCCTTGGGTAAGGAATCACAAGCATTGAGGCTGGAGATGTTAATGTAATGTGCTCCCTCTGGTATTCCAATGGCTGGGAAGCGATGCTAGAAAACTGAAACTCAAAGATTTCAAGCACCTGATTAGCTAAAGGTGTAAGTGATTGTTGAAGCAGCTTGCCAAAGAGCTTCCTCATCAGTCACAGCCTTTAAGCCAAGCCTGGAAACCTTCCAGGGAAGATATCCAATAGATCAGCCACAAGCGAGCAGATTTGCAAAGGTTCACTTCCATTAGAGAAAAGAATTCCCTTCACAGCAGCAACTGCTGCATGAAATCACCTTGTCTACGTGATGTCAGACTCATTCAGCACGGTCATTCTGTCCGGCCTTAAATATCTACTGGCTTCCTTGTGCCTTTGGGAAGGATGTCAGGTGATCAGCCAGAGCAACCCTAAGTGCAACAGGCCTGAGGCTCTCCACTGGCGAGTGGGGAGATGAGAAACTGGGCTCAGCAGTACTGGGGTCATAGGGGACCTTGCCCTCAGGCCGCCCATCCTGGATGCATTCACCTTCCTGCAGCCCCTACAAGAAACACTGAGCTTGACCATGGGGTGCTCACGGAGCTGCACAGCATCAGCACTGCAGCAAGCCCAGAGGAGGCCATGAAGCTGCTGCCAGGGCTGGAGGACAGGTAAAGGAATGAGCAGAGGTCAATGTGCAGGGGATGGAGGAGTCAGACAGCCCCATCTCGGTGCCATAGAAGCTTACAGGGGTTTGTTTTCCTCTTTGCAGCCACTCAGGTTCCAGCAGTTAAGGCAATCCAGTTATTCCATTTAGATAAGCTTCAGTAGCTGACAGCAATTGAAAAGCTGCCTGTGCCTCCCCATTCTGTTATTCCCTCCTCCCTTCCAAGTGCTAATGCCATTAGCAAATTGACTTCCTCCCTCACACAATCTGTCTGCCTTTAGTTTGTACAGTGCTAAGTGCTTCCTAATACTGATTGAGCACAAGTTTGTCCCAGGAAGCAGCCTCCAGCTGGGACCAGGCAGCAGCAGGGTTGGTGTGTGTGGATGCTGCAGCCTCCCCATGGGTCAGGCAGACAAACTGGGCTGGGAAGTGGTTCAGGCACCACATTACCAACGCAGAGCAGATAAAGACACTTTTTGTCCTGTAATTGAGTCAGGTATGTTGGTAAGAACAGGGACAGGGGCTAAGAAAACATGGATATTACAGGAAGAGACAGAACAAAATGTATGGATGGGGAGAGAACACAGTTACGAGGGGTCCTTGCTTCAGCCTTCACTGACCCCCTGTACATCCCACCTCTCCTATTCCCTTTCTGTGTCCCTCCTTCCCCCCAGCTCAGTCTGCTCTCTCTTCCTTCTCCTCCACCCCCAGCTAATCCAGACATCAGCCAAACCTCAAAAGGCCCATCAGGGAAGTGTCATTTCAAACAGCCATGATGGCAATAAGAAGCCCAGATCCATCCTTTCTGACAGCTGAAGCTGCACTGGCCATCACAAACCCACCTTTTAAAATAAGCATTAAAAATATGTATATTATCCATCTTGAAATAACCATTAAAATATGTATTAATGTTTCCTGCTGTGGGCATCTGGGTCCCCTCAGAAGAACAAAGCAAAGACACAGTAAGATGAAGGACCCTGTTAGCTCCCATTCTGACCTCCTCAGCTGAGCAGGGAGAAAATGGGATTGTCCTGGACCTTTCATATCATATTTCTGTGTGTCTGAAGCACAGCTGCCCACAGGATGCAAAGTCATTTCCATGACAAAGAGCAGAGAGGCTCTTCCAGATGGGGCAGCTTCTCTCTGTTGATTTTAGCCATTAGCTCCCAACCCAAGCATGTCTGCTCCTGCTATTCAGGGAGCTCTTCAGCACAGCCTGCCCCAAAGCAGCCCAGGTCTCATCCCACCCAGCACAACAGACAGGAGAGGAGACAGCAGCTTCCTCTCCCCTGAGATGGGCATCACATTCACCAATTCTATCACCCGTCTCCTCATGTTCAGGGGGTAAACAGAGCTCTGTAAATCTGGTGTGTGGGAAGTCCCTTCCCCAAAGGGTGGCCCCATGCAGCAGGAAGGGGCAGTGCATCTTCCCAAAGGCATCTCCTGGCAATGCCAAATGCCAGGTTCCAAACTCCTGCTGGTTCTTGTGCCCATTAAAGTCTCCTCATGGCAAGAGGGAACTCGTACAGGTACAAACCAGGAGCTGAAGCCTGATGACAGGCTTGCTCTTCAATTGGATACAGCTAGACAAGGTCCACAGCCCACTGACTCCATACACTTCCTACCTCCCTCACTGCACACGAAGACTTAGCTTCCTATTTCAGCCTGATTTTCTGTATAAGATGAATCAAATCAGGTATTTACCTCCACATCCAACTCTTTCCATATTAGAGCATGTTTTTTGTTGTTCTGGCAAAAAGAAAAAGGAACAGTATGCTTCAATCTATAATATTTTGTGCTGTGCATTCCTATTCTTTAGTTCATAGGGAAAGAAAAAAGGAAATAGACTTAGTAAATACAGTAGTTTGCTGTAAAATAAGAGGCAAAGTAGAAAGACTTAATAGGTCCCTCTGTGAATTCCGCTACAAAGGGGGGAACAATACTGCCTATGGAGATGCTGCATGGTTTATACTTATTAATCACCAGGCAAAATGAAAGCTCCGCAGCCCACTGAGCTCCTCCCTGCCTCCCCCTTAGGAACGGGCTCAGCTCTGAGTCATGATTAAAACCACCCTGTTACATCCCTAAGTAGCAGATTTGCTTGTGCTCCCCAGTGCTCCCTGCCTCGTTCTTCTCCACTACAAAGGAGAAGGGCAAGCTCCAAGCTACTGCTTGAAGGTACTTTACCCAGCTCTAGCGGAAGGAGATAAATCCCTCCTAAGGAATCAGGCACCCACTGCTTGTCCCCACACTGCCCCACAGCTACTGAGACTTTGGAGACCTACTTTGAGCTGGTGGAAAGGACAGCAGAGAGCCAGGAAAGCAGGTCTGGAATGCTACCTCAAAAGCACCTCTTGCTGGAGAAACACCATGCACCACAGAGCAATCTGTGTCAGCCCCTGGCACCAGAGCTCTCAGCAAGGCAGAAGAGTAAGGAATAAGGATCACAAGTTATTAGCTAAACAAAACCCCCTAAACACAGAGAAGTAAAAGAAAGGCCTGTTAGAGGAACACAGCAAGGCAATGGGCAGTTTCTGTGGATCACTGTCCTCTAACTCCTGTCTGCACCATTCCAGCCCATCCTTTCACACAATGGAGAGGCAAACTGCCTTGCTCCATCTGGAGCTCCCTCTGCATCACTCCATTAAGACTCAAGCCCTGGTTCTATTTCCACGTGCTAAATTACTTTAAAGCTTCAGAAAGTATCTGGGAATAAACTGTGTCAACCAGAAAACCCACAACCACCCCCATGAGACACTGCATCAAGAAAGAGACAGACAAGAAGTGACATTAAATCTCAGCTCGTTGCTCTGCAGCTCTCCCCCTCCAAACCCTCTGCAAGCTGTGGAGCACCAGGCTCAGCAAGATACCCCCTGCCACCCCACTGCCAATTCCTACCAAGCACTGATAAAACAGTTCTCCTTTCCAAAAGGGCTCCTCTTCTTGCACTTCATAGACGCCAGTTTCTAGGTTCTCTTCCACTTTGCTTGCTGCTAACTTCTGTTCCCAAGTCAGGAATTTCTGGAAGTTCAGATCCACCAGGTCCTTGTGGATCACTCTGATTGCAAAGTAGACCCTCTTGACCACTTTGAATGTCTTTACCACCTGCACTTCACATCGGTAAGTCCCTGCATCCGACTCCTTGATAGGGGAAAACCTGACAACAGGCCTGGAGTTTCTGAAAGGTCTGAACAGGACGTCCTTCGTGGTGATGAGGCCTGGGGCAAACCTCCATGTATAGCTGTAGGCTTGGCTCCCGTTGCCCATGCTGTCTGAGGTCAGGCAGCTCAGCTGGAAGGGCTGGCCCACGGGGAGGGTGAAGTGGAGCAAGCCACAGACCCAGCTGGTGAGGCAGGCAGTGCGGCGCACGCTGCAGTTCCGCCTCTCGCCGCCAGGGGCGAGCTCGCACAGCGCCTCCAGCCTGAAGCCCAGCCCGCAGGTGACGCTGCACAGCGTGGAGTTCACCACGACCGGGGCCACGACGGACCTCAGCTCTGCGGGGATGGTAACGCCTGCAAAGGAAGCCTCCGAAGACACAAAGAAAGCACAAAGGAGCAGCCCAAGGCTGTGGCTGCTCCCCAGGGGCTCCATGTTGGGGTTATCAATCGGAGGGGTCACCACAGTCATTTGTCAGACATCTTCGAACTTGCTAGTTCTGAAACGCCACCAGCATCACCTTCAAGACCTAACCCTTCCGTTAGGGAAAATCCTCCAACAAGACGGGCTTGAAGTATAACACTGCTAAAAGAGATGCAACACATTACTGCATTGGTCAGAATGCGAATCCTGAGTCCCCATTGTGGGAACAGGGCAGCAGGATGTTTTAATCCACCACATTCCAGCCATTTGGATATAGCTGACAACTTAAAGATGAAATCCTCCCTTCTCTGCAAGACTTTTAGAGACTATTTTAGATGATCCTGAAGGTCCCTTCCAACCCAAACATTCTATGAGTCTATTCCCACTGTAAAGAAGTATTGTTCCAATTTAACTTTCCTACCAATCTATAATGCCATACAAATAATCACTCCTGGAGCATGTAAAATGCTGTTGGGGCATGAGGAAAACCTGAATCCTTACGCAGCACCTGCATAGTTCTGGATTATATACACATATCCCAAACCCTAAAGTACTCCCCAAGTGACCAAGACACAAAACCATCATTGCAACCTCCGGCTATTTTATGGCACTGAAAACAGAAGCCAACCTCAGCAATATTTTATCCTGGCTGTGCAGGGCTCAGTGCAGCCCCATCTCCCCGTTCCCAAGGGAACAGTGCTGATGTCACAGCCCTGGGGCAGAATGCGGCCCCAAAGAACTCCCCTGCCTTGGAAGCCAAAGCGAGTCCTCTGTGATGAGGGCTCAACATAAAAGGCTCCCGACATCAACTGCCTGACTCAGAAGGGATTCATGGGCACTGGCCCCATGGCATCGCTCAGAGGAGCTGCGAGGCTGAGCCCTGTGCCATGTACAGCACTGACCCCAAAGCCCCATGTTCAAGTGATGTGTGTGTCAAACAGAAACCACTCCTCCGCTGCCACTGCAGCAAACTGAGGATGAGGCCATGCCAGTGTAACCCACATGGTGCTCAAGTGTCCCAGAGGAACACACCAGCTGTGGTGAAGGCACAGTGTGTTCACACCAGAGCTGTGCTGTTACTCCTAACCACTGTCCCCATATACACAATCAGGGTTGTATGCAGAAGCCAAGACTTAGCCATTGACTTTAGGAAATGAAACATACCTCTTTATTTACAACCACAAAACCTACCATCACTGCTGTAGACTACCATTAAGCCAGTATCTGTCAAATATTGTACAAAACTACAGATACTAGAAAATAAAATAGGAGATGGAAGAAAAGAAACCAAAGACATATACACTGTACAGCAAAGGTTTACCAGAAACAGAGGCTGGAGTCTGTGGCAAATCACATGCTTTAGGACAACCTGAAGAGCTACTGCCTGTGCATCTTTTAAAGCCTGTGGGGTCAGCCATGCCACACTAGGGTGGATTTGACATAACAGTATTCCAGGGGAGATGCAAGCCATCCTACAAGCAGAAAGAACAAAGAAAACTCCTACTGTACACACGGATTTCATTATACAAAGCAGCCACTGCACCAAAGCCAGAAATGAAACCACCAGTTTTAAAAACCCTCCTGATTTAAAGTGTCTCCTCTCTTCCCATACTTCCAACTGCAACTGAAGAGATCTCTTCACGACTCCTCTTGTTGGGTTTTACCGTCTGCAGGATGCTTTGACAATTCCAATACACGATGATGAGCTCAATAATTAAAGCTGGGGGAAAACTAGTAGTTGCATAGGAACTACAAAAGTCTATAAAGCAAAGGGCATTAGGAACTAAAAGCTTTTAACAGACAGTCGGTCTGGTACAGAGCTCTCAGGCTGTCGCTATTGGATAAAGTGTCTCTTTCCATTCCCACAAGGAAAATACTCCAACCATCTTTAAGGAGGAAATGGTTAAAGCACGGCTGGGAGTGAGCTGTTAGCATTCATCTTCTGTTCTTGATCCAGAGGGGGGGTTCTCGATTTTCTCTGCCAGTTCCTATCAGCTAAGGAGGAAACCAGTTGCTGCTGGTAGAGCACCGCACAGGAAAGGAGCAGAATGAAACCACTTGTGCTAGGACAGAAACTGCCAACACTGCTTTTCATATCACAGGTTAAAAGAGAGTGTAACAGCTGTGTATTTTCTCTAAAGCTCCCTTCTCCCATAAGCAGGGTCATCCTTCATGTCTGAACTATTCACAATATGAAGCTTCATTCTTTGTAGACTTCAGAGGGTGTCTTGATTCTTCACCTTAGATCTCTGTCCACCTGGCACATCATCAGCAGGAGTCTCAGCACAGAAGACATCATAGCAAGCTACCCAAAAAGCTGGGAAGGTGATGAAGCTGGCATGGAAGGAGTCACAACTCACTGAAGTGAAACTTACCAGCAAAGAAAGGGATGTTTGCAGGATACAGAGTCACCAGAATAAAAACACACACTTTAGGTATTCTTCAATCCAGGAATTAAAAAAAGGAGGATTTAAAAGACAATGGGGATAAGCTCTGGAGGTCCCTTTCAGCTCACTTCAGACACAGTTCTACATGTCACCACAAAGGCAGTCCAATGAGTCTCTTTGCAAATCACATGACCTGAGAGTTAGCATCTTACACTGTTCCATGCAGAGGCAGGTAAGGAGGAATGAAGCTGCTTCCTCTTCCGTAGTCATTTCATACAAAAGTCACTCCCTGAATCCATGAGCAATCAGTCTGCTGTATTAGTCAGTCCACTCTGACTGAGCATTTCATCTACTTTCCACATTATGGTGCCAAAATAGGAAAGAATACAGGAAGCTAAAGGAGAGTGTCTTCATAACAATTCTGAGATTGCACCACCTGCTAAAGAGATCAAAGACAGGTCAAAAGTAAGTAACCAGCCTCCACCAGATGTTCCTAAAAGCCAGAGACCACTAAATTCAGCATTTCCAGAGAAAGGACAACAAGATTTCCTAGCTAAAGCCATTCTTTTCAGTCTAATGAGGTACAACCAACCAGGTACAGTTTATGACAAGGTGGCAGAGAAACTCCTGAGCTTTTACTCCACGAAGCTGCAAAGCAACTTACCTGGTGTCAAACAACCCCAAAACCTGAGAGCAAAAGCCCAGCTGAAAACAAGCCTCACCTAAACCTGGGTTAACCCAAACTGTAAGATTTTATTCTGAAGCCACAAAATGGATCAAGCTCCTCAGTCTGTTTGGAGCCCAATTTTGACACAGCAGCTTGAAGAAGACATTCCAGACTGCACAGCACAGTGATACAGATGCACCAGTGCCAAGCTCCACATCCCAGCCATGCAGCTTGCAGCAGGACACTGTATTAGAGCATATGAGAGCAGAAATGCCTTTGTGTGACTGTTTTAGTAGCTGATTAGTTACTCCAAAAAGCAACAGCACAAGGAACTAGCAAAATGAACAGCTCCATGCAGGAGACAGGAAAGGCTCCAGGATCCCAGGTGGCCATTTCAATGTGGAAGTGTGCACCTGCACATGGTGGAACCAAGAAAAACTGCCTGCCCAAAACAGGACTTGTAAGTGCAAGGCATAAAGGGAACAAAGGAAGGCAGACATGAGCTTCATGGACTAAAAGACTACTGTGAGTTTGGAAAGAGCCAAGCAACAGTTCCTTTAGTGGCCAATCCGTTCTTCTCACAACAGGACTTACAGAGACACTCCCAACACTGACAACTGAGATCTACTGCATGGATCTATGAAATCCTCTTAAGCATAGAAGGAAGCACAACAGGTCCTAACGACAGACAGAAGTCCTTCATTTTGATTCTTTGCCTATATCCCAATCAAGTCAAAGAACTGCACCATGGAAAACCACCTTCAAGTGCTTCCAGGCAACAAAGGCTAGAAGTCTGTTTCAGAAAGCTCTACCATCTGCTCTAGACTGGCGAAGTAAGTGGGGAACATGAGTTTAAATGCATTTGTTCATGAGAAAGCTTCCATTTTACAGTGCCCAAACCCCAGAGCTCACTGGCCTGGCCTGGATACGCACATCCCAAACTCAGCAGCAGTAAAATTCCACTCTTGGCTTTTGTAGCAAGTCAGACTCTACTGCAACAACTCCATGGTAGCACTACAAGCAAAACCACACAAAAAGCGTCCCACGTACAGCTTTGCATGGATATGTAATGGTTCTAATCATCTGGTCCTCAAACTCCAGCAATGTACAACAGAGCAGTCAGGATGTGTCACAGATGCCAACAAAGACACCTGAGGACCCCACAATCCACATAATTCCTTTACTATCATACTTTACAGATTAAGTTGCTTTCATCCCCTCCCCTTTTTCTGCAAACAGCAATTGTCAGTACAAGCAATGGGACAGGAGCTGAGCAGGAAGGACAATGAGCAAGGTGGGTAGCATAGGACCAGCAGTGAAGGAAGAGGGGGAATAGAATCACTTCTGTACAGTCTAAAATCCACAGCAGCAGCTGCTGAGTTCAAGGAAGTGCAAAATTTGATGTAGCAGTGCCATTGAGACTGTCTATGTATCAATCCTGAGTTATTAAATATACTCTAAAAGCCATAAACAGTGGAGTCCACATCACTTCATCCAAACAAGTGCTTTCTTTGCTGAGCATAAATAGACTTTTCCCAGTGAAGAAGCTGAAGTAGCAAAGGAGACTGAGGGGACACACTCAGTCCCAGAGAGACTAAGTCTGGGCCCCCACAAAGGGGACTGCAACAGTCCTGGTTTTGTACACAACCAACAAAATATGACCAGAGGGAAGAAGGATTAAAGTCCACCGAAACCTACCCTCATTGCCAGCAACTGCACTGCCTGGAATTTAAATAAGGCTGCCATGTAGTTTGGGAAAGAAAATTCTGCTCCTGGATTTCCTCTCAGGGTTCATTCACCAAACAGATCATTACCAATGCTCCATGTCCTATTTCTGCTTACAGAACTCTGCTGTTCTTCATCATTTTGCCTGGTACTGATGGCACAAAATGTCAACTTCAGCTTCAGAAGCCTTCACTCTTTACGTTTCTTCCCCCTCAACATCGACCCACCAAAACCAAACCCTGGTACTGTTTATGGAAGAACTGAGACAGAAGTTATCAAAAAGATATCAAAAGATGTTTTGCCTTTGAAACAGTACTCAACCTACAGTCTATAGACTATAATAGTGCTGTAAAATTTTGCCTCTCCTTGACAGCAGCTGAACATTCAGTGAGCAAGTGCCATTTGGGAAGATAAAACTAGGACTATATTAAATCAGGGTCTGTACAAAGCAAGGCCACCAAGCAAGGCAACGACGCTCCCGCTGGGTTCCTTACCTGTCAAAGGCTGTCCCAGCTCCGCCTGCACTTTACCCTTCGCTGCTCCTTCCAGAGGTAAAGCACCTCTGTCCCCTTTGTAGAGTTTCGGTTTAAATGGAGAATCTTTGTCTTTACCTTTTGATCCTTTAGGCCTGCCTGCTTGCTTCTTCTTGGATTTACCATCTCCCTTCACACCCAGCAGCGGATGGACTTCTGCGGAAGGACAATGTGGCACCAAAGCGAATTAAACTCGGCATGTACAGCACCAGATACAAACAGCATTAAAAACCAACAGTATCAGGATATCTTACTTCCCCTTGCTTGCAAAATGCCAGCAACAGTGGGTGGCTATTCATAAGTGTATAAGAAGTGACTTCAAAGTAATAAGTGGCCTTCTGAACTTCTGCTCTTCAGACAAGGTAAAGGCAAAGCTAAAAGCCATCTCACATGCAGAACAAGCACTAAACCAATTGCAGCTACCACACACCATCATTAGGTACTCCTTGTAGTTCAATGTTGGTGGTTTTGGGCTTCTTCTTTGGTGCCTGGGGTCCATCAGAGGAGCACTGCCTCTTCTTCTCAGAGCCTATTCCCTCATCAGTTAAAGAGCTCTGAACTGCATCTGGTGGAGGCCCATAGGGGTTTTCTTCTGGATCTTCAACTTCGGGAGCAATGGGTAAGTAAAGCAGAGCCTTGGAGTCCTCCAGTTCCTCATCACTGTAACAAATGTTTGCTTTCATTTAAAACTAGGGGTTATTAGAACATATTATACAGGGAATATTAGTGATACATTCTGTATTCATACTTTAAATACAAGATTCTTTCACCTGCTACAGAAGGCAGCAATGGGATCCACACTTGTGACATCCACTTCTTCATCTTCTGCAGCATCAGCACCTGAGAACCAGGGCAAAAAAGTGAATTCAAAACAGTAAGGAAAAGATCAAATTTCAGGCAAAGAATGTTTAATATCCACAAATCAACATTACATTTGAATATTCGAAACTTTCAAACAGCAATTCATCCAACAAGGAGAAGTGCTGCAGGGCCTGGTAGCAAGGAAAGCTCTATGGTGTGCTGTGAATAATCCTTCTCTCTGCCCATCATCAGAGGCAGGATGGCACAGCACACAGTTTTCTGGCACCACCAAGTGGCCAGATTGTGTGGCCATCGCTTCCAATTCAGCACTGCTGCTGCTGAGGCCTGGACAGCCACCCACATCTATCTGCTACTGTTTCCTGCTGTTAAACACCGACTGAAGAGGGGAGGAATTTCTAGAAAGATCATAGAATCACGGGATGGGTTGGAAAGGACCTTAAAGCTCATCCAGTTCCAGCCCCATGCCGCAGGCAGGGATACCTTCCACGAAACCAAGTTGCTCCAAGCCCCTTCCAACCTGGAGATTGTGTTAGTTCACGTGTCTTCATTTACCTACTCCTGTTTTGTCATTTAACATCCACCTATACCACTGCGAGCACTAGTTTTCATTTCTGGTTTGGATATGTAATTAGACTAAAAGCACAGTTTACACAGTACCTGTCTGTTCTGGTTCACTCTTATCTTCATCCTCAATGTCAAACTCTGACTCTCTCTCTTCATATTCCACATTTTCATCCAGCTCTTTGAAGTCAGGAGCAAAGGCACTCCAGTTTTCCTAAACCAAAAAGTCAGAGTGATTTTTACCTTATGCAAAGGAACAACTGGCGTGAGGACGCAAACAATTACAGCCTCATTCTGCATTAGAATCCCCCAAGCCACACACAAGCTCACAATAAAATCAAGTTTCATTCAGGTCCACAGTCACACAGTAAATTAGGAAGTGCACAAGTTAGTTCTTACTGAAAATACAACATTGTAATCATAGAATCACAGAACAGTTAGGGTTGGAAAGGACCTTAAGATCATCCAGTTCCAACCCCCTGCCATGTCACCCAAGGCTCTGTCCAACCTGGCCTTGAATGCTGCCAGGGATGGAGCATATAATAAATACTGGACTATGCTTAATACTGCAGGTTAGGTTTGGGAACACTCTTAAGGAAACTATTTAAAACACTTACCACTTGATTCTGAGCCCATATTGAAACAACACCACTTGAAATAGAAGCTATGATGGGTCGGACAGGATGCCACTGGATTGATTAGAAAGAGAAAAGAGAAGGAGTTTAACAAATTTGAATCAAGAAAGCTTAGTTTTCAAAGTAACAAGAAATGCAGTCAGTTTTCTTACTGCTACATCCAAGAGCAGCTCCCCTCTGGTCCCATGCAGGATTTTCACCAGGTTTCCAATGCTCTTCTCCCAGATGTACAGGGCATGCTGTCGCGCTGACCCTGCCACTATATATTCGCCATCACCAGAGAAACAGCACTTCTTCCATGGTGTCCTGCAGGCAAAGACAGCAACACAGGTTAAACCCTGGGACAAGAGCAGAGCAGAGAGGATGGAGGACTGTGGAGTGGGTTTCTTCTTGAGACTTCAAGAATCTTGCCTTCTCCCATTAGTGCCAAGCACAAAAACCTCACCTTTGCCAGTGAGGCTGACCAGCCACCCTGCTGCCTCTTACCTGTTCACTAAATCCTGCAGCTTCTGCATGGGTTCAGGCTCCCCATCTCGTCCACAAGTGAGAATTTCACGGCCATCGTACACCCTGATTATCCGGTCAGCTGTGTTTATCAAAAAACAGCTGTAAAAGGAGGGCACAGAACATGCATCACATTAATAGACTGAGAAAGAATCAGATTATGCAGCTTTCCAATATCTACAGCGCTACAAGGATGCTGGAGAGGGACTCTTCATCAGGGATTGCAGTGATAGGACAAGGGGTGATGGTTTAAAACAAGACCTTGTATGCTGAGCCAGTTTACCCCGTTGTCAATTCATCTTTAAAGCTACCACTCGGTAGATGAAGTACCTCACCTTCCCTTCCGAGCAAACTCAATCGATTTAATAGCTGTGGTGTTGCTGGTTCCAGTTGTCACTCTGAAGGAAGCAACAAGATCCTGAGTTTCTGTTTTTAAGACCAAAATCTGCAGATGAAGGAGACAGGAGGCAGTCCATGTCATCATTATAATTCAGTCCCCTTTTGCTACCTCTGCCATCAGCTACTAACCCTGACAACAGAAGTATCAGCAATCTACACAGGAATAGTTGGGATTCTGCACCTGTAGCTGTACTACAGTTTCTGCGACAGTTCTGCGACATAAACATTGTTTTATTTACACTGGAAAAGGATCCAACAAATACAGTCAAAAGCAACATAAAGGCCTGAGATACAGATTATAGCCTAGAGATCTTCAAAGGTAAAGCATGATGTTACTCATATGACTGCATCAACGCAGGATCAATCGCTCAAGAGACATTCAGGAAGCTTTATTTGGGTACTACAACAAAGAATGCAACTCAGAAACATGAAGCATCTTACTAAAGACAGGAATTACTCAAAGCTATGGCATCCAGTGCCACCTGCTGGAGCCTCACCTTCCCCTTGGCATTGCCTGTGTAAATGTATTCCCCTCGCCTGTCAAAGGAGGCCACGACATTGAGATCAGAGTCATCATCCACAGGTAGGACAACGTGTTTGGAGTCTGACAGCGTCAGCATCACTGGCGCAGACTTCATGGGGCAGACCAAAACCCTGTTTCTGCAGAGCAGGAAAAGAAGGGTTAGGTGGAAAACACCAAAACAAAGGAGACATTTCTACCCACACTTCCAAGGCCCATTCCCACGCTTACTCTCTCCCCATCCTGCTATTTTCATAATAAAAAGAGCCACAACAAATCCCAAGATGATAACATTAAACCCCTCTATTAAATATGGAAAAAATCCCTTTGCAAACTACAGGAAAAACATTTTAATCACCATTAGTTCTACCAAAAGCAGAGCATTCAACCCCTTTCTCACAGGACTTACTGGTCTCGAGGGTGGTACTGAACCTTCAGGATGGGTGAAGGAAAGCGAAACCTCTGGTCGCAGTCTCCAGACAGCACATCCCACTGTGACACGATGTTATCTGTGGAAGCACTCACCAGTTTGTGACCATCTCGACTCCAGCTGCAAGAACAAGAGGCAATTCGAATCAGTTATGCTTCAAATGCATAAACCCCCCAATTTCTAGTTATCAGACCAAATGATCAGACCCATACATATATATATATATATATATATTTATACATAAATTTGTATCAGACATAACCCTGTTAGGGTGAAAAATAACCCGAAAGCCAAAATGTTACCAGGTATAACCTGTTTCCAAATTCTTTCCAATGAAGCTACCCGCAGCTGGCTGGCATTTAGACCATTGACACACCTGGGTGTTAGGAGCTGTCAGGACATCAGCACCTGATGCTCAGCAAACACAGGCACAGGCAAATTCCATCAAAAAGAACAGCTCTTCTGTCCTACTAATGACTGGGATAATTTTCTTCCCAGTGGCTGGTACAGGGCTGTGGTTTGGCTTTAGCCTGAGAACAGCACTGATAACACGCTGATGTTTTGGCTGCTGATGAGCACAGCTAACCCTCATCACGGACTTTCCAGCTTCCCAGGCTCTGCTACTGACGTGGGGCACAAGAAACTGAGAGGGGGAGCACAGCCAGGACAGCTGCCCAACCTGGCCAGGGGGATATTCCACACACCAGCCCACCAGGCTCAGTGCAGAAAGGGGGGATTTGGCTGCCTAGCACTTCGCTGGGGTTAAACCACGACACCTTCGTACCGGGTGCATAGGCTGGGCTCAATCACAGAACCCCAGCCTGGTGGAAGGGGCCTTAAAGCTCATCCAGCTCCAACCCCTGCCACAGCCAGGGCCCCCTTCCCCCAGAGCAACCCCGGAGCTCAGCAAGGCCCCAGCCCCGCTGCCCCTCTCACCACAGGGAGCACACGGGGTGGATGTGGGCGCTGATGATCTTGGCGATGCCCCTGGTCAGGAAGTCCCAGATGACGATGCGCCCGTCGTTGCAGCCCACGGCGAGCAGCGTGCCCCAGCGGTTGAAGGTGCAGGTCAGAGCCATGCTGATGCAGTCCAGCGTCCCATCGGCCTCCTGCGGGGACAGGGCAGCACCGCGGGCGGAGCGGGGGGTCAGGCCGCCGCCGCCCCCCAGTGCCGCTCGGTGCAGGTGGGGGGGGGGGAAGGGTGTTTACCTCAGGGTAGTTCTGGCCGAAGGACTCTGCAAGGAAACGCAAAGACAGCGCTTGAGTGAGCGCCCGGCCCGCACCCCCCGGCCCGGCCCGCACCCCCCGGCCCCCCGGCCCGGCCCGCACCCACCGAGCAGCTCCAGGTTCATCGCGGCCGCCGTCCCGCTCCCTCCGTGCCCGTCGCCGAAGGACCCCGCCGGGGGCCTGCGACGCCCCGCCCTCGGCTCGCCTGAAGGAGCCCCGCTGCCCTTCTCGTCCTTCGCCACCAGCCCCGCACAGCTCGCCCCGCCTCGGCTCTCCGAGCCCCTCGTCTGCCGCCGAGCCCTGCCCCGGAGCGGCGGATGGAGCCAGGCAGCGCTCGGTCGGCGCTCAGGCAGCGCGGAGGGCAGCCCGGCGCCTGCGCGGGGAGCGGCCCGGGCGGGCACCGCGGCCGCGGGGCTGAGGTTCCTGGGGCGGCGGGGGGGACGGACACGGGAACGGCGCTGAGAACGGGAGGGCAGTGATGGAGCGGCTGAGCTCGGGCAGGGGCTGCGGCTCCCGGTACAGGGGGAGCAGGGGTGCACGGAGCCCCCCCCCGGGGGTACAGGGAGAGCAGGGGTGCACGGAGCCCCCCCCCCCCGGGGGTACAGGGAGAGCAGGGGTGCACGGAGCCCCCCCCCCCGGGGGTACAGGGAGAGCAGCGGTGCACGGAGCCCCCCCCCCGGGGGTACAGGGAGAGCAGGGGTGCACGGAGCCCCCCCCCCCGGGGGTACAGGGAGAGCAGCGGTGCACGGAGCCCCCCCCCCGGTACAGGGAGAGCAGGGGTGCGCTCCCCATCCCCACACACTGCGGGGTGCACGGAGCCCCCCTCCCGGCGCCGGCCCCAAACCAAGGCATAGACACGAGCGGTAACCCTCTGCATTAAGGCCAATAGGAGCCAGTGAGAGCCGAGGAGCTGCCGAGCCCCTTCCTCACCCCGTACAGTGCAAGTGCTCATCCCATTGGGTGTAATGCGAATAAAAGGCTTAAAACCGGGCAGAGCAAGTCCGTGGCAGTGACTGGACCCTGCCGAGGCCTGGCCCCTCCTCTAGCAGACCCCAATGAATCTGTTCCCAGTATGGTTTCAGGCTGATCTCTGCTGCCAGGAAGAGAGAGGGAGGTCACCCTTCACTGCCCACAGCCTCTGGGGAGAGCAGCACTCTCCATCCCGGGACAGCAGGCACTGGGTTGTGTCTATGCAGGTCAGTCCAAGCCCTGGTTACATGGGCAAGGTGCAGATTCCGTGCCCTTTTACACCACACTGTAACAAACCCCTTGAGTAGAGCGAGGAGATAAAGGTGGCCTTAAGTAACCTGCTCAGCTCTGTACCACCTCCAGGGTACAGCCTCTGGAAGGTGAATAAAGCCATTATTCACCTCTTTGGCCTTGCTCTAATGGGAGGGAAAACTCTTGTTTTAAAGATGAAGCAGGTGTGTGGAATGGCACAACAAGTAACACAGAGACCTTGTACTGAGCTAGGGAAAACCTGCGCATCCCCCCCCATCCCCTGCTGAAAGGGAAACTGAATGGCAACAAGGCAGCTACAAGCAGGGAAAACAACGCATCAGCTGACTGTCTGGAGATGGCCACACAGGAAAAGCTACGCACGACGGTTCTGGGATTGCACATACAGAGATTGACATTTTATTCATACAGTTATTATTTACACAAGCTACCTGTAATAATAGCAAGAGACTGACCTTGACTCTCCTAGGTTTAAATAAGGCTATGGACCAGTACACACGGTTGGACAGGGTTAATGCTGTTAGTGGCACTGGTGGCACCAAGGCAGTGGGATGCTGAAGGGTTCATCCTGCGTGTGTGGCTCCAGGTGGCTGCGCTGGGAGCAACTCCTGAGTGTCTGGACAGAACCACACCATTAATGCCACCACAGACCAGAACAATGCCCACACGTGCAGGTAAGTAAAAATAGTCTTTATATATATATATATATACATAAAAAAGCATTAATTCTGTTTATTGCACAAAGGAAGATTTAAACTAAACTAATACTGCAGGGTTATGTATCCCTTTCCTTTGTTCAAGCTGTTCACCAGACTATCAGTTGTCATTTTGCCGTATCCTAGCCAATAAATTCCAGCCACAAGGTGCAGTAATTCCACATCCCTCCCCTACTTCGGATGGAGCATGTCAGCTTTCCTGGGAAACAAAGCCATTGCGTGCCCATCCTCTGCCACTGGAAGGACCAGGAAGCCCAGGGAGAACTTGCCAACTCACTATTTCCTCATGTCATAAACAAGGTGTATGTTCTATTCCAGCCTCCACCCTGTAAGTAGGTTACATTAAGATCAGTCTTGCCCCAGAAACGCGTAAGGGGCAAGGAGATGATTTGCAGAAGCAGCCCCCCCTTGCCCATACCCTTGTTGCAAAGGATCCCCCCCCCCCCCGGTTTTATACTATACAGCCAAATTCAGGATCCCGGAGTGCAATGGTCAGATGAACAGACACAGCCACTGAAGAAGAATGAATGACCTGTTTCCCCTCGAGTATGCCCTCACCAAGCATGTGACTGGAAGTAAAAAGCTGAAGAAGCCCTCTTTAAAACTATGGCTGCCACAGCACAAGTTAAAACTGCTTTTCCAGACCCCAAATGTCATTAAAAGGAATTGGCATTTCCCCCATGGACAGTCATTAGTTGTAACGACTTGGTTTTGGTATTCCACTGTGTTACCTCTGAGCAGCCTTCCCCTTCCCCGGAAGACTGGAAAAGGCCGCTCAGCTTTCTTCAGACATTCAAATAACTCTTATGAAGCAGAATTACCGGAAAGATAGAGCTTGTTTGCAGAAGGAAGAGGTGAAGGGTACAGAAAGGATAAATAGCTTATAACCTGGGGCATCTGCACTGCAGTGGAACAGTCGGTAAACCCCCGTGGTAAAACATGGAAGCTTTGCTCCTGTCAATGTAAACATGTTGAATGTTTCAAGAAGCTCCTCCAGAGATGCTCTCAGCTTCTGAGCACTTCCCACCCTAGAGCCTCTGCTTTCTCCTTCCTCTCCAACCACGCTGTAATTCGTGCCAATCGGGAAGTGATTGGGATGTAGTTATGTGTGGACCAAAGGCCACCCAGGAGCAGCAGTTAATGGGAAAAGTCTTTACTTTCCCAAGTAAAGACTGCTGTGATCACCTCCTGGCAACACAGATGCTACTGAAGCACAAGAGATGTTTGATTGGTGTTTGTGTGGGATTGGCAAAAATCCCTTTTAGTTCAAGGGCATGGATTTTCTACCTTAGTTGCACAATTCCATAGTATAAGCTGAAGTGGGATAACTGGCATCAGTGGGGTGTGCTGGGGGAGATACCTCAGGCTGCTACTCAAGATGGAACATCCCCGAGGCCTCACCTCTTCTGGTTGCTGTTACCTGTCCCACTCGTGCTAGCCACAAAGAGCTACACCTCAAGAAGCCCTTTGCAGAGCCAGGGCTTCCGAATTCTCCCACAATCAAAGATTCTTCTGTGCTTCCTTTTCAAGTCGAGTCATCCAACCCTTTATTTGGGTGCTCAGAGCTGGACTTGCAGAGCCTGTCCATGATCCCCTGCAGCATAGGTTGAACAATGCCCAAGAGAGGGCGCTGGGAGGAGTCTCCATCCCAGCAGGCTTCCATCAGCTGCCAGCATTCCTCATCAAACACCGGGAGACGCTCCGGGCGAACTCCTGGAAAATTGAGAGGGACCCGGTTATCATCAATACAGCTCAAAGGAGAGAAAACACTGCCTGATGCTCACTGCTCTCACGCAGGCTGAAGTGACCACAGTGGCCTGGCTGGGGTCTAATGCTCTTGATAAAGGCTTACTCCTCGCAATGGTGCTGACATCCTTGGGAGCATTGCTGGGTTTGCTCAGGTCACGCACACTTCCAGGGCATGGCCAACACATCGATTCTCCTAAAATTCCAGACTGGTTTGGTTCGGAAGGGACCTTAAAGCTCCTCCAGCTCCAACCCCTGTCACGGGCAGAGACCCCTTCCACTGGAGCAGCTGCTCCAAGCCCCTGTGTCCAACCTGGCCTTGAGCACTGCCAGGGATGGGGCAGCCACAGCTTCTCTGGGCACCCTGTGCCAGCGCCTCAGCACCCTCACAGGGAACAGCTTCTGCCTAAGAGCTCAGCTCAGTCTCCCTTCAGGCAGGTTAAAGCCATTTTCACTGGAGCTTCCTCTTTGTAACTCTTTGGGAGCAAACTCAGGTCCCCCCCAACTCATAGCGGTGGCCATGGGAGCCAGTTCAACAGGAGAACAAGCACCGAGTGCAGCCTCCTGACCAAATACAGAACTCACTCATCCGAGTTAAATCTTTTTCACATGAGAAGGGGAGAGTTTACATGGACAGGAACTAAGGAGACAAAGAAGTGAAACATTCTGACACCATGAGGCAAACACAATGGATTAAGCTACCATAAAACATACACTGCACCTACACAAGCATGAGAGTAAGTTCATATTTTGGGGAACAACTCCGCGTTTTACTCGACATTGAGCTTCCTCAGCATGCTGCACACTGCAGTGTACAGAACACCACAGCCTCCAGAAACTGCAGGGGATTAAACATTCCTTAGCGGATCATGCCTGGCTGGTTCTGGGGCCTGGTTTACTTCCAGTAAGTGTTGTACTATTCACACGGTTCAAGCAGTGTGCTGGCAGAGTTCTACAACACTATGGCAAAGAGGTGGTTAACTGAAAGCCTGTTTTATCCCTGCTGGTTTTAGTTAGACTTTGAGAGTATCTCTAAGTTTAACTCTTTAGACTGCCAGTAAAGCAACAGAACTTGTATTTCTACCTTTTGGTTACAGGGGCTAAGAATGGATTTCCCCCTCTCCTCCAATTATACTCAAGCATCAAAGTATCAACCAAGAGAGTTCAAATAAGCCATTTATACCTCTCCTGACGTTGTTCCAAAGGTGATCTTTGCTTGCACATCTCTCAAAAGCCTCTGGTAACTTCACATGTCCCGAACAGATGTACCAGAACAGAATGCCAAATGCATAAACATCCACTGAGTTATCGTACTTCCCTGTGACAAAACCACATGTGATCAGCAGGACAAACAGCACCTTCATCACTGCAAACCCAGCAGTAGAGAGCAAATGTCAGTGTTCCACTGCCTCAACTTAAAGCCACAACTTCAATGCCTGAAGGCAAGGCTTGTGTGAAGCCAAGGAAGCCAGCAGGAGTCACTGCCGAAGGTGGAGGGATAAGAGTTAACACATTCTGCTTCTCACAGGATTCCTGCACTTAATCTGGACCAGCAGCTTCCAGGCTGAGGCTCACAGACCACTGCAGGTGCTTGGACTTCAACACCACCACCTGTAAGGCTCAGTTCTGCTGCTGGTGGGTGTCTGTCAGAGCCAACATCAGCCTCGACCCAGAAGCTGGACAATTTCACGCACCGAATTAGAACAGACTGAGCACACTAAGAGCCAATGTTCACCTCTGTAAGGCCACGTCTAAGCTGCTAGGCATGAGTACTTCACTGTTAAGAACCACCTGAATGGTACTGTCTAAATCAAGTTGAAGCAACCCTATTTGTGTAATTGCCATCTTGTCCAAGCAGGGACACCATCCCAGACCAAGAGGATTCTGTCTGGACCTCGGTGCTACCCTAAGATGCTTGCTCAGGAGAAATGTTCAGGGAGTGCTTGCTAGAAGTACAACTCACAGTGAATTTGAACACACTCCACATGTTAGTAACAGCCTGGAAATCCCTTCCAGGGGACCCTTTCTGCAGTATTTGCCTATGAAAGCCAAGTATTTCCAGCTTCCTAAGAATTTAACTTTCCAATTGCCAAGAGGATTAATGACTTCAGCAAAGCTTATGAATCCCACAGTTCTCTTTCAAGTAAGCAAAACTTTAAGACTGACTTAAAATACAGGAAAAAAGAGCATGCATTGTAAGCAGGTTTGCTTCTGGGGGTTGGGTCTGGTTTGTGGTTTGGTTTATTATTAAGCAAGTTAGGATCCTAATTCAAAGGAATGCCCTTCAAAACTCAAGGCAGAGCAGGAGAGCAGCGGATTCAGTCAATGAGCATACCTGTAAAGAGCTCAGGAGCCATATGAATGGGTGTGCCTACAATACTGCCAGACATCATGGCTTCTGGTTTGCAGAACCCCAAGTCAGTGATTTTGGCTCGATTCTTTTTGTCAAGCTGTAGAAGAATTCATACACAGGCAGCTGATCACCATACTTCTCAGGTTCAGGATTGCTTTTCAACTGTTTAACACTGAAGGGCTGGGCATCTGTCCCTAAGTCAGCTTCTCGGATTCCTTGGCTGCTCTTGAACATTCACCTAGCTCAGCTCAGCAACAAGACATGCCTTTGCTTGTCTTCTCCATAGAGGGTGTGGTTGGGATTTAATAGAACCAGGAACTGGAAGTCCTACTTGTAGCTCAAGCTCTGCACCTTCAAGAAGTCACTCTACTGCTCCCTTTCCCCTAGACTTTCTGCCTGGGAAATGAGCTAGGGAACCCTCACTGCAAGGCAAGTTGTGGCAGAGACCACAAGTTAAAAGATCCTGTATGAAGAAAGCTATTATTTCATTTCCATTATGCTTCTCCCTCCCACTAAAAAGACCTTATAAGACTTCAGGATTAGCCAGATACAAAAGTTTTCCTTACCAAGACGTTTTTGAGTTTGATATCCCGGTGCACAAGTCCCTGACTATGAAGATAACGGATTCCTTCCACTACATCCAAGGCAATCTGTAATCGTGTTTCTAATTCTAGCCCAGCCTGAAGAACAAACACAGATTTCATTCCTACAAATGTGCCAAAAAACACTGAGAACTAAGCAATTCTACCTCTGGTTTACAGATTAACAGGTATTTAGATCTGGACTGTTTTAATGTAGGGATATAACACATGTATATACATATACACAGAGATTGTGGTTACCTTTAGTCCTGTATAGAGGTCTCTGTGCAACCGTTCCATTATCAGGAGGACGGCAATGCTGGAACCTCCTCCATAGCCATAGTCAATCACAGAGCCATGGAGATGCACAAGCCTCTCGTGTGTCTGCAGGGACCTAGAAGCAGTTCAGAACAGACTTGATCAATTTTATACCTTCCTCCCCAGGCCAAGCCTCACCTTGTGAAAGACAAATGCCCAGTAGCTGCAGCTTCAGCACAACAGTACAATACACTTACACCACGCAGTAACAGCTCACAGCACCCCACAGCTCTGAGGACCACAGCGATATACATCTGCCCAATCCAATAAAACTCAAGAAAGCCCATTAAAGGTTATAGCAGCAAAGAAACACTGCAGGATTTCAGCTGTCTGCACTGCAGTACCTGCCTGCAGCTCTTGACTGAAAACAAAGCTGGTTTCTGCAGTACAGACCCATCACTTTCCTTTGTGAATTCAGACAGGACAAAGGCAGACTGAATCATCCCTCCTTTCCCAACACCAAAAATCAGGTGAAAAGAACCATTTGCTATCATACTCAACTCTAATTTACTTTGCATTTGAACAGCACACACAGCAGAGAATCAGATAAAGACAGGAAGGAGCACGCCTGCCTCCCATGCTGTGCCGGGTGCATTTCTGCAGTGGCACTGGCAAGCTGTCCTGCCTCTGCTAGAAGGGGCAGCTTCATGAGGTCAGTCACTGGTTGCAGCATAGAATTATAACAAGCAAGGTTGTGCCTATGCAAATAGCATTTGTTTGCAGCATTAAACTTCAGAAGATCCATGTGCAAGGGGACAAGTACTCATGATACACACCTCATATAGTGAAACTCGAGAGCAAGGTCATTCCAGTGCTTTTCATCCGGAGGAACAACAGACTTGAGGGCACATGGGAAATGCCCTCCCCAGCTGTCACACAGATAGACCACACCATACTGTCCTCGGCCCAGCTCACGGCCCAGCTTTGGTTTGCCTGGAAGGCACAACATCCATTCAGTCAGACTTCAAACCATCTTTATTGCTTCCTGTAGACCATCAGGCTGGCAGCCCAGAGCCTGGCACAGCCCAGCAGCTGCACCATTCAACCATGTGTCAGATGGAGGCTCACAGAAGCACTTGAGTGAAAAGCCAAACAGCCTCCCCCACTCCTTTACACACACTGGCTGCTTCAGGAGGGAGCAGGAGGTAATCCAGAGAACATCAAGCACAACACTCACCATGTAACAGCACATCCTGAAGGGACCTGCTCTCCAGTGAGAGCCGTGCCAGCCGAGGAGCGTGGTCCTTCCGCACCTTCAGCCACAGGTCTTCTGTTCTCTCCAGCCTGCCAGAATGGCCATCTTCTAACTGCAAGAGACAGCCCATATACACTGCAATCCTGCCTGCTTGGAAGCCTCCTGTAAAGAGGTCAATGGTCCTTGTACAACTGAGTAAAGATCCTACTTAAAGCATGCCTAAAAGCAAGACCTTGTATTAGGGCACTCGCATCAGCTCTGCCACTTCTGCCTACAGAACAGCATTAACTGCATGAGCTGCAATTTTAGTTCTCTCTGCAATTAAAACCCCTCTTTCCAGAAGTGGCAGGGTACAAACCAAGGCCTCCTCAACAGCTCCACACACTCACCTGGCGCAGAGAGGCTGCAAAAGCCTCATGGGAACTGTTCAGCCTGGTTCGGAACTGGCTGCAAATGCTCTTGGCTAACTTGGATGCACTGAGGCTCTCAATGGCATCCTGAGCAACTTTCCTCTTCCAGTCACTGGTGATGGCAGGAGGGCTGACCCATGTAATCCGCTGGATTATCTACTCAAAGAGGAGAGAGAATTAAGGCACTAGCACAAAAACCCCACAAGGGGTCAAGTCCACTTAACTCACCCTGCTCAGATGCCTGTGATAACACAGTCATCTGCACACAGAATTGCAATAAACTACTAACAATTTAGAGTTAACATGTTGTTGTTGTACATGCACACACTAAGAGATCTGATTCTCCCTCAGTATCTGCTTGGTTCATTTCTACGTGCCAACCATCCTTTCATGTCTGGCCAAGAACACACGCGGTTGGACAACCACCACTTGGGAAAGCACAGTTGTGGTGCAGCTTCTCAGCTGCAACAGGCACAGCATGAGCAATAACCCAGATAACTGTTCCCAAACTGATGAAAGCATCAGGGAAGCAGCTTTTTGGGGGACAGACGCTGTCAAGGTGTGGAAATCCTTGCTCCAGGTATACACCACATCCCTGAAATTGCTGGCTGATGAAGATGCCCTGCTCCACCCTTTATTAGAAGCCACAGAAATCCAGCTCTGCACAGCCAGGCTGGATCCTTCACCCAGGCTGAAGGAGGAATCAGAAGGTTTGGTACCACTCCATCTGCACTGCACCTATTTGGGGAAAAAAAGTCATATTCCTCCCATCCATACAAGGAATCTCAAGGGGAGAAAGCAGTAGAGGTCATTGACAGCTCAGAGAAAGAACTTCAGAAAGGTGAGTAACAGGCAGGAATTTAAAGCAAAGACCTGAGGAAACCTGGGCTGCTCTGGAGGGAGGAGGGTGAAGTGACACTGCAAAACAAGCAAAACACCCACAAGAAACCCCCAAAACAAACAGCAAGTTCAAAATGCTGACCATCAGAACAGAAAGGAAAACACCAAAGAGATACTTCCTTCACATCCAGGATTAGTATCCCCAGGAGAAAACTATACACACAGTTTTAATGGGGAAGCAACAGCTTTCCAATGCAAGGGCCCAGAGCCAAAAGTTAGAGGGCAACTGCTTCAAAAGCATTTCACTGCACAGTGACAGGTACCAGAAATCAATGCTAAAGATGCCCATACCTGTTTGATCTGTTCCCACAACATCCTGGTTACTGTTGAGCCAGAGTGGAAAGTGACTTCAACATGATAGGCTGCATTTAGGATCTGGAAAGCAGGGGAAAGATGAAAGTATGGGAACTGGGCAAGCTTTAATCACTATAAAATGTGCTAGACCCTCTGAAAATGAGTTGGGATACTCCACGATTCACTTGGTTGAATTTATTTCCTGTGTTAAGCTCATAGGTGTTTCTATCTGGATCCTATATCCAGGTATTGAAAGGGTAAGTACTGGGCCTTCACGTGAGTGTCCTCCAGCTTCAGAACCTCCCTTGATGCCACCAGACCCACTCAGAGCTCTGCTCCTCTCATTTCAGTGAGCATTTCTCCTCCCACCCCTGCTGGATCAGGATACAGACAATTACTAAGGATGCTCCAGAGAGCCATTTAAGCCACCAGACCTGTTTGAGATAATTGCTTGTGATGTGTAGAGAAACATCCTTGGACTTCTCCCAGCTCCTTGCAGGATGTACTGAAACCTCCCAGGACTCCTCCAGGCTCTTCAGGCACCTCTCCAGAGTCCCCACAAAGCTCTCTCGCAGGTAGTCCACAGAACTGATCAACTTGTTGGCAACTGCTTGGTTTAACCGAGAAATAATCAGCTCCTGGATTTGCTTGATACAACATTTGATGTCCTTGGAACTCACAGGCTCCCCGTTCTCAGGAATGATGATATCTGCATCAAAGAAAAGAAAGAGGCATCTTCTGTACTCAACACAGCATCAGTGCACCAAGGGCTGAGAGGTGCTTGGAGTGGTTTGTAGAGTGGCTCCAGCACAGCCCCAGCTGGTGTTTGAATTCACAGGACACTCACCACCACACTCTGTAGCTACTACAGGTTTACAGTGACAACAAGTCAACTATCACCTCAAAAAGCACAGGGCAGAAGCACAGAGCTGTATTTCTATCTAAAGAAGTACAGGGCAGGAGATGCTTCCAGGCCATCCATAAGCACTGCTGGATGTTGAGTGTTCTGAAGGAAGTGACAGAACCATGCTGCTTCCAGGACACCTTTTTCCTGCTCCCTGGAAAGGTTCATTACCACCTTGGTATTTTAAACAAACACTGAGCAATCACTGCTCCCACACTGAGTACTACTACGTTACTACCAGGAGATGAAGGCCTTGTCTCTGGAGTTCGGCCAACACCAGTCTAGTGTACTTAACACAAACCCAGCCATCGGCAGATGGCATTAGCTCCTTCAAATAACACCTTCCTTCTTTTAGGGTACTACTGCAAATACTTGTATCCAATGAGATGCTACACTCTAAGTGATGCCTGCTGTGCAAAGAAACACATACACGTATTTACTGCAGTTATATTATCTTGTGCTGTCCCTAAACAGACTCCTAGATGTAAAGCAACCTAAACTCAGGTACTACAGTGCTCCAGCTCTGGGAAGAGTGGGACAGACAGAACACAGGAATTACCTGTTTTGCTAATGGAGCAACAGCAGCCCTACGCAGGTAGAATTAGCACACTACTGTTAATGTATACTAGCTCACTGGGGTACTTTATGGCATGCAGATAGGCTATATTGCAATTAAAACAAGCTCTTTATGAGGACTGCATTTTTGTGGGGGCACTACAAAGCAACCCTTTCAAGGAACAGGAAAGATCTCATCCAGTTCCCACCTGCAGAAGCAAACCCATCAGATCCTAACCTGCAGTACTAAACATAAACCAGTATTTATCATATGCTCTATCCCTGGCAGTGTTCAAGGCCAGGCTGGGAAGAGCCTTGGGCGACATCGCCTAGTGTGAAATGTCCCTGCCTATGGCAGGGGACTGGAACTGGATGATCTTAAGGTCCTTTCCAACCCAAAGCATTCCATGATTTGATGAAACCTCTACTGAAAAGCAGAGGAGAAAAAAGAGAGTTGTGAAATATCCAACCTACAACTTTTCACTGGGATGTTTATGACAGACAAACTCTGGGCAGCCTCTCACCCTCCGCAGTTTACACATCCTTGTGTGTGCTTCCAGCTCCTGTGCTCCTGGAAGTTGTGCTACAAGAAGATGTAGTGAGAATCCTTCCATTTGCCAAACCCACACACTAAGTGCCAAGCAGAAGCTTCAGGAGCACAGGTTTTGTAGATTTGGGGGGGAGTATAAAAGGAGAACTTTACCTACCCAGAAGGATTTTATTTTTGGAGGTTTTTGACCCGAAAGTCTTATGCAAGCCTCTCAAAGGAATCACACAAAGTACAAACCAAACCTTTGTGGCTACATCTCAAAGAGCTTTTTTTCCTTAAGACAGATTTATTCCCTAGTCTCAGCACAGCTCCCGAGGCAGAGTAGGGAGAGTTCTTCTTCAGCAGAATAAGAAATGAAAGCAGCAGAGTCACACACCTGAGAACTGTGCAGCAAACTCCGGAGGGAAAGGTCTGATGTGTAGGAAACCAAGACTGTGTTTAGGGGCAGCACAAGATAAAACACCTGCAGTAAGTATGTGCGTGTATTTCTTTGCACATGAGGCTCGGGCCTCATTTAAGGACAGTGGTTTTTACTCACAAGATACTGTAGGTAAGTTCTCTGTGGTTTACTTCTGAGCTTTCTTGCGAAGCCACTTGCCCAGGCCGTCATTAACCTTCCCTTAGCAGATAGCAAGGGAAGCCACTCTTCTTCAAAGCCCCCAACCTTCCCATTACTCTCCCAGCAGTAGTTACCTTTGAATTCCATATTAGCAGCATCCTCCAAGAGCTCCTCCTTCATATTGCTGAGAGTCTCTATGATCATGTCCTTCATCTCCTCTTGCTTGCGGTTGGCGATGTTCATCAGCGACTCGTAGAGCTCATTCTCCTTCTTGCGGGTGTACTCCAGCCTCTTGGGGGTGATCTGCAGGTCCCGCTGCATGTCAAAGGCCTGGTTGATGAAGATGTTGAGGCAGCGGCAGTGCACCTCGTTTAAACTGGTGGCTGCTTCCACCAGGTGCTTCTGAAGGACCTGCCTGGAAAAGGTGCTCAGGAGCCGGAGCTTCTCGAGCTGCTCCACCAGCATGCTCTGAGCATCAGCATCAGCACCAGGCGCCCCGCAGCTGCAGTGGGTGCTGCTCAGGTACTCCAAGTCCATCAGTTGGCAATAAAGGGAGGACTTTTCCTGCTCAGTTTTTCTGGGAGAGATCAGGTCAGCGCCCACCTCGGGCACTCTGAAGAAGAAAATGGGCAAAGAGAATTTCTCTTTGATTTGGCGCAGTTCATTCTCGTCCGATGAGGAAAGTTCTGCCTCGCTGATGGCAAAGACAACCACAGGCAAGACCTGGTTCACGTACTCCCCCAGGGTGGCTTCGGCAGTCTGGAATCCACGACACGGTGCTACCACAATGTCCACTTCCTAGCAAGGGAGGAAGTGAAAAACACAGGGTTTTGTACAGAGCCTTTTGCAAATGGATATAGCCAAAAATGCACCATAATTCCTTCACAAAGAGCAACAGGAGAAACGTCCAAACCCTTTCGAGCAGTTATGGAGTCTCACATACAACATCATGCTCTTATCTTGTACTACGTTATTAGTAGTATTGTACTAAGTTAGTAGTTATTACTCTGATTTTGAACTAAGCCTTTGAGTTCTAGCTGCGTTCAGATCAAAACTTCGAACAAGATTCCCGAAGGGCTCCACGTCATTCCTTAGCCTACAGCTGCCCCATTTTGCACCCTCTCCCACTGATGTTTACCACAGCTGCAGCTCTTTGAGCAGATAACCACACCATCAGTTTTCAGTGCAGCTTCAAACAGTAGAAAGCACCACACCAGCCACTGCTGCCAAGGCAAAGGCAGCACAACAACCGATTCCAGAGAGTAGGCAGCCAAAGGACAGACAGGGGGAACAGATGGTTGTAACTAAGCTCCAGTCCTGACTTTCTTCAGATCCAAATGAAAACCAAGATATGGATTTTATTTACTAACTTTCTTACTGCTCATAGCTCCACTGCTTTGGTCACGCTCTTGCTGATCTGACATCTTAGTAACCCTACTGAAAAGGGCCAGTTTTAGACCTGCTTCCTTCCCTTCCAAGGGAGGAGATGAGACTCACTTCTGGATGTGCAACAAGCGTTAGAATTGCATGTATGACCCCAGTAAAACACAATCAAGCCTGGTCTGGGTTGGAGAGACTTTAAAGCTCCTCCAGCTCCAACCCCTTCCACTGGAGCAGCAGCTCCAAGCCCCTGTGTCCAACCTGGCCTTGAGCACTGCCAGGGATGGGGCAGCCACAGCTTCTCTGGGCACCCTGTGCCAGCACCTCAGCACCCTCCCAGGGAAGAGCTTCTGCCTAAGAGCTCAGCTCAGTCTCCCCTCGGGCAGGTTCAAGCCATTCCCCTTGGCCTGGCCCTACAGGCCCTTGTCCCAAGCCCCTCCCCAGGTTTCTTGTGGCCCCTTAAGGAAAAAAGTGTCAAAGGCTTTGAACTGAAGCCCGAATCTGTGACCTGTAACAGGGGTGATAACTGAGCATTCTTCAATCAAATTTTAATTTTC
Organism: Melopsittacus undulatus; assembly: GCF_012275295.1. Lineage (NCBI taxonomy): Eukaryota > Metazoa > Chordata > Aves > Psittaciformes > Psittaculidae > Melopsittacus > Melopsittacus undulatus. Next base: position 1,680,830 of record NC_047542.1, read on the forward strand.
TCCTCCAGAAAAATGGGGAGATTTGATGAAAATGTGAACAAAATGGTTAGAACTGACCCCATCTCCCACTTGCTCTCAGAGCCAGCAGGGAATCCTTATGGCCACAGGCCTCTGCAGTGCTGAACTCAAACCTGTGTGATGCACGGGAGGCTGGAGCACTGCAATGTGTCACCAGAAGGGCTGACTCACCCCAGGCACTATAAACACAGGAGGAAGCCAGTGCTGTCTCTAGGAGACAGGGAGGAAACCAACACAGCAGCAACTGGGTCTCCTCCTTCCATAGAGGCCACTCAGCCTTTTGCAGAGAGCATCAGTAACATTCCTTGCTCTCCCTCTTTTAAATGGCCTACAGAATTTAAGCACAGGCCATGCAGCTTCATACTATTAGGGATCAAGTCTTTTTCTATGGGAATACCTCTGACTCACACTGGATTCCTGGAATTTTTAAGGTGGTTCTTACGAGGTCACACCTCTAGAAACACACTTGGAACACTTCTGACAGAGCTGGAAGCATGGAATTGCTCTCAAGTAACTTCACTCCTCTTTTCCTTAACTAAAAGGTCCTTTTTGAAACATGAAAGCCTCCCACTTAGCAACCTGTACATCAGGAATGCAAAGATCAGTCAGAACTCTTCCACTTGTGATGCAGAGGTGCCTGTCAACACCAATACAAAAGGGTCTAAAGAATACCATGCAGACACCATGTACTCATCCACAGATTCAGAGCTGCGATGCCAGGATGACCGCTGCATCCCATCACCCTAGAATAAAAATTAAGGATCAAGTAGGTCTTGACCTGCAGTAAGACAAGTGGAGTTTCCCTGAATGCACTCAGGGACCACTCAAGTGCTGCTTTCCTCAGTCAGCATCAGTTAGAAAGCACTGATGTGCTGCATCCCAAGAGGACCTGCTCCTGTCGTGCCAGGCTGGGGCAGTTCAATCACTGCTCACTCTGTGAGCTGAGGTGCTGAGAAGCTAAACCCAATTTAGTGCCATTTTTACCCAAGCTCCTCCCAAGTAAATGAGGATGGAAGGCCCAGCTCGGGCTTTTGCTAAACCAATTTGAATACTCTGCCTTCCAAGAATAGTCTGTGAATCACTCAAGTCTGACAGTTACTGCATTTATGACATATGGGAGCTAATTCCACTGCCTCCCTATTAATCTGTGGTGTATATTTACCTTCAGATCCTACTTGGGATTTTTGTGTTTGTTTTTATACACACTCCTCCCCAATTGGTCTGAAATCTTCCCATTTTATTCTGCTTCCATGAGGATCCAAAGCTGAAGTTCAGGAGCTCTCATCTAGAGAGACTCAAAGAAAGCTGAACACCTCTGCTCTCCAGCAACCACTGCTGATCAGGAGATCAGGGCTCATTCTGCCAAACCTAAAGATACTATGGACATTAAAACAACCACCCAATAGGTACTTAACCACATCCTTTGCTGCTTGTAACACCTCCTGATTCATACAACGTGAATCACAGCTGTAGGACCTAAAGAGACGTAACAATAAACCCGAACTACTTCAGTTCCCCTGCCAGAGCTCACAGAACCATCTTGTCTTTCTTCAGTCACCTTCCAGCTTTCCCTACAAATCCTGGCTAAAACTCTTCAGACTGAGACCCAGAGTCCCACAAGGCACAAAGCAAGACAAAGGCACGAAGCAGCAGCTTTCAGCCCCGAGAGCCTCCTCCCTTTCAGCTGCACCATCCAGAGGAAAACCAAGCCTTCAGAGAAGTCCCTTTCAGCTTCCAGGCACAACTGGTAAGATTTAGGAAAAGAGCCAACAGTTTATCCCAGTATAAATCTAACAATCTGCCCATTTAGCTGGATTACTCCCCATGACCTAGATGCATTCCTGTGCAGTGATCCCCAAGGAGCAGAGCAGCTTTGCCAACGTTTTTCCTTCCCGGAGATTTTTAAGTTTAAAAATAACCAAGTTCACCAACCTATTAGCACAAAGTGGTGTTCCCACAGCAGCCAAGCCATGCTAATGGGACTTTTTGGCTTCTTCTTCACCCCCTTTCCTGTGAAACAAGTTTGGAATAAGGCATCCTCTGAGGAAGCACGATCCCACCCTGGATATCAGACTCAGGGTGCTCCACTGGCAGTTCAGTATTCAAAAGTGGTGTATTCTGGACTTGCATTGAATTTATCTCAGAGTGACAGAAAGCAGTTTAGTTAATATTTGGATGCCGTTAACTTACTAATAACTCAGCCATTCTTTCCTCGGAGCAATGGCTAACCAGCTGTAGCACACCAAGGAGCCTGAGTCAGCATTAGGTGCCTGCACAGGCCAGCAACGTGTCCTGCAGGTGCTCCAGCCAGCCTGGGCACTGCAGTCTCTTGGTAAAGATGCTCCCCGGTATGAAGAGCTGCACAGCTTATGGTCCCTTAAGCTCTGTACTGAACATCAGGTTAGCAGCAAGCATGCAACTGTTACTGGGCTCCTGGTTCTGTTTCACAAGTTAAGAAGTTCCTTCGGAGCAGTTCTGCAGACATGACACTTTGGATAGCATCCAAAGACCCTAATCCATTATTGCTCCAGATCCATATTCCACTTGGTACAGGAATAGTGCTCACGAGCAGCAGACATTCACTTTAAGAACTGTCACCTTGGGGTGTGTGGGCAGAGCTGGAGAACTCACATTAGCTGGAAGGGTGGAAAAACCCACGTGCCTCTCAACAGGAGCTCAGACTCCTGTGATTTAGCAGGAGGTTATCCCCAACCCTGTTACCCGCTAAAATGCACTCTGTTCTCCCATCAGCTTTAAAACTGTGCTCATCCTTTAGCCCCCTGAATTGATGGAAGGAGCCCTTCGCCTCCATGTGAAGATAGCTGTGCTTGACCCTCCCTTCTTCTATGGGAAGAGCTTTTTATTTCACCAACCCTTTTCAAATCCATCTGAGTAGCTGTTTTCATCTAAGTGGCCTAAATATAACCAGAGGCAGACAGGGGCATCTTTGTCACTCACATGAGAAATCTGAAAGAGGGTTGTAAACTGCCCAAATAAATGTAAAGCTAACTCCTCTTCTCTCAAAGCAAGGCAGAAGATCCAGAACAGGCATTTACTTTGCAGCACCAGGAGCTGGGCTGGCGCTCTCTGGGGAAGCACTGGGTGCCTCACAGAGTTTATACAAACATGGCTCTTCTGTCCTCTCTCTGTGGATATTGGAAGCCACAAAAGCACCACAACAGAGCATTGATGTGGCTGATCTCATTAGAACAGGCTTAAATGTAGCTACAGACTGGCTTTGTCAACCATATTTCAAACTGATGCATACTGGGTCTTCATTTGCTGCCCATTTCCAATCACATGTCCAGCAAAAACTTACCTTGCTATTTTATTGTTCAACTCTGACATTCAGGCTCTCATTCAAGTGAGAAGAGATCCTATTCACGCAATTCCTATTTAAGAATTCTCTACTCCAGATATTCCCCTTTTTTGCCATGCACAACACTCCACAAGTATTCTAGTGCAATAGCAAAGGCTATGCTAGATATGAAATGCAATGGAAGCTTATGGAAGCTATAAAAAGCTACGAAATTCAGCCCCCACCTTTAAAGTTCTTTGCTAAACACCAAACTGCAACATTAAGAACAGGAACGTGTTACACAGACGAGTCAAAGGAAAGGCACAAAGCAAGATGCAATGTTAGGAACAGCTCTGAGACCAGACTCCCACCTTCTAGTTCTTAACATCCTCAGCTTCCATTGGCACCACAGGGATGTAAAGAGCCATCCTCTCAAAGGAAGTCAGGTCAATTTATCAGATGTTGGATTAAGAAGCTTTTTTCTTGTATGACAGCTTGTAGCTATTATCAGACAGCAAAGCTAACTCTGAATAACCTGGAAACTGGAATAAAACTTCAGAAGACACTTGGAGTTCCATATGAGTAAGCTTGGCTTCCAACATGGATGCAAACATTACAGAGGAATGCTAATGCTCAGAGTTGACATGGAAACAGAGCACACAAACAGATGGTGATGTCCAGTTAAAATCCTAACAGCAGACTTCCAGCTTCCCTATTAAAATTAATTCCTGTGTTGAAGAGTTTTCACCATTTGCTTTCTTATGGCCTATAACTGTTATATCTGAAGTTCATTATGACAATGGTACATGGACACCAAGTTACCTTTAGCAGTGAGTAGGGCAGCATGACCTCCAGCTCCGCTATCTGGTGAGCAGGATCTTCACTGTCCCCATGGATCTCTAGGTCCTCCTCTGGTATGGTGTCCCAGTGGCCACGGTGGGCTGCCATCGTCTGGACCAGTTCATACTGCCCAGGCAGCGCCAGGCTAATCCGGGTTTGTGTCCCATGGGTGAAACGGATCCGGCGCCTCTTGCAGTTGTCCTCGTTGGTGATTTTGGTGGTGGGGAGCAGCTTCTCCCCCAGCAGGATGTTGAGTACCTGGCATTTGGCATTGCAGTTCTGGCCAAGGATCAGCAGGCAAGGGTGCCAGCTCACGGTCCGTTGGAGCTGCTCTTCTTCATGGCAAGGGAAGGCGATGAAACTCTGCCCTAGAATTGAGGACAGGCTGCGTTAGGGCATGTTGGCTGAACAGGAAGTCTCCTATCTCCAAGCCAAATGTTCACACATTGCTGTCCCACAGCCTGCTAAGAAACCCCACACAGCACCAAGACTTTGCTTATGTCCCTGAAACAAATGTCAGCAACTCAGCATGCCTTCCAGCCCAACACAAAGATCCGCAGCAGCTGAGTCTCACAAAGCCATCAAGACAACTTGCCACCTATTCCAGGCAGGATAGGTTCTCCTCACCTATTCCACCCAAAAGCATTTACACAGAGCTCTCTTCAGCAGGTTAATGACACGCTCTGAGAGTCAAGAGGCAACTGTTGTCAAGGCTGAAACAACCAGAGGACTAATTCTGCCTTGGGCTGGAACAGTGTTTTGCCTTACTCCGGAGTTCAAGGAGACCCAATGGGTCACCATGGCTAATTCTTGCCCAGTTTTGATGCTCTGGCTGCACAGAACGTTCCTATTGCATACCAGAAATAAACTCAACTATGAATAGGTGACAGTTCCACCCACCCACTTCAAAATGCCAAATACTTTGCATTGACCAAATCCCACGAGTCTTACTGCACAAGCTGCTTGACCACAGGCTAAGATCATTGATATCAGAGCAGCAAAAGCTCCTTTCTAGCCTCAGGGGAAGGTTCTTGCTAAATTGCTTTTCTCCAGGGGGCAGATGACAAAACCCAGTTTGCTGGACCATGGCAGCAGAACCAGCAGCCCCTGTCAGCAAGCACAGCCCCAGCTCATGCTTTCACCAGGGTAGAGATGAGCCCAAGTCAAACACTCTGTGCCAGCAGCCAGAAGGCTCCCAGTGCAGCCCAAACACGAGGGAGCTTTGCTCCCTTGAGCGCACCAACAGTGCATTCCTCCCCTAACCTACAGAACTGAAACAGGCACGGTTTGTCAGATATCCTTATGGATTTAAAGATTTAAGCTGTAAAAGGAAACTACTCAACTTCTGTATCTTCTTCAGAGTAGCAGGACTCACCTTACCCATCCTCCTTCTGCAGCACCGCTTGTACCATCCCACTAACCAGGGCCTTTGAATTCTTAGTCCCTGGTGCCACAACTCCTTGCATTTGCCTTACCACACTAATTCAGTCCCAGCCCTGAATTTAGCTTCTGTACTCTTTTACAAGTCCTAAATACAGCTTTTCCCACGCTCAGCCATCGAAGCTGAAGTCTAAGCAGCTTTGTGTTACCTTATGCATAGCAACTGAGTAATTCTGGTAGTACAAAAAAAACGGGATACAAATTCCCCATCTGCTGCACTTGAGCCCAATCCCTGGAGCACAGAGCAGCCAGTGTTCCACCACAGGCAGAGAGCTGGCTCGTGTTCCCAGGGCTGAAGGCAGATGGAACCCAAGAACAAAATGGCAAATGGTGACAGCAGTCCCCAAAAGAGCTGTCAAATCTCACAGCTATAACCCAGTACGCCTGCCCTGATATCAGGCAAAGCAGCAGGATGCCAGCTTAAAGAGAGACAAATACAGCAGAGCAGAGAAGCAGCAGCAGGGATTCTGTAGGGAAAGGTCCCATTTCACCAGGGCTATTAAAACTTTTAATGAATCATGTTCTGGCATCCAAAATTGTTTCAGCACCTCAAGCCCCAAGATGGATCCTTCCATCCCATACAACGCTAAGGGAAACCCCTCTCTGTGTCTCAGCAAGCCCCTCTCCTGGACCTCTGCCCCACACAGCCCCAGATGCTGGACCCATAAACTGACAGCATGGAAAAAGGTTATGGGAGACATCACTTGAAGTGGGACTGCTCAGAACCGTAAGAAGCCTTTCAAGACCCAGAGCTATAGCAGAGTGGCCACAGGAAGTGAAGGGCAGAATCTGGGTAGCAGGTCAGAAAGAGAAAATTCAGCCAAAAGCCACAAATAGGACATTGAAGCCTTCATCTAGAAGATAAAGCATTTCTTTGATCTGGTTCCATCTATTGAAGCTTCAGCTGGAATTGAAGCTTGCTCTTCAGCTGCACACGCATCAAACCACCTCTGCACAGGCTGGCTGCCCCCTCTGCCCGTTCTGGGTGGCCTCTGCACTTACAGGTACTTACTGTCAGCAGACAATGACTGCAATACTGCAGCTCAGCTCAGTTATTGAAGCACAGGATGGATACAGAAATCCTACATCTTTCCAACACTTTCCATCTTTTCATGCACACAACCTCCCTGTGATCGTTCAACCAGTTCACTACAAGTGGTTATCAGTAACAAAGCCATTACACTTAACATTGTCACAGTGAAATATTCCAAGTGCAAACCTGAAACCAGCACCAGAAGCCAGATTCAGTTGTCTCATAGATCATATAATGGTTTGGGTTAGAAGGGACATTAAGATCATCCAGTTCCAACCCCCTGCATGGGCAGGGACACCTCACCCTAGACCATGTCACCCGAGGCTTTGTCCAAGCTGGTCTTGAACACTGCCAGAAATGGAGCATTCACCACTTCACAACTAATCCAGTGCACCATCAAGGCACCCAAATCATGGCAGTGGTTTACTGCTGCGCAAATCCATCCCTGGGCATCTTACAGCAACCTCAAGCTCTCAAACCCAAAGCAAGGGCACGGTGATGGAGGTATTGCTCACATTCTTCACTGCAGAAACTGCATCACTATTTCTGCATATCTGAGTAAGACACAAGGTGAAAACCCTCGTAAAGGGCGATGCCACCACTTAGAACATAAAGAATTCAAGCACAGAGGAATATGAACCCCCGATTACCTAACAAAAACCAGATTTAGATGGTGCTTCCTGAACAGATGCAGGGATACTCCCCTATGTATGGGAGCAGCTCCTGTTTGTGACAGAAGTTTTGCCAGTGGTCTTAGCTGGCGGTACATTTTGTGTCAATGTACTGTACCACTGGGAGACATGTGATACAGACATCAAAACAAATGGCTGCAGGGGGAGTCCTCAAGCGCACACTTCCTGTTAAACCTCTTTTGATGAAAGGAAGCCTGTCCATAAACAAGGACGTCTCTCTTCAAGTCTCATTTCATAATTCACTCGAACACTTGACAGATGAGTCCTAGGTTGAGTTTATGGCATTTCTAGGTTGAGAAGCCATAAGCATTTACTCACTCCCTTTTCAAGGAAGGCGAACTACACTCCTGGTCTCACTTGTCTTCCTATTCTATCCTCAATAGTACACACACACAACAGTGCTTAACTAAGGCTGGACCTTCATACCTGTTGCAAATACTGCTACCTTTCATAGGAATCTTTCCATTCCTGATGGTTGCCAGAAAGCCAACTGTATCCTGGGCTGCATCAGAAGGAACATGACCAGCAGGTCAAAGCAGGTGATCCTGCCCCTCAGTCCTGCCCTCCTGAGTCCCCCCTTGCAGCACTGGGTGCAGTTCTGGTGTCCCCCACATAACAAGGACACGGAGCTGATGGAGCAAGTCCAGAGGAGGCCAAGAGGATGAGCAGGGGCTGGAGCAGTTCCCGTATGGAGCCAGGCCGAGAACATTGGGGCTGTTCAGCCTGGAGAAGCTGCGTGGAGACCTCAGAGCAGCTTCCAATGTCTGAAGGGGGCTACAGGGATGCTAGAGAGGGGCTCTTCATCAGGCACTGGAGCGATAGGACAAGGGGTGATGGGTTCAGACTGAAACAGGGGAAGTTCGGACTGGAGATAAGGAATAAGCTCCTCCCTGTGAGGGTGGACAGGCGCTGGCCCAGAGAAGTGGTAAATGCCCCATCCCTGGCAGTGTTCAAGGCCAGGCTGGACAGAGCCTTGGGCAACACGATCTAGCATTGAGGTGCCCCTGCCCATGGCAGGGGGTTGGAACTGGATGATCTTTAGGTCCTCTCCAACCCAAACCATTCCATGATTCACAGCATACTTTGACCACTACAAGAATTATTATAAAGGCATTTCTGTACACAGTCATTAGGCTACCAAGCTTGTGGCTTCCCACACACACTGACTGAGATAACACCAGAGCTGCTGGCCAGAACTCTGGAGGTGCTGTGCTCTGAGTACAAGTGGCTTACTTGTTAAACAAGCAAACTCAGTTTACTTGTGACATAAGGCAAAAGAAATACCCAAAATCTCAGGCTCCCCAGCCAACAGTTCTAATTATTTCAAGCACAGAATGAAGCAAACTACTGTTAATAAAAGGGTTGTGCTGGTTTGGGTTTCTTCTTAGTCTCTTTACGTATTTGAGTAAAATCTGCAACTGAGTCCCCAAGAATATGGTTTTCCAGGAAGTTAGTACCCAACACACAGGAATAAAGAGCTGCCAGAGCTGCACAGGCTCAAGCTGCAGATTGTCAGGGTACCTCAACACATCATTCTTCAAAGCCTACTCGTGACAAAGCAGACCTGGAGAACAGACAACATTTCCTTGGCTGCTTCAGAAACACAGGCAGTGCAAGCAGCTCTTCCTCCCTCCCTGCCCTCATAAACAGGAGCTGGAAGGCAGTTCTTTTTTCCCCCTTGAGTAACACCTGGCACTGAGGCCACAGAGGACACATTTGGCCAATGACAATCCTTTATGGACAAACATTGCCCATCATGCTCCTAAGCAAAGGAGGGTGGGATATAAAAGCAAGCAGATATTTGCTCCTTCGAGTACCCAACCCTGGCTGCTCCAGCTTACCTGAAGGGTCAGTGGCTACCACACACCTTAGCAGATACTCAGGTCTGATTTGAGGCACAGTAACTCAGGCTGTGCTTTAGGTTGCTTGAGTTGACTCCAGGGGCAGTTACCTTTCTATGCTGGTACTGCAGCTTACAGATGTCTCAAGAGCAAAGCTCTTCACATTTGGTTTGTTTCCAAGCCATCTGAATTTACTTTCCCAGTTTATTTTTGCACTTCAAGCCCACCAGTAAATGTCCTGTCCATTTACCTTCCTGCTCTTTGGCTTGCACAAAACATCAGCATTCACAGACTAACTGCCACTGCAGAAGGTCTGCAGCATTATTTGGTCACAGTTCCTCTCCCTTTGACACCACCTGTAGGGCAGATTCAAGGCAAAAGTGGTTCTGTCAGTGAGAACTGTGCTCCTTGAACCCCCAGAGAGTTCAAATGATCTCCCCATGTCAGAGAGGGGAAAGGAGCTTTATTCCCAGCCATGAACTGTCCAACACAACTAAAGCTTCATGGAGACAAGAAACACCAAGGCTCTGGGCTATGCATCTTCCCATGTCTTACCTAAATCCACCATCAGTGGCTCCTCACCATCACTGCTTCACCGTTATTGTGTGCCCCCCCCCCATTCCCACAAGTGCTGCTCTTCATCCTCTCCTCTTCCCACACTCCCCTCAAGACAAATTCCCACCTTCCAGCAGCTTTATTGGCTTGCGTGTGCCACTTCACCAGCTTCAAACCTACTGAGTTGAGGTCTCTCTTACAAGGGGGGTCAATGTCAGCCAACCTCTGCTGCCTGAAACCCCGAACCAAGAGGCCACACTGTTATTAGTTTGCATGAACAAGCTCCGAAGCAGTCAAAGCCTTTCCTTGGGGCCCTGGCATTTAAGGGCCAGTTGGCAACAGACTGCGCAGGAGAAGTCAAACTGGGTCAAGGCAGGTATTGAAACAGGAAAGGTTCTAAGTGCTCTGTATTAGAAACACCGGGTTTGGCACTATCCGGGTCCCATGTCAGGAATGCTGCATCCCCACCTACAGAGCTCTATGAGCAGGCCTGCGAAGACGCTATTTGACCAGCACTGTTTTACAAGAAGTCACCAAGCAGAAGAGCAATTCCAGGGAAGTGCTGCCATTCAAACAGCCTCGAGACCCCCAGAAAATGAGGGAAAGCAACTAGTTCCGGCTGCCCGGCAGGCAGAGATGTGAACAGAGACAGCACACTTGTACATTCCCTGCTGCTCTGACAGTTTCCATGCGTGTGCTTGACTTTGGCTAGGCACCACGTGCCCCCCAGGCTGCTCTATCACTGCCCTCAGCAGGGGAGGGAGGGGAGAACAGGGGAGTCCTCGTGGGTCAAGATAAAGGCAGTTTAATAAAGCAAAGAAAAGGCCCCATGGAGAAGCAAAGGCAAACAACAGATTGATTCTCTGCTCCCCATCAGCAGGCGATGTCCACGAAGCACAGGCAGCAGTGGCTCCGGACCACAACTGCCATAACAACAAATACCGCCTGCTCCTCCTTGCTCTCTGGCTGTGCTGCCAGGCCATGGGCACTTTGGGACAGTCCTGGCCATATCCCCTCCCGCTGCTCAGCACCAGCCCAGCCCCTGGTGGGTTATCAACACCGTTCTAGCTCAATACACACAGCACTGTGGGGCTGCTAGGTGTTAAATTAACCCCATCTCAGCCAGGCCCGGCACAGTGGGACAGCCCTGCTTCTACACGGGGTGACAGAAGAGCTCAGCAGCACTTCAGATGAAGGGTAAGCCAGGAATGGACAAGTATCATGGACAAACAGCCAAGAGAGGTGACGCAGGAGCCATTTGGAAATGAATGAAGACCTTTATAAATGCCTTATGTCACAGTAAACGTCTCACAAGAGAGTCTGATGTACAGAGTCGTGCACGGGCAGGAGGACAGCCTGCAACTGCGACAGACGCGGATGAAGGCGATGAATGAAGCCCAGCACTATCCCTACTATTACCCACAACCAGCACACTGTGATGCACACCAGCCCGAAGAGCTGCGTCTTCCCACCCCCCCGCAGCTCCCAGACCCCATAAGGATCAAGGTGACGAGCAGAAGGGGCCCTCAAAGCCTCTCACACCCCCCAGGCAGCTCTCCATGAGCACTCCCACCCCATCGAGCCTCCCGACAGCCGCCTCCATCCCTCGGCACAGGCCTCCCCGCCCGTCCCCCTCTCACCGTCCTGCGGGGCCCCGTCCCCGGCGGGGAGGCCGTCGCCCAGGGCCGCCGAGGGGAAGGGGTGCCCCTGGGAGTACTTGACGTCGCGGAAGAACTTCTTGGTCTCGCGGAGGTTGTGCTGCAGCCGCGCCAGGTGCCGGTTGTAGTGGCCGAAGGAGCGACACAGGTCCCGGATCACCCCGCCGGGACCCCGCCATAGAGGAGCCCCTTCTCCCTCCATGTCCTCCGGGTCCGTTCCGCTATCCCCTCCCCACCGCGGGGGACACTCGGCCCCTGCCAGCCTGCCGCTCCCGGAGCACCGCCCGCCCCAAGGCAACGGCGAGGCCCCGGCGGCCGGGGCCTTCCTCGCTTCCCCCCACCCACCCCTCCCGCCTCCCCGACCCCCTCCGCCGCCTTCCTCCGCCGGAGCAGCGCCTCAGCGAACCGCGCTGCGCGGAACCTTTATCGGAGCGCCGCGGGGCAAAGGGGGAGGAGGGCGGGAGGACCCCGGCCTGCGGGGCATGCCGGGAGATGTAGTCCAGGGGCTCAGCGAGCCTGCGCGGCGCGCGGAGCACGCTGGGAGTTGTAGTCTTGCGGAGCTCCCGGGGGCGGGGCTCAGAAAAGGTTTCCTCGTTAATTACAGCTCGAAGCAATTAATAAACAATGAATATTAATGAGCACCCGCATCGGAGGGGCACACAGCCCCAGCGGCTCGCCCCGTGCCCCAGCTGCCGGCCCGGCTCGGCGGGCGCGCCAGCTCCGCTGAGCCAATCACCGCCGCCGGCCCCGCCCCTCGCCCCTCGCCATTGGCCAGCGCAGCCGCCACTCAAGCCCCGGCGGCGGCGGCGGCGGCGATGCCGGTGCCGGCGGGCGCGGAGCCGCCGCCCGGCCCGGGCACGGCGGGGGGGGGGGGGCAGAGCGCGGGCGCGGCGGGGGGGGCGCGGGGGGCGCCGCCGCCGTCGGGCTCCCCCGGGGGCTCGGGCGCCGCCATGAAGCGGTGCCGCTCGGACGAGCTGCGGCAGCCCGAGGAGGAGCCGCCCGGCCCTGCCGCCATGGAGCCCAAGCCCGGGGAAGCGGCGGCCCCCGAGGCGGCCGCGGCCCCCCCGCCGCGCACCAAGCCCCCCGACCTGAAGGTGAGCACCGGGGACCCGTGGGCTGGCGGCGGGGCGGGCACCCCCCGGGTCAGCGGAGGGGTGAGGAGTCCTTGGGGTCAGGAGTCGGGCGGTGGGGGTCCCGGTGGGATGGACGCGTTGGTGGGTGGCAGCATCCCCAAAGCCTGGTCCGTGCTCTGCTACAGGTGTGACCTTGGAGGGTGTGGGAGGGGGATGGTCCTAGAATGAGAATGGTCCCAGCATGAGGATGCTCCTGGGGTGAGGGTGCTCCCAGGATGGAGGTGGTCCCAGGATGAGGATGCTCCTGGGATGGGGATGGTCCTAGAATGAGGATGGTCCCAGAACGAGGATGCTCCTGAAATGGGGATGCTTCTGGGATGAAGTGGTCCCACTTTGGGATGCTCCCAGGTGGGGAATGCTCCCCGGGGGTGGGAATGCTCCTGGGGTGTGCAGAGCCAGGTGGAGAACAGCCAGAGTCACCCCAGTGCTGAGTACGGGGGAGATGCTCGGGAGCGATGGGATCAGTGCTGCGGCAGCCGGGTAGTGACAGTGTGTGAATGGCCCCGAGGCTGCTCCTCCCGGTGCCTTCGGGCTGTGTCCGGTTCATGAGGAAAACAAGTTACACCGCGGCACTGCAGCGCTGCGGGAGGGAAGGGACCGGGTCACGGCAGCAGGGATGCAGGGGGGCAGGACAGGGCCATCCCATGGGAAATCAGGCAGAAATATGCCATGGGTTGGAAAACGGAGCAGCTCTGAGCCCCGGCTGTTCAACAGGGTCCCATTGGTGTGGATGTGGTGGGGTTTGATGTTGCAGAGATGGATTCCCTGCTTGTAACTTTGGTGTTTCCAGGGGCTGCTCATGGCAGCGCTGTCAAAGGTGGTGTGGTGGTCACACCGTGGTGGTAATGGAGGTGCTGGGTTTCAGAGAGACCTGGACAAAACTCATCCTGGCATCCCGGATGGAGACTCTTGTCATGGGGCACCCCAGCCTGCTGCTTGGCCTAGAAGGCCTCACCGGCATGGTCAAGGTCAGGGAAGCAGAGGCAGCACTGCCAGGCTGCTGCCGTGCCTGCCTGCATCCCTTCCAGCAGGGCAGCCAGGAAGGAAAAGCCGTGCTCCCGTAGGAGAACTCGGCTGCTTTAAGCGCAGGAAGCCCCATGGTTGGTTGCAGGACATGTGGTACCTTCCCCTCGATGTCCGAGGAGCAGCTCCTGCTCCTGAGGCTGTTTTGGCTTTGCTGACGTGATGTTACAGCTGCCCTAAAAACAGCCAGAGGGTAAGAGCCTGGTGCCAGGGGAAGGCACATCCATGGGAATATGCTGCTCAAGGCTTGGTGGAGCAGGACACCCTTACCTTGAGGAGGCTCAGCTTTGCTTGACCGGGGTGGTGCTTTGCATCCGCATCACCCCCAGCTTCTCTCCATCCCATCTGGGCCTGAATCAGAACAGGGTGGGAGCATGGGGCGAAAGGAGCTGCAGCTTCCAAAGGGGATGGCCACGGAGCCAAGCATTCCTTGGCTGCGCATCCAGCTGGGAGCTGATGCTCAGCCTGGTCTGCAGCCCGGTCCAGCTCACAGCGAGAGCAGTGGCCAAACACCCATTGATTTTATTGATGCCCTAATGCAGGTTTGCTTTGTGCTGTTCACCTTTAACGCATTTGTAGCTCAGCAATTAATTGCCCTCATGGATGGAAGCCTCAGACTTGCTGTGCCAGGCAGGACACATGAGGAATGGCACCTTGGTGCTGCCCACAGGTGCCGCAGCGGGGCCGGGCGTGCTGCCTGGCCCTGCCACAGCCACCACAGACTCAGCCTCTACCTCCTGTTGCTACAATTGGTGGCATCGTTAATAGAACCTTAAGGATTTCCTGCCCCAACCCCTCTCTGGACCTGCCCACCATGGGGTGGGTTCAGACTAGTTGCTGTTCTCCTGCTGGTGCCTGGTGTCACATACCGAGATCCATCTCCCTGTGGATGGGGAGCAAACACCAGATGTAAGCTGTTGTTTGCTGCCAGCTGAAGATGGATTTGAGCTGGCAGCCTTGGAGACAGCAGCCTGCCTTGTGCTGTCTCCATCCCCTGACCCCGGCACATCCACAGCAGCTCCTGTTCCTCAGCCCTGGCTCCAGCTCCTTTGCCAAGAGCAAGGGTTCCATTAGGGGGGAGAGGAAGGAGCTGTGGCATGGAGCAGAGCGGATGCATGACACAGCCCTGCTCACAAACACATCAGGTGGTGGGGATCTCTGTGCTCGGCAGCGCAGTGACTGGAGCCATACAAAGCACTGTGAAAGGAGACATCCAGCCTCTCGCAGCTGATGGGGTCCCCACAGTGTCCCACCACCACGGTGTTCACCTCTTGGTCCCACTCCCACTTCCACGCACCTCTTTCTGTTTTCCCTGGCTCTTTCTGTTTTCCCAAAGGAGCTGAGGGTTGAAAGTTGAAGCCTGGCATCGTTTCCATCTCCAGTTTCACTTCTTGGTCTTCACGACTCCCACCTTTTCCTCCTTTGAACCTGAAAGCCAAGAACAGCAGGAGTCCGGGGGCACTGGCTTTTCACTGGGCCTGATCCCAGCCCTGCATCCATGGACATAAAACTTCCCCTGGGCTTCTTGGAGCTGGGGAACCTCTGCTGGGGAGGAGGGGGATGAAAGACAAGGGGTGGTCCCACCATGGGATGTTCAGTGCCCAGCACATATGGGGTTGGGATGGAGTGAAGCACTGACCTCCTATTGCCTCATAGCAGCTCAAACCCAGCTAGTTTAATCCTTTCACTACAAGGGGCTGGGTTTGAGGACCCTCTGATGCAGTTCACAGACCCCCCCATGCTGGTGCCTGTGCAGGCTGCAGGGAGGATGTGAGGACTCCTCTCCATAAAGGTCCCTGTTCTAAGCCCTCAGGTACATTTCTAGTTAATCCCATGCACATCCAGGCATATTTTGGTGTGGAAAGGACACGGCCAAGGTGAGCCGGCTCCCTGCGGTGAGAGGGATGGAGCTGCTGTTGTCAAGCAGCTTGAGCAGGAGCAGTGCAGTCCCTGGAGCAGACGCATCCATCATCTCCAGGGGCATCACTCATCCAAAGCACTGGGGCTGCTGGCAGGGACCCCAGCACGTTCCCACTCTCACAGTGTGGAGCTGCACACCAGGACCCCTGGATCCCATCCTCCTGTTGGGGTGCATCCAGAGGGACATCAGGTCCCCCCTGGGGTTGTGGCAGGCGCAGCAGTGGGCAAGAGATGAGGCCGGGATGTGCTGTGTGCTGTGTCCCTGCAGGCACACACTCACGTTGGAGTGGGATGCTCCATGCCCACCTGCCCACAGTGCCATCCCCCCAGGGTCCCCATCCCTGCTTCCCACTGCCTTTCAGCACACAGCATCCCAGCAATCAGTTCGGAGATGCAGAGGTGACAGTGTGGGAGAAGCAGCCGTGGGCTGCCGCTCGCTGTTATTCCCCCCAGGAGCACATCTGGCTCCTCTGGAATCTGGTAGCAAAGATCTCACCCTGGAAATGCCACCCGAGGCAGGGAGCTCGCAGGGGTCTGCAGTGTCCCCATGGCCACAGCCACATCTGGGCAGTTGTTGCTGGCCCTGCAGATGTTGCTCTGGAGCGGCTGGGGAGCTGCGTGGCACTACAGCGTTTGGGTAGTGTTCCACAACGTGACTAATGTTTGTCACATGGTTGTTCTCTCATCCTGGCCCTGGGAGGAGAAGCGTGTGTGGGGGAGTGCTCAGGTTTCCATTTTAGAGCATCCATACGTTTTCCTTGGTGTTTGTGGCAGCGGGAGGAGCGGGATGCGCTGTGAGGGGCTGCGGGACACCCATGGGGACACCCCTGCCCAGGACCCACAGGAGGATCCGCTAGAGAAAGTGGCAGGAGGGCTCGGGATAGGATAGGATAGGGTGAGATAAGGCAAGATAGGATAGGATGGGATGGGATGGGATGGGGTGGGGTGGGATGGGGTGAGATAGTCTTCCACTGCATCTGTGCAATATCTTTAAAGGGCTGCAGAGCCTTGGCTGAAGCCTCTGGGCGGGCCATGGCTATGAATAATGAATCACAATGGTAATTAAGCAGGATTTGGCAGCGTGTGGCAGTGCCATAAGGTCGTGGCAACCAGATCCTCTGTGTGTGTGTCTGAAAGCTGAGTAAGAGGTTTGGATGTCGGGGCAGAGCTGGAAGTTAGTGAGGAACTGGGAGGTTTCAGGCTGTGTGGCTGTTTGGCAGCAGCAGGAATGCCGGCCCTGGAGGGAAGGAAGGATGCACATCCCTGCAGAGTGGGCACGGGCAGTACCATGAGCATTTGGTAATGTCTCCTACCAGACATTGCCAAAGAGCAGTGTCCCAGACCAAACAGCCACCGTTTGCCTGCAAGGTATTGTTGGGTTGGGTTAAAACGGGTGCTTTTCAGCTCTTGGCCAGGCTTGGTTTGTCTCAAGAACTGATCCACTTACCTGGGATATGAAGCAGGAGCTGCTCCTTTGAAGTCTATGGAAACAATCCCTGCTGCTGAGTGGGAGACCCTGGCTGCAGTAAAAGAAAAGACAACAGGAGTAAAGCTATCTCTGTATCAGTCTTAGTGGTTTACAGCTGTCTGTACTGAGAAATGAGTCTCTGTATCCCCTGCATCAGTTATTAAGCAATGCCTGTTCCAAAATAGCCTGTGTAGATGCTCTGCTCTGAGCCACGAGTGGTTTCGTGCCAGAAAAATGCCACTGCTTTGGAAGTGCAATAAGAACCCTGGAGTAATGTGAGAAAAGAGAGGTTTTCCATCAGCAAATGCTCTGCAGTAACACTTGTTTGTGGTGACCATTCCCAACGCCTCTTTAATGCAGGAAAGCCTTGAGCTTGACAAGGGGTTCAAGCCCAGAGCAGCGATGCTGGGATTCCTCTTTCTGCTTCCCTCCCCTTTTCCCCTGTGCAGATCCCTTCCCATCCCACTGGGAGTCTCACCTGCAGAGCCCATGAAAGGCTCTTTCATTACCACTTGGAAAGGACCTGAGGGGCTTCTTTGAAGAGGTGAATTTCTATCAGATGGGCCCAGAACCCATCTGAGGAGGGAGAACTCCTCTCCTTTATTTCCTTTATTATTGGCTTCCCCTTCGTTCTGGTTACACTCAAGGAAGGAAGTTGATCATTTCTTTTCGTGGAGACCTTCTAAGGGCTAACTGTGCATCCCCTTGATGGGAGAAATCTGTGGGTTTATATTTATTACCTACCTAATGCTGCCTCCGTTTCCATAGAGACTCTATAAATAGAATAAAATTTAAATCACTATTTCCCAAAGTAGCACTTCAGCACCGTCGATTTATTATATATTTCCTAGGAAAAAGCAAAAGGTCAGGAATTTTCACTGGGCATGGATAACAGGAGGATTAAAATGTTTAGTGACACAGGATCTGGTTGCTGATTCCTTGCCAATACTACAGGTGTGATGAGGATTAGGCCCTTATGGATCTGGAACTCTTGGCTTTCATTCTTTACTATGAGGGTGCCCAGAGAAGCTGTGGCTGCCCCATCCCTGGCAGTGCTCAAGGCCAGGTTGGACACAGGGGCTTGGAGCAGTTGCTCCAGTGGAAGGGGTCCCTGCCCATGGAACTGGATGAGCTTTAAGGTCCCTTCCACCACAAACCATGCTTTGATTCCATGATTCTGTGCCCAGGATTTTGAGGAGTCCGTTATGGCCACAAAATCCTCCCTGGTCTGCAGCTCCTGGAGGTCATGTCTCAAACATCCCTGCTTTGCCAAGTAGCTCCCAGTCCTGTGCCCATTTCACACTGGTTTTCAACCACCAGTAAATGCGGTGCTGCGGTTCCAGGAACCAGCATCCTCAGGGGGAGTCCCGGGAGCAGTAAATCAGTGCTGAGCTGCCCCTGAACGTCAGCAGGGTCAGGACTGGCGTCCTCAGAGGCAGCGTTCTCGGCTTCCCTCCAAACCCCAGGCAGGGCAGCAGGGCAGACTTGTGCCTTGGGAAGTGCTGGGTTCCTGGTAGCTGCTTTGGAAGGAGAGAGGCTTCCATTGTCCCAGGATCATTTAATTGCTGCCTGTCAGCTGCCATAGACCTGGGATCCGGGATCCATCCTTTGCAAGTGCTGGAAGTTGCCATCCCCAGCACAAGGGACTGCAGAGGGCACCCGGCCAGGATCTCTTGGGGATGCAAATCTGGGCATTCCAGTGACTGCGGGGAAACTGCTCCGAGTGACCTGGCTGTAATGTGAGCAGGATCCGTTCCACATCCATATTGCATGACCCGGCTGCAGCCAGACCGCTTCCCAGGAGCTGTCCCGAGGAAAGCCGGGTGGGAAAACGAGCCTGAGCCCTGTGGGACAGGAAACCCTGGGGGAGCAGTGTGCCCTGGACACTAGCGCTGCCCAGCAGGGACCGCATTTGGGGCGGTTTCACCTCCATAAGCGAGGCCAGCCCAGTCCATGCTGTGCTCAGGAGCCATGGGAAATCCTCCAGGGAAAAGCGCTTCCTGATCCTTCCCGCTCCAGGCTGGCTCCTGGCACTGTGGCCAAGGCTCCGAGGCTGGGAGTAACTTCCATTGCTCTCAAGGATCTTTTTGCCGCTCTTGCTGCGTTTCGGGGTAGCTGCTGCTCCAGCCTGGGGAATGCCATTGGAGCTGCATAGTTTGAGACGTCCCGAGCCACCATGCTCAGCCCCGTGTGCCATTGAGTGGCCACTAATGCTTAATGCTTCTCCATGGGTATCCAGTGGAGTGCTCAAGCAGCATCGTGTTCCCTTCCCCAGGTCTCTTTGGGCTGCTGTGGGGTCACCAGAGCCCTCCAGAAGCTCTTTGAGCCCATGAGCTTTGCGTTCTGGTTCGGTGCTGGGGCAGGCCTCATCCACCCAAGCCGTGGGTGCTGAGCAGGGCGATGCTGTCCCTTCCCGGCAGTGACCGGGGCTGTTTCCCCTCCTCTCCCGCAGAAAATCCAGCAGCTCTCCGAAGGGTCCATGTTCGGCCATGGCCTGAAGCACCTGTTCCACAGCCGCCGGCGCTCGCGGGAGCGGGAGCAGCAGAGCTCGCAGGATGCTGTGCCGCCGCACTGCGCCGCATCCGACCACGACTCCCCCGACGAGAAGGAGAGGTCCCCCGAGATGCACCGCGTGTCCTATGCCGTGTCCCTGCACGACCTCCCAGCACGGCCCACCGCCTTCAACCGGGTGCTGCAGCAGATCCGCTCGCGCCCCTCCATCAAGCGCGGCACCAGCCTGCACAGCGGCAGCCGGCGCGCCAAGAGCGGCTCCTTGGAGCCGCAGAAGGGGAGCCCCCATCTCCTCCGCAAGGCCCCCCAGGACAGCAGCCTCACGGCCATCCTGCATCAGCACCAGGGGCGGCCCAGGTCCTCCTCCACCACCGACACTGCCATCCTGCTGGCCGAGAGCGGGGCTGTCTACCTGCTCACCGAAGACACCGAGTGCCTGGCCGATAAGGTACCGTGGGGGCATGAGCACGCGCTGGGGGCTGTGGCAGGACGGGGTGCGGAGCACCCCAAGATGCTGTCGGGAGGAGATGGTCCCTGGGGCAGCACTGGTGGCCCTGGGTGTGCAATGACAACAGTGGCAGCCCCTGGCTGGGTCCTGGAGCTGCTGGAGCTGACGCTCTTCTTGCAGAGAAGTGAAGGCAGGGACATCCCAGCTCCGATTCCCAGAGTGGGAGAGAGGAAGGGATCTGTCAGGAGCTCTGTGCCCAGCTGGACCCCAGCACAGGGCTGGAGGGGAGCCCAGGCAGCCCAGCACTGGGTGTCTGCAAGGGTTTGGCCAAGCGGCTGCAAATGGGTCCTGTCCAAAGTGGGTTTTAAAGCAACCTCATGCAGCGCTGGCAGAGAAGGGGGTGCTCCCATCCAGCCCTTGTTTTCCTTTGTTTTTCTTAATTTACCTAAAACCACAGCAGTGAATTGGCAGAGCTGTAGGGCTTGGGGTGGGAGGTGGCCAGGCAGGCCCTGGCACCCATCGAGGGTCTTGGCTGGGTGGCTGTTACAGGAGTAGCTGAGCACTAGGGTGGCAGAGCTTATGGGGCTAGGTAGCAGCAGGGGGATGAGGTCCTTGTGCTGCCCCCAAGCAGTGGGACCCAGCGGGCGCAGGGACTGTGGGTGATGCTTCCCAAATGTTCTCCTTCCCCAGCCACTTGTCTCTCCTTGGCACCGAGGGGGAAATCTGACCTGGAGCCTCCTGCTGCCCTCTGAGCTAATGGAAAGAGGATCAAACATCCTTTTCTTTTCTGTTTTCGCTCGGGGGGTTCAGTGCTGCAGCTGACACTCAGAGCTCGCAGATGATGCCAGTGCTGCTCCTCTGCTCAGCCATATGGGGACAGGGCCACTGCCAGGATGTGGGAATCTGGTCCTAGAGGATAAACACATCATTATAATCAGTGGCTTTGCTGCCCAGGTCCCTCTATTCCCCTTTACCATGTCAAACCAGGACACCCTGGTGGCAGTCCCCGCTTCTGCCCATTGTCACACAGCACTCAGATCAGGCACTTCAGCAGGGCCAGGAGCCATCCGGGTTGGCAATTTGGGTACCAGCAGCCAAAATTCCATCCCTCTGGCCTGTGGCATTGGCCTCGCAAGGAGGTGGGTCCCTCTGAGTCCCTGGGGTTATGGCTGATGTGAGCTAAAGCAGCTTGCACCGGGACAGAAGCTCCTGGATCCGCGTCCGCTCCCAGGGCAGCACAAAGGGGATGAATAATTAACTGCATATGACACAAAGAGTAATAAGGAGAGAGGCGATACTGGGGCCTTTGTGAGGCAGTGGAAAAATAACCTATTTAGAGAAACAAGAGCTGGGTGATATTGTCAGGCTGTATTATTTTCCTGTAGCCCTAGGGAAACCCATCCTTCTGCCCTCTTCCTTGGGGCTGGATGGTGCTGCCAGGCTTGAGCACACGTGGCTCTGCTCGGTCAGACCCCAGCACTGAGTTTGCACCCCGTTTCCCCCCAGAAATGCCACGCTGCTTTCCTCCACCCATTGCATAAGGGCCTGAGCACACACTGGGTTAATCCCGTGTGGGATCGCTCAGCCTCAGCAAGTGCTTTTTGAGCAGCTACTGATTCCTATTGCCTTTTAGTTTGTAATTGGCTTCTTGCAGCTTTCCCTTCCCTACCTTCACTGCTCTGTTCCTCACCGGCACTGGGCCACCCTCTGCCTTGCTGAGGCCAGGCAGGTTCTTCCCCCTTAAGTCCCCCCAAGAGGCAGCTGCTGGGGAGCAGATGGGGTGGCTGGAGGAGGCGGGTGGGAATGTGGCCCAGGCTGAGGCTTCTCCAGCGCTGCGGGTACCAGGGGACTCCCAGCATCCACTCTCCTGTGCGTCCCATCGTGCATGGCTCAGCCCAAGCAGGGTGGCACATATGGGGTGTACGCTGGTGCTGGTGCATCCGAGGGAGCGCACGGCGGTGCGGATGGGTCACACGAGGACGCGCTGGCGTGCGGGAACGGCTGGGGCAGGGAGCGCGCGTGGTGATGGGAGCGCGCCCAGAGCTCTCCCCTTACCTCACTAATCTGCTCCTGGTGACCCGGCAGCGCCGAGCTGGAGCCGCACGCAGGCGGCTCTGGGGCGTCCCCTGAGCACCGGGGCTGGCGGGGCAGAGCCCCCCGGGGCGGACCCCCCCATCCCCGCCGGGGCGGCCGGAGCTGGAGCGGGGCGGCCGCGGGGTCCTGTGCCTGGTGCTGCCCGGGAGCTGCACGGAGGCCTGCGGGGACTGCGCCATGGTCCACGCGCAGGTGAGACCCGCAATGGGGCGAGCCTGGGGGGGTCCCTCCGAGCCCCCCTCAATGGAGCCCGTGGGGCCGGGCTGGAGCGGACCCGGCGGCGGCCGTTAGAGGGCAGCGTTACCGCAGCGGTGAGCGCTGCGCCCGCCCCGTCCGGGCCGGCTGCTCCCCAGCGGGATCCGCTCACACCGGGCACGAGGGGGAGGTTCTCAGCTCCGCCGAGCAGCAACCCAGGGATGCGAGGGGGCGGACCTGGCCCCTGCCCCTCTGCCCTCGGTGTCCCTCACGAGTGACAGCACCAGCTGCCGCTGCACCCCCGGGCCCCCCCTCGACCCGTGAGACAGAGGAGGAATGGGGGCACTAGAGGGGGTTCATGTCACGTCTCTGCTTTGGGCTCACGGGCAGGTCTGGCTGCTGCGAGGCTGTGAGCAGAGCTCATGGCCTGAGTGCCCCATCTCCCTGCTCCCATCTCCCCCATCCACACCCCTGCCTGCAGGAGGTGGTCCAAGGGTCCTGGACCTGTTCTTATGGCCCCATACCCACTGCTCTGCTGCCACAGGGCAGGATTCATCCTGCTAAATATAGCTGCCTAGCGGGTCAGTGGCTATATCAGGGTGAGGCGGATTAGAGTCAGCAGCAAGAAACCCGCAGTCCCTGAGCATCATCCCGGGTGGCTGTGGCCATCAGTGGCTGAGAGGCCATGGGACAGCTCAGGGCCACCAGGCAGAGCTCATCTCCCTTGCCCAGGCCTTTCCTTTCTGGCTACAGGTGTCCAGCTCATCCTTGCTCCCTCTGGCTCCACCAGCATCCAATCGGTTTCAGGGCAGGGAAGTGGTTTGTCACCTCCTACAGCTCTGGTTACCCAGAACGGGTCACAGGCAGTCTGCTTTCTGGAGGTGATGAGCACCCCGAGGCGCTGGCACAGCTGAAGGGACACGGGACCTTCAAGTCTCACTGCTTTTGGTTACCATTAACCCATGCAGGAGACTCGCAGCAATGGTTTTCCCTCACTCCCTGCCTCAGTTTCCCCAGCTGGGAACCAGAACCAACACTTCCATGTGTTTGGGGAAGTCCCTTGCATCTCTTCAGGAGGATTTGCTGACAGAAGCAACATGCATCCTCCCATCCCACCCAAACTCCAGGGGAGTTCTGGTGTTAAAATCCCAGGGGAAGGAGCTAAAACAGGCCAGTGGTGACTGCAAGCCTGAATAGAGGGAATGGTGGTGGTAATGCTGTGCTGCTTGCAGCCCTCTAGCCCCACATCCCCTCAGCAGCATCCCAAGGGGATGAGTCAGGAGCATCCCTACAAGTGCCCAAGGGTTTTGGGGGGGGCAGGACTGACCTTGGCTGCATCGCGGATCTGGAGGTGTGAGAGCATCGTGTCCAGGTCAGCTCCCACCTCTCCACCTCCCCACGTGTCACAGGGGAATGAGAGCGTGAGTGAAGGGTGGTGGTGGGAACTCATTCCCTCGCTCCTGTTGGGATGATGCGTTGAGGAGCACTTTGGGAAAAGCAGATAATAGCTGTGAAGACAAAGATACCCGAGATTGCTGCTTAATTAATTCAGCTGAAGAAGAATATCAGGCTCTCGTACTGATTCACCCCCTAGCAAAAGACAGCGTGTTCCTCAGCCTTCGTTGACATATGGCTGTTGTTTCCAGCCCACCAGCAGCTCCCGCTCCATGGCAGGCAGGCACTGGGAATGCCGCCTGTCCTGGGTGATTTAGACGGAGCAGGCAGGTGGGGGTCAGCGTGGATGGACAAGGTGGGTAGGGCAGGACTGAGGAGTGAGTGCCCGTGACTTTGCTGTGTTCTGCTCTGCCCATCCCCTGCCACCCCAGGGTTATCACTGAGAGCAGGATTTAGCTCCTGAGTCAGGATGAGCAAAGCAGGGTCCTGCCTTGTGACTGCTCTCCTCTCCTCTCCTCGCCCCTCCTCGCTCTGCCTCTCCCTGCTTCTCCCTCAAGCACACAAAACCTGCCGGAAAGCCTCCCAAACACCTGACAGAGGAGTCAGAACCCAGCCCCAGCAGGGGCTGGTGGTGCTGCTGGTGGTCCCAGTGCTGTCCCCAGCAAGAGAAAGGGCAGTGCCATTACCTGTACAGCAATGGGGGTTTGTCCACAGGCTCCAAGGGCCGTGAGCAGCCTCAGCTGTGAGGGATGGTCCTTGAGCCCTCCCTGCAGAGGTGTCCCTCCCGGTGACCTGCAAGCACAAGGAACAGTCCCCAGCCTGGAGGATGCGGTGTTAGATGAGGGAACACTGGGTAGGGGTGGGCACAGCCAGGAACTCCCTAAGCCCAAGGGATGGATCCCGGGATCTGCCCATCTGGATGTGCTCCCCTCCTGCTGCCCCAAGAGCCCCATGGGACTGTGGCACCATCCCAGCTCAGCCCAGGCAGGCAGCGCTTGGCGGTGCTGTTCTCCCAGCGCACTGTGGAGGAGCAGGACCGGCCCCTGTGGCACCCAGCCTGTTCCCGGCTCCCTCCCTGCTCGCCAGCCTGTGCTGCTTGTTCTTGGCTGCCTCCTGCAAGCAGTCCCCGTGCGATCCTCAGCCCCTTCACCGCAGCCATGGCAGAGGGAGAGGATGCGGCTGCCTCCCGGAGCAGCGGCCAGGTGCTGTGCAGGAGTGACCAGGGCATCCTCATGGCAGAGCTGCATCCTCCCGAGCCCTGCCCCGGCAAAAGGATATTGCTGCTAAATTCGCTGCTGGGTGTCTTTGTGAGTATTCCCTCTGCTCTCCTTCCTGCTCCTTAGGCAAGGCAAGGACTCAGGATGCCCAGGGATATGGGGGGAGGAGCTGCAGGTGATGGTCTGGCTGCTGCTGGGCTCTATGCAGCACTTGCAAGGGTTGAGATCTTGGCCAAGAAGCCACTTGCTTTGGACACCAAATGCACTCAGGAACGTGAGGCTCAGGAGCAGTGTGCTGGCTCCCACTAATCCATATGCAGCTTTCCCAGCCTGGCTGAGAGCACTCTAGTGCAGCTCAGCAGGAATTCCTCCTTGCTTCTCCATGCTAAGCCCATCTGCAGCTGCCACCCTGTAAAGGCAAAGCCCAAGCCTACCATTTGCTCTGTGTGTTATGTGGCATCACCAGGTGATCCATCTCGTGGTTGAGATGCTCTGACCAGGGCTCTGTAGGTGTTCAGGGTTGGATTCTGCACCTCCCAGCACCAGCACACACCAAATGTGCTGTGATTTTGTGGCCATCCAGAGATTTTCTTTGCCATCCCAGCAGGGTTTCTGCATGTGAAAGGGAGGGAAGATGCTGCATCGCTGCTTTGCTGGGGCATCAACAGGCACCATTCTTGCTTCTGCAGTTACTGGCTGCTCCTAAACCTCCCTTTGTGCTGGGGAAGAGGAATAACAAAGCCTCATCCCAAACATCCTGACATTTATCAAGTCCTTTATCAGGAATCAGGGCTGTGCCTGGCAGCCGCAAAAGGCTGTGAGGGAAGCAGATGGGCTTTGGGACAGCCCCAAAAGGGGGAGCTGGGAAGCAGAGGGTGTTTTCCAGAGTGCCTTGTGCAGCTGGGGACTTTTCCCACCCTGCCAACAGTGATGGGAAGTGACCTCTGGCTCCTGAGCTAAAACAAGATGTGATGCTATGAGAGACCCAAAGATGATGTCCCTCAGTAACCTGCCCACAGGCATCCATGGCCTGGGCTTGGCCAGGCTGCAAACTCCAGCCTGTCTGCAGTGTCCCTGTGGCTCCAGGACGATCCCTGCTCCTTCTGATCCTTCCCTCTTCAGGCTGAGCACCACATGGTAGGCACAGCTGGTTCCTGCTCCTGGCAGCTGGGACTTCCTTGGGGAATCTGCTCTTCTCTGTGCTTCGGGTACAGATGGTACCATAGCTGCTGCTGATGGGCGAGCGTACAGGAACGGGGCTCAGCACTGCATGCGCAAAGGTTGCTCACACAGATGGGGATGGGAGGCTTTTGCCTCCAAGATCCTGTCCTCCTGAGAGGACAGACTGAGAAACACAGTGCTTGGTGCAGCCTGTCCCTTGCGCCCAAACACTGTCATCCAAACCCCTGCCAGGCATGGCTGAGGACACCCTGTGCAGGAAGCTGGGGCCACAGCATCCAGAGCCTGGGCTAAAGGCATCCAAGGGTTTTAGCTCCTGGTGTTGAACTCTGCTTTGGCAGCTTCACATCACGGATCGGTCCATGAGAGCCTGCTCCAGCTCTGCCTCCTCCCTGCTCCTTGTGTCCAGGGCTGCAAGCACAGGTTGGGAGGGCTAAAGGTGATCCAAGGAAATGCCTTCCTGGCTCCGAGCAGCCCCAGCGAGGCTGCTGCTGCGCTGGTTTCCTCCTGTCACATCACTGAGGTTATCTGAGCAGTGCAGGCAGCCCCTGTTCCAGAGCTGTCAGAGCCCAGCAAGGGAAGCATTCCCACCCGGAAGCTCTGCTGGCATCGCAAGGGTGTTTGGTGGCTGTGGTGAGGTTCAGGGAAGCTCCATTCACAGAATAAGAAGGGACCAAAGGGATGGTGCTTTTGTGGAGCTGTGGAACCAAACCTTCCCAATCCATCCCTGCCAGGGCAGGGTGATTTGGGTGGCAGGGCCAGCTCCATCACAGGCAATGCTGAGCACCATCACTCAGAGGTGCAGCATGGCACCGAGCCTCCAAGGCAGCAGGTTCCCCTCTCAGGGCATGGATGGATGTAGGGGCAGACCGAGAGGTGATGGGAAGCAGGAGGCTGAGTGGTTCTGGGCTTGGCTCAGCGGTGGGAGCAGCACAGTCTTCCCCATTAAACATGCATCTAGGTCACGATCAGCTCATCGGTCCGGCCTGCACAATTCACTGTGTGCCTGGAAATGCTTCCTAAGCTGCTGTTGTCTCATCGTTTGGTTGGGGTTTCAATGAGAAACAGCTCAAACCAGAGCCGCAAATGACCCTTCCTCGTGTAGCCCCTGGTCTGGAGCTGTGCTGGTGCCCTGATCTCTGGCTGTTTCAAACAGCCCCAGCACTGGCTCTGTGCACTGAGGGCTTTGGTGTGGCACAGTGTAAGTCTGGGGGTTGAATTCTGCTTCCCTCCATCGCTCATATCCAGGCTTGGCCACATCACTTGCAAGCAGTGGCCACATCACCCTGCTCTGTGCAACCCCATTGGTTTGGGCTCAGATCCACAGCTCTGGATCTCCTTTCCCACCCAGGAATCTTGCTTTAGCCCCTCACCAGCTCCACTGGCCCCAGCAATAATGCGGTGCCTGGAGGGCGACTCAAAACTGCCACCAGCTCCTGCAAACCCAGAGCTCACTGCTTGCTTTTTGGCTGTCCCATTTAACATCTCCAGCACTTGTGTCTGCTCAGCCGGCTGGATGTGTTTGTTCCCTGGGCATCGCGTGTTCTCCCATATGCTCCGTGCAGCCTTCCCCATCACTCTCCATGGTGTGAGTGGGCTGGATCCGGGTCCATCCCACTGCATGGTGTTGGCCAAGACCCCACCAGGTCCTGGCACAAGCGGCTTTTACCTTCCTCAGGCTTCCCAGTCCCTGCTTGACCACTGCATTTGTCCTGTGTCGGTCCCGCCGGGGCTGTGCTCTCTGCCTCTCCCGAGCTCCGTGCCCTGGTACGTGACACAGCAGAAGAGAAGCGCCGGTCCCGACCCCCTGCGTCAGGGCACAGGCAGCGGATGGGGCTGGAGGCGTGTGAATGCCCCGCACAGGAACGGGGGGGTGCGTTACAGCTCTGACAGCTCCGGCGCTGGGAGCTGTAAACAGCGCTGGCGCGATTCCCGGCTCGGCGATCCCACCGCAGCCATCGGCTCCAGCCCGGCGCGCTCGGGGACACGGGGGCTGCTCCGGGGGTTTCCTCTTCCCCCCTCGCTGCTACCCCCAAACACTGCTGCCGGAGCTGCCGCTGTGCCCCGGCCATGGCAGCCGGCGCTGCCCGTGCATCACTGCCCGGCGCCGGGACGCAGCGGGGACACGGCCGAGCTGCCCACACCGAGTAACCCTGGGGGACCCGAGCGCTGCCGGCGATGGAGGTAGGTGCTGGAGCCGCTTGCGGTGGGGAGGATGGGGACGGGCAGGGAGAACCGCGGGGGCTTTACCTACCTCTGCTGCTGGCGCTCGGTGAATGAAACCCACCGGTACCGTCTGTGCCGGCGCAGGGGGGGGGCTCCGCGGCGAGCTGAGACCCTTCACGTTCCTGCCTCTATTATGTAAGGAAAAGCATTCCCAAGCTGGTGAATGAGCAGAGGCAGCTGCTGCCGGCCTGTTGTGTCCATGCGGGGCTGGCAGGGCAGCACGCAGGGCTGCCTGCTCGGGTCCCTGCTGCAGGCTTGAGGAGGGTGGGAAGTGTGAATCAGGGCTCCTGCTTCTATATTCAACCCCTGGGATGGGTAACGCGGTCGGGGGGGAACGAGAGCTCTGCTCCGGCTGTGAATGCACGTGGGGACACCCAGGGCCCCTGCCACGTTGGCTTTGGTTTGCAGTCATCAACCCGTGGGGTGGATCTTGTCCCACACTGTGCCCATAAAGTGCTCTGAGGAAGAGGGGCAAGCTCAGAGCAGCAGCTCCCGGGTGTGCCCAGCATTCCCTGGCAGCTCGGTGGGAATTGTGCTCTCCATGCTTGAAGGTGCTCATGGTGCTTGGGGCAGCTTTAATCCCCATGTTGTACTTCAGCGTGGAACCATGGTCACACTCCTTGCTCAGGGTGGGTATGGAGCCAGAGCCATGGTATTAGCTCATCCACTGCGCTTCCCAGTAGGCTGAAGGGGATGGAAGCTGGAAGAGTTCAGGGCATGAGGGAGCGTCCTGCTGAACTCTGCAATTATTGTGCAATTTGTTAGCAATGGATTTCAATCCCTTCCAGCCCTGGGTGTGCAGGGACCCCACAGCCACAACCTGGGCCCTGAGCTCCTCACCTGCCACCAGGCTTTGCTCCATCAAAGAAAGCAGCCTTGCATAACTGTGCCCAGCCATGGCCCTCCAGGTCCTGTTTGCTCAGCTCCTTAAGCTTGAGCCTTTCGCATACCTCAGCTTTCCTGGGTTGAATTCTGTTGATAAGAACGATTTCTCTCCCTGCGTCCTGCATTCCTCCCGCATCCCACATCAGCCCCTGCTCTCCTGCCTGGAAAACAAGCACTAGGAAGCAGCCCTTTCATTTCACTGTGCCGAAGCAGCAGGTTTTCTGCATGTAGGGAAAGTGTGCTTTCTATTAATCCCCCTGCTAAATCCACTGCACAGTCATTGAGGCTTGCTGGGATTTAGCAGGCAGGGGCTGGTAATGCTGCACAGATCGGTATTGTCTCTTTTGGGGGGTTGCTTTCAAAGCAATAACCCGATGGGGCTTTCCCATGGTGTGTCTGAGGGCAAGCAGAGCTTTCAGTGGGGCTCAGGTGAAGGTTTCACCCCAGGCCTGTCAGCATGGGTCAGCAGCATTGGATCCATGCCAGTCCTCACCCCTCCTACCCTCCCAAATATGCTCCAGTGAATAAACCCCAGAGATCAGCTTTGCAGGGGCAAAGGTTTGGGTGATTCCCAAATCTTTGCCCTCTTTGGAAACAAAGCTTGAGCAACTTCTCCCCATCAGTGCCCCTGTTGGCCTTTCCCCTTTCAGCATCTCTGGGGCTGCCTTCTCCTTCTGTCTGGTTTGTCCCTGCACAAAGAATTGCAGATCTGGGCAAAAAAAAGTCTGTTTCCTGCTTCTAATTTCTGCCCTTTGATAAGAAACCCAAGCAAAATCCTCTGTCTCCATGCTGAGACCCTGGCATGAAGCCCGCGGGCTCCCAGCAGGACAGCAGCACCAGGGAAGGAGGAGAAGCAAGGAAACATCAGTGTTTGTTCCTCCTGTTCCCAGCCCCGTGCAGGACCTGCTGCAGACCGGAGTGTTCCTAGGCAGCATCTTGAGAACATTCCTCCCTCCTGCACAAGGCATTTCCTGGTGATAACACACTCCTAAGCAATGATCTCGCAGCATTATCCCTATTAAAGGGTCATTCGGGGAAAGTGTGGTGGAAATTAGACATTATTCAATTCTGCCAACAGTATTTAGCTCTCAAGCAGCTCTTAATTAGATGCCAGGAGCCATTTATACAACCACTGAGATTTGCATGGGAACCCCAGGAACTGGGAAGATTCAGGGATTTACCGCTCCAAATGGGCCGGGGCAGTTCCCCTTCTGCATGCAGAGACTAAAATCCCTCCAGGTTGCTCAGTTCCTGCGCTCTCCACTGGTTTGGTGGAGATTTGACACCGGACTGCAGGGGGGGTGCACCCCAGACACCCCAGAGCGCAGCAGATGGGGAGAATCCCCTCCATGCCCTGCTGGTGATGCAGCCATGGCTCTGGTCAACTGCTCTCCTGCCTCCCATTTCCCTCCTACCCTCTCCCCAGGGCGTTACCTCTCTCCTCTGAGCATCCTCCTCCTCTCTCTTCACCCACAGCTGGACAAGGGGGATGTGACCGCACTGAGCCTGCCCTCAGCCACCGGGCACGGTGACACCGATGGCACCATCTGCCTGGACGTCCCCGAGGGCACCCCCGACCCGCACAGGACCAAAGCTGCCATCGAGCACCTGCACCAGAAGATCCTCAAGATCACGGAGCAGATCAAGATCGAGCAGGAGGCCCGGGATGACAACGTGGCCGAGTACCTGAAGCTGGCCAACAACGCGGACAAGCAGCAGGCGTCCCGCATCAAGCAGGTCTTTGAGAAGAAGAACCAGAAGTCGGCTCAGACCATCGCGCAGCTCCACAAGAAGCTGGAGCACTACCACAAGAAGCTGAAGGAGATCGAGCAGAACGGCCCTTCCCGGCAGCCCAAGGATGTTTTCCGGGACATGCACCAGGGTCTCAAGGACGTGGGTGCCAACGTTCGCTCCAGCATCAGCGGCTTCAGCGGTGGTGTGGTGGAAGGCGTCAAGGGGGGGCTCTCGGGGCTGTCGCAGGCCACGCACAGCGCCGTGGTCTCCAAGCCGCGGGAGTTCGCCAGCCTCATCCGGAACAAGTTCGGCAGCGCAGACAACATCGCACACCTGAAGGACACGTTGGATGATGGGCACCCAGAGGAGGCCTCGCGCGCGCTCAGCGGCAGTGCCACGCTGGTCTCCAGCCCCAAGTACGGCAGTGATGATGAGTGCTCCAGTGCCACCTCTGGCTCGGCTGGAGGCAGCAACTCCGGGGCAGGAGCCGGGGGGCTGGGGAGCCCCAAGTGCAACACGCTGGACAGCCACCACAATAACTTCGACACCATCCTGGAGGAGCTGCGGGAGATCAAGGACAGCCAGTCGCATCTGGAGGACTCCATGGAGGACCTCAAGGCGCAGCTGCAACGGGATTACACCTACATGACGCAGTGCTTGCAGGAGGAGCGGTACAGGTAGGGATGGGGGGTGCCAGGGTGGAAGTGCATCACCCAGGTTGGACACAGGGGCTTGGAGCAGCTGCTCCAGTGGAAGGGGTCCCTGTGGAACTGGAGGAGCTTTAAGGTCCCTTCCAATCCAAACCATTTCATGACTCTTTGAGAGCCACAGGGCTTGTCTGGCTAAGGCAGCAATATGGGGAGCTGCCACCCCCACTGCCCTCCTTCCAGCCAGACCCATCCCTTTGGCCACCATAACCAGCTACAACCAGGAGTGAGGTGGGTCCAGAGGGGCTCCCCAGTGCCAGGGGCAGGAGGTTCTCTATGGGGAGACCTGCCTGCCCCAGTGCCCCTCCACCCCCTGTGTGCAGGTATGAGCGCCTGGAGGAGCAGCTCAACGACCTCACCGAGCTGCACCAGAATGAAATGACCAACCTGAAGCAGGAGCTGGCCAGCATGGAGGAGAAGGTGGCCTACCAGTCCTACGAGAGGGCACGGGACATCCAGGTAGGGGAGCGCGGTGGTTCAGAGCCCTCTGCACCTCCATCCATGGGTGAGGGAGAGCCCTGGGCTGGGATGGAGGGTGGGCAGATGAGGTCCATCCTCTGACGCGCTGTCCCTGGCAGGAGGCAGTGGAGTCCTGCCTGACGCGGGTGACCAAGCTGGAGCTGCAGCAGCAGCAGCAGCAAGTGGTGCAGCTGGAAGGGGTGGAGAACGCCAATGCCCGGGCGCTGCTGGGCAAGTTCATCAACGTGATCCTGGCCCTGATGGCCGTGCTGCTCGTCTTCGTCTCCACCATCGCAAACTTCATCACCCCGCTCATGAAGACCCGCATGCGCATCCTCAGCACCGCCCTGCTCGTCCTCTTCCTCTTCTTCCTCTGGAAGCACTGGGACTCCATCAGCTACTTCCTGGAGCACGTCCTGCTCCCCAGCTGATCCACAGCCGGGCGGCTGCAGCCCCGGGGGGCTTTCCATTTCCTGCAGAGGAGAGGGCTGGGGGGACCATGGTCCAAAGCCTTCAGGTTGCTTCTTCACACACTCAGTTCTGTTGCTTTCCCATCTCTCCATCCTCGCTGCAGCCAGCAGTGAGCACTCAGAGTGTGTTGAAGCTGGGATCTGTTTGTCTCCTGGGATGTTTAAGGAGGGTGGGATAGGGAATGAAGAGGAGTTTTGGAAGAAACTGGTTATTTATGGGGTGCAGGGTTTTTCTAGGGTTTTGGGGGTGTTTTCTAAGTGTAATTGTGTTCTGAAGGTCTGTGGGGAGGTCTGCTGAGGTTTTCTGTGGTGGGAAGGGTTGAGCTGGACCAAACCCAGCTCCATGCAGACTTTCTGCAGAGAGAAGCATGGGGTTGGCTAAGGCTGGAGTTTCCCTTTCATCCTTGACAACCAAGCCAGCAAAATCTCGGTCCTGGGATAGAGCAAGAGCGAAAGCAAAGCAGGTGCTGAAGGAGAACACGGGTTCAAGGCGAACGCAGCCTCTCCCAACCCCAGCACAGCGCAGGCAGCACAGAGCAGGGCTGTGACACTGTCCCTGTGTGCCCACAGGGGCCTGGGCAGACACAGGGGACCCGATGCTGGAGTGGGCTCTGGCACAAGCGAAATCCCCTCCACTGCTTCCCCCTCTGTTATTTATTTCCCCTTCCTTTGGCTGCAGCTGATCTGATCTCTTCAGGGACCCTCGACTTGCATCCCGCAGCCCCTGCACCGCGTCCTCTGTGTGTGTGTGTGTGAGCTCCCATTTAACCCAAGACTGTTCCCATTTGTGAACCGAAGCTGGGGGAGCAGGAGGAGGCGAGCAGCCGCCTTGGCAGCCCCTGCGGCCCTGTGCCAGAGCCCAGCATGCTGGCTCCGATGGGCAGAGATGATTTCATACATATATATTTATGTAATATATCTATACACACACATATATATAAATATATATATAAATATGCAGAGTCACAGCCTCCTCTGGGACAAATGGTGCCACTCCACTGACTTTAGAGCCAGTTTGCCTTAGCTGAGAATTTAGCCCTTAACCTCTTTGGTGGCACTTCACAGCCCAGTGCTCAGCGCATGGGGTCCTCTGAGGTCCCACAGGAGGGGCAGAGGCAGTTCCAGTGTGTGGAGGGGAAGGTGCACATCTCCCACCTCCTCCACGCTCCCAGGACCAAGCAGGGACAATACAGACCTCTGTGGAGGCTCCCTGAAGCTGGTGCATCGCTGCAGGTGGCACCCAGGGCACATCCTTTCTGGTCATTACCTGTGAACTGCGTTTGTTCCAAATGGGTTTGCTCAGAGCTGCACTGGGCTTGGGGAACCTGCCCCATCCTCACGTTCCAGCCCAGCTCTCTCAGCCTGGCTCCAGAGCAGAGCTGCTCCAGCCCTCACAGCAGCTCCATGGCCTCCTCTGCACTCACTCCAACAGCTCCAGGTCCCTCTTGTGCTGCTGCCCCAGAGCTGGATCAGGGCTGCAGGGGGGGTCTCCCCAGAGCACAGCAGAGGGGCAGAATCCCCTCTTTGAGCTGATGCTCATGCTCTGGGGGTGCACCCAGCACACGGGAGGGTTCTGGGCTCAAGCCAGGTCATGGGGAGCTTCTCACTGAGCATCACGGCCGAGTCCTGCTCCGCAGCCCTGCTCCACCCAGCCTGAAGCTGTGCTTGGGATTGCCCCGGCCTCTTTACACCATTGAGTATGTGTGGGAACAAAGCCGTGAGCAGTCACATCTCCGAGCCTGAGCTCCCTAAACCCAGCTCCCTGCGTTCTGCCCGAGCCCAGACCCCGAAGGGATGAAGAGGACGGGGAAAAGCCTCTTTGCTACCGGTCTTATCGAGCGAGCAGGGACCGAGCGAGCAGGGACCGGGGCGCTGCGGGCCCTCGGCCGCGGGGGGGCCCCCGGCCTCCACCAGGAACGGGAACAGGAACAGGACGAACAGCAGCTCCGGAGCTGCTCGGGAGCATCCTCCCTAAATGCCGCATGGGGCAGGGCGGGTCACTCACCTCAATTAGGGCTTTAACCCTTCCCTGCCCGCAGCAGCCCCGTCCCCCTGCCCGGGGGTCTGCAGGGGATGCCTGGGACCCGCAATCACTGCATCCCCTGCAAAGCGCAGGGTGGGAGCACAGGACATGGACCCCGACACCTCCCCTTGTCCCATCAGCAAAGGGGCCTGTGGTACTTCGGGGTGTTCACGCCAAGATGCTCGTGT
Organism: Melopsittacus undulatus; assembly: GCF_012275295.1. Taxonomy (NCBI): domain Eukaryota; kingdom Metazoa; phylum Chordata; class Aves; order Psittaciformes; family Psittaculidae; genus Melopsittacus; species Melopsittacus undulatus. The sequence goes on from NC_047542.1 coordinate 1,715,480, forward strand.
CCTGGTACCCACAGCCCCTGGGACCTCTTTGGCGGATGGGGTTGGAGGAGGCCTCGGTGCTGGAGCAGCTCCTGCTGGGTCACATGGGATCCCCACGGGAATATCGGGACCTCTGGTGCCTGCCCGCACCTCTTCCCAGCTGCCTGGACAGGTCTCCACTTCCACTTCCACTCCATCTTGCCCTGGGCAGCAGCAGTGCCTATGGGCTGGGTTGTGCCATCCCACCAGGAGCAACATTCCCAATGCATCCCAATGCATCCCAATGCAGTCCAATCCTCCCGCTCCCTGTGCAGCCGAGTGCCCATCTCCCGGGCCAGCAGCTGGCACACGGGGCCTGATGGCACCTTCCCATGTGCAGGGGAGGAGGGAGCTGCCGGTGACAGGGACAATTCCCGCATGGGGCTCCCTGAGGACTCGCGTTCTCCCAGCGGGGGCTCATAACGTGCCCCTTTGTGCCGGTGGCCGGAGGAGAGGGGAGGCTTTGACGTCAGCCCGGGAGGAATTCCTTAATGCCATTGAGGCCTCCCTCGCCCTCGCTGCTAATTGCACTTTATGTAATAGCTGCAGCTGGGCTCTCTATTGAGAGCGGCTAAGGCAGAGGGACAGCGCCAGTGGGGACCCAGGCAGTGCTGGTGGCTGTGGGGCACACGGCCCTGGTGCCATTGGGACCCACATCACCCCATGGCTCAGGCACCCCTTCCCAGCGTGTATCCACTGTGAGCTGCATCCCACGGATGCCTGCAGAGCCTGGTGCCCGCTGCACGCCAGGGGGATAAGGTGGGAGCTCAACTGGGGAAGTCAAAGACAGGCTGGAGGGTTCCTGCACCCTGGGGTGCCCGGGGTAAGGGGTCGCCCTGTTCCCCTGCCTCGCCTGTGTGATGGTCTGACACCACAGTGAGCCTGGAAGCAGTGCCAATGATGGATGGGGTTGGTGTCTAAGGGGTAATTGCACTTATCTGAGATGAGTGAGGCAGTGATTTATTCTGGATTCAGTATGTGATCTCTGTTCTGCTGGTGGATCTCCCAAAACACCCTTGCAGCATCCTTGATGCCCAAGGAGAGGAGCACCAAGAGCTGAAGGCTGCTCTCCCATGCAGGCACCCAGAGGTGCTCACCTCCTCTTTGGGGTGCTCCTGGCATTGCCTCAGCCCTGGTTCACACCCCTCTGCAAGCCCTGGCATGGAGACCCTCACCCCGGCACCCCGTGGAATGCAGTGCGGGGCGGGGGTGTCCCAAGGAGGAGGAGGAAAGGGGGGGATGTTGGCACTCATCAATGGGAAAGCCGGCCGGACCCAGGCATTCCCTCCCCCCCGGCCAAGCTCAGGCCCGCTAAAGAAAGAGCTGGTACGGGGATAAAATGCTTCGCATTCCTGCGCTGTCTCCGGGGGAATTTCGACTGCTCTGCATGAGAAACGCTCCTGCCCCCGGGAGCAGCGCGTCTGGAGCAGAGGCAGAGCCGGCGGCAGCTCCGGGGCGCTGGGGCTCCCCTGGGTGCCGGCAGGGACTGCATCAGTGGTGGGACGAGGGGTGATGGGCTCCGACTGGAGCAGGGGGAGTTCAGGCTGGAGACAAGGGAGAAGCTTTCCCTGTGAGGCTGGGGACAGGCAGGGACAGGCAGGGACAGGCAGGGACAGGCAGGGACGGGCAGGTTGGCACGGGTAGACCAGAGCATCCCTCTGCAGCCACCAAAGGCACATGAGCCGCTCTTGGTGACACTGGGCTTGAGGAAGGGCAGTGTCTGTGGGTGCTGTGCTGGAGCCACGCTGTCCTCTGCTACTCGCTCCTGCCGGCCTCTGAGACCCGTACACCCATGGGGCAGCCCCTCAAGCTCCTATGAACCCGTCAGCCCCCATCTCAGCTCCACAGGGAGGGGAAAGCCTCAAGGTTACCCCTGAATTCCATGTTGATCCCCATGGATCCGGCTGCTCGTGGCCAATCTCATAACCTAATTGCACATTAGAAAATAAATACTTGTCTGGGGCTGGGGAAAAGGGAGGCTTTAAGGAGGAAAAAGAAGAGGAATTTAATTAAGGGCAGTGCTGGGAATGTCTCTACCACAATAAGATAAGGAGGATCAATTGCTTCTTTCCTAGGATCAAAGGGAAGGGCTGGAGGGGGAAGTGAGACTGTCGGGCAGCTACAAAGAGCAGGAGAGGGAGGGGAAGGCGAGGGGAGAAAGGCGCAAGAGAAAGCAGGAGGAAGACAGAGATGAGACAGAACCGGTGGTGGTGTCCCCAGGGCTGCCGGGACCTGTGGGTCCATCGGACAGTGGCAGAGGTTGGGGGTCCCCGCTGTGGCCAAGGCCACCAGGGAGGAGCAGGGGATGGGGCAGCGTCGTCCGTCCCTTTCAGACGGCCTCATCTCACCCAGCCAGGCACCATCTCAGGCTCGGTTGCACCTTCACGAGGCTGCTCAGATCCCAGTGCACATCAAATCAGCATTTGGTGCCCCTCAGCAGGCTCCAAATGGCCAAAGGCTCAGAACCCAGCTCGGCACAGGGCCACTGTTATCTTGTGGGGAGCAGAAGGCTCTAAAACACCTCTGCCAAGAGCCTTTTGTGCACCAGGAGGGAGGTTCTCTCCCGCAGCCCAGTGCCATGGGGGAGCTCTTCCCATGTCTCACATGGGAATGGAGCACAGGACCACTGGGAGCTGCAGGGGAGGGCGATTTCCCAGCAAATCTGGGTGCTGTGAATGCAAAGAAGCACCCAGACAGGTTTCTTGGGAGGGATGGACCTGGCTGGTCCCGAACGCTGGAGGTGGTACCCAGCCAAGCGAGGCAGCCCTGATGATCCATCGAGGCTGCGCTTTGCATCTCCAGGCACCTGAGTAACTGTGTGAGCTACTGATTCCAGTTCCTCCAGGTGGAATGGGAACACCAATACCCACAGGACCTACCAGGGAGTTTGCCACAGGGCCTGCTTCTTGCTCTCGTGGTGTTTGCATAGGTGGGGACACCATTGCCACGTGGGGAGCAGGTTTGCATCCACAGCTGGGAACCTCTGCCCCACGTGTGAGCCGCTGCCTGCGGAACGGGCTCGTCTCTTGCCTCACCTGCTTGTGCACGGAGCCAAACCCGCACCCGGAGGAAGCGGTTGAGCCGGCTCCGGTGGCAGCCTGGCACCGAGACAGCATCGGGGTGTGCCAGGGCCCCACTGTGCTCGCTAGGTGATGCTCAGCGGGGCTGGTTCAGTGTCCCCATCCCGTGCCTGCTCTGTGCATGGGGGAAGGCCCTGAGGAGCACACGGGGGTTTATTGCCAGATGGAGCTCTCCATGCAGCTGTGCCCGGAGGATGGGGCTGTGCTGGGCAGGATGCTCAGGCGAAGGGTGAGAGCATTTGCTTGGCTTTCGCATCCCATCAGCTCATGGTGGGGTGGAAGCCAGGGCAGGTTTGAGGGGAGACTGAGCTGAGCTCTTAGGCAGAAGCTGTTCCCTGGGAGGGTGCTGAGGCGCTGGCACAGGGTGCCCAGAGAAGCTGTGGCTGCCCCATCCCTGGCAGTGTTCAAGGCCAGGTTGGACACAGGGGCTTGGAGCAGCTGCTCCAGTGGAAGGGGTCCCTGCCTGTGGCAGGGGTTGGAGCTGGAGGAGCTTTAAGCTCCTTTCCAACACAAACCAGGCTGGGATTCTGTGATTCTATGACAGGAGATGGTCCCTTAGGTGAAATCCCTGCTCCATGCTCTGCCCCTCCTGCTGCAGCCCCAGTGCTGCAGGCTCTGGTCTGGAGACATGGGCAGAGTCATCCTGCTTGGAGGAATCCTGGGAGCTGCCCCCCTGAGCCGGGGTCCAGAGGGGCTCAGGGGCTTCAGGAGGTGAGGTGCAGGATCCCATGTGTAGGTCTCAGATGTGACACAGCCATTCCTCATGCTCCAAGGAACAGGATCAAAGTTCCGGGGTGCAGCTTCCTCCCCTTCCTTGGGCTGCTCCGGCCTGCAGCAAAGAGCCATTGAAGATGGGAGCACTTTCATGTGGGGATTTCTCTCCTTCAGATCTTCAAAGACCTGCAGCAATCAAACAGGTCCCTGTGCAGGCATCCTAAGACAGAAAAAAGCCCCACTTTGAAAGCATCACAGGCGAAAGCAGCAGCGGGACTTTGTTGTGTTAATTGTTCTGGCTCCACATTAGGACAAACGCCTTAGAACTGGTGCTGGCTCCCAGCCCACGGGCAGAAAAGTGCTCCAGAAGGAAAGCTGAGGGAAGGAAAACCACCAAGAGGAGATTCCCACCGGAAGGAATGGCTGGAGGTGGCTGCTGGGGAGATGATGGCCAGCGGGCAGCTGATAGCGAAACCCCAGAGTACGTGGGGCATCCGCCTGCACATCATTGATCTGCTCTGTGCCCTGGGCATCAGCAGGAGCTGGCTGCTCAGAGAACAAACGTGGCTTTGCCATCATCTCCTTTCCAGCATGCCCATGGCAGGGGTTGGACCTGGATGATCTTAAGGTCCTGTCCAAGCCAACCCATTCTGTGCTTCTCTGAGAGGGGTTCTATGCACAGCTGTTACAGAATCACAGACGGGTTTGGAAGGGGCCCTCATCCAGTTCCACCCCTGCCACGAGAAGGTGCAGGATGCAATGGAGAGCAGAGCCCCACGAGGTGCTGTGGGGCACAGGGCACAGCTCCCTTCCCAGCCGCGTCCCCCCCAGTCCTGCTCCTCCTGCCCTGCTCCGAGCCCCAAATATGGGCCCGGCACATCCGTGCTGCGGCACAAGCCCGGGCAGGAGCAGACCCGCGGGTGACTCAGCTCCGGTGCAGGGAAACCAGCCCGGCCAGGCAGGACCCGCAGGGAGCGGCGCTGGGGCTGCTCCTGCTCCCCAGCCCTGACCCAGAACACCCCTTTTGTCCCCCAGTTCAGGGCGCACGGGCACTGGGGCTCCTCGGGGTGGTGCATGGGGACCCCCAGGTGACCAGCACCCACCATAGGGGTGCAAGGGACCCACCAAGCCAGCCCTGCAGGAGCACAGCTCCGCTCCCACAGGCCGAGGCAGCAAACACAGGGGGGCCAAATGCCCAAAAGGTGGCTTTTCCTCAGCAGAAATGCTGCTGAGGTCATTGTCACCCACTCTACCCCCCCCACCCCCAAGTGGGATGGATGGAGCTGAGCAGCCTCCCGGAGCTCGGGAAGCAGGAGGGAAGCAAAGAGCTTGTGAACCCTTGGAATGAAAGGGCTGGATAAAAGGGAGCCCTTAATAATAGTGGTGGCCTGAAAAGGGGGCTCAGCCCCCAGCTGGGGGGGGGAGGGGGGGCAGCGGAAACCAGGCCTGGGATGAAAGGAGCGTTGCCAAGCGCTGGTGCGGGAATGCCGGGAACATGGGCACGGTGCTGAGGAGGGGTCTCAGCGGTGCCTTTGGGCTGAGGCTCCTTCACGCACTCCTCCAGCCCTGGGGGGCTCCGTTGGCTCCTCAGGCCTGCTCAGCACGAGGGGAGGTTTTCTTGCACCATTGATGAAACCAGACCACAGCACCCCGGGATGCTCCAGAATCAAACCAAACAGGAGGCTCTGCCCCTCAGCTCAAACCTCAGCCTTGGGATGCTCTATGTGCTGCAGCCATGGGTGCTGCAGCCCCTACTTCACCCTCAGCACCCACAGGGCACCAGGACTTTGCCCTGGCTAAGCTGGATGCCCTAGGAGCAGCCTGGAGTTTCCCAATAGCACGGGAAGCACGCAGGGAATGCACAGTGGGGGGCAGAGCACATGGGCCCCCCACGGCTCAGCCGTGGGCAGAGGGGCAGCATTCCTGGCAGGCAGCCCTGCCTCCGTGCCACAGGATCTCCATGGTGGAGACCTGCAGCATCTCCCGTTAACTCAACTGGAAACCGTTCCAGTGCTTTACAGAGCCATAAAACTGGGTTTGATGGCACAGGAGGAGGAAATGAGGAAGGAACAAAGGGGAAAGGGCTGGAGAAGAGGCAGGCCCTGGTACCTGTCCCAGCTGAGCTCCAGCTCATTCATTGCCCTCTGGGTCAGGGGTTCAGCGCTAGCACCATCACTGTGCTGGGGTACCCCAACAGCAGGTCCTGCCTCCATCCATCACCCTCCCATGGGTGCTGAGTCCCCAGCAAAGGGATGAACCATGTCACAGCTCAGCACCACATGGCACAGAGACACCAATTTAAACTTGCTCAGTGCATGGAGATTTTACATGCACAGAACACGTGTCCAGAGCCACAAGTTTTTACATCCCATAGGACACAGGTTCAGAGCTCAGTTGTAATGGAGTGAGACCCAGCCCCATCCCACAGGATGCTGAGACAGGCACCAGCACCCATCCCACTTCCCTGTTGCCCCAGCACTGCACAGCAATCACTAAAACAACTCAGATCTACCATTTGCTTTGAATTTAATGGTTTTTCTCAAGACCACTTTGCAGAGAGGAGGGAAAACCACACCCTGGAGAAGGGAACGGGCCAGCGGATATGTGGCAATAGTGCAACAGAACTTCCATGTGTGGCACATGAGACAACAGCACGGATACCTCCATCATCCATAGAGAACCTGTGGGAGGCTGTGATGGATCCAGACACATCCCATGCTGCTGCAGTCCTGCACCAAGGTGGGCAAAGGCAATAAATAAAGTGGTGCCTCCCCAAAGGCACTTTTGTTTTCCTCCTTTCACCATTACAAAGCAACAAAACACCCCAAAACCCCCACTCTGGCATCAGAGTGTTCTCAGGCTGGGGTTTCGGCCAGATCCAGTTGTGTTTCTCAGTGCAGGAGAGGGAAGAGCCAGGGTCGGGGCGGTTTGGACCCATTGCCAGCACATCCCAAGAGCCCAGAGCCCTGCTACATGTCCAGCTTGTTTGAGGTATATCACCCACCCCATCGTTACCTTGTGCAGCCAAAATACAGTGCAAAGACAAAAACACCCACCCTGGTGCCACCCTCCCCACCATGAGATGAACCTGCTTGCGAGGGGAGGATGGAGCGAGGAGCCTCCGGGCCCTGCAGCCCCTCCAAGGGGGATCACTCGGGGCTTTGGTCCATTTAATGTCCTGGAGCATCCCCCCTCCAATGCCCCCCCAGCCCCGCGGGGCACCAGGCTGCAAGGTGAACGTGTGGGACGCGGCTCCGCACCCCAGGCACGCACAGCACCGCGCAGGGAGGTGCCCTCAGCTCAGCTTCATGCCGATGGGCACGGCCCGGCTGTAGAGCTCGGTGACGCTGCCGCTCCCAGCCAGCGGGCTCCGGCACTGGGTGACGGTCCAGCGGCGCAGCCTGCACCCTTCCTCCGCCTCCTCCTCCAGGTGGAGCAGGCTGTCGGCAGAGACGCAGCCCCGCATGCCCCTGCTGCCGGCGGGGATGCGGGCGGGCAGGTCCAGCTGCTCGAAGGACTCCGTGGACAGGATGCTGTCCTCGCTGACGGCGCTGGACGGGCGGGCGCGGGGTGCCTGGGGCAGGGGCACCTCGTTGAACCCCCCAAAGCCCTGCCCGGGGGGATCCCCGGTGCCGCCAGAGGAGAACTTGCCGTTGTGCTTGAGGATGCCTTTCCTGCGGGCAGGGAGGCCCTGGGGGCCTGGCTCCAGGGAGGGAGCATCAGCAAACACGTTCCCATCAAGGTCCAAGCTGGCTGCATCCAGGACATCCCCAGACTCGCAGCACTCCAGGGATGAGTAATACCCCGACTCCCTTGTCGAGGGCTTCTTCAGTATTCCCTTCCTGGGTACAGCTGTGGGCTCTGCTCCAGTGGCCGTGCTGCCAGGCAGCATTCCCGAGGGCAGGATGCGGGTGAGACCTGCAGCAGCCTCCTCATCCTCACCCCTTGCTTCTCCCATGGGTGCTGCTGCCGGGGGGCCGGGGCTGGGCACCTTCTGCTCACAGGAGTTTCTCTTCTTCAGGATGCCCTTGGGCCGCTTGAGGATGGACTTGGAGGGGTTCTCTGGGGCCAGGGCCACCTCCTGCAGCACGTGGGAGACGTCGTTCTCCTTCTTGGACTTCTTGAGGGAGCGCTGCCGCTCCAGGGCCGCGCCAGGCATGTGCTGCTTCAGGAAGCATCGCACCTTGGAGCTGTTCTCCAGGAGGGGCCGTGAGGAGCGGCGGAGCCACTCTGCCACCGTGGCCAGCGGGGAATCGCTCTCCCGCAGCAGCTCCTGCTCCCCAAGGGGCACTTTGTAGCCCCAGTTCACCCACCAGTGCGTGGCGATGTCCTCGATGGTGGCGCGGCGCTCCGGGTTCACCATCAGCATCCAGCGGATCAGCCCGCAGGCATCTGCAGAAGAGGCAGGTCAGGGGCTGAAGGGAGCACGTGGAAGGGGACGCACACACACAGGGTGTTGGGGATCTGCCTACCTGAGAGCTTGGTGGGCTCCCGGTAGTCCCCACTCGTGATCTGCTTGACCAGAGTCTTGTAGTCGTGGCCATCGAATGGCATCGTGCCATGGACCAGGATGTAGAGGAGGACACCCAGGGACCAGCTGTCCACCTGCCGGCGGGACAGATGAGCCTGGAGAGGGGGCACAGCAGGACCAGGCTGCCCTGGCCCCTACCCTGGCTGCAGGACCCCCCCCCCCCCCAAGGCAGCCCCAAGGGAGGGCTGTCACCAGTCTGTGGTTCTATGAACCGGTGACTTCCCCAAGTGCAAGCAAAGAGAAGACAAGAGATTCCTGCACGCAGGGGTAAGGCATCACCTACCTCCGGACCCTTGTATGGCCTCCCGTTGATGATCTCAGGGGATGCATAGAGGGGGCTGCCGCAGTACGTCTGCAGGAGCTTGTCCTGCTGGTAAACGTTGGACAGGCCGAAGTCTGCAATCTGAAGAGATGATTTAGAGCCATTATCCAGCAGCATCTCCCCTTAAGCTCTCCAGCTCCAAGCCTGGCTGAATCCAGGGCTGTGCTTAGAACCCTGGTGCACTCAGGGAGCAGCAGGAGCCTGGCTTCCCACCCCTGGCAGCTCTGTGGCTCCATCACCAGCACACTGGGAGCAGAGACAAAGGTGTGCTTATAGGGAGAGCCTCCAGCTCCCTCACAGCCACACGAGGCTGCTTCAGTCCCTGTCTACTCCACTTGGGCACAGCTTTCACCATCCCCCTCGCACCAGCACCTCGCAGTGAGCAGAAGCTCCCAATTCCCAAGTCAACCCTTACAGAGATAGAGCCCTACACCCTGCTCATCACCAATTCCAAGCTGTGGCTGTGTCCTTCCTCCCTGGGAGGCTGCAAGCAAAAAGCATCTCCCAGGCCAGTGAAGCTGGGATTCTCCCTGGGAGAGCCCTTCCTTATCCAGCCAGGCGGGTTTTGACCTCAGTGTTCAGACTTTGCCCTCTTATCAGCGGGCACATATATACACACATATACACATTCTCTTGTTACTGGGCAGCACTGGGGCTCTGCAGCCTCTCTGGCTCCACTGCCAGTCACAGACAGCAGGGGCAGGGACCAGCACTCTCCTGGCTCCCCATCCCCTGGGTAAAGAGCATTGCAGGCTGATGGCAGCAGGCCCAGAGCTGACAGATGGTTCTCCACAGCTCTGGAAAGCACGTGTCCAAAGGGAATGGGTGTTGTGGCCATCCTGTCCATCCCCAATGGGCAGCATCCCTTAGACCCCTGCACTGGGTGACATCAAAGTGTGGCCAGGCTCTCACCTTGATGTTCCCATTGGCATCAAGAAGGATGTTCTCCAGCTTCAGGTCCCTGTGGACAATCCCATTCTGCACAAGGGAAGGGGGAGCCAGGGTTACTTTATGGCACATTTGAGGAAGGGAAAGTCAGGACAAGCAACCAGGACACGGTGACAGTAACCAGAGGAGCAGTAAATGCCCCTGGGTGTGCCTTGAGGACGGGCTGTAAACCACGTCCTGACATGGGTGCTACCAGCTCCTGATGCTGTCGGGAGCAGGGTGGCACCCCAGGAACCATGAGCACCGCATCCCAACCCGCCTGCTGCAGCCCTGCCTGGAGCTGGCCCTGCTGGGCACACAGGCGCTGATCCCGACACGTTCCCGGTGGGAACGCGGTGGGAACGCGGTGCTCACCCACCTTGTGGCAGTAGTAAACAGCGGACACGACCTGGCGGAAGAAGTGTCGCGCCTCATGCTCCGTGAGCCGCTGCCGCTCGCTGATGTAGTCATAGAGGTCTCCCTTGCTGGCGTACTCCATCACTATGACGATCTTGCTGCTGTTCTCAAACACTGCCGGGGGTGGGGATGAACCCGTTAGAGGGATGCTCCGAGCTCCCAGCACAGGCCTGGAATGAGCGCTGGAGCCCTGTGTGGCTCTGACACTTCCCACCCCACTGCCTGTCCCTCAGTCTGTGTGGAGCAGAAGGTGCTGGGGTGTCTGCAGGAGGGGATGGCCGGAGCTCTCACCCTCATCCCACAGTGCCACCAGGGCTGCTGCAGCCATAGGAAATTGAGCCATAGGGCTCTGCTCTGCCAGAGGGGACCAAGACCCATGGTTCATCACTACACAGAGCCCTGCCAAGGGGAAAGGCGATGGAGCTCCTGGTGGGCACAGCCATGGGGCCCTCCTGCATGTTCCCATTGCTCCCACACGTTCAAGCCAAGAGCTGTTTGCAGAACACTCCCTCCGTATTTTGAGCTCCAGCAATCAGTGACTCAGTCCCTGCAAACACAGCACAGGAGCTGCCAAGCCACTCACTTTTGTTTGGAGTACAGAAGGACCTTGGATACCTCACATACACCAGTGAGGTGGCACCGGCCATGTGCCAGCCCAGCACAATGAACCTGAGCAGATCCAGCCCCATGAAGAGCATGGGGTATGCAGGGTTTAAGCAAAGACTCATCCAGTTGGGATTTGCTCTGAGTCTGGTCCTATCTATAGCTTGAGAAGTTCCTCTTTGGCTGGTGTTGCCCCACACCTCAGGAATGGGGCAGCCCTGGTCATGAAGCCAAGCTCAGCAGCACCAAGAGCTCTCCTGGCACCTTATGGGTTGGTTTTCCTATGCTCCAGGGAGGGAATGAGGATTCCAGCACTGAGATCAGCTCCTGCCTAAGGCTGAGAGCATAACTGCAGATTCCCACTGCTCCAGCACTTGCTGTGGTTGGAGTGAGCATCCAGCACAACCGGAGCCACACACAGCACTGGGGTTCATGGGGACCAGCTCCCCATCACGGCACATCCTCTCACCAGCTTCCCGACTCAAAAGGCCACGTCATTGTCTGGAATCAACTTCCCCTCCAGGCAGGAGGTGATGGAATGGGAAATGGCTATTTTTGGAGCAGGTATTTCCCCTCGAAGCTGCAGGAAAGTGCAGGGGGGACACCGGCAGCACTGAGTCACCAGACACAGCCAACAGCTTTGGCACTGGATCAGCAGGGGGAGGAGAGCATAAATGTGAGCCCCACTGCAGATCCTGCTCTGGTACCCAGCCCTGGGATGCTTGGGGATGCTGCTGGAAGGGGGAAGAGAGGGAAGAGGAGGGCTCTCACCTTCATGGACAGCGATGATGTGGGGGTGGTTGAGGGAGGACATGATCTCAATCTCTCTCCGGATATGGACAAGGTCCTGCTCATCCTTGATTTTGTCTTTCCGGATTGACTTGATTGCCACCTGCGGATGGGAACACGCACACAGGGTTACCCATCTGCCTGAGGCAGGAATGTTGTGGCTTCCCAAAGCCTGGTGCCAAGCAAGAAACCCACCCTCGTCTTTCAGGAAGGGGCTCACAAGCAGGACATCAATGGCTCAGCTTCTCCATTAAATTCAGTAAGCATGAACTTTAGCAAATAGGGTTTTAGACTCCCCAGGTTCTGCTTCCCAAGGGAAACCTGCTGCCTCCTCCCAAGCCTCCTCCTGCAGGTAGCGAGGCTCCTCATTTATGTGCTGTGGCTTACAGGAATTGTGTCCCAGGCTCCAGCCGCCGCCAAAGGAATGTGACCTACACACATGACTTGGAAGATAACAACAACGTCTTCCCGGGGTCAGGAAAGTGAAAAGGAACAAACCAGGTTTTGCTTTCCCTGTAAATGCTTATTTCAAGGAGCTGATTATGGAGAGGCAAGAAAGGTCGGGATAAAGAGCAGCTCCCTCCCAGGCACAGGATGAGGGGAGACCCAGCGCTGATGATGCAGCCCCTTTCCAAGCTTTTCAAGTTACCCTCTACAAGGAAATTGAAAGGGGAGGAGAAAGAAGAGTAAAGGCTGGAGAATAGATGCCTTCTAATCCTCTTTCAAAGGGGCTGGAGAGAGACATTGTGCTCCTAGGGTTGAATTTACAAATGAATCCAGCAGAACCTCTTTTATTTCTACCAGGCAAGAATGCAGAACAGCATTAATCCTGCAAAGGGACCTCCACGCTGGTCTCCCAGCAACAGGAAGAGGGGCAATGGGCACACACCAGCCCCCGCTGCCAGCACAGCAGTGATGCTCATGGCTTCGCTGCACAGGGACCTCCTCCAGCTTTGGCTGTGCAGGATGGGTGCTCAGCCATGATTCCCTCTGATTTAGGGGGGTTGGAAACCTCACTCTTGGGGTCTACCAAGCAGCAAAAGGCTCGGAACAAGGTTGCAGCCCATTGTACCCACAGCAAGATTCCAGATGCAGAAGCAGCAAGAACTCAGCCATCACATCCGTGTCCTCATGGGAGAAGGATGTGCCAGTTTTGAGGGCTCTGATGGGCACGGGAGAGGTGACCATGGGATCCCTTTGGCCTCAGAGCACAGCTCTGCTGCACTGGCCAGGACAAGGAACCCTGTGCACCACGAGAGCATGGTGTCTGCACCAGCCTTATGGCTTGAAGTAATGAAGCAGGATGGACTCTGGCCAAGGGAAATTCAATAACCCAGGCCCAGGTTTCTGTACAAAGCAATACTGAAAGTGCTTAATAGCTTCTCGAAAGCCAGCTATTCTTTTCCATGACCTTTGTGCTAAGTGAACAGGTTAAAGTTTAACAAGCTTTTTGCTCCTGACCCCCACTAGAACTCAGGCAAAGCCTTTATGCAGCAAATCAGCCTCTCCTGCCCTCCCAAATTCCTCTTGGCTCACTCTATTCACCTCCCTGCTAAGGCTCAGCATCCAGCCCAGCACATTTGCTTGCTGATCAAGGTGCTCCTGCACATCTGCTGCAGAGCCAGAGCTCAGGACAAGATCCACAGCCCATAAAAACCCCGGCGGCTCCAGGCTGCCGGCGCTGGGAGCCTCGGGAGATGCCATCGGCTGCATCCAGCAGTGCTGGAGAACGCCCTCGCCTCTGAGCCTGCACTTAGCGACCTCCGAGGCAGCCAGAGCAGGGCTGCAGCAGCAGGGAGCAGGTTTAGGGCACGGTTAGAGCCCAGGGCTACCCTTGCTGAGTGCTGCCTGTGTAACGGGCACAGCACACAGCGGGGGCACGGCACCATCAGGGTCCGCATCTGCGACAGACACTGAAGCAGCCACCCGGGGGGGATGAGCCATCCCTGCAGGGAGGATGGCGCCTGCCACCCCTTTCATCCCCAGGGATGCTGAGAAGCAGCTTTGCTCCAAACCATCCCCTACCTAAGAGGGCTGACAGCAGAAGATCTCCCCTTGGGACAGAAGAGGCCATGCCTGCGCATCCTGGAGATAAGGACCAGCAGCTTCAGGGACAGACACTGCCCCAGCCTACACAGTGCCTTCACCACCAATGCCATGAGAAGAATCTCCTACAGGAAACAGCCCCAGGAAGTCCCATTGTAGGAACCTGGAGAACTTGAAAGTACTTTCCAAGTCAAAGAGGCTTTAATTAAAGTTTTGGGGGCAGAACAGGTATTTTCAGCAGCTGCTGAAAGATGCATTAAGCTACAACCTGAGGCAGCGCTTCAGAAGTTGTTCCAGATTGCAAAGCGCCGCATTTCATGCTCCATGAAATATGGATTACAACCCACTACGGAAGAGACCAGGGTTCACCCCTTGCTGGAGATCAAAAGAGGCTTTGCTGCTTGGGAATATTCCAGGTGCTGCCTTCCCCTTGTCACCACAGAAGCCCACAGACACTGCAAGTGAGTCCACAGGGCCCGGATGCTGCCATGCAAACAGGTACACAGGACAGTTTGCACCACCATGGCACACGATGCTGAGCCTTCAAGCCAAAAGATGCAGGGGAAAAGAAGAGGAAAAAGGAAAGGGAAACAATCTGTTTGATGCTTCAGGGACACAACAGTTTTCTAAGGGCACACATCAAAAGGCATGAGCATCATTTCACCTAAAGGCTTTCTAACCACAAAACACGGCGTTTCCAGACAAAGAATGCTCATGGAAACCCTCCAAAATCAGCTACAGGGGCCTGGTCTTTCCTGCAGTTGACCAATTGATCAGACACATGTTACTCTAGGCTAAGTCCCGGTGGGTTGGTTCAAACTGAGAGGGAAAGAAACAAGCTGGGCAGTACAAAGATGGTTCAACATTCAGTGCATCCGACAGAGGAAGCTTCTGATCAGGCAGAGGCAAATCCCATGGATGGAGCAGCTCCAGCTTTACAACCTCAGCCAGTACCATGGGATCCCGCAAGGGGTAACCAGCAGAGGTGGCACTACCTGCTCTCACACCTCGGTGTTTAGGAAGTGAAAGCCACTTAGAGGAGGAGCAAACAAGAACCCTGCTCCGGATAAACTGCAGATTAAACAGGTCCGGAAAGGCTGAGTGCTCCAAGAGAGAATTTGTGGGAAGAGGAGAGATCTGTGGTTAAACCTCCTGCTCCTGCCCAGCCAGCCCGATGAGGCACTGTTAGTCAAAGCTGTGACTATCTCCTACTGTGGAGTCACTGGCCTGCGTGTTCAGTTTGCATTACAATAGCCCAGTGCTGCTGTCAAAGGAGGCCCTGTCCTGCGGGGCTCCCCCACATAGGTAGGTTTTCTTGCAGTTCAGATTCCCTGCTCCAGCTTTGTGAGGTGCAGGCAGGGAAAACCAAGACTTCTCACCCATCCCGAGGGGAGGGACCCTTCCAGGGCTGTGGGTGGAAGCTGCATTTCAAGGCCCTGATTATGCAGCAAAACAGCAGCTTCTTCTGAATGAGATCGGCTGCTGGAAGTGGTGGATGCGGCTCAATGACGAGCTGTCGTGTTACACAAGGAAACCTCTTAGATTCAAGTTGTTTCCCTTGCCATGCCTCCGCAGCGTGTCAGTGACTTGATCTCACACCCTGCTCTGCCCATCTGAGCCTGGCTGGGCCAGTCTCACTGCTCACAGCGAACCTCCTTGCCCACCCACGGCCTCAAGGCTGGTGGATGTGTAAGTACCTTTCGTGGGGTCCATCCCACACTGCTGCGTGCTGGGGATGGAACAGAGGCAGGGAAATCACAGTCATTTCCCCCTTATGCCCTTGCAGATTCCCCAAGGACAGGACTGCACAGCTTCAAGGCCAGGTTGGACGAGGCTTGGAGCAACCTGAGCTAATGAAAGGTGTCCCTGCCCGTGGCCGTGGATGAGCTTTAAGGTCCCTTCCATCCCAAACCATGCTATGACAGCAGCACCCACTTACCCGGGGCCTCCATCCATGCTCCCAGCACTGCACCACTTTTCTCTGGGCTGAGCCACACATCACACAGAGCCCCCTGATTCAGAGGGGCCGGGTGCTGCTGCTGTGAGCCAAACCCAGCCAAGAACCGGGACGAGAGGAAGGGGAAAACCCTTCAGACTCGAGAGCTGTGTTTGCTCTGGGCTGCCGGATGTCTGCGGGCTGTTCTCACCAGGAAGCCCGGCGCGGTCAAGTGGGCGAGAGGAGCTGCAGCCCCCGGAGGGGCTGTGTGCTCCCGCACCGCTGCCTGCCCGCACACTGCGGGGTTAGGATTAGGGTTCCGGGGGGAACGGGCCAGGGCCCGGCTGCGGGGCCGCACTGGGGTTAGGGAATAGGGATGGAGGCACCGCGGCCGCGCTGCTCAGCGCGGGGGGATGCTCAGAAAGCCCGCACCGGCCCCACAGGAGGATGCGCGGAGGCTGGAAAGGGAATAAAGGCTCCTCACCAGCTTTCCGGAGCGCTCCCGGGCTTTCTTCACCTTCCCGTACGTTCCCTTCCCCAGCGTCTCCAGGAACTCGTAGCGGTGCTTGAGGTTGTGCTTGTGGTGGTGCCGCTTCACCGCCTGCTTCTTCATCAGCGGCCGCGGGGACTTGGTGAGCTCCGCGGCCAGCGCTGCCCCCGCCGCCCGCTCCATGCCCCGCTCCGTGCCCCGCTCCAGCCCCGGTACCGGCTGCGCCGCGCGCCCCGGCCGCCAAAAGCAGCGGCGGCCGCGCCCCCCCCACGCGCCCATTGGCCGCAAGGCGGCGGCCGCCCCGCCCGGGAGCCGGTGCGACGAGCGGGGGGGGCCGGGCTGCGGGGAGACCCCGTGGCTGGGGGGGACCCAGGGGCAGAGAGCGGGGATCAGGGGGAGCCGCAGCCCGGGGGGAGAGGGGGCAGAGGCAGCGCAGGCACAAAGGGGAAGCAGCGGCTGTGGAAGGGTCCTGCAGAGTATGGGGAGCTGAGATGGTTCCGGGTGATGCAGGGAGAGACTCGGACCCAAAGGCTGAGAAGAGGCTGTGGCTGCCCCATCCCTGGCAGTGCTCAAGGCCAGGTTAGACACAGGGGCTTGGAGCAGCTGCTCCAGTGGAAGGGGTCCCTGCCCGTGGCAGGGGTTGGGGCTGGAGGAGCTTTGAGGTCCCTTCCAACCCAAACCAGTCTGGGTTCTATGATTCTAAGAAGCTCAGGACCAGAGCACTGGCAGGATGCAGAGCAAAGCAGCTGGATGTCTGACCCCAAGAGAGATGCAGGGACACAAGGCAGGCAGATGCACAGCCAGCCGAGACACACACACACAAGCTGTAAGGAGCCACAGAACCAGGGTCTCAGAGTAAAACATTTCTTGAGGGCAAAATCAGTGAGAGCCCCGGGCAAGCACAGCTGGACCATGCTCATCCCAGGGCCATGCTCATCCCAGGACCACACTCATCCCAGGACCATGCTCATCCCAGGACCATGCTCATCCCAGGACCATGCTCATCCCAGGATCATGCTCATCCCAGGACTACGCTCATCCCAGGACCACGCTCATCCCAGGACCACACTCATCCCAGGACGACGCTTTCCCTCCTGGCTGCCCGGCTTGTGGGGGGAGCACTGGGGGAGCACATCAGTGGCTGCTCCAGTGCTCCCACACAAAGGTTTCTCGCAGACGCTTCTGGTCGGTTCCACAGCACCTCCCGTGTGGTCTCTTTTGCCCCTGTGGTAAATCTTTGTTTTGAGATATTAAAAGAATGCAATTACTTCCCCAGAGCAGCCAAAACAAGAGGTCTTGCCCAGCTCTGGCATGTGTGAGGACACACCACACCGTACTGACTGAAGAAAGAGATAGCTGCAGCATTACTCATCCCCACACTCAGAGCTGGATTTTCCCACCACTTCCAGCAGCTCAAGGGCAAAATTGCTACTGCGCATGCGCGAGCCTAAATGGCTACTGCACACGCGCCGGCCTAAATTGCTACTGCGCATGCGGGGGGTAAAATTGCTAGTGCGCATGCGCAGGCGTAAATTGCTACTGCGCACGCGCGGGCCTAAATTGATACTGCGCATGCGCGGCCGAAAATTCCTACTGCGCACGCGCCGGGCAAAATTGCTACTCCGCATGCGCGAGCCTAAATTGCTACTGCGCATGCGCGGCGCAAAATTGCTACTGCGCATGCGCGGCCCAAAATTGCTACTGCGCGCGCGGGACAAAATTGCTACTGCGCATGCGCGAGCCTAAATTGCTACTGCGCATTCGCTGGCAAAAAATTGCTACTGCGCATGCGCGGCCCAAAATTGCTACTGCGCATGCGCGAGACTAAATTGCTACTGCGCATTCGCTGGCCAAAATTGCTACTGCGCATGCGCCGGAAAAATTGCTACTGCGCATGCGCGAGCCTAAATTGCGTTCGGGCGGGTTGGCAGGGCGCCCGGGCCCGGGCGGCCGGGGCCGGGGGGGGCCTTCTTGCCCACGGCAACGGCCCTAGGGGCCGGGTGCAGAGAGTGAGGGGCGGGCGGCGGGCAGCGTTGCGAAGCCAGGCGTGCGCTGAACAGGCGCAGCACCAGTACCCCCTCCTGGCCCTCCGGGCCCGGGCGCGGGGGCCCGGCGTTCGGGCGGGTCGGCAGGGCGCCCGGGCCCGGGCGGCCGGGGCCGGGGGGGGCTTGTTGCCCACGGCAACGGCCCTGGGGGCCGGGGGCAGAGAGTGAGGGGCGGGCGGGGGGCAGCGTTGCGAAGCCAGGCGTGCGCTGAACAGGCGCAGCACCAGTACCCCCTCCTGGGCCTCCGGGCCCGGGCGCGGGGGCCCTGCGTTCGGGCGGGTTGGCAGGGCACCCGGGCCCGGGCGGCCGGGGCCGGGGGGGGGCCTTGTTGCCCACGGCAACGGCCCTGGGGGCCGGGGGCAGAGAGTGAGGGGCGGGCGGGGGGCAGCGTTGCGAAGCCAGGCGTGCGCTGAACAGGCGCAGCACCAGTACCCCCTCCTGGCCCTCCGGGCCCGGGCGCAGGGGCCCGGCGTTCGGGCGGGTTGGCAGGGCGCCCGGGCCCGGGCGGCCGGGGCCGGGGGGGGCCTTGTTGCCCACGGCAAAGGCCCTGGGGGCCGGGGGCAGAGAGTGAGGGGCGGGCGGGGGGCAGCGTTGCGAAGCCAGGCGTGCGCTGAACAGGCGCAGCACCAGTACCCCCTCCTGGCCCTCTGGCCCCGGGCACGGGGGCCCGGCGTTCGGGCAGGTTGGCAGGGCGCCCGGGCCCGGGCGGCCGGGGCCGGGGGGGGCCTTGTTTCCCACGGCAACGGCCCTGGGGGCCGGGGGCAGAGAGTGAGGGGCGGGCGGGGGGGCAGCGTTGCGAAGCCAGGCGTGCGCTGAACAGGCGCAGCACCAGTACCCCCTCCTGGCCCTCCGGGCCCGGGCGCGGGGGCCCGGCGTTAGGGCGGGTTGGCAGGGCGCCCGGGCCCGGGCGGCCGGGGCCGGGGGGGGCCTTGTTGCCCATGGCAACGGCCCTGGGGGCCGGGGGCAGAGAGTGAGGGGCGGGCGGGGGGCAGCGTTGCGAAGCCAGGCGTGCGCTGAACAGGCGCAGCACCAGTACCCCCTCCTGGCCCTCCGGCCCCGGGCGCGGGGGCCCGGCGTTCGGGCGGGTTGGCAGGGCGCCCGGGCCCGGGCGGCCGGGGCCGGGGGGGGCCTTGTTGCCCACGGCAACGGCCCTGGGGGCCGGGGGCAGAGAGTGAGGGGCGGGCGGGGGGCAGCGTTGCGAAGCCAGGCGTGCGCTGAACAGGCGCAGCACCAGTACTCCCTCCTGGCCCTCCGGCCCCGGGCGCGGGGGCCCGGCGTTCGGGCGGGTTGGCAGGGCGCCTGCGCCCGGGCGGCCGGGGCCGGTGGGGGCCTTGTTGCCCACGGCAACGGCCCTGGGGGCCGGGGGCAGAGAGTGAGGGGCAGGTGGGGGGCAGCGTTGCGAAGCCAGGCGTGCGCTGAACAGGCGCAGCACCAGTACCCCCTCCTGGCCCTCCGGCCCCGGGCGCAGGGGCCCGGCGTTCGGGCGGGTTGGCAGGGCGCCTGGGCCCGGGCGGCCGGGGCCGGGGGGGGCCTTGTTGCCCACGGCAACGGCCCTGGGGGCCGGGGGCAGAGAGTGAGGGGCGGGCAGGGGGCAGCGTTGCGAAGCCAGGCGTGCGCTGAACAGGCGCAGCACCAGTACCCCATCCTGGGCCTCCGGGCCCGGGCGCGGGGGCCCTGCGTTCGGGCGGGTTGGCAGGGCACCCGGGCCCGGGCGGCCGGGGCCGGGGGGGGCCTTGTTGCCCACGGCAAAGGCCCTGGGGGCCGGGGGCAGAGAGTGAGGGGCGGGCGGGGGGCAGCGTTGCGAAGCCAGGCGTGCGCTGAACAGGCGCAGCACCAGTACCCCCTCCTGGCCCTCCGGGCCCGATCGCGGGGGCCCGGCGTTAGGGCGGGTTGGCAGGGCGCCCGGGCCCGGGCGGCCGGGGCCGGGGGGGGCCTTGTTGCCCACGGCAACGGCCCTGGGGGCCGGGGTCAGAGAGTGAGGGGCGGGCGGGGGGCAGCGTTGCGAAGCCAGGCGTGCGCTGAACAGGCGCAGCACCAGTACCCCCTCCTGGCCCTCTGGCCCCGGGCGCGGGGGCCCGGCGTTCGGGCGGGTTGGCAGGGCGCCCGCGCCCGGGCGGCCGGGGCCGGGGGGGGCCTTGTTGCCCATGGCAACGGCCCTGGGGGCCGGGGGCAGAGAGTGAGGGGCGGGCGGGGGGCAGCGTTGCGAAGCCAGGCGTGCGCTGAACAGGCGCAGCACCAGTACCCCCTCCTGGCCCTCCGGCCCCGGGCGCGGGGGCCCGGCGTTCTGGCGGGTTGGCAGGGCGCCCGGGCCCGGGCGGCCGGGGCCGGGGGGGGCCTTGTTGCCCACGGCAACGGCCCTGGGGGCCGGGGGCAGAGAGTGAGGGGCGGGCGGGGGGCAGCGTTGCGAAGCCAGGCGTGCGCTGAACAGGCGCAGCACCAGTACCCCCTCCTGGCCCTCCGGGCCCGATCGCGGGGGCCCGGCGTTCGGGCGGGTTGGCAGGGCGCCCGGGCCCGGGCGGCCGGGGCCGAGGGGGGCCTTGTTGCCGACGGCAACGGCCCTGGGGGCCAGGGGCAGAGAGTGAGGGGCGGGCGGGGGGCAGCGTTGCGAAGCCAGGCGTGCGCTGAACAGGCGCAGCACCAGTACTCCCTCCTGGCCCTCCGGCCCCAGGCGCGGGGGCCCGGCGTTCGGGCGGGTTGGCAGGGCGCCCGCGCCCGGGCGGCCGGGGCCGGGGGGGGCCTTGTTGCCCACGGCAACGGCCCTGGGGGCCGGGGGCAGAGAGTGAGGGGCAGGTGGGGGGCAGCGTTGCGAAGCCAGGCGTGCGCTGAACAGGCGCAGCACCAGTACCCCCTCCTGGCCCTCCGGCCCCGGGCGCAGGGGCCCGGCGTTCGGGCGGATTGGCAGGGCGCCGGGGCCCGGGCGGCCGGGGCCGGGGGGGTCCTTGTTGCCCACGGCAACGGCCCTGGGGGCCGGGGGCAGAGAGTGAGGGGCGGGCAGGGGGCAGCGTTGCGAAGCCAGGCGTGCGCTGAACAGGCGCAGCACCAGTACCCCATCCTGGGCCTCCGGGCCCGGGCGCAGGGGCCCTGCGTTCGGGCGGGTTGGCAGGGCACCCGGGCCCGGGCGGCCGGGGCCGGGGGGGGCCTTGTTGCCCACGGCAACGGCCCTGGGGGCCGGGGGCAGAGAGTGAGGGGCGGGCGGGGGGCAGCGTTGCGAAGCCAGGCGTGCGCTGAACAGGCGCAGCACCAGTACCCCCTCCTGGCCCTCCGGGCCCGATCGCGGGGGCCCGGCGTTCGGGCGGGTTGGCAGGGCGCCCGGGCCCGGGCGGCCGGGGCCGGGGGGGGCCTTGTTGCCCATGGCAACGGCCCTGGGGGCCGGGGGCAGCGTTGCGAAGCCAGGCGTGCGCTGAACAGGCGCAGCACCAGTACCCCCTCCTGGCCCTCCGGCCCCGGGCGCGGGGGCCCGGCGTTCGGGCTGGTTGGCAGGGAGCCCGGGCCCGGGCGGCCGGGGCCGGGGGGGGCCTTGTTGCCCACGGCAACGGCCCTGGGGGCCGGGGGCAGAGAGTGAGGGGCGGGCGGGGGGCAGCGTTTCGAAGCCAGGCGTGCGCTGAACAGGCGCAGCACCAGTACCCCCTCCTGGCCCTCCGGCCCCGGGCGCCGGTGCCCGGCGTTCGGGAGGGTTGGCAGGGCGCCCGGGCCCGGGCGCCCGGGGCCGGGGGGGGGCTTGTTGCCCACGGCAACGGCCCTGGGGGCCGGGGGCAGAGAGTGAGGGGCGGGCGGGGGGCAGCGTTGCGAAGCCAGGCGTGCGCTGAACAGGCGCAGCACCAGTACCCCCTCCTGGCCCTCCGGCCCCGGGCGCGGGGGCCCGGCGTTCGGGCGGGTCGGCAGGGCACCCGGGCCCGGGCGGCCGGGGCCGGGGGGGGGCCTGTTGCCCACAGCAACGGCCCTGGGGGCAGGGGGCAGAGAGTGAGGGGCGCGCGGGGGGCAGCGTTGCGAAGCCAGGCGTGCGCTGAACAGGCGCAGCACCAGTACCCCCTCCTGGCCCTCCGGCCCCGGGCGCGGGGCCCGGCGGTCGGGCGGGTTGGCAGGTCGCCCGGGCCCGGGTGGCCGGGCCCGGGGGGGGCCTTGTTGCCCACGGCAACGGCCCTGGGGGCCGGGGGCAGAGAGTGAGGGGCGGGCGGGGGGCAGCGTTGCGAAGCCAGGCGTGCGCTGAACAGGCGCAGCACCAGTACACCCTCCTGGCCCTCCGGGCCCGATCGCGGGGGCCCGGCGTTCGGGCGGGTTGGCAGGGCGCCCGGGCCCGGGCGGCCGGGGCCGGGGGGGGCCTTGTTGGCCACGGCAACGGCCCTGGGGGCCAGGGGCAGAGAGTGAGGGGCGGGCGGGGGGCAGCGTTGCGAAGCCAGGCGTGCGCTGAACAGGCGCAGCACCAGTACCCCCTCCTGGCCCTCCGGCCCCGGGCGCGGGGGCCCGGCGTTCGGGCGGGTTGGCAGGGCGCCCGCGCCCGGGCGGCCGGGGCCGGGGGGGGCCTTGTTGCCCATGGCAACGGCCCTGGGGGCCGGGGGCAGAGATTGAGGGGCAGGTGGGTGGCAGCGTTGTGAAGCCAGGCGTGCGCTGAACAGGCGCAGCACCAGTACCCCCTCCTGGCCCTCCGGCCCCGGGCGCGGGGGCCCGGCGTTCGGGCGGGTTGGCAGGGCGCCGGGGCTCGGGCGGCCGGGGCCGGGGGGGGCCTTGTTGCCCACGGCAACGGCCCTGGGGGCCGGGGGCAGAGAGTGAGGGGCGGGCGGGGGGCAGCGTTGCGAAGCCAGGCGTGCGCTGAACAGGCGCAGCACCAGTACCCCATCCTGGGCCTCCGGGCCCGGGCGCGGGGGCCCTGCGTTCGGGCGGGTTGGCAGGGCACCCGGGCCCGGGCGGCCGGGGCCGGGGAGGGCCTTGTTGCCCACGGCAAAGGCCCTGGGGGCCGGGGGCAGAGAGTGAGGGGCGGGCGGGGGGCAGCGTTGCAAAGCCAGGCGTGCGCTGAACAGGCGCAGCACCAGTACCCCCTCCTGGCCCTCCGGGCCCGATCGCGGGGGCCCGGCGTTCGGGCGGGTTGGCAGGGCGCCCGGGACCGGGCAGCCGGGGCCGGGGGGGGCCTTCTTGCCCACGGCAACGGCCCTGGGGGCCGGGGGCAGAGAGTGAGGGGCGGGCGGGGGGCAGCGTTGCGAAGCCAGGCGTGCGCTGAACAGGCGCAGCACCAGTACCCCATCCTGGGCCTCCGGGCCCGGGCGCGGGGGCCCTGCGTTCGGGCGGGTTGGCAGGGCACCCGGGCCCGGGCGGCCGGGGCCGGGGGGGGCCTTGTTGCCCACGGCAAAGGCCCTGGGGGCCGGGGGCAGAGAGTGAGGGGCGGGCGGGGGGCAGCGTTGCGAAGCCAGGCGTGCGCTGAACAGGCGCAGCACCAGTACCCCCTCCTGGCCCTCCGGGCCCGATCGCGGGGGCCCGGCGAAAGGGCGGGTTGGCAGGGCGCCCGGGCCCGGGCGGCCGGGGCCGGGGGGGGCCTTGTTGCCCACGGCAACGGCCCTGGGGGCCGGGGGCAGAGAGTGAGGGGCGGGCGGGGGGCAGCGTTGCGAAGCCAGGCGTGCGCTGAACAGGCGCAGCACCAGTACCCCCTCCTGGCCCTTCGGGCCCGGGCGCGGGGGCCCGGCGTTCGGGCGGGTTGGCAGGGCGCCCGGGCCCGGGCGGCCGGGGCCGTGGGGGCCTTGTTGCCCACGGCAACGGCCCTGGGGGCCGGGGGCAGAGAGTGAGGGGCGGGCGGGGGGCAGCGTTGCGAAGCCAGGCGTGCGCTGAACAGGCGCAGCACCAGTACCCCCTCCTGGCCCTCCGGCCCCGGGCGCGGGGGCCCGGCGTTCGGGCTGGTTGGCAGGGAGCCCGGGCCCGGGTGGCCGGGGCCGGGGGGGGCCTTGTTGCCCACGGCAACGGCCCTGGGGGCCGGGTGCAGAGAGTGAGGGGCGGGCGGGGGGCAGCGTTTCGAAGCCAGGCGTGCGCTGAACAGGCGCAGCACCAGTACCCCCTCCTGGCCCTCCGGGCCCGATCGCGGGGGCCCGGCGTTCGGGCGGGTTGGCAGGGCGCCCGGGCCCGGGCGGCCGGGGCCGGGGGGGGCCTTGTTGCCCATGGCAACGGCCCTGGGGGCCGGGGGCAGAGAGTGAGGGGCGGGCGGGGGGCAGCGTTGCGAAGCCAGGCGTGCGCTGAACAGGCGCAGCACCAGTACCCCCTCCTGGCCCTCCGGCCCCGGGCGCGGGGGCCCGGCGTTCGGGCTGGTTGGCAGGGAGCCCGGGCCCGGGCGGCCGGGGCCGGGGGGGGCCTTGTTGCCCACGGCAACGGCCCTGGGGGCCGGGTGCAGAGAGTGAGGGGCGGGCGGGGGGCAGCGTTTCGAAGCCAGGCGTGCGCTGAACAGGCGCAGCACCAGTACCCCCTCCTGGCCCTCCGGCCCCGGGCGCCGGGGCCCGGCGTTCGGGAGGGTTGGCAGGGCGCCCGGGCCCGGGCGCCCGGGGCCGGGGGGGGGCTTGTTGCCCACGGCAACGGCCCTGGGGGCCGGGGGCAGAGAGTGAGGGGCGGGCGGGGGGCAGCGTTGCGAAGCCAGGCGTGCGCTGAACAGGCGCAGCACCAGTACCCCCTCCTGGCCCTCCGGCCCCGGGCGCGGGGGCCCGGCGGTCGGGCGGGTTGGCAGGGCGCCCGGGCCCGGGCGGCCGGGGCCGGGGGGGGCCTTGTTGCCCACGGCAACGGCCCTGGGGGCCGGGTGCAGAGAGTGAGGGGCGGGCGGGGGGCAGCGTTTCGAAGCCAGGCGTGCGCTGAACAGGCGCAGCACCAGTACCCCCTCCTGGCCCTCCGGCCCCGGGCGCGGGGGCCCGGCGTTCTGGCGGGTTGGCAGGGCGCCCGGGCCCGGGCGGCCGGGGCCGGGGGGGGCCTTGTTGCCCACGGCAACGGCCCTGGGGGCCGGGGGCAGAGAGTGAGGGGTGGGCGGGGGGCAGCGTTGCGAAGCCAGGCGTGCGCTGAACAGGCGTAGCACCAGTACCCCCTCCTGGCCCTCCGGGCCCGATCGCGGGGGCCCGGCGTTCGGGCGGGTTGGCAGGGCGCCCGGGCCCGGGCGGCCGGGGCCGAGGGGGGCCTTGTTGCCGACGGCAACGGCCCTGCGGGCCAGGGGGCAGAGAGTGAGGGGCGGGCGGGGGGCAGCGTTGCGAAGCCAGGCATGCGCTGAACAGGCGCAGCACCAGTACTCCCTCCTGGCCCTCCGGCCCCAGGCGCGGGGGCCCGGCGTTCGGGCGGGTTGGCAGGGCGCCCGCGCCCGGGCGGCCGGGGCCGGTGGGGGCCTTGTTGCCCACGGCAACGGCCCTGGGGGCCGGGGGCAGAGAGTGAGGGGCAGGTGGGGGGCAGCGTTTCGAAGCCAGGCGTGCGCTGAACAGGCGCAGCACCAGTACCCCCTCCTGGCCCTCCGGGCCCGGGCGCGGGGGCCCGGCGTTTGGGCGGGTTGGCAGGGCGCTCGGGCCCGGGCGGCCGGGGCCGGGGGGGGCCTTGTTGCCCACGGCAACGGCCCTGGGGGCCGGGGGCAGAGAGTGAGGGGCGGGCGGGGGGCAGCGTTGCGAAGCCAGGCGTGCGCTGAACAGGCGCAGCACCAGTACCCCCTCCTGGCCCTCCGGGCCCCCGAGCGGGGGCCCTGCGCTCGGGCGGGTTGACAGGGCGCCCGGGCCCGGGCGGCCGGGGCCGGGGGGGGCCTTGTTGCCCACGGCAACGGCCCTGGGGGCCGGGGGCAGAGAGTGAGGGGCGGGCGGGGGGCAGCGTTGCGAAGCCAGGCGTGCGCTGAACAGGCGCAGCACCAGTACCCCATCCTGGGCCTCCGGGCCCGGGCGCGGGGGCCCTGCGTTCGGGCGGGTTGGCAGGGCACCCGGGCCCGGGCGGCCGGGGCCGGGGGGGGCCTTGTTGCCCACGGCAAAGGCCCTGGGGGCCGGGGGCAGAGAGTGAGGGGCGGGCGGGGGGCAGCGTTGCGAAGCCAGGCGTGCGCTGAACAGGCGCAGCACCAGTACCCCCTCCTGGCCCTCCGGGCCCGATCGCGGGGGCCCGGCGTTAGGGCGGGTTGGCAGGGCGCCCGGGCCCGGGCGGCCGGGGCCGGGGGGGGCCTTGTTGCCCACGGCAACGGCCCTGGGGGCCGGGGGCAGAGAGTGAGGGGCGGGCGGGGGGCAGCGTTGCGAAGCCAGGCGTGCGCTGAACAGGCGCAGCACCAGTACCCCCTCCTGGCCCTTCGGGCCCGGGCGCGGGGGCCCGGCGTTCGGGCGGGTTGGCAGGGCGCCCGGGCCCGGGCGGCCGGGGCCGTGGGTGGCCTTGTTGCCCACGGCAACGGCCCTGGGGGCCGGGGGCAGAGAGTGAGGGGCGGGCGGGGGGCAGCGTTGCGAAGCCAGGCGTGCGCTGAACAGGCGCAGCACCAGTACCCCCTCCTGGCCCTCCGGCCCCGGGCGCGGGGGCCCGGCGTTCGGGCTGGTTGGCAGGGAGCCCGGGCCCGGGTGGCCGGGGCTGGGGGGGCCCTTGTTGCTCACGGCAACGGCCCTGGGGGCCGGGTGCAGAGAGTGAGGGGCGGGCGGGGGGCAGCGTTTCGAAGCCAGGCGTGCGCTGAACAGGCGCAGCACCAGTACCCCCTCCTGGCCCTCCGGCCCCGGGCGCAGGGGCCCGGCGTTCGGGCGGGTTGGCAGGGCGCCGGGGCCCGGGCGGCCGGGGCCGGGGGGGGCCTTGTTGCCCACGGCAACGGCCCTGGGGGCCGGGGGCAGAGAGTGAGGGGCGGGCAGGGGGCAGCGTTGCGAAGCCAGGCGTGCGCTGAACAGGCGCAGCACCAGTACCCCAGCCTGGGCCTCCGGGCCCGGGGGCCCTGCGTTCGGGCGGGTTGGCTGGGCGCCCGGGCCCGGGCGGCCGGGGCCGGGGGGGGCCTTGTTGCCCACGGCAAAGGCCCTGGGGGCCGGGGGCAGAGAGTGAGGGGCGGGCAGGGGGGCAGCGTTGCGAAGCCAGGCGTGCGCTGAACAGGCGCAGCACCAGTACCCCCTCCTGGCCCTCCGGGCCCGATCGCGGGGGCCCGGCGTTCGGGCGGGTTGGCAGGGCGCCCGGGCCCGGGCGGCCGGGGCCGGGGGGGGCCTTGTTGCCCACGGCAACGGCCCTGGGGGCCGGGGGCAGAGAGTGAGGGGCGGGCGGGGGGCAGCGTTGCGAAGCCAGGCGTGCGCTGAACAGGCGCAGCACCAGTACCCCCTCCTGGCCCTCCGGCCCCGGGCGCGGGGGCCCGGCGTTCGGGCGGCCGGGGCCGGTGGGGGCCTTGTTGCCCACGGCAACGGCCCTGGGGGCCGGGGGCAGAGAGTGAGGGGCAGGTGGGGGGCAGCGTTGCGAAGCCAGGCGTGCGCTGAACAGGCGCAGCACCAGTACCCCCTCCTGGCCCTCCGGCCCCGGGCGCGGGGGCCCGGCGTTCGGGCGGGTTGGCAGGGCGCCGGGGCCCGGGCGGCCGGGGCCGGGGGGGGCCTTGTTGCCCACGGCAACGGCCCTGGGGGCCGGGGGCAGAGAGTGAGGGGCGGGCGGGGGGGCAGCGTTGCGAAGCCAGGCGTGCGCTGAACAGGCGCAGCACCAGTACCCCATCCTGGGCCTCCGGGCCCGGGCGCGGGGGCCCTGCGTTCGGGCGGGTTGGCAGGGCACCCGGGCCCGGGCGGCCGGGGCCGGGGGGGGCCTTGTTGCCCACGGCAAAGGCCCTGGGGGCCGGGGGCAGAGAGTGAGGGGCGGGCGGGGGGCAGCGTTGCGAAGCCAGGCGTGCGCTGAACAGGCGCAGCACCAGTACCCCCTCCTGGCCCTCCGGGCCCGATCGCGGGGGCCCGGCGTTCGGGCGGGTTGGCAGGGCGCCCGGGCCCG
Source organism: Melopsittacus undulatus (assembly GCF_012275295.1). Taxonomy (NCBI): domain Eukaryota; kingdom Metazoa; phylum Chordata; class Aves; order Psittaciformes; family Psittaculidae; genus Melopsittacus; species Melopsittacus undulatus. Next base: position 1,743,292 of record NC_047542.1, read on the forward strand.
GGCGGACGGGGCCGGGGGGGGCCTTGTTGCCCATGGTAACGGCCCTGGGATCCGGGGGCAGAGAGTGAGGGGCGGGCGGGGGGCAGCGTTGCGAAGCCAGGCGTGCGCTGAACAGGCGCAGCACCAGTACCCCCTCCTGGCCCTCCGGCCCCGGGCGCGGGGGCCCGGCGTTCGGGCTGATTGGCAGGGAGCCCGGGCCCGGGCGGCCGGGGCCGGGGGGGGCCTTGTTGCCCACGGCAACGGCCCTGGGGGCCGGGTGCAGAGAGTGAGGGGCGGGCGGGGGGCAGCGTTGCGAAGCCAGGCGTGCGCTGAACAGGCGCAGCACCAGTACCCCCTCCTGGCCCTCCGGCCCCGGGCGCGGGGGCCCGGCGTTCGGGCGGGTTGGCAGGGCACCCGGGCCCGGGCGGCCGGGGCCGGGGGGGGCCTTGTTGCCCACGGCAACGGCCCTGGGGGCCGGGGGCAGAGAGTGAGGGGCGGGCGGGGGGCAGCGTTGCGAAGCCAGGCGTGCGCTGAACAGGCGCAGCACCAGTACCCCCTCCTGGCCCTCCGGCCCCGGGCGCGGGGGCCCGGCGGTCGGGCGGGTTGGCAGGGCGCCCGGGCCCGGGCGGCCGGGGCCGGGGGGGGCCTTGTTGCCCACGGCAACGGCCCTGGGGGCCGGGGGCAGAGAGTGAGGGGCGGGCGGGGGGCAGCGTTTCGAAGCCAGGCGTGCGCTGAACAGGCGCAGCACCAGTACCCCCTCCTGGCCCTCCGGCCCCGGGCGCGGGGGCCCGGCGTTCTGGCGGGTTGGCAGGGCGCCCGGGCCCGGGCGGCCGGGGCCGGGGGGGGCCTTGTTGCCCACGGCAACGGCCCTGGGGGCCGGGGGCAGAGAGTGAGGGGCGGGCGGGGGGCAGCGTTGCGAAGCCAGGCGTGCGCTGAACAGGCGCAGCACCAGTACCCCCTCCTGGCCCTCCGGGCCCGGGGGCCCGGCGTTCGGGCGGGTTGGCAGGGCGCCCGGGCCCGGGCGGCCGGGGCCGAGGGGGGCCTTGTTGCCGACGGCAACGGCCCTGGGGGCCAGGGGCAGAGAGTGAGGGGCGCGCGGGGGGCAGCGTTGCAAAGCCAGGCGTGCGCTGAACAGGCGCAGCACCAGTACTCCCTTTTGGCCCTCCGGCCCCGGGCGCGGGGGCCCGGCGTTCGGGCGGGTTGGCAGGGCGCCCGGCGCCCGGGCGGCCGGGGCCGGTGGGGGCCTTGTTGCCCACGGCAACGGCCCTGGGGGCCGGGGGCAGAGAGTGAGGGGCAGGGGGGGGCAGCGTTGCGAAGCCAGGCGTGCGCTGAACAGGCGCAGCACCAGTACCCCCTCCTGGCCCTCCGGCCCCGGGCGCGGGGGGCCCGGCGTTCGGGCGGGTTGGCAGGGCGCCGGGGCCCGGGCGGCCGGGGCCGGGGGGGGCCTTGTTGCCCACGGCAACGGCCCTGGGGGCCGGGGGCAGAGAGTGAGGGGCGGGCAGGGGGCAGCGTTGCGAAGCCAGGCGTGCGCTGAACAGGCGCAGCACCAGTACCCCATCCTGGGCCCTCCGGCCCGGGCGCGGGGGCCCTGCGTTCGGGCGGGTTGGCAGGGCACCCGGGCCCGGGCGGCCGGGGCCGGGGGGGGCCTTGTTGCCCACGGCAAAGGCCCTGGGGGCCGGGGGCAGAGAGTGAGGGGCGGGCGGGGGGCAGCGTTGCGAAGCCAGGCGTGCGCTGAACAGGCGCAGCACCAGTACCCCCTCCTGGCCCTCCGGGCCCGATCGCGGGGGCCCGGCGTTCGGGCGGGTTGGCAGGGCGCCCGGGCCCGGGCGGACGGGGCCGGGGGGGGCCTTGTTGCCCATGGCAACGGCCCTGGGGGCCGGGGCAGAGAGTGAGGGGCGGGCGGGGGGCAGCGTTGCGAAGCCAGGCGTGCGCTGAACAGGCGCAGCACCAGTACCCCCTCCTGGCCCTCCGGCCCCGGGCGCGGGGGCCCGGCGTTCGGGCTGGTTGGCAGGGAGCCCGGGCCCGGGCGGCTGGGGCCGGGGGGGGCCTTGTTGCCCACGGCAACGGCCCTGGGGGCCGGGTGCAGAGAGTGAGGGGCGGGCGGGGGGCAGCGTTTCGAAGCCAGGCGTGCGCTGAACAGGCGCAGCACCAGTACCCCCTCCTGGCCCTCCGGCCCCGGGCGCCGGGGGCCCGGCGTTCGGGAGGGTTGGCAGGGCGCCCGGGCCCGGGCGCCCGGGGCCGGGGGGGGGCTTGTTGCCCACGGCAACGGCCCTGGGGGCCGGGGGCAGAGAGTGAGGGGCGGGCGGGGGCAGCGTTGCGAAGCCAGGCGTGCGCTGAACAGGCGCAGCACCAGTACCCCCTCCTGGCCCTCCGGCCCCGGGCGCGGGGGCCCGGCGTTCGGGCGGGTCGGCAGGGCACCCGGGCCCGGGCGGCCGGGGCCGGGGGGGGGCCTGTTGCCCACAGCAACGGCCCTGGGGGCAGGGGGCAGAGAGTGAGGGGCGCGCGGGGGGCAGCGTTGCGAAGCCAGGCGTGCGCTGAACAGGCGCAGCACCAGTACCCCCTCCTGGCCCTCCGGCCCCGGGCGCGGGGCCCGGCGTTCGGGCGGGTTGGCAGGGCGCCCGGGCCCGGGCGGCCGGGGCCGGGGGGGGCCTTGTTGCCCATGGCAACGGCCCTGGGGGCCGGGGGCAGAGAGTGAGGGGCGGGCGGGGGGCAGCGTTGCGAAGCCAGGCGTGCGCTGAACAGGCGCAGCACCAGTACCCCCTCCTGGCCCTCCGGCCCCGGGCGCGGGGGCCCGGCGTTCGGGCGGGTTGTCAGGGCGACCGGGCCCGGGCGGCCGGGGCCGGGGGGGGCCTTGTTGCCCACGTCAACGGCCCTGGGGGCCGGGGGCAGAGAGTGAGGGGCAGGCGGGGGGGCAGCGTTGCGAAGCCAGGCGTGCGCTGAACAGGCGCAGCACCAGTACCCCCTCCTGGCCCTCCGGGCCCGATCGCGGGGGCCCGGCGTTCGGGCGGGTTGGCAGGGCGCCCGGGCCCGGGCGGCCGGGGCCGGGGGGGGCCTTGTTGCCCACGGCAACGGCCCTGGGGGCCAGGGGCAGAGAGTGAGGGGCGGGCGGGGGGCAGCGTTGCGAAGCCAGGCGTGCGCTGAACAGGCGCAGCACCAGTACCCCCTCCTGGCCTCCGGCCCCGGGGGCCCGGCGTTCGGGCGGGTTGGCAGGGCGCCCGGGCCCCGGCGGCCGGGGCCGGGGGGGGCCTTGTTGCCCACGGCAACGGCCCTGGGGGCCGGGGGCAGAGAGTGAGGGCGGGGCGGGGGGCAGCGTTGCGAAGCCAGGCGTGCGCTGAACAGGCGCAGCACCAGTACCCCCTCCTGGCCCTCCGGCCCCGGGCGCGGGGGCCCGGCGTCGGGGCTGGTGGGCAGGGCGCCCGGGCCCGGGCGGCCGGGCCCGGGGGGGGCCTTGTTGCCCATGGCAACGGCCCTGGGGGCCGGGGGCAGAGAGTGAGGGGCGGGCGGGGGGCAGCGTTGCGAAGCCAGGCGTGCGCTGAACAGGCGCAGCACCAGTACCCCCTCCTGGCCCTCCGGCCCCGGGCGCGGGGGCCCAAGCGGGTTTCAGGGCGCCCGGGCCCGGGCGGCTGGGGCCGGGGGGGGCCTTGTTGCCCACGGCAACGGCCCTGGGGGCCGGGGACAGAGAGTGAGGGGCAGGCGGGGGGCAGCGTTGCGAAGCCAGGCGTGCGCTGAACAGGCGCAGCACCAGTACCCCCTCCTGGCCCTCCGGGCCCGATCGCGGGGGCCCGGCGTTCGGGCGGGTTGGCAGGGCGCCCGGGCCCGGGCGGCCGGGGCCGGGGGGGGCCTTGTTGCCCACGGCAACGGCCCTGGGGGCCAGGGGCAGAGAGTGAGGGGCGGGCGGGGGGCAGCGTTGCGAAGCCAGGCGTGCGCTGAACAGGCGCAGCACCAGTACCCCCTCCTGGCCCTCCGGCCCCGGGCGCGGGGGCCCGGCGTTCGGGCGGGTTGGCAGGGCGCCCGCGCCCGGGCGGCCGGGGCCGGGGGGGGCCTTGTTGCCCATGGCAACGGCCCTGGGGGCCGGGGGCAGAGAGTGAGGGGCAGGTGGGGGGCAGCGTTGCGAAGCCAGGCGTGCGCTGAACAGGCGCAGCACCAGTACCCCCTCCTGGCCCTCCGGCCCCGGGCGCGGGGGCCCGGCGTTCGGGCGGGTTGGAAGGGCGCCGGGGCCCGGGCGGCCGGGGCCGGGGGGGCCTTGTTGCCCACGGCAACGGCCCTGGGGGCCGGGGGCAGAGAGTGAGGGGCGGGCAGGGGGCAGCGTTGCGAAGCCAGGCGTGCGCTGAACAGGCGCAGCACCAGTACCCCATCCTGGGCCTCCGGGCCCGGGCGCGGGGGCCCTGCGTTCGGGCGGGTTGGCAGGGCACCCGGGCCCGGGCGTCCGGGGCCGGGGGGGGCCTTGTTGCCCACGGCAAAGGCCCTGGGGGCCGGGGGCAGAGAGTGAGGGGCGGGCGGGGGGCAGCGTTGCGAAGCCAGGCGTGCGCTGAACAGGCGCAGCACCAGTACCCCCTCCTGGCCCTCCGGGCCCGATCGCGGGGGCCCGGCGTTCGGGCGGGTTGGCAGGGCGCCCGGGCCCGGGCAGCCGGGGCCGGGGGGGGGCCTTCTTGCCCACCGCAACGGCCGTGGGGGCCGGGGGCAGAGAGTGAGGGGCGGGCGGGGGGCAGCGTTGCGAATCCAGGCGTGCGCTGAACAGGCGCAGCACCAGTACCCCCTCCTGGCCCTCCGGCCCCGGGCGCGGGGGCCCGGCGTTCGGGCGGGTTGGCAGGGCGCCCGGGCCCGGGCGGCCGGGGCCGGGGGGGGCCTTGTTGCCCACGGCAACGGCCCTGGGTGCCGGGGGCAGAGAGTGAGGGGCGGGCGGGGGGCAGCGTTGCGAAGCCAGGCGTGCGCTGAACAGGCGCAGCACCAGTACCCACTCCTGGCCCTCTGGCCCCGGGCACGGGGGCCCGGCGTTCGGGCAGGTTGGCAGGGCGCCGGGGCCCGGGCGGCCGGGGCCGGGGGGGGCCTTGTTTCCCACGGCAACGGCCCTGGGGGCCGGGGGCAGAGAGTGAGGGGCGGGCGGGGGGCAGCGTTGCGAAGCCAGGCGTGCGCTGAACAGGCGCAGCACCAGTACCCCCTCCTGGCCCTCCGGGCCCGATCGCGGGGGCCCGGCGTTAGGGCGGGTTGGCAGGGCGCCCGGGCCCGGGCGGCCGGGGCCGGGGGGGGCCTTGTTGCCCACGGCAACGGCCCTGGGGGCCGGGGGCAGAGAGTGAGGGGCGGGCGGGGGGCAGCGTTGCGAAGCCAGGCGTGCGCTGAACAGGCGCAGCACCAGTACCCCCTCCTGGCCCTCCGGGCCCGGCCGCGGGGGCCCGGCGTTCGGGCGGGTTGGCAGGGCGCCCGGGCCCGGGCGGCCGGGGCCGGGGGGGGCCTTGTTGCCCACGGCAACGGCCCTGGGGGCCGGGGGCAGAGAGTGAGGGGCGGGCGGGGGGCAGCGTTGCGAAGCCAGGCGTGCGCTGAACAGGCGCAGCACCAGTACCCCCTCCTGGCCCTCCGGGCCCGGGCGCGGGGGCCCGGTGTTCGGGCGGGATGGGAGGGCGCCAGGGCCCGGGCGGCCGGGGCCGGGGGGGGCCTTGTTGCCCACGGCAACGGCCCTGGGGGCCGGGGGCAGAGAGTGAGTGGCGGGCGGGGGGCAGCGTTGCGAAGCCAGGCGTGCGCTGAACAGGCGCAGCACCAGTACCCCCTCCTGGCCCTCCGGCCCCGGGTGCGGGGGCCCGGCGTTCGGGCTGGTTGGCAGGGCGCCGGGGCCCGGGCGGCCGGGGCCGGGGGGGACCTTGTTGCCCACGGCAACGGCCCTGGGGGCCGGGGGCAGAGAGTGAGGGGCGGGCGGGGGGCAGCGTTGCGAAGCCAGGCGTGCGCTGAACAGGCGCAGCACCAGTACCCCCTCCTGGCCCTCCGGCCCCGGGCGCGGGGGCCCGGCGTTCGGGCGGGTTGGCAGGGGCGCCCGGGCCCGGGCGGCCGGGGCCCGGGGGGGCCTTCTTGCCCACGGCAACGGCCCTGGGGGCCGGGGGCAGAGAGTGAGGGCGGGCGGGGGGCAGCGTTGCGAATCCAGGCGTGCGCTGAACAGGCGCAGTACCAGTACCCCCTCCTGGCCCTCCGGCCCCGGGCGCTGGGGCCCGGCGTTCGGGCGGTTTCAGGGTGCCCGGGCCCGGGCGGCCGGGGCCGGGGGGGGGCCTTGTTGCCCATGGCAACGGCCCTGGGGGCCGGGGGCAGAGAGTGAGGGGCGGGCGGGGGGCAGCGTTGCGAAGCCAGGCGTGCGCTGAACAGGCGCAGCACCAGTACCCCCTCCTGGCCCTCCGGCCCCGGGCGCGGGGGCCCGGCGTTCGGGCGGGTTGGCAGGGCGCCCGGGCCCGGGCGGCCGGGGCCGGGGGGGGCCTTGTTGCCCACGGCAACGGCCCTGGGGGCCGGGGGCAGAGAGTGAGGGGCGGGCAGGGGGCAGCGTTGCGAAGCCAGGCGTGCGCTGAACAGGCGCAGCACCAGTACCCCCTCCTGGCCCTCCGGGCCCGATCGCGGGGGCCCGGCGTTCGGGCGGGTTGGCAGGGCGCCCGGGCCCGGGCAGCTGGGGCCGGGGGGGGCCTTGTTGCCCACGGCAACGGCCCTGGGTGCCGGGGGCAGAGAGTGAGGGGCGGGCGGGGGGCAGCGTTGCGAAGCCAGGCGTGCGCTGAACAGGCGCAGCACCAGTACCCCCTCCTGGCCCTCTGGCCCCTGGCGCGGGGGCCCGGCGTTCGGGCGGGTTGGCAGGGCGGCCGGGCCCGGGCGGCCGGGGCCAGGGGGGGCCTTGTTGCCCACGGCAACGGTCCTGGGGGCCGGGGGCAGCGTTGCGAAGCCAGGCGTGCGCTGAACAGGCGCAGCACCAGTACCCCCTCCTGGCCCTCCGGGCCCCCGAGCGGGGGCCCGGCGTTCGGGCGGGTTGGCAGGGCGCCCGGGACCGGGCGGCCGGGGCCGGGGGGGGCTCTGTTGCCCACGGCAACGGCCCTGGGGGCCGGGGGCAGAGATTGAGGGGCGGGCGGGGGGCAGCGTTGCGAAGCCAGGCGTGCGCTGAACAGGCGCAGCACCAGTACCCCCTCCTGGCCCTCCGGCCCCGGGCGCGGGGGCCCGGTGTTCGGGCGGGATGGGAGGGCGCCAGGGCCCGGGCGGCCGGGGCCGGGGGGGGCCTTGTTGCCCACGGCAACGGCCCTGGGGGCCGGGGGCAGAGAGTGAGGGGCGGGCGGGGGGCAGCGTTGCGAAGCCAGGCGTGCGCTGAACAGGCGCAGCACCAGTACCCCCTCCTGGCCCTCCGGCCCCGGGTGCGGGGGCCCGGCGTTCGGGCAGGTTGGCAGGGCGCCGGGGCCCGGGCGGCCGGGGCCGGGGGGGACCTTGTTGCCCACGGCAACGGCCCTGGGGGCCGGGGGCAGAGAGTGAGGGGCGGGCGGGGGCAGCGTTGCGAAGCCAGGCGTGCGCTGAACAGGCGCAGCACCAGTACCCCCTCCTGGCCCTCCGGCCCCGGGCGCGGGGGCCCGGCGTTCGGGCGGGTTGGCAGGGCGCCCGGGCCCGGGCGGCCGGGGCCGGGGGGGGCCTTGTTGCCCACGGCAACGGCCCTGGGGGCCGGGGGCAGAGAGTGAGGGGCGGGCGGGGGGCAGCGTTGCGAAGCCAGGCGTGCGCTGAACAGGCGCAGCACCAGTACCCCTTCCAGGCCCTCCGGGCCCCCGAGCGGGGGCCCGGCGCTCGGGCGGGTTGGCAGGGCGCCCGGGAGCGGGCAGCCGGGGCCGGGGGGGGCCTTGTTGCCCACGGCAACGGCCCTGGGGGCCGGGGGCAGAGAGTGAGGGGCGGGCGGGGGGCAGCGTTGCGAAGCCAGGCGTGCGCTGAACAGGCGCAGCACCAGTACCCCCTCCTGGCCCTCTGGGCCCCCGAGTGGGGGCCCGGCGTTCGGGCGGGTTGGCAGGGCGCCCGGGCCCGGGGGGGGCCTTGTTGCCCACGGCAACGGCCCTGGGGGCCGGGGGCAGAGAGTGAGGGGCGGGCGGGGGGCAGCGTTGCGAATCCAGGCGTGCGCTTAACAGGCGCAGCACCAGTACCCCCTCCTGGCCCTCCGGGCCCCCGAGCTGGGGCCCGGCGTTCGGGCGGGTTGGCAGGGCGCCCGGGCCCGGGCGGCCGGGGCCGGGGGGGGGCCTTGTTGCCCACGGCAACGGCCCTGGGGGCCGGGGGCAGAGAGTGAGGGGCGGGCGGGGGGCAGCGTTGCGAAGCCAGGCGTGCGCTGAACAGGCGCAGCACCAGTACCCCCTCCTGGCCCCCGCGCCCGGGGCGCGGGGGCCCGGCGTTCGCGCGGGTTGGCAGGGCGCCCGGGCCCGGGCGGCCGGGGCCGGGGGGGGCCTTGTTGCCCACGGCAACGGCCCTGGGGGCCGGGGGCAGAGAGTGAGGGGCGGGCGGGGGGCAGCGTTGCGAATCCAGGCGTGCGCTGAACAGGCGCAGCACCAGTACCCCCTCCTGGCCCTCCGGCCCCGGGCGCGGGGGCCCGGCGTTCGGGCGGGTTGGCAGGGCGCCCGGGCCCGGGCGGCCGGGGCCGGGGGGGGCCTTGTTGCCCACGGCAACGGCCCTGGGGGCCGGGGGCAGAGAGTGAGGGGCGGGCGGGGGGCAGCGTTGCGAAGCCAGGCGTGCGCTGAATAGGCACAGCACCAGTACCCCCTCCTGGCCCTCCGGGCCCGGGCGCGGGGGCCCGGCGTTCGGGCGGGTTGGCAGGGTGCCCGGGCCCGGGCGGCCGGGGCCGGGGGGGGCCTTGTTGCCCACGGCAACGGCCCTGGGGGCCAGGGGCAGAGAGTGAGGGGCGGGCGGGGGGCAGCGTTGCGAATCCAGGCGTGCGCTGAACAGGCGCAGCACCAGTACCCCCTCCTGGCCCTCCGGGCCCGGGCGCGGGGGCCCGGCGTTCGGGCGGGTTGGCAGGGCGCCCGGGCCCGGGCGGCCGGGGCCGGGGGGGGCCTTGTTGCCCACGGCAACGGCCCTGGGGGCCGGGGGCAGAGAGTGAGGGGCGGGCGGGGGGCAGCGTTGCGAAGCCAGGCGTGTGCTGAACAGGCGCAGCACCAGTACCCCCTCCTGGCCCTCTGGCCCCGGGCGCGGGGGCCCGGCGTTCGGGCGGGTTGGCAGGGCGCCCGGGCCCGGGCGGCCGGGGCCCGGGGGGGCCTTGTTGCCCACGGCAACGGCCCTGGGGGCCGGGGGCAGAGAGTGAGGGGCGGGCGGGGGGCAGCGTTGCGAATCCAGGCGTGCGCTGAACAGGCGCAGTACCAGTACCCCCTCCTGGCCCTCCGGCCCCGGGCGCGGGGGCCCGGCGTTCGGGCGGTTTCAGGGCGCCCGGGCCCGGGCGGCCGGGGCCGGGGGGGGCCTTGTTGCCCATGGCAACGGCCCTGGGGGCCGGGGGCAGAGAGTGAGGGGCGGGCGGGGGGCAGCGTTGCGAAGCCAGGCGTGCGCTGAACAGGCGCAGCACCAGTACCCCCTCCTGGCCCTCCGGCCCCGGGCGCGGGGCCCGGCGTTCGGGCGGGTTGGCAGGGCGCCCGGGCCCGGGCGGCCGGGGCCGGGGGGGGGCCTTGTTGCCCACGGCAACGGCCCTGGGGGACGGGGGCAGAGAGTGAGGGGCGGGCGGGGGGCAGCGTTGCGAAGCCAGGCGTGCGCTGAACAGGCGCAGCACCAGTACACCCTCCTGGCCCTCCGGGCCCGGGCGCGGGGGCCCGGCGTTCGGGCGGGTTGGCAGGGCGCCCGGGTCCGGGCGGCCGGGGCCGGGGGGGGCCTTGTTGCCCACGGCAACGGCCCTGTGGGCCGGGGGCAGAGAGTGAGTGGCGGGCGGGGGGCAGCGTTGCGAAGCCAGGCGTGCGCTGAACAGGCGCAGCACCAGTACCCCCTCCTGGCCCTCCGGCCCCGGGTGCGGGGGCCCGGCGTTCGGGCGGGTTGGCAGGGCGCCGGGGCCCGGGCGCCGGGGCCGGGGGGGGGCCTTGTTGCCCACGGCAACGGCCCTGGGGGCCGGGGGCAGAGAGTGAGGGGGGGGCGGGGGGCAGCGTTGCGAAGCCAGGCGTGCGCTGAACAGGCGCAGCACCAGTACCCCCTCCTGGCCCTCCGGCCCCGGGCGCGGGGGCCCGGCGTTCGGGCGGGTTGGCAGGGCGCCCGGGCCCGGGCGGCCGGGGCCGGGGGGGGCCTTGTTGCCCACGGCAACGGCCCTGGGGGCCGGGGGCAGAGAGTGAGGGGCGGGCGGGGGGCAGCGTTGCGAAGCCAGGCGTGCGCTGAACAGGCGCAGCACCAGTACCCCCTCCTGGCCCTCCGGCCCCGGGCGCGGGGGCCCGGCGTTCGGGCGGGTTGGCAGGGCGCCCGGGCCCGGGCGGCCGGGGCCGGGGGGGGCCTTGTTGCCCACGGCAACGGCCCTGGGGGCCGGGGGCAGAGAGTGAGGGGCGGGCGGGGGGCAGCGTTGCGAAGCCAGGCGTGCGCTGAACAGGCGCAGCACCAGTACCCCCTCCTGGCCCTCCGGCCCCGGGCGCGGGGGCCCGGCGTTCGGGCGGGTTGGCAGGGCGCCCGGGCCCGGGCGGCCGGGGCCGGGGGGGGCCTTGTTGCCCACGGCAACGGCCCTGGGGGCCGGGGGCAGAGAGTGAGGGGCGGGCGGGGGGCAGCGTTGCGAAGCCAGGCGTGCGCTGAACAGGCGCAGCACCAGTACCCCCTCCTGGCCCTCCGGCCCCGGGCGCGGGGGCCCGGCGTTCGGGCGGGTTGGCAGGGCGCCCGGGCCCGGGCGGCCGGGGCCGGGGGGGGCCTTGTTGCCCACGGCAACGGCCCTGGGGGCCGGGGGCAGAGAGTGAGGGGCGGGCGGGGGGCAGCGTTGCGAAGCCAGGCGTGCGCTGAACAGGCGCAGCACCAGTACCCCCTCCTGGCCCTCCGGCCCCGGGCGCGGGGGCCCGGCGTTCGGGCGGGTTGGCAGGGCGCCCGGGCCCGGGCGGCCGGGGCCGGGGGGGGCCTTGTTGCCCACGGCAACGGCCCTGGGGGCCGGGGGCAGAGAGTGAGGGGCGGGCGGGGGGCAGCGTTGCGAAGCCAGGCGTGCGCTGAACAGGCGCAGCACCAGTACCCCCTCCTGGCCCTCCGGCCCCGGGCGCGGGGGCCCGGCGTTCGGGCGGGTTGGCAGGGCGCCCGGGCCCGGGCGGCCGGGGCCGGGGGGGGCCTTGTTGCCCACGGCAACGGCCCTGGGGGCCGGGGGCAGAGAGTGAGGGGCGGGCGGGGGGCAGCGTTGCGAAGCCAGGCGTGCGCTGAACAGGCGCAGCACCAGTACCCCCTCCTGGCCCTCCGGCCCCGGGCGCGGGGGCCCGGCGTTCGGGCGGGTTGGCAGGGCGCCCGGGCCCGGGCGGCCGGGGCCGGGGGGGGGCCTTGTTGCCCACGGCAACGGCCCTGGGGGCCGGGGGCAGAGAGTGAGGGGCGGGCGGGGGGCAGCGTTGCGAAGCCAGGCGTGCGCTGAACAGGCGCAGCACCAGTACCCCCTCCGGGCCCTCCGGCCCCGGGCGCGGGGGCCCGGCGTTCGGGCGGGTTGGCAGGGCGCCCGGGCCCGGGCGGCCGGGGCCGGGGGGGGCCTTGTTGCCCACGGCAACGGCCCTGGGGGCCGGGGGCAGAGAGTGAGGGGCGGGCGGGGGGCAGCGTTGCGAAGCCAGGCGTGCGCTGAACAGGCGCAGCACCAGTACCCCCTCCTGGCCCTCCGGCCCCGGGCGCGGGGGCCCGGCGTTCGGGCGGGTTGGCAGGGCGCCCGGGCCCGGGCGGCCGGGGCCGGGGGGGGCCTTGTTGCCCACGGCAACGGCCCTGGGGGCCGGGGGCAGAGAGTGAGGGGCGGGCGGGGGGCAGCGTTGCGAAGCCAGGCGTGCGCTGAACAGGCGCAGCACCAGTACCCCCTCCTGGCCCTCCGGCCCCGGGCGCGGGGGCCCGGCGTTCGGGCGGGTTGGCAGGGCGCCCGGGCCCGGGCGGCCGGGGCCGGGGGGGGCCTTGTTGCCCACGGCAACGGCCCTGGGGGCCGGGGGCAGAGAGTGAGGGGCGGGCGGGGGGCAGCGTTGCGAAGCCAGGCGTGCGCTGAACAGGCGCAGCACCAGTACCCCCTCCTGGCCCTCCGGCCCCGGGCGCGGGGGCCCGGCGTTCGGGCGGGTTGGCAGGGCGCCCGGGCCCGGGCGGCCGGGGCCGGGGGGGGCCTTGTTGCCCACGGCAACGGCCCTGGGGGCCGGGGGCAGAGAGTGAGGGGCGGGCGGGGGGCAGCGTTGCGAAGCCAGGCGTGCGCTGAACAGGCGCAGCACCAGTACCCCCTCCTGGCCCTCCGGCCCCGGGCGCGGGGGCCCGGCGTTCGGGCGGGTTGGCAGGGCGCCCGGGCCCGGGCGGCCGGGGCCGGGGGGGGCCTTGTTGCCCACGGCAACGGCCCTGGGGGCCGGGGGCAGAGAGTGAGGGGCGGGCGGGGGGCAGCGTTGCGAAGCCAGGCGTGCGCTGAACAGGCGCAGCACCAGTACCCCCTCCTGGCCCTCCGGCCCCGGGCGCGGGGGCCCGGCGTTCGGGCGGGTTGGCAGGGCGCCCGGGCCCGGGCGGCCGGGGCCGGGGGGGGCCTTGTTGCCCACGGCAACGGCCCTGGGGGCCGGGGGCAGAGAGTGAGGGGCGGGCGGGGGGCAGCGTTGCGAAGCCAGGCGTGCGCTGAACAGGCGCAGCACCAGTACCCCCTCCTGGCCCTCCGGCCCCGGGCGCGGGGGCCCGGCGTTCGGGCGGGTTGGCAGGGCGCCCGGGCCCGGGCGGCCGGGGCCGGGGGGGGCCTTGTTGCCCACGGCAACGGCCCTGGGGGCCGGGGGCAGAGAGTGAGGGGCGGGCGGGGGGCAGCGTTGCGAAGCCAGGCGTGCGCTGAACAGGCGCAGCACCAGTACCCCCTCCTGGCCCTCCGGCCCCGGGCGCGGGGGCCCGGCGTTCGGGCGGGTTGGCAGGGCGCCCGGGCCCGGGCGGCCGGGGCCGGGGGGGGCCTTGTTGCCCACGGCAACGGCCCTGGGGGCCGGGGGCAGAGAGGGAGGGGCGGGCGGGGGGCAGCGTTGCGAAGCCAGGCGTGCGCTGAACAGGCGCAGCACCAGTACCCCCTCCTGGCCCTCCGGCCCCGGGCGCGGGGGCCCGGCGTTCGGGCGGGTTGGCAGGGCGCCCGGGCCCGGGCGGCCGGGGCCGGGGGGGGCCTTGTTGCCCACGGCAACGGCCCTGGGGGCCGGGGGCAGAGAGTGAGGGGCGGGCGGGGGGCAGCGTTGCGAAGCCAGGCGTGCGCTGAACAGGCGCAGCACCAGTACCCCCTCCTGGCCCTCCGGCCCCGGGCGCGGGGGCCCGGCGTTCGGGCGGGTTGGCAGGGCGCCCGGGCCCGGGCGGCCGGGGCCGGGGGGGGCCTTGTTGCCCACGGCAACGGCCCTGGGGGCCGGGGGCAGAGAGTGAGGGGCGGGCGGGGGGCAGCGTTGCGAAGCCAGGCGTGCGCTGAACAGGCGCAGCACCAGTACCCCCTCCTGGCCCTCCGGCCCCGGGCGCGGGGGCCCGGCGTTCGGGCGGGTTGGCAGGGCGCCCGGGCCCGGGCGGCCGGGGCCGGGGGGGGCCTTGTTGCCCACGGCAACGGCCCTGGGGGCCGGGGGCAGAGAGTGAGTGGCGGGCGGGGGGCAGCGTTGCGAAGCCAGGCGTGCGCTGAACAGGCGCAGCACCAGTACCCCCTCGTGGCCCTCCGGCCCCGGGCGCGGGGGCCCGGCGTTCGGGCGGGTTGGCAGGGCGCCCGGGCCCGGGCGGCCGGGGCCGGGGGGGGCCTTGTTGCCCACGGCAACGGCCCTGGGGGCCGGGGGCAGAGAGTGAGGGGCGGGCGGGGGGCAGCGTTGCGAAGCCAGGCGTGCGCTGAACAGGCGCAGCACCAGTACCCCCTCCTGGCCCTCCGGCCCCGGGCGCGGGGGCCCGGCGTTCGGGCGGGTTGGCAGGGCGCCCGGGCCCGGGCGGCCGGGGCCGGGGGGGGCCTTGTTGCCCACGGCAACGGCCCTGGGGGCCGGGGGCAGAGAGTGAGGGGCGGGCGGGGGGCAGCGTTGCGAAGCCAGGCGTGCGCTGAACAGGCGCAGCACCAGTACCCCCTCCTGGCCCTCCGGCCCCGGGCGCGGGGGCCCGGCGTTCGGGCGGGTTGGCAGGGCGCCCGGGCCCGGGCGGCCGGGGCCGGGGGGGGCCTTGTTGCCCACGGCAACGGCCCTGGGGGCCGGGGGCAGAGAGTGAGGGGCGGGCGGGGGGCAGCGTTGCGAAGCCAGGCGTGCGCTGAACAGGCGCAGCACCAGTACCCCCTCCTGGCCCTCCGGCCCCGGGCGCGGGGGCCCGGCGTTCGGGCGGGTTGGCAGCGCGCCCGGGCCCGAGCGGCCGGGGCCGGGGGGGGCCTTGTTGCCCACGGCAACGGCCCTGGGGGCCGGGGGCAGAGAGTGAGGGGCGGGCGGGGGGCAGCGTTGCGAAGCCAGGCGTGCGCTGAACAGGCGCAGCACCAGTACCCCCTCCTGGCCCTCCGGCCCCGGGCGCGGGGGCCCGGCGTTCGGGCGGGTTGGCAGGGCGCCCGGGCCCGGGCGGCCGGGGCCGGGGGGGGCCTTGTTGCCCACGGCAACGGCCCTGGGGGCCGGGGGCAGAGAGTGAGGGGCGGGCGGGGGGCAGCGTTGCGAAGCCAGGCGTGCGCTGAACAGGCGCAGCACCAGTACCCCCTCCTGGCCCTCCGGCCCCGGGCGCGGGGGCCCGGCGTTCGGGCGGGTTGGCAGGGCGCCCGGGCCCGGGCGGCCGGGGCCGGGGGGGGCCTTGTTGCCCACGGCAACGGCCCTGGGGGCCGGGGGCAGAGAGTGAGGGGCGGGCGGGGGGCAGCGTTGCGAAGCCAGGCGTGCGCTGAACAGGCGCAGCACCAGTACCCCCTCCTGGCCCTCCGGCCCCGGGCGCGGGGGCCCGGCGTTCGGGCGGGTTGGCAGGGCGCCCGGGCCCGGGCGGCCGGGGCCGGGGGGGGCCTTGTTGCCCACGGCAACGGCCCTGGGGGCCGGGGGCAGAGAGTGAGGGGCGGGCGGGGGGCAGCGTTGCGAAGCCAGGCGTGCGCTGAACAGGCGCAGCACCAGTACCCCCTCCTGGCCCTCCGGCCCCGGGCGCGGGGGCCCGGCGTTCGGGCGGGTTGGCAGGGCGCCCGGGCCCGGGCGGCCGGGGCCGGGGGGGGCCTTGTTGCCCACGGCAACGGCCCTGGGGGCCGGGGGCAGAGAGTGAGGGGCGGGCGGGGGGCAGCGTTGCGAAGCCAGGCGTGCGCTGAACAGGCGCAGCACCAGTACCCCCTCCTGGCCCTCCGGCCCCGGGCGCGGGGGCCCGGCGTTCGGGCGGGTTGGCAGGGCGCCCGGGCCCGGGCGGCCGGGGCCGGGGGGGGCCTTGTTGCCCACGGCAACGGCCCTGGGGGCCGGGGGCAGAGAGTGAGGGGCGGGCGGGGGGCAGCGTTGCGAAGCCAGGCGTGCGCTGAACAGGCGCAGCACCAGTACCCCCTCCTGGCCCTCCGGCCCCGGGCGCGGGGGCCCGGCGTTCGGGCGGGTTGGCAGGGCGCCCGGGCCCGGGCGGCCGGGGCCGGGGGGGGCCTTGTTGCCCACGGCAACGGCCCTGGGGGCCGGGGGCAGAGAGTGAGGGGCGGGCGGGGGGCAGCGTTGCGAAGCCAGGCGTGCGCTGAACAGGCGCAGCACCAGTACCCCCTCCTGGCCCTCCGGCCCCGGGCGCGGGGGCCCGGCGTTCGGGCGGGTTGGCAGGGCGCCCGGGCCCGGGCGGCCGGGGCCGGGGGGGGCCTTGTTGCCCACGGCAACGGCCCTGGGGGCCGGGGGCAGAGAGTGAGGGGCGGGCGGGGGGCAGCGTTGCGAAGCCAGGCGTGCGCTGAACAGGCGCAGCACCAGTACCCCCTCCTGGCCCTCCGGCCCCGGGCGCGGGGGCCCGGCGTTCGGGCGGGTTGGCAGGGCGCCCGGGCCCGGGCGGCCGGGGCCGGGGGGGGCCTTGTTGCCCACGGCAACGGCCCTGGGGGCCGGGGGCAGAGAGTGAGGGGCGGGCGGGGGGCAGCGTTGCGAAGCCAGGCGTGCGCTGAACAGGCGCAGCACCAGTACCCCTCCTGGCCCTCCGGCCCCGGGCGCGGGGGCCCGGCATTCGGGCGGGTTGGCAGGGCGCCCGGGCCCGGGCGGCCGGGGCCGGGGGGGGCCTTGTTGCCCACGGCAACGGCCTTGGGGGCCGGGGGCAGAGAGTGAGGGGCGGGCGGGGGGCAGCGTTGCGAAGCCAGGCGTGCGCTGAACAGGCGCAGCACCAGTACCCCCTCCTGGCCCTCCGGCCCCGGGCGCGGGGGCCCGGCGTTCGGGCGGGTTGGCAGGGCGCCCGGGCCCGGGCGGCCGGGGCCGGGGGGGGCCTTGTTGCCCACGGCAACGGCCCTGGGGGCCGGGGGCAGAGAGTGAGGGGCGGGCGGGGGGCAGCGTTGCGAAGCCAGGCGTGCGCTGAACAGGCGCAGCACCAGTACCCCCTCCTGGCCCTCCGGCCCCGGGCGCGGGGGCCCGGCGTTCGGGCGGGTTGGCAGGGCGCCCGGGCCCGGGCGGCCGGGGCCGGGGGGGGCCTTGTTGCCCACGGCAACGGCCCTGGGGGCCGGGGGCAGAGAGTGAGGGGCGGGCGGGGGGCAGCGTTGCGAAGCCAGGCGTGCGCTGAACAGGCGCAGCACCAGTACCCCCTCCTGGCCCTCCGGCCCCGGGCGCGGGGGCCCGGCGTTCGGGGCGGGTTGGCAGGGCGCCCGGGCCCGGGCGGCCGGGGCCGGGGGGGGCCTTGTTGCCCACGGCAACGGCCCTGGGGGCCGGGGGCAGAGAGTGAGGGGCGGGCGGGGGGCAGCGTTGCGAAGCCAGGCGTGCGCTGAACAGGCGCAGCACCAGTACCCCCTCCTGGCCCTCCGGCCCCGGGCGCGGGGGCCCGGCGTTCGGGCGGGTTGGCAGGGCGCCCGGGCCCGGGCGGCCGGGGCCGGGGGGGGCCTTGTTGCCCACGGCAACGGCCCTGGGGGCCGGGGGCAGAGAGTGAAGGGGCGGGCGGGGGGCAGCGTTGCGAAGCCAGGCGTGCGCTGAACAGGCGCAGCACCAGTACCCCCTCCTGGCCCTCCGGCCCCGGGCGCGGGGGCCCGGCGTTCGGGCGGGTTGGCAGGGCGCCCGGGCCCGGGCGGCCGGGGCCGGGGGGGGCCTTGTTGCCCACGGCAACGGCCCTGGGGGCCGGGGGCAGTGAGTGAGGGGCGGGCGGGGGGCAGCGTTGCGAAGCCAGGCGTGCGCTGAACAGGCGCAGCACCAGTACCCCCTCCTGGCCCTCCGGCCCCGGGCGCGGGGGCCCGGCGTTCGGGCGGGTTGGCAGGGCGCCCGGGCCCGGGCGGCCGGGGCCGGGGGGGGCCTTGTTGCCCACGGCAACGGCCCTGGGGGCCGGGGGCAGAGAGTGAGGGGCGGGCGGGGGGCAGCGTTGCGAAGCCAGGCGTGCGCTGAACAGGCGCAGCACCAGTACCCCCTCCTGGCCCTCCGGCCCCGGGCGCGGGGGCCCGGCGTTCGGGCGGGTTGGCAGGTCGCCCGGGCCCGGGCGGCCGGGGCCGGGGGGGGCCTTGTTGCCCACGGCAACGGCCCTGGGGGCCGGGGGCAGAGAGTGAGGGGCGGGCGGGGGGCAGCGTTGCGAAGCCAGGCGTGCGCTGAACAGGCGCAGCACCAGTACCCCCTCCTGGCCCTCCGGCCCCGGGCGCGGGGGCCCGGCGTTCGGGCGGGTTGGCAGGGCGCCCGGGCCCGGGCGGCCGGGGCCGGGGGGGGCCTTGTTGCCCACGGCAACGGCCCTGGGGGCCGGGGGCAGAGAGTGAGGGGCGGGCGGGGGGCAGCGTTGCGAAGCCAGGCGTGCGCTGAACAGGCGCAGCACCAGTACCCCCTCCTGGCCCTCCGGCCCCGGGCGCGGGGGCCCGGCGTTCGGAGCGGGTTGGCAGGGCGCCCGGGCCCGGGCGGCCGGGGCCGGGGGGGGCCTTGTTGCCCACGGCAACGGCCCTGGGGGCCGGGGGCAGAGAGTGAGGGGCGGGCGGGGGGCAGCGTTGCGAAGCCAGGCGTGCGCTGAACAGGCGCAGCACCAGTACCACCTCCTGGCCCTCCGGCCCCGGGCGCGGGGGCCCGGCGTTAGGGCGGGTTGGCAGGGCGCCCGGGCCCGGGCGGCCGGGGCCGGGGGGGGCCTTGTTGCCCACGGCAACGGCCCTGGGGGCCGGGGGCAGAGAGTGAGGGGCGGGCGGGGGGCAGCGTTGCGAAGCCAGGCGTGCGCTGAACAGGCGCAGCACCAGTACCCCCTCCTGGCCCTCCGGCCCCGGGCGCGGGGGCCCGGCGTTCGGGCGGGTTGGCAGGGCGCCCGGGCCCGGGCGGCCGGGGCCGGGGGGGGCCTTGTTGCCCACGGCAACGGCCCTGGGGGCCGGGGGCAGAGAGTGAGGGGCGGGCGGGGGGCAGCGTTGCGAAGCCAGGCGTGCGCTGAACAGGCGCAGCACCAGTACCCCCTCCTGGCCCTCCGGCCCCGGGCGCGGGGGCCCGGCGTTCGGGCGGGTTGGCAGGGCGCCCGGGCCCGGGCGGCCGGGGCCGGGGGGGGCCTTGTTGCCCACGGCAACGGCCCTGGGGGCCGGGGGCAGAGAGTGAGGGGCGGGCGGGGGGCAGCGTTGCGAAGCCAGGCGTGCGCTGAACAGGCGCAGCACCAGTACCCCCTCCTGGCCCTCCGGCCCCGGGCGCGGGGGCCCGGCGTTCGGGCGGGTTGGCAGGGCGCCCGGGCCCGGGCGGCCGGGGCCGGGGGGGGCCTTGTTGCCCACGGCAACGGCCCTGGGGGCCGGGGGCAGAGAGTGAGGGGCGGGCGGGGGGCAGCGTTGCGAAGCCAGGCGTGCGCTGAACAGGCGCAGCACCAGTACCCCCTCCTGGCCCTCCGGCCCCGGGCGCGGGGGCCCGGCGTTCGGAGCGGGTTGGCAGGGCGCCCGGGCCCGGGCGGCCGGGGCCGGGGGGGGCCTTGTTGCCCACGGCAACGGCCCTGGGGGCCGGGGGCAGAGAGTGAGGGGCGGGCGGGGGGCAGCGTTGCGAAGCCAGGCGTGCGCTGAACAGGCGCAGCACCAGTACCCCCTCCTGGCCCTCCGGCCCCGGGCGCGGGGGCCCGGCGTTCGGGCGGGTTG
Organism: Melopsittacus undulatus; assembly: GCF_012275295.1. Taxonomy (NCBI): domain Eukaryota; kingdom Metazoa; phylum Chordata; class Aves; order Psittaciformes; family Psittaculidae; genus Melopsittacus; species Melopsittacus undulatus. The sequence continues at coordinate 1,762,511 of NC_047542.1, forward strand.
GCAGGGCGCCCGGGCCCGGGCGGCCGGGGCCGGGGGGGGCCTTGTTGCCCACGGCAACGGCCCTGGGGGCCGGGGGCAGAGAGTGAGGGGCGGGCGGGGGGCAGCGTTGCGAAGCCAGGCGTGCGCTGAACAGGCGCAGCACCAGTACCCCCTCCTGGCCCTCCGGCCCCGGGCGCGGGGGCCCGGCGTTCGGGCGGGTTGGCAGGGCGCCCGGGCCCGGGCGGCCGGGGCCGGGGGGGGCCTTGTTGCCCACGGCAACGGCCCTGGGGGCCGGGGGCAGAGAGTGAGGGGCGGGCGGGGGGCAGCGTTGCGAAGCCAGGCGTGCGCTGAACAGGCGCAGCACCAGTACCCCCTCCTGGCCCTCCGGCCCCGGGCGCGGGGGCCCGGCGTTCGGGCGGGTTGGCAGGGCGCCCGGGCCCGGGCGGCCGGGGCCGGGGGGGGCCTTGTTGCCCACGGCAACGGCCCTGGGGGCCGGGGGCAGAGAGTGAGGGGCGGGCGGGGGGCAGCGTTGCGAAGCCAGGCGTGCGCTGAACAGGCGCAGCACCAGTACCCCCTCCTGGCCCTCCGGCCCCGGGCGCGGGGGCCCGGCGTTCGGGCGGGTTGGCAGGGCGCCCGGGCCCGGGCGGCCGGGGCCGGGGGGGGCCTTGTTGCCCACGGCAACGGCCCTGGGGGCCGGGGGCAGAGAGTGAGGGGCGGGCGGGGGGCAGCGTTGCGAAGCCAGGCGTGCGCTGAACAGGCGCAGCACCAGTACCCCCTCCTGGCCCTCCGGCCCCGGGCGCGGGGGCCCGGCGTTCGGGCGGGTTGGCAGGGCGCCCGGGCCCGGGCGGCCGGGGCCGGGGGGGGCCTTGTTGCCCACGGCAACGGCCCTGGGGGCCGGGGGCAGAGAGTGAGGGGCGGGCGGGGGGCAGCGTTGCGAAGCCAGGCGTGCGCTGAACAGGCGCAGCACCAGTACCCCCTCCTGGCCCTCCGGCCCCGGGCGCGGGGGCCCGGCGTTCGGGCGGGTTGGCAGGGCGCCCGGGCCCGGGCGGCCGGGGCCGGGGGGGGCCTTGTTGCCCACGGCAACGGCCCTGGGGGCCGGGGGCAGAGAGTGAGGGGCGGGCGGGGGGCAGCGTTGCGAAGCCAGGCGTGCGCTGAACAGGCGCAGCACCAGTACCCCCTCCTGGCCCTCCGGCCCCGGGCGCGGGGGCCCGGCGTTCGGGCGGGTTGGCAGGGCGCCCGGGCCCGGGCGGCCGGGGCCGGGGGGGGCCTTGTTGCCCACGGCAACGGCCCTGGGGGCCGGGGGCAGAGAGTGAGGGGCGGGCGGGGGGCAGCGTTGCGAAGCCAGGCGTGCGCTGAACAGGCGCAGCACCAGTACCCCCTCCTGGCCCTCCGGCCCCGGGCGCGGGGGCCCGGCGTTCGGGCGGGTTGGCAGGGCGCCCGGGCCCGGGCGGCCGGGGCCGGGGGGGGCCTTGTTGCCCACGGCAACGGCCCTGGGGGCCGGGGGCAGAGAGTGAGGGGCGGGCGGGGGGCAGCGTTGCGAAGCCAGGCGTGCGCTGAACAGGCGCAGCACCAGTACCCCCTCCTGGCCCTCCGGCCCCGGGCGCGGGGGCCCGGCGTTCGGGCGGGTTGGCAGGGCGCCCGGGCCCGGGCGGCCGGGGCCGGGGGGGGCCTTGTTGCCCACGGCAACGGCCCTGGGGGCCGGGGGCAGAGAGTGAGGGGCGGGCGGGGGGCAGCGTTGCGAAGCCAGGCGTGCGCTGAACAGGCGCAGCACCAGTACCCCCTCCTGGCCCTCCGGCCCCGGGCGCGGGGGCCCGGCGTTCGGGCGGGTTGGCAGGGCGCCCGGGCCCGGGCGGCCGGGGCCGGGGGGGGCCTTGTTGCCCACGGCAACGGCCCTGGGGGCCGGGGGCAGAGAGTGAGGGGCGGGCGGGGGGCAGCGTTGCGAAGCCAGGCGTGCGCTGAACAGGCGCAGCACCAGTACCCCCTCCTGGCCCTCCGGCCCCGGGCGCGGGGGCCCGGCGTTCGGGCGGGTTGGCAGGGCGCCCGGGCCCGGGCGGCCGGGGCCGGGGGGGGCCTTGTTGCCCACGGCAACGGCCCTGGGGGCCGGGGGCAGAGAGTGAGGGGCGGGCGGGGGGCAGCGTTGCGAAGCCAGGCGTGCGCTGAACAGGCGCAGCACCAGTACCCCCTCCTGGCCCTCCGGCCCCGGGCGCGGGGGCCCGGCGTTCGGGCGGGTTGGCAGGGCGCCCGGGCCCGGGCGGCCGGGGCCGGGGGGGGCCTTGTTGCCCACGGCAACGGCCCTGGGGGCCGGGGGCAGAGAGTGAGGGGCGGGCGGGGGGCAGCGTTGCGAAGCCAGGCGTGCGCTGAACAGGCGCAGCACCAGTACCCCCTCCTGGCCCTCCGGCCCCGGGCGCGGGGGCCCGGCGTTCGGGCGGGTTGGCAGGGCGCCCGGGCCCGGGCGGCCGGGGCCGGGGGGGGCCTTGTTGCCCACGGCAACGGCCCTGGGGGCCGGGGGCAGAGAGTGAGGGGCGGGCGGGGGGCAGCGTTGCGAAGCCAGGCGTGCGCTGAACAGGCGCAGCACCAGTACCCCCTCCTGGCCCTCCGGCCCCGGGCGCGGGGGCCCGGCGTTCGGGCGGGTTGGCAGGGCGCCCGGGCCCGGGCGGCCGGGGCCGGGGGGGGCCTTGTTGCCCACGGCAACGGCCCTGGGGGCCGGGGGCAGAGAGTGAGGGGCGGGCGGGGGGCAGCGTTGCGAAGCCAGGCGTGCGCTGAACAGGCGCAGCACCAGTACCCCCTCCTGGCCCTCCGGCCCCGGGCGCGGGGGCCCGGCGTTCGGGCGGGTTGGCAGGGCGCCCGGGCCCGGGCGGCCGGGGCCGGGGGGGGCCTTGTTGCCCACGGCAACGGCCCTGGGGGCCGGGGGCAGAGAGTGAGGGGCGGGCGGGGGGCAGCGTTGCGAAGCCAGGCGTGCGCTGAACAGGCGCAGCACCAGTACCCCCTCCTGGCCCTCCGGCCCCGGGCGCGGGGGCCCGGCGTTCGGGCGGGTTGGCAGGGCGCCCGGGCCCGGGCGGCCGGGGCCGGGGGGGGCCTTGTTGCCCACGGCAACGGCCCTGGGGGCCGGGGGCAGAGAGTGAGGGGCGGGCGGGGGGCAGCGTTGCGAAGCCAGGCGTGCGCTGAACAGGCGCAGCACCAGTACCCCCTCCTGGCCCTCCGGCCCCGGGCGCGGGGGCCCGGCGTTCGGGCGGGTTGGCAGGGCGCCCGGGCCCGGGCGGCCGGGGCCGGGGGGGGCCTTGTTGCCCACGGCAACGGCCCTGGGGGCCGGGGGCAGAGAGTGAGGGGCGGGCGGGGGGCAGCGTTGCGAAGCCAGGCGTGCGCTGAACAGGCGCAGCACCAGTACCCCCTCCTGGCCCTCCGGCCCCGGGCGCGGGGGCCCGGCGTTCGGGCGGGTTGGCAGGGCGCCCGGGCCCGGGCGGCCGGGGCCGGGGGGGGCCTTGTTGCCCACGGCAACGGCCCTGGGGGCCGGGGGCAGAGAGTGAGGGGCGGGCGGGGGGCAGCGTTGCGAAGCCAGGCGTGCGCTGAACAGGCGCAGCACCAGTACCCCCTCCTGGCCCTCCGGCCCCGGGCGCGGGGGCCCGGCGTTCGGGCGGGTTGGCAGGGCGCCCGGGCCCGGGCGGCCGGGGCCGGGGGGGGCCTTGTTGCCCACGGCAACGGCCCTGGGGGCCGGGGGCAGAGAGTGAGGGGCGGGCGGGGGGCAGCGTTGCGAAGCCAGGCGTGCGCTGAACAGGCGCAGCACCAGTACCCCCTCCTGGCCCTCCGGCCCCGGGCGCGGGGGCCCGGCGTTTCGGCGGTT